>NC_132923.1:70949222-71660889 GCF_047675955.1 Chlorocebus sabaeus
ATCAATCCGTAAATTACTCAGATATTTCCAAACAAATGCATACAGATTGATGCTGATAGCCAAAGATCCCAAACACCATCACTGCCTGTGGTGGTTAATACTGAGTGTCAACTTGATTGGATTGAAGGATACAAAGTATTGACCCTGGGGGTGTCTGTGAGGGTGTTGTCAAAGGAGATTAACATGTGAGTCAGTGGACTGGGAGAGGTAGACCCACCCTGAACTGGGTGGGCACCATCTAACCAGCTGCTAGTGAATATAAAGCAGGCAGAAAAATGTGAAAAGGAGAGACTGGCCTAGCCTCTCAGCCTCTATCTTTCTCCCATGCTGGATGCTTCCTGCCCTTGAACATTGGACTCCAAATTCTTCAGTTTTGAGACTCAGACTGGCTCTCCTTGCTCCTCAAGCTTGCAGGCAGCCTATTGTGGAATCTTGTGATCATGTAAGTTAAAGCATAATAAGCTCTCCTTTATATATATACATATATATATAGTATATATCCCATTATTTCTATCATTCTAGAGAACCCTGACTAATACATTACCCTCCTGCTAACAGTAGAAGTATATGGAAGTCAGCTAGCAAACAGAGTCCAAACCACAGAGTCTCACAATAGGTACGGGTGGGCCTTTGCACAGTTTCCAAATGTACAGTTGGGATGGGCATACTTAGCAGTTGGCAGAGCCCTTTGTTCATTGAATTGTAAAGTTAGAGCTGTTGTTATAGCAAAGGCAAAGAGAATGATCCTGGATATGCCAGTAAGACACTTCCATGAGGATAATGAATTTATAAATATATATATGATTATGTATATCTATGTATATGTGTATATATATTATATATAGTATACATATTTATGTATATGTATTCATATATATTATATATACTATATATATGGCATCTGTATTAGTTTCCTATGGCTGCTATAATAAAGTACACAAACTAAGTGGCTTTAAACCACAGAAGTTTATTTCACAGTTCTAGAGGCTAGAAATCTAAACACAAGGTGTCAGCAGGTCTCTGCTCCCTCCGAAGCCTTAACAGGAGGATTCTTCCTCATCTCTTCCATCTTCTGGCAGTCCCCGGCAATCCGTCACTTGTGGCAGCATAACTCCAATCTCGGCCTCCAGATTTACATAACAGTCTTCCCTCTGTGTCTACAGCTGTGTCTAAATTTCCTTCTTCTAATAAAGATACCAGTCATACTGCAGAAAGGGTCCACCCTATTCCAGTATGACCTCATCTTAGCTAATAACATCTGCATTGACCCTATTTCTAAACAAGGTCACATTCATAGATACCAGGGGATACGACTTCAATAAATCTTGTGGGGATATAATTCAACCCATAACAGCATCTCAAGGAAATGGCAAAAATTAGTGTCACCCTCCAAGCCTTAAAAGATACAGGAATGGTGGTCCCTAATGGGGCCCTATTTAATACACTAGCCTGGCCTTGCAAAAACTGTGTGGACCACCTGTTAACCAGGTGTCACCAAGCACACCACAAGTATGTCACCACTCAACTGGCAAATATTTTCTTTTTCATTTTTATCAGAAAGAAGGATTGGAAGAAGTTCTCATTCACATAGACAGATAATAATGTATATTCACAGTCTTGCCCCATCGCTATGCTAATTCTCCTGCTCTTTGTCATAATATTGTCAGCACAGCCTTGCATCATCTGGATATTCTGCAGAACATCACACTGGTCCACTGTATTGAGGATGTCATGTTAACCATACCTGACGTGCAAAAAGTGGCAAGTATTCTGGATGGTTTGGAAAGAAATGTGTGCTCTAGAGGAAGATTCAGGAGGCTGCCACATAGATAAATATCTTAGGGTTCCAGTTTCTGAGTATCCTGGGATATGTACTCCAAAGTAAAGGATAAATTACTATCTTGCCTCCTAGCATTGAAAGAGAATCACAGTGTTCAGTAGACCTCTTTGATGTTGAGGTACAACATATAATACACTTGAGACTACTGTTACAATCCATTTGCCAAACGATGCAAAGAGATGTTACTTTTGAGAGGAGCCCCAGGCAACAAATGGTCTGCATAAGGTCCAAGACTCTTACTTGCACCACATCGCCCATAGTACTGGAATTATTTGTAGTAGCAAAATGTGTTTTATACAGTGTACACTTCTAGGGTTCCAGGGCAAGGCTATGACATCTGCAGTACAGAACTATAAACTATTGATAAACAACTCCTGGCATACCCCTGGGCCCCAGTAGAAAATGAGTATCACACCATGGAAACTCAAGTGACATCAAGTGACCTTGTGACCAGAACTGCTATCACCAACTGAAGATAGTGATGTGCTAGAGACAGTTCACACCATCACATCTCTTCCTAACTCCACATTCTGACATCACTTTGGCACTTGAAATCAGCCATAGTAGACAGATTTATGCCATAGAAGCCAGCAAATGCTAAAAGCCAAGGCAGTATTTTTCAGAAGTGATCATTAAACATTTACTAGCACACTATGGATACCGATAGATCCAATAAATCATAAAATCAGGTGACCCCAGCAGCAATCTACCATAACATGGATAGGATATGCCCAGGGTCAAACTTGAGCAGATGTAAGGGGGTATAAGAAAGATACACAAACAAATGTCACAAACCTACATGCTATCTGTCACTGTTATCATGCTTCTCCCTCATTTCACACCTATGAATTCATGAAGGGTTTCCTGTGACCTGTTGATGAAGGAGAAAAAGCCCAAGATTGGTACATGGATGGATCAACTCAGTGTGTGGGTGTAAGATAAAAATGAATAGCTATTGTACTACAGAGTAGCACTGAAAAACAGTAGTTAGGGAAAGAAGAGAAGTGGCATAAAACTGGGATATATGAACTAATGACTTACCTAGCTGACTGGTTAGAGCCTTGAAATAAACAAGATTGAAGACCAGGTATGAAAAGGTCTGGGTAAGAGGCCTATGAATGAACCTATGAGAGTGGGAACAAAGTGCAGGGATTGTTCCATTGTACATTTGTGCCTGCCACACAGAATCCACTGCAGAAGAATCCTGCAGAATCCCGAGGATGACTGGGCCAGGTATGTCAGCAAATCTCCGTACTTGGCCACCTTGATGCCTGGAAAATGGTCTCACATACAGTGTAGCCACAGTGATAGACACAGAGGCTATGAGCATAGGCTCCATCTCTTCAAAGCTGATTTAGTAACTGCTGCTGATGAATGTTGGACCTCCTTGCAACAGAAAGCAAAGTGGAGACCATCTCTCAAGGAGACCAACCTGCCATTGGGTGGCAAGTTGATTACATAAGGACCCCTTCACCTAGGGAAAGGTTATGTTTACTGTAGTCAGAATTAACATGTATCCTTGGTCTGGGTTTGACTTTCCTGCCTACAGTGTCTCAGCCAGTTCCCTATCCAAAAACTCAAAACATATGACAACCAAATTGGAATCTACAAAATATTTACTCAGGCTAAGGGATCACTTTACAGCAAAGGATGTGTGGTGTAGAGGAAATAACCAGGGAGTGCACTAATCCTATGACCACTACACTATCCAGAAGCTGCCAGCAATAGAAAAATATGTAATGGACTCAAATTTGCCACTGAAGTGCTAGCGGGAAAATGACATTCTACAGTGTGGAACACTATACTTTAGGATGAGGAATACACTTTAAACCAATAGCCATTATGTGGGTCTACAGCCCAAATAGGAGAACATATGGGGAGGGAGTCAAGGCAAGTCACTTTGCTCAACTTTATTCTCCTTGCAATATCTGTGCTGCCTATTTCCATGATTTAGCAGCAGCCTTACCTTTCCTTGATGATTAGGATACATTATCCCAGCAAATAAGTTAACTTCGTTCTTTGCTTATTCATCTACTGCTATAAGGAGACCAAAGTGACTACCAAAGGTAGCAGCTATAGCTTTAAGTTGAGTGGTACATTTACCATGTTCCCTGGTAGGAATGCTCCCCACATAAGAACCAGGACTACTAGATTCACAGAGCATATGGGGATGTGGGAAGTCATAAATGCTCTCCAAATCTCCGGACTCAAACTACACTTCCTGCCTTTATTTTACATGACTTCTCTGCAGTATGCTTAATTGCTTTGTTTTCCTGTCTCTGATCTTGCTCCTGTATGGCCAGGGCTGGTCATCTCTATTGTCTTAACTTGCTCTTTGCATTCCCTCTCCTTTCAAGTGTTGTCCTTTTCTCATTCTAGAAACTCATTTGTGGATTCCATTTCCCTGTCTATAAAACATTCAGCTATCATTTTATCTGCCCCAAGACTTATAAGTCCGCATATCTATATCTAGTCTTGCTCTTGAGCTACATAAATATTTTCAGACCAGCATTAGACAGACACCAAAGCCAGACAGGGCACTACAAGAAGAGAAAATTACAGGCCAATATCCCTGATGAACACAGATGCGAAAATCATCACAAAATACTAGCAAACCGAATTCAACAGTACATTAAAAGGACCATTCACCATAATCAAGTTGGATTTATCCCAGGGATGCCAGGATGATTCAACATATGCAAATCTAAAAAAAAAAAACAAAAAACCATATGATCAGCTCAATAGATACAGAAAAAGCAACTGATAAAATTCAAAAATCTTCCATAAAAAAATCAGCTTAACAAATTAGGTATAGAAGTAATGTACCTCACACAGTAAAGACCATATATGACAAACCCATAGCTAACATCATATCCAAAGGTGAAAAGTCAAAAGCTTTCCCTCTAAGATATGAATCATGACAATGATGCTCACTCTCACCACTTCTATTCAACATACTACTGGACATCCTAGCCAGAGCAATTAGGCAAGAGAAAGAAATAAAAGACGTCTAAATTGGAGGAGAAGTTAAATTGTTCCTATGTGAAAATGACATGATCTTATAAATAAAAATCCCTAAAGACTCCACAAAAAAATATTTGAACTATTAAACAAAATTTGGTAAAGTTGCAGTATATAAAATCAACATATAAATCAGTAGCATTTCTATATACTAACAACAAACTATCCACAAAAGAAATCAAGAAAACAATCCCATTTACAACACCTACAAAAATATTACTTAGAAACAAATTTAACCAAGGAGGTGAAAGACCTGTACATTGAAAACTGAAAACATTGAAATTGAGAAAGACTCAGATATATGGAGAGGGAATCTATGTTCATGGCTTTGAAGAATTAATATTGTTAAAATGTCCATACTATGCAAAGTGATCTACAAATTCAATGTAATTCCTATCAAGATTCCAATGGCATTTTTCACAGAAATAGAATAACCAATTCTAAAATATGTTTGGAACTATAGAATTCCCTGAATAGCTAAAGCAATCTTAAGCAAAAATAACAAAGATGAAGGCACCACACTACCTGATTTCAAAATATACCACAAAGCAATAATAATCAAAACAGCATGGTACTGTCATAAAAACAGATACATAGACCAACAGAACAGAAAAGAGAGCCCAGAAATAAATCCACATATTGATGGTTAATTGATTTTTGACAAAGGTGCTAAGAATACACAATGAGAATAGTCTTTAATAAATAGCGTTGGCAAAACTGGATATTCACATGCAAAAGAATGAATTAGACCCTCATCTCACACCATAAACAAAAATCAACTAAAAATTGATTAAAGAGTTAAATTTAAGATCTGGAAATGAAAAACTACCAGAAGAAAACATAGGGGCAAAGCTCCATTACATTGGTCTGGGCAATACTTTTTTTAGGTATAAATCTGAAAGCATGGGCAACAAAACAAAAATAAACAATTGGGATTATATCAAACTGAAAAGGTTCTGTACAACCAAGCAAACAATCAACACAGTAAAGAGACAACCTACAGAATGGGAGAAAATATGTGCAAACCATACAACTGATAAGGGATTAATAGCCAAAATATATAAGGAACTCAAAAAACTCAATAGTAATTTTAAACATGGACAAAATATCTGAATAGACATTTCTCAAAAGAAGAAACAAAAATGCCCAATAAATATATGAAAAAACGTTCAACATCACTAATCATTGGGCAAATGCAAATTAAAACCAGTATGAGATATTACCTCACACCTGTTAGAATGGCTACTATCAAATAAGTGAAAGATAAGTGTTGAAGAAGATGTGGAGAAAAAGAAACCCTTTTACAGTGTAGATGAAAATGCAAATTAGTTCAGCCATTGTGGAAAACAGTAGAAAGTTTCCTCGAAAACTTAAAAATAGAGCTACCATATGACCCAGAAATCTCACTACTAGGTATACATCTAAGGGAAATGAAATAACTATGTTGAATACCTGCACTACCATGTTAATTGCAGCACTATTCACAATAGCCAAGATATGGAATCAACCTAAGTGTCTATCAATGGATGAATAGAGAAAAAAAATGTGGCATATACATGAAAAAAAATATTCTTTATTATTTAAAAAAAGCAGGAATTTCTGTAATTTGTGACAACATGGATGAACATGGAGGACATTATGTTACGTGAAATAAGCCAGGCATAGAAAGACAAATGCCACATGATCTCGCTTATATATGGAGTGTAAAAAAATTTAGCTCAGAAGTGGAGAGTAGAATTATGCTTAGCAGGGACTGAGGAGGTCGGTGTGTCTGGAGGATGAAAAGCAGGGAAGAGAAAGAAGGAAGTTGAGATGGTAGAGGCAGGGAGTAGTTAGAACACCTAATTGCTGATAGGCTATGGTAAGGAATTTTGTTTTATCTTTACAGAAATAAGAAGCCATTACTACAGCTTTGGACAAAAATGTGATGTAATTTGACTTAAAAGATAGTGTTTTAGGTATGGGTAGAATGAATTGTAGGGACAAAGTGGAAGCAGAGACTATCGGAGGAAGGAGGAAGGTGATTTGAAAAAGGCTGATGCCAGAGAAAATGGAGAGATTGTTGATTGGGGTAATGCTGGTCAAAGGATACAAAATTTCACCTAGGAGGAATACGTTCAAGAGATCTATTGTATATGACGACTACAGTTAACACCAACATAGTGTATTTTTGCAAATTGCTAAGAGAATAGATTTTAAGTGTTTTCACCACACACACCAAAAATAAGTATATGAGGTAATGCGTATGTTTTCATTTACATATTTCACAATGTATACATATTTTTGTGCCAAAGTTTTAAAATTATTTTGATTCCAGAAAGTTTTTTTTTTTTCTGTTTTGTATTTGAATCTCCCAAGGACTTGGTTTTTTGTCATGGGTCATTGTCTGTCTCCCCCAGTAACTCTATTTCATGAGGTATATCTTACAGGTTTTCTCCTTTCTGATTTTTCCTCTGGTAAAGGACACCTTGCTGGTGCCATGTCAAGGCATCAGGAGGAAACCTTTCTGATCTTCTCGCTCTGGCCTCATCATGCTTTCCCAACCCAAAAGATAGAAAAGGTCCACCTGCCTGTTTGGTCACTTCTCAGTTTTTAGGAATCCAGAAATAAGAATTTTGGTATATTTCTTTAGATGTGAATTTGTGGGAGATTGCGAGTTTCTGAGAGTGAAGCTGTCCCAGGATCCAGGTATTCTGATCCTAATCTTGGGATTCTTCAGTGCTGATGCCCAAGCTCTCCTCTTCCCAAAGAAGAGAAATTCCTCTGCTCTCCTTGGCGAGACTGTGACAGAACCTGAGGCTTCATTCCTATCCTCTAGGACCTGTCTGCTGGCAGAAGAGGTAGAGTTGGGAGTGAACAAGAAGTAAGACACATTCAAGCCTCTGTCTTCCCACCATCCTTAAGAATGCTCTCATCCTTTAACTTTATCTGCAACATTATATTGTTCAAAGTTCTGAAGCAAAAAAAGGCAAAATGTCAACATTCGTTAAATCTACATGGTGGGTACATCAAGTGATTATGCCGATTAAATTACTTTCTGTACTTTTAGTATATTTGAAATATTTTATAAATAAAATGAGCTATTAAAGTATTAATACTATATTTATTCTGAGGACTAATGAAATTTCACTCACTTGTTCGAAACGCAGATTCATACACCTAATTTCCTACAGCCATCAGCACTTTTATACTTGTCCAAAATTGATCTTTTGGCTTATACCCCCAAAAATATTTCCCTGAGTATTCTCAGTTTTAGCAAATGGTATCACTATCAACCTACCAACCCAAGCAAAAAGCATGATTGATGCTTGACGACTTCTTTTCTCAGACCTCTACCTGCATTTCATAGTAAGCCCTATCAATGTTTCCAAAAAGCAATTAAATTCTTTCACTTCTTCCCATTCCCTCTGTTATCACCCTGTTTCAAATCACCTTCCTGCAATAATCTCTGCTTCCACTTTGCTTCTATGATTCATTCTATCCATAACCAAAACATTATTTTTTTAAAGTCAGATAATGTCATGTTTTTGTTTAAAACTATACAATGGCTTCCCCTTGCTGTTAGAATAAAACAAAATTCGTTAATATACCCTACAAGCAGTTCGATGATCTAATTGCTCCCTCCCTCTACAATTTCAACTTCCTTCTTTCTCCCCTCGTGCTTTCCATTCTCCAGTCACTCCGGCCTTTTTTCTCCAATAAAAATATACCAGGCTCTTTCTCACCTCAGAGCTTTTGTATTTCTAGTCCCTCTGCCTATAAAGTTCCTACCCTGCCCCCTACTTTTTATACAATAACTGCCATTTTTTATTTGTTTATCAATCAAACATCACCTCTCTTGGAGGACCTCTGTAGCAACATTATCTAAAGCAGCATTCTTTTGCTCAGTTTACATTTACTCTATCACATCACCTTGTTTATTTCATTTATTACATTTATCTCAGTCCATAGTTTTCTTGCTAGTTATTGTAATTACTACTGTAATCAGCTTGCAACTCAATGAACAAACTCATGCCTTTATCAAATAATTAACCAAATTCTTAATACAGGATTAGTAAGTTCCTCAAATAATAAGACACAGGATGAGATATTCAGCTCTATTCTCTCTTTCATCACACTGTCTGGCACTCCCACGTGTAAGTGCCTTGCATAAGTGGATCTTTCTTGTCTGAGGAGCCCTCACTGACTAGCTCAGTCTACAAAGCTTTTCCTTGCATATAAATTACAGCTGGTACTTATTTTGAATAATTACACATTAAGCTTAACAGACTCAGCTTATACTTATATAATTTATTTATACACTTAGATGACTACCTTTGTGGAGTTCAAGACCTGAGCATTCTCTTCACGTAAATCTCCATTATGACTGTATATCTCTCCCAGTATTACTTATGAGATAGGCTCAGCTTCTGTCACAAAGAGACACCCAGAACAGCAAGATAGAATTTTAGTTATTCCACATTAAAATTCAGCCTGGTATGACGGCTCTCCATGAAATTGTTACATACTCAGGATCCTTTAGTCTTGCTGTTCTACCAAGCCTGTGGTAACCTTGGGTACATGGTGCCAGAAATCTCATCACTGTGTACCCATCCCAACCAGTAGAAAGGGAAAAGGGAAAGGAGGAGGATGCCTCTTCATTTCAAGGGCATGATTTGGCCAGAACCTAGTATAGCTAGACTTGGAGGAAGCTGCAAGAAAGTCCGAAAAGTACAGTCTATTTTCTGGGTAGTCATGTGTTCAGCTGCATCTCTGGAGTTTTCTTACTGCTGGAGAGAAGAAGAGAATGGATCTTAGTGGTTCTCTTCTATACCCTTATCAGAATAAAAACATCATAAAAAACAGAATTTCTCTGTCCTCTTTCAATCTTATATCCCAACACCGGGAACAGTGCCTGCCACGTGTCCTCCTCTAACCATTCTCACTGCTTTTGTCCTGATTTAGCCATTGTCATTGCTCACTTGGACTAAAGTAATATTGTTCTCAAGTATCTTTCTGTCTCGGCTTCCATCTATCTTCCATACTGCCATCAAAGTGACTCTTTAAAAGTGTTCTTCTTTTATTTCATTTCTTAAAGCCTTTCAAAAGCTCACCAATGCCCTCAGGATAAAATCCAATGTACCAGCAGAGCCTTTAAGGCCCTTTCCGATTGCATCTCCCAACACTAATCCAGCTCTTCAACCAAATAAAACTAAATATAGTTCCCTCAACACACAATCTTCTTTCATGCTCTTACGACTTTATACATATATTGCTAAGCCCAGGAAAAACCAGTCACTCTCTCTTCTGCATTCCCACAATAACTTGTACATGCTACATATGACACACTGTTTTGTAATTTGTTAATGTACATGTCTGCCTTTTCTACCAGACTATAACTACTGAGGAAAGGACACAGGCAATGTTTTGTTCGTCTTTCAGTTCTTAGCCCTGTGTCAAGCACAATGCTTCCTTTTCTTTGATCTGAAATAACCACACATTTGAATAAAGCATCATTAGTCAATCTAAAGCTAATAAACCTATTTATATGAACATCCAGCATCCTCAGAAATGTATGAATGCTAGGATGAATAAAACATAGGAATTACAGATACAAAATACAGTTTACTACTCACATATTCCCCAAGGTGAAGGGCTCAGATTCTACCTAAGGTGAGACAAGTCAAGATGGGGGTGGTGTTGATGGTTTAGGGTTTTTATCATAGTTAAGAGGGTTGGGACTAGAATGAGAATTCCTAGAGGAGAGGGATTTGTGTGGTTTGAACTTCCCCATGGGCACCAAGAGAGGAAAGCCCAGGTTCTCTTATCTTCTCAGCATGTGGAGCTAAGGAGAAAAAGGAAGATAGATGGGAAACTGAAAGGTGTCAGCCATCAAACATCAAAAGTGAAGTCTTTCTTTTTTACTATGAAACCATTTACACCGATTATTACACTTTGGTTGCAGCCATTTTTTGTTTGTTCTTCTTTTACCTTAAGGAATAAGGCCCATCTCACGAGGTTGTTATGGAGTTGAGTTTAAATCAAGTAGGGGATGGAATGGACATTGTATACTATAATGTGTTAGAGTGAAAATATCATCTATACTATAAAGTATTATACCAATTATTAGAGCTACATAGGCCAGCATCTATCCTAGGCACCTTTTATTTTAAAACCTGCACTTCCCATAATCTAGTATAAATTTGATTGATACCAGAATAAGTGACGAGGTAAAGCGGGGTTGAGGCATAATTTTAAATATCCATCGTCCATTACCCCACGTACCTAAGATGGCAATCACAGAGGAGACTTTGTGAATTGCTGAGTTGTTGACTGCAATGCTTGATGCACGAATCACAAATTCAGTTTCTGTAGCCAAAAGATTCCAGCGGGTGGTGGAGCATGATGAGAGCTGAACAGATGTGTGTGTCATCAGTTTCCCATCCATGCACCAGCTTTTGTTGAATCCCTGGCATTTGCACATCTATGGGTATTTTGATCTTTAAAACAGGGCTTTAGGATCTACAGCTGAGAGGCAGCACAAAAGTATAAAATATTTTTATGGAAAGCCTCATGCAACTGTCAACTTGTGACTGACTGTGGGAGCAATAAAGCACATCCTGTGTTTCAAAGCCCCCACTTCAGTGAACCAACCACTTTCCCCTCCACGGTAACGAATGTTTCCAGCCTTAGACAGAGTCAGGGAAATCGCCACCACTCTCCCCAGTGGAGGTGAACGTTAAGACAGTAAACATCAGACATCACACCTAAGTTAATAGATGCCCAAACAGAATCACCATGTTCCAACTGAAACATTTACAGAAGCAAAGCACAGCCCTCAGGCAGATGGAGGTGGGAGACAAGCAAACATATTTATAATCTTCTTTGAGGGAACAACAAAGGAGAAGCCAGAACTCTTTCTTATGAAAAAGTCCACCATAAGGAAACCTGAAAGAAGACTCCTGCCTTCTTTATTTCTGTGCCTCTTCCTACACAATGGAAAATGAAGCTGATAATAATTCTATGGTATCATTAAGCTGTGAGCATTCTCAAAGCAGTGCAGTTATCTAAAACCTGGGAATTAATCCCACCACAAATCAGTTGGCTTGGCATAGAAAAAAAACATTGCTCCAGATTAAAACTCACTCTTAACATGCTTCAGTGTTCTAGAACATGCCTGCCTTTGGCTGAAAGGAGAGTTCAGGGCCCACTTTCCCTTATTCTCAGCAGATGACCTAACCTCTTACTTTTTGAGAAAATCTAGGCCAATAATTCCCAAAATGTGGCCCCTGGGCCAATACCATAAGTATCACCTGGAGACTTGTTAGAAACACAAAATGTTAGGTCCTACCCTAGACACTCAACTCTTAGGGTCCAGCAATCTGTGTTTCAATAAATCCTTCAGGTGATTCTGATGCACTCTAATATTTAACAACAACTGATCTCCACCTTGGGAACTCAGGTTCTCCTATTTCTTTCCTCATTATTTCCAATACAATCATGAACAGCATAATAATATTTGGGTCAAAGGTGGACCACATATATGATGGTGGTCCCATAAGACTATAATCATGCTGAAAAACTGCTGTTGCCTAATGATATAATAATGTCATAGCATTATTCATGTGTTTGTGGTAATGCTGGTATAAACAAACCTACTGTGCTAACTTTTTATCATTATTTTAGAATATTCCTTTATGCATATTAAAAAAAGTTAACTGTAAAACAGCTTCAGGCAGGTCCTTCAGGAGGTATTCCAGAAGAAGGCATTATTATCCTAGGAGACGGCAACTCCATGTGTGTTACTGCTCCTGAAGATCTTCCAGTGGGACGAGATGTGGAGGTGGGAGACAGAGATGTTGATGATCCTGATCCTGCAAGGACCTAGGCTACTGTGTGTGCTTGTGTCTTTGTTTTTAACAAAAAACTTTAAAAAGTTAAAAAAAAAAAACTTATAGAATAAGGATATAACAAATGAGAATATTTTTATGCAACTATACAATGTTTTTTGTTGTTGTTGTTGTTGTTGTCGTTGTTGTTTTGTTTTGTTTGAGACGGAATTTCACTTCTGTTGCCCAGGCTGGAGTACAATGGCGTGATCTCAGCTCACTGCAACCGCCTCCCAGGTTCAAGTGATTCTCCTGCCTCAGCCTCCTGAGTAGCTGGGATTACAGACATGCGCCACCACAGCTAATTTTGTACTTTTAGTAGAAATGGAGTTTTTCCATGTTGGTCAGGCTGGTTTTGAACTCTCGACCACAGGTGATCCACCCATCTTGGCTTGCCAAAGTGCTGAGATTATAGGCATGAGCCACCGTACCTGGCTGTGTTTGTGTTTTAAACTAAGTACTATTGCAAAAAGTTAAAATTTTTTTTAAATTAGGAATTTTATAAAGCAAAATGTTACAGTAAGCTCAGATTAATTTTTTATTGAAGAAAAATATTTGTTTGTAAATTTAGTGTAGCCTAAGCGTAGAGTGCTTATAGAATCTATAGTAATGTATAGTTACATCCTAGGCCTTCACATTCACTCACTGACTCACCCAGAGCAATGATCAGTCCTGCAAATTCCATTCATGGTAAAGGTCCTATATTGGCATGTCACATTTTTATTTATTTTTTTCTGCATCCCATAAGTTTTGTATGTTGTATTTTTATTTTAATTTGCCTCAATATTTTCTAATTTCTTTCCTTATTCTTTTCTTTGACCCACTAAATGAAGAATACTAGGATATCAGGAGTGTGTTAATTTCCACATATTTGTGAATTTTCCAGTTTTCCTTCTGCTACTGATTTCTGATTTCATCCCACTGTGTTCCAAAAACATATTTGGTATAATTTCAATCTTATTCATTTTATTAAGAATTGTTTTGTGCACATTCAAAAGCTAGCAGAAGGCAAGAAATAACTAAGATCAGAGCAGAACTGAAGGAGATAGAGACACAAAAAACCCTCCAAAAAATCAATGAATCCAGGAGTTGGTTTTTTGAAAAGATCAACAAAATTGACAGACCACTAGCGAGACTAATAAAGAAGAAAAGAGAGAAGAATCAAATAGACGCAATAAAAAATGATAAAGGGGATATCACCACCGACCCCACGGAAATACAAACTACCATCAGAGAATACTATAAACACCTCTACGCAAATAAACTAGCAAATCTAGAAGAAATGGATAATTTCCTGGACGCTTACACTCTTCCAAGACTAAACCAGGAAGAAGTTGAATCCCTGAATAGACCAATAGCAGGCTCTGAAATTGAGACAATAATTAATAGCCTACAAACCAAAAAAAGTCCAGGACCAGATGGATTTACAGCTGAATTCTACCAGAGGTACAAGGAGGAGCTGGTACCATTCCTTCTGAAACTATTCCAATCAATAGAAAAAGAGGGAATCCTCCCTAACTCATTTTATGAGGCCAACATCATCCTGATACCAAAGCCTGGCAGAGACACAACAAAAAAAGAGAATTTTAGACCAATATCCCTGATGAACATCGATGCAAAAATCCTCAATAAAATACTGGCAAACCGGATTCAGCAGCACATCAAAAAGCTTATCCACCATGATCAAGTGGGCTTCATCCCTGGGATGCAAGGCTGGTTCAACATTCGCAAATCAATAAACATAATCCAGCATATAAACAGAACCAAAGACAAGAACCACATCATTATCTCAATAGATGCAGAAAAGGCTTTTGACAAAATTCAACAGCCCTTCATGCTAAAAACGCTCAATAAATTCGGTATTGATGGAACGTACCTCAAAATAATAAGAGCTATTTATGACAAACACAGAGCCAATATCATACTGAATGGGCAAAAACTGGAAGCGTTCCCTTTGAAAACTGGCACAAGACAGGGATGCCCTCTCTCACCACTCCTATTCAACATAGTGTTGGAAGTTCTGGCTAGGGCAATCAGGCAAGAGAAAGAAATCAAGGGGATTCAGTTAGGAAAAGAAGAAGTCAAATTGTCCCTCTTTGCAGATGACATGATTGTATATTTAGAAAACCCCATTGTCTCAGCCCAAAATCTCCTTAAGCTGATAAGCAACTTCAGCAAAGTCTCAGGATACAAAATTAATGTGCAAAAATCACAAGCATTCTTATACACCAGTAACAGACAAACAGAGAGCCAAATCATGACCGAACTTCCATTCACAATTGCTTCAAAGAGAAAAAAATACCTAGGAATCCAATTTACAAGGGATGTAAAGGACCTCTTCAAGGAGAACTACAAACCACTGCTCAGTGAAATCAAAGAGGACACAAACAAATGGAAGAACATACCATGCTCATGGATAGGAAGAATCAATATCGTGAAAATGGCCATACTGCCCAAGGTTATTTATAGATTCAATGCCATCCCCATCAAGCTACCAATGACTTTCTTCACAGAATTAGAAAAAAACTGCTTTAAAGTTCATATGGAACCAAAAAAGAGCCCACATCTCCAAGACAATCCTAAGTCAAAAGAACAAAGCTGGAGGCATCACGCTACCTGACTTCAAACTATACTACAAGGCTACAGTAACCAAAACAGCATTGTACTGGTACCAAAACAGAGATATAGACCAATGGAACAGAATAGAGTCCTCAGAAATCATACCACACATCTACAGCCATCTGATCTTTGACAAGCCTGAGAGAAACAAGAAATGGGGAAAAGATTCCCTATGTAATAAATGGTGCTGGGAAAATTGGCTAGCCATAAGTAGAAAGCTGAAACTGGATCCTTTCCTTACTCCTTATACGAAAATTAATTCAAGATGGATTAGAGACTTAAATGTTAGACCTAATACCATAAAAACCCTAGAGGAAAACCTAGGTAGTACCATTCAGGACATAGGCATGGGCAAAGACTTCATGTCTAAAACACCTAAAGCAACGGCAGCAAAAGCCAAAACTGACAAATGGGATCTCATTAAACTAAAGAGCTTCTGCACAGCAAAAGAAACTACCATCAGAGTGAACAGGCAACCTACAGAATGGGAGAAAATTTTTGCAATCTACTCATCTGACAAAGGGCTAATATCCAGAACCTACAAAGAACTCAAGCAAATTTACAAGAAAAAAACAAACAACCCCATCAAAAAGTGGGCATAGGATATGAACAGACATTTCTCAAAAGAAGACATTCATACAGCCAACAGACACATGAAAAAAATGCTCATCATCACTGGCCATCAGAGAAATGCAAATCAAAACCACAATGAGATACCATCTCACACCAGTTAGAATGGCAATCATTAAAAAGTCAGGAAACAACAGGTGCTCGAGAGGATATGGAGAAATAGGAACTCTTTTACACTGTTGGTGGGATTGTAAACTAGTTCAACCATTATGGAAAACAGTATGGCGATTCCTCAAGGATCTAGAACTAGATGTACCATATGACCCAGCCATCCCATTACTGGGTATATACCCAAAGGATTATAAATCATGCTGCTATAAAGACACATGCAAACGTATGTTTATTGCGGCACTATTCACAATAGCAAAGACTTGGAATCAACCCAAATGTCCATCAGTGACAGACTGGATTAAGAAAATGTGGCACATATACACCATGGAATACTATGCAGCCATAAAAAAGGATGAGTTTGTGTCCTTTGTAGGGACATGGATGCAGCTGGAAACCATCATTCTTAGCAAACTATCACAGGAACAGAAAACCAAGCACCGCATGTTCTCACTCATAGGTGGAAACTGAACAATGAGATCACTTGGACTCGGGAAGGGGAACATCACACACCGGGGCCTATCATGGGGAGCGGGGAGGGGGGAGGGATTGCATTGGGAGTTATACCTGATGTAAATGATGAATTGATGGGTGCTGACGGGTTGATGGGTGCAGCACACCAACATGGCACAAGTATACATATGTAACAAACCTGCACGCTATGTACATGTACCCTAGAACTTAAAGTATAATTAAAAAAAAAAAGAAAGTTCAAAAAAAAAAAAAAAAAAAGAATCGTTTTGTGACCTAACATGTGATCTATCCTAGAGAATGTTTCATGTACACCTGAGAAGAATGTATATTCTGCTGCTATGAGATGAATATTTTATATAGGTATGTTAGGCTCTTTTGGTCTATAGTGTTGTTCAAGTCTGCTATTTGTTATTTTATGTCTAGTTGTCTTATCCATTATTAAAAATGGGGTAAAGAAGCCTCCTATAATTATTGTATTTTTTGTGTATTATTTCTTTAGGTGTATCGACTTTTGCTTTATATATTTAGATGCTCTGATGTTGGGTCCATATATTTATAAGTGTTATATCTTCCCGTTCAATTGACCTTTTCATTATTATATAATGTTCGTCTTTGTATCTTATACTAATTTTTACTTTACATATATTTTGTCTGATATAAGTACAGCCACTTCTCCTTTGGTGATCATTTATATAGAATATATATTTCCATCCCTTCACTATTCATTTGTGTCTTTAAATCTAAAGTGAGTTTCTTATAGACAGCATATAGTTCACTCTTATTTTTCGAATCTATTCAACTGCTCTTTGTCTTCTGATTGAGGAATTTAATCCATTTCTATGTAAAGTAAACACTGATAGAGAAAAATTTACTATTGCCATTTTGTTCATTGTTGTCTGTTTGTCTTGTGGTTCTTACAGCTGTCTTTTTATTCTTTCTCTGTGTTTTATTTTTTACTGAGACAGGATCACCCAGACTGCAGTGCATTGGCACAGTCATAGCTCTTTGCAATCCTCCTGCATTAGCCTCCTGAGTAGTCAGGGCTACAGGCATAGACCACCATGCCCAACTAATTTTAAAAACATATTTTTTTACAGATAGGGTCTTCCTATGTTGCCCAGGCTGGTCTCAAGCTCCTGGGCTCAAGTAATCCTCCCAGCTTGACCTCCTATGTCTTCCTCTCTCATGCTGTCTTCCTTTGTGTTGTGGTGAATATTTTGTACTGATATACTTTGATTCTTTTCTCTTTTTCTTTTTTGTATCTTCTATAGGTATTTCTTTGTGGCTACCCATGGGGCCTACATAAAATATCTATTAGTCTATTTTATAGTTTATTTAAAATAGTCTATATTAAACTAATAACTTACATTCAATTTCTCTACACTTGAACTTCTTTCCCATCACACACTATATTATAGATGTCAAAATTCACATCTCTCTACATTCCATATCCCTTTAAATAATATTTGATTACAGATATTTTCAATATATTTTGTCTTTCAACTTTACAATTAAAAGTGATTAACCCAACAGTTACAGTATTTGCAGTAGTCTGTATTTGTCTATATATTTATCATTACCAAGTTTCACTTTCTTGTGCTATCATGTTACTATTTGTGTCATTTGTTGCAACTTGAAGAGCTTCCATTAGCATTCCTTTTAAGACAAATATGGCACTGATCAACTCTCTCTGCTTTTTTTTTTTTTTTTTTTTTTTTTTTTTTTTTTTTTTTTTTTTTTGTTGAGACGGATTCTCACCCTGTTGCCAGGGCTGGAATGCAATAGCACAATGATCTCAGCTCAATGCAATCTCCACCTCAGCCTCCCAAGTAGCTGGGATTACAGGCACGTGCCACCAGGCCCAGCTAATTTTTTGTATTTTTAGTAGAGACGGGGTTTCACTATGTTGGCCAGGCTGGTCTTTAACTCCTGACCTCAAGTGATCTGCCTGTCTTGGCCTCCCAAAGTGATGGGTATTACAGGCGTGAGCCACAGCGCCCAGCCTCTCTGCTTTTATTTGTCTGGAAAAGTCTCCATTTTCGAAGGAGAATTTTGGCATGCATAGTATTTTTTGCTGGCAGTTTTCTTTCTTTCTTTCTTTCTTTCTTTTTTTAATTTTAGCACTTTGAATATATCATCCCACTCCCTTCTGGCCTGCAATGTTTTCTACTGAAAAATCCACTTTTAGTTTTATGGGAAATCCCTTGTACATGACAAATCACTTTTCTGTTGCTACTTTGAAAATTCTCTCTTTGCCTTGACTTTTGACAATATAATTATAATGTATCTCGGCGTAGGTTTCTTCCAGTTCATTTCATTTTGTATACGCTGGGCTTCCTAGAGTAGAATGTGCATTTTCTTCCCCAGATTTGGGAAGTTTTGTGCTATTAGTTCTTTGAATATGTTTTGTGGTTCTTTTTCTCTCTCCTCTCTCCTCCTAGAACTCCTATAATGTGCACATTGGTCCACTTGATGGTGTCCCGTAAGTCCTTTAAGCTGTCTTTATTTTTGCGATTTTTTTCTTTTTGCTCTTCTGACTGAATAATTTCCAACAACAATAACTTGTCTTCAAGTGTGCTTATCCTTTCTTCTGCTTGATTTAGTCTCCTGTCACACTGCTTTAGTGAATTTTTAGCTGTTATTATAATATTTAGCTCTATGAATTATTTTTGGTACTTTTTATACTTTCTATATCTCTGTTGAAATGCTCACATTCATGCCCTGTTCTCTTGGTTTTCGTGAACATCTTCATAATGGTTAATTTGAGTTCTCTGTTAGGTAAATCATATATTTCTCTTTCATTAGGCTTTGTTTCTGGAGATTTATCTTGTTCCTTTGTTTGGAACCTATTTCCATGTTTATTTTTATTTTCCTCGACTCTTTGTGTTGGTGTCTGTACGTCAGACAAAACAGCAACCTCTCCCAATCTTCACAGACTAACCTTATAAAGGAGAAGACCCTCACTAACCAGCCCAGCCAGAGATTCTGGTGGCCTCTCCAATCTGCCAATCTGTTTTCTTTGTTCTTAGCAGCTACCATCTAGAGTATGCTAGGTACAATCAGTGTTCCAATACAAGTGATATTGGGGCCATTCCTCAAGTAGCCCCCAGAAAAATTGAATCATATGATGCCCTTTCCAACTCTTCCCATGACACACAGAGACAAAAGCTGGGATCTGTGATTTTTTTTTACCTGTTCACCCTACACTGAGCTTGTGGGAGGGACCATGTCATCTAGTTGCATGCTAGAACAAACTACCATATTTGTTCTCATTGGCCCCAAGGCAGCTAGAGTATGCCAGGTCCCATAAGTACTCCAAAACAAGCCAGACAGAGGAAGTCCTTTGGGAAGCTGCCAGAAAAGCTGGAGCATTGGCCAAGCCGACTAACTCTTCCCTTCCCAAGAAGATGCTGGAAGCAGGGATCTTTCATTTTCTTGCTCTGTGTTGAGCTGAGGGAAAGGATATGGGAACTGTCAGTGCAAACTTCTGTCTGTGTTCTTACCAGCCCCTAGATGGTTAGATTATGCTGGGTTCCATTACTCCTCCAAGACTGGAAAGAGAAAGGCCCATCCTTTGGGGAGGAAGAAGTTGGAAGGGTGTCATACACATGGTCCAACTCTTCTACTCCCCAGGGAGAAGACGGGAGCTAGGGTTTTCCTTTCGATCACGTGGCATTGAGCTGTGGGTAGGGATTCAGAAATGAGGGTGTCCTGAATTTTCCTGTGGGATTTGATGTGTCTGGGTGCAGGAGCCTCTCAACTAGTTTTGGATTTCTCAGTAAGATAATTTGTCTGTGAGTTGTTGCTAAATTGGTGGGTTTGCTGGGGGAAGGAAGGTATCACTTCTGTAAATGACATTTTATCACTATAATTTCAAATTTAAATTGTCTATTGCCAGTGTATAGGAAAGCAACTGATTTTGTATATTAACTATATATCCAGAAACCTTGTTATATTGATTATTTCCTTCAAGGAGAGGTGTTTCTTGTTTGTTTGTTTGTTTGTTTCTGCCAGTCTTTAGGATATTTTGTAAAGACAGTCATGTCATCTGCAAAGATCATTTTATTTCTTCTTTCCCAAACTGTATGCCTTTTTGTATTAGGCCATTCTCACATCGCTACAGAGGAATACCCAAGACTGGGTAATTTATAAAGAAAAGAGGTTTAATTCGCTCATTGTTCTGTAGGCTGTACAGGAAAGCATAGCTGCTTCTGCTTCTAGGGAAGTCTCAGGAAATTTACAATCAGGAAACTTACAATCATGGTGGGAGGAAAAGAGGAAGCAGTTATGTCTTACATGGGTGGATCAGGAAGAAGAGAAAGAGGGGAGAGGTGCTACACATTTCCAAAGAAAACATATCTCACAATAACTCACTCACTATCATGAGAACAGCACTGGGGGATGACGCTAAACCATTCATGCGAAAGTGCCCCTATGATCCAATCACCTCCCACCAGGTCTCACTTCCAACATTGGGGATTACAGTTGAACATGAAATTTGAGTGGGGACACAGATTCAAACCACATCATTCTGCTCCTGGGCCCTCCCAAAAATCTCATGTCCTTCTCACACTGCTGAACACAATCATGCCTTCCCGACAGTCCCCCAAAGTCTTAACTCATTCCAGCATTAACTCAAAAGTCCACAGTCCAAAGTCTCATCTGAGACAACGTTAGTCCCTTCTGCCTATGAGCCTGAAAAATCAAAAATAAGTAGTTATTTCCAAGATACAATGGGGGTATAGGCATTGGGTAAATACTTCCATTCCAAAAGAGAGAAATCAGCCAAAAGAACAGGGCTACAGGCCCTATGCAAGTACAAAACCTGGCAGGGTGATCATTAAATTGTATAGCTCCACAATAATATCCTTTGACTCCATGTCCCACATCCAGGGCACACTGATGCAAGAGCTGGGCTCCCAAGGCCTTGGACAGCTCTGCCTCTATGACCTTGCAGGGCTCAACCCCCCATGGCTGCTCTTAACGGCTGGCATTGAATGCCTGTGGCTTTTCCAGGTACAGGGTACAAGCTGTCAGTGGATCTATCATTCTGGAGTCTGGAGAATAGTGACCCTCTGTAGTAGTTAATAATACTGAGTGTCAACTTCACTGAATTGAAAGATGCAATGTATTGATCCTGGGGGTGTCTGTGAGGGTGTTGCCAAAGGAGATTAACATTTGAGTCAGTGGGCTGGGGAGGAGGATCCACCCTTAATCTGGTGGGCACAATCTAATCAGCTGCCAGCAAATATAAAGCAGGCAGAAAAATGTAAAAAGGAGGGACTGGCATAGTCTCCCAGCCTATATCTTTCTTCCATGCTGGATGCTTCCTGCCCTCAAACATTGGACTCCAAGTTCTTCAGTTTTTGAGACTCTCAGACTGGCTCTCCTTGCTTCTCAAGCTTACAGACAGCTTATTGTGGGACTTTGTATCCTAGCAGTTCTGTCCCTCTACAGAAATCTGACAAACATAGATTTTGGTACCTGGAATGGTTCTAGAGGAACAGGATATTAAGGATGGAGTTCTTTCATTAGTTTGGGAGTTTCTGGAGTTGGCTGCTTAATATGATTGGACTCAATAATGCTCAGGACTCTACTTCTGATAGTATGGAGAAAACTAATAGTCCTTAGCGTGGATATAATGCAAAATAGATGCATTTGACATTCCTCATTTACCACTCATGAGAGGCAAGGAGTTTAGTGACTTATACATAATACCCTCAATCAATTTCCAGATGTAAGCCAGTTTACAGACCCAGAATCCCTTGAATGAAAGGGAGGCCAGGTCCCCTTGAGGAAGGACTCCACTACGCTACCGAAAATTTGTGCAGTAAATCTTTCTCCCATCTTTCCCCAAGGAGACCTCCAGCCTTTTACCAGGGTACCTGTGTATTGGAGAAAGGGAAATGATCGACATTTAGGGAACTACTGGACACTGGCTCTGAGCTAACGTTAATTCCAGAGGACTCAAAAAGTCACTGTGGTCTTCCAGTTAAAGCAGGAGCTTATGGAGGTCAGGTAATTAATGGAGTTTTAGCTCAGGTCCAACTCACAGTGGATCCAGTGGGTCTTCGGACTCATCCTGTGGTCATTTCCCCAGTGCATAATTGGCACATGCATTCTTAGCAGCTGAGAGAACCCCCACACTGGCTCCCTGACTGTTAGGGTGAGGGCTATTATCGTGGGAAAGGTCAAACGGAAGCCATTAGAGCTGCCTCTACCTAGAAAAATAGGTCAAATCAAAAACAATATTGCATCCCTGGAGGGATTGTGGAGATTAGTGCCACAATCAAGGACTTGAAAGACACATGGGTGGTTATTCCCACCACATCCCCATCCAACGCTCCCATTTGGCCTGTGCAGAAGAAAGATGGGTCTTGGAGGATAACAGTGGATTATCGTAAGTTTAACCAAGTGGTGACTCCAATAGCAGCTGCTGTTCCAGATGTGATAAAGATAATATATATAATATATATTTACATATATATTATATGTATAATACACATGTATATTTTAAGTAACCTAAGTCTACCTTCACGTGTAGTACATATATCTTAAAACAGAATATTCCCATTTGCTCCTGCTTGTTTATTTCACACTGTTGTCTTTCATTTCCCTTACCCCATACTATAATCACCCAGTATGTTGTTGGTATTGCTTGAAACAGCTGTTTTATATAGTTAAAAAAGTTTAGCTTGAAAAAACTAAACAATGTTATCTTATATTCATGTATTTCTCCTCTGGCACTCTTATTTGTGTAGATCTATGTTTCTGCTTTATATCATTTTTCTTCTTGGTGAATAAACATGCTTTTAAGATGCTCCTATAAAGTAGGTCTGCTGACAGTGAGTTTCCTCAGTTTTGTTTGTCTGAAAAAGTCTCCCTCTCTCCTTCACATTTGAAGGATAATTTTGCTGGTTATAAAATTCTAGCCTGGTGAAGGTTTTTATTTCGACACTTCAGATAATGTACTCTACTCTCTTCTTGCTTTCGTGGTTTCTGACAGTCCAGTATAATTTTTACTCTTGTTCCTCTATATGTCTATTTTTATTATTTGATTTCTTTAGAGATTTTTCTCTTTGTCTTTGGTTTGCTGTAGTTTGAATATGATATGCTTAAGGGTGTGTGTGTGTGTGTGTGTGTTTGTGTATGTATTTGGTATTTATCCTCAACGATGGATAATTACCAATACCTAGATCAAATAGCAAGAAAAAGTAAAAGAAGTGAAGTAATCAACTCCATGTAGGCCTACAAGTACGAAGGAAGAAAATACACTAAAATAAGATTCAGATTAAACTACTGCAAACTCAGATGTTTCTTTCTGAAAGGGAGATAAAACTATAAAGACACTAATATCTACCAGAAAAAATAAGGAAACATTTTATTCAAAGCCAAGAACATTCAGATACTGGGGAAATATAGTGTCTTCAGGAGCAAAAGTCAAAGAAATAGTTCCTCACCAGGCCCTTGGGAGCACACACTTAAGAATTGTCATCAGAAGCTTCAGTTTAAGAATGTACTAAAGGCAATTTTATAGCCAAAACAAGTGTGGAACGAAAGGACCTAAGATCTCCATAGCAAGTAGCTATGAAAGGTTTCTGTAATATTGTTAGCAAGGTTATCTCAACAAAATCTTTGCTTTAAAAATAAGGAAAAGTATCATCTTACTTTCTTGATGCTACTAAAGAAATATCAAGTTAGTAAGGAAATAGCAAGCCAAAGAATAAGGGTACGTTTCTTGCCAAAGGTACATAGTGGACACCAAAGCTGCTTTTGCCCTGAGGATATTTACCACACAGAGTAAAAGTTAACATCAGTCTGATGTCCTTGAGGGTCAAGGGGGAACTGTAATCAAAGCCCAGCCATGCCTGGGTGAGGCATTCAAAAGGAGAGTCTTCCCAAATTAAACCAGAATTTCAAAGGGCTATTTTCTCATTGCAAAGGTAAAATAGAAGTAAACACACCCCTACTCTACATCCAGGAGACTGCCAGAAGGGTAGCCTCAGTGATAATTCAAGCAGGGCCAGTGGTTGAGGGTGTGGGGTCATAGACAATGGACCTTCACAGATTATGATCATGTTTCAGCCAGATGATTGAGAAACCCTCTAATCAATCTACCAATGCCCCAATGCCCCTGTAGACCTGGCAGAATCAAGTGCAAATTCTCTATGACGAACCTTATTCTGATACCTTAAATTGTGCCTACAAATAATGTTTCAATGACATTTAATTTATTGTGGCAGCACACAATACAATTAAGCACACCTCTTAAACCTAATGTTGAGGGCAATAAATAAGTCAAATGCAAAAGAGTATACATTATGTGATTCCATTATGTAAAGTCCAAAACCAGACAAAACTAATAGATGTTGTTAGATATATGGAGGAGGTAGTGATGGGGTAGGGGCTCAGGGGGTGCATAAGAAGAGCTTCTCAGACACTAGTAAAGTTTTGTTTCTTGATTTTGTTCCTGCTTTTGTGGCTGTGGCCAATTTGTGAAATTTTATCAACATGCCCTCTTATGATATGTATACTTTTTTGCACACTGACTGTACTTTAATAAAGTTTTTTTAAATAGTAGTAAGGCATTTTTTTTTTTAATTTTCAGTTCCAGGGTACATGTGCAGGATGTGCAGTTTTGTTACATACAACATGTGCCACGGTGGTTTGCTGCACCTATCATCTCATTACCTAGGTGTTAAGCCCAGCATGCATTGGCTATTTTTCTTAATAAAGTTTTTTAAAAGCATGAGCAAAAACCATCAGAAACAAAGATAATAGAAAATAGAATCACTGAAAACTTTAGATACTAAAATGAGCAAAATGATAAAATAACTATTCTTGCTTTCTAAAGCTTGAAAATATCTGCAAAGCCATATACAACCTCTAAACTGATCTCCAGTGATCTCCACCTCCTTGTTTATTCCTTTGCAGAATCCCTTCCCCTGTGCATGTGTAAGACCTAATGAACAGAATATATAAAAGTGATGGGATGTCACTTCTAAGATTAAGTTGTCAAAATACTTTGACTTCTGTCTTGCTCACTCTCTATTGGTCTCTCTTTCCCAAAACACTTGCTCTGGAGAAACCAAACTGGCATGTTATAAATAGCCTTCACATGGGTCTATGAGCCCCACATGGCAAGGAACTGGTATTTCTAGTCAGCCAGAGCCAGGAATTGAGCCACTCAACAACCATGTTGGTGAAGTTGGAAGCAGATCTGCCCACCTTTCCACCCATGTACATGACTACGGTACTGGCCAATTACTTGATTCCATCCTTGTGAGAGAACCTGAGTTAGAGGCACACAGCTAAGCCACAGCTAGATTCCTGATCCATAGAAACTCTGAGATAAAAAATGTTAGTTATTTTCAGCCAGTAAATTTTGGGATTATTTGTTATGCAGTAATAGGTAGTGAATACATGCAGGGAATAGAAAACCACATAAGATTATCTAGTATATTTTTAAATACATGAATAAAAACTTTAAAATTAAAAAACACAATAATCAAAATGAAAAAATATATAATAGGTTTAATAACAAATGAGACATCGTTTGAAAAAAAATTAGCAAACTCGAAGGCAGATTAGAAATAATTATCAGAATGCAGCCCAGAAAGACAAAATGAGAAAAAAATGTGGAATAAATTAAGAGAAATGGAAGATAAATAAGTAAGTTTAAAAAATACATTTAGTCAGAAGTCCAAAGGCAGAGCAGAAAGACTGGCAGATAAAATATTTGAAGAGATAATGATAAAGAATATTCCAGATCTGATGAGGAAGATATAAACTCACATATTCAAGAAGTCAGGGAAATTTTATATAAGATAAATAAAAGGAAATGCACCCTTAGGCACAGTAAAGTTCACCTGCCCAAATCCAGAGACAAAAAAAAAAAAAAAAAAAAAGACAGGTCATCTACAAGAAAGACAATTGGAGTGACAGCTGATTTCCTAATAGTAACAACAGAAGACAAAAAGCAGGGAAAAAATAGTTTCAAAGTGTTGAAATAAAGTAAAGACACTTTCAGACAAACCGAAATAAATTCTAAAGAATTTACTTCAGGCAAAAAGGCAAGTAATCCCAGCAGAGGGTCTAAGATATGAGGAGGAATTAAAACCAAAAATATTGGTAAATATCTGGGAAAATCCAAATCAAACGGTGAATGCAAAAAAAAAATGCTAATGTATTGTGTGGTAAGATATATATAGAGAGAGATAGATAATTAAAATACATAAAAACAAACTGTAAACAGCGAAGGACTTGAAAAAGTAAAGTGTTCCAAGATCCTCATGTAAGAAGATTAAAGTTATAGATTAACTTAGATTTCACAGCCCAGAATTGGCTTATTATCTAAATTTGGTTATGCAGAATTGCATTGATAAATTTGGTAGATCAGTAACTATTTAAAAAGTGAAGTCCATCAGAGACTTGGTATTATACTAATACAATTTCTAAGGGTCTGACGAAACTACAGCCTTTACAGCGGAAGATGACTTAGGCTGCAGCTGGTTAGGAAACCCTCCCTCTAAACTACGCTTCAAGATCCTGCTAACAAAATGAGAAAATCAAGAATACACAGAGGATAAATTTGAGAACTTCATTTCTTTGAACTTCAGTTTACAACAGCAGGAAACTTTGAATTCAGATTTTTTTTTTTTTTTTTTTTTTTTTGGCGGCAGGGGTCGGGGGAATACACAAAAGGGCAGCAGTTGATATTGCGAGAACGGCTTCACAAAGACGGCAGTAAGTCGGTACTGGTATACTCCCGATATCTTCCTCTAAAGAACAGCCACATCCCTCACGTGCCCCTGAAGTTAAGGTGAAAAGATTTTAAAAACTGGGAAATGCTTGATATGCCTTGCAAGTGTCCAGAATGCCACCGGCATCACATTTCCAGCCTCTTTCTGCCGCCTTACTCGCTATTCCCCAGGGAGAATGAATAATTTCATCTTTGTTGGTATTTTCAGAAGGAGAAACTGGTCATGTACAATTCAGTCCTTCCCTCTACTTTCTCACGTGGGTACGATTTCTACAGATCCTCCATGCTACAAGTTTTGTAGGGGTAGGCCTTCTATATATGTGTGTGTAAGAGGTGAGGTGATCCTGCCCAGGTCTAGCATCTATGTAATTATAGGTTTCAATATTAGGAACCCACTTGCCCACAGACATAAATTATATTTTCAATATCAATTTTATCAGTATTAAAGATAACATCTTGCTTTCATACCTGAATTCCTCCTTCATCATATGTCCAAGTTGGTTCCAAGAACTCAGGAGGTAAAGTTTCCCTAAAACCTCCAATAATAGAAAATGCATAATTTTGGCTGCTCAGTCTAAATTTAACAATAAAAATGACAATAATAATAACATCAAAATAACCATTAAGAACAAGTGACTGTGCTATATGCAGAGCAAACCTTTTCTTTAATTTTCCTCATGACTCTGAAATGTAGGTATTACCATTTCCATTGTTTGTTCATTTTTGTTTTTTGGAGATTGTATTATAATAGAAACTCATCTGAAAGGCTACAAAATGGAAATCACCCAATAAAACTGGGCTTGAGTCCTTTCTAACTCTTTCTTGCTCCATGATAAATAAAACTACTATTCTGATATTTCAGGTCTTTTTGTTGTAATGATGGCCAGTTTTCTCCAAATAAACATATCCTAAAATCATGTTAATGTTTTTAGATAAAACTTTACATAAAATTGAGCAATACTTTTCACTAGAACTGAATCAAATTATTTCACTGTCTTTGATAGCTTGATCTAGAACACATCGTCCCATATTTATGACTTATTTAGCACATCAGCCAGGACCTCAAAGTCAGTTTTTGTCCTTGATAACTGTAAAAGCAATTATCAAATCCTAGAATCATGTCTTAGAGATGTTTAGTAGTCTAGAAAGGGATCAGCAAACTCTGGCAGGCCAAATCCAGTCTGCTGCCTATTTTTGTAAACAAAGTTTTATTGGAACACAGCAACACTTACTTGTTTACACATTGGCTATGGCTCCTTTCACAATATCACAGCAAGGATGAGTAGTTGTGACAGAGACTGCAAAGCTCATAAAACTTGAAATATTTACTATCTGGTCCTTTACAGAAAACATTTGCTCATTGCTGGTCTTGGCATGGAAATTGATTCCATATTCTTGGTACTCTAAGTGGTAAGCACAATTCTTTCTCTCACATAGTCGCAGGCAGTACTCCTTATCTCTATGAACTTTCATCAAGTTGATGGCAATAATCATAATTTGAACCCAGTTTCCTCACTTCTAGTCAAATCATTTTTTAATCAGATTCCTTCACCAATAATTCCACCAGTCTTCAGCTATCAGTATTTCAGTGGAAGCCGGATCTTCAAGAGATGTTCAGAAACGCTTTTAGTTACTTATATTTAAAAATAAATTTAGAGTTGATAACTGCATACTCTACTCTCATACTTTAAAAAGTAGCCAGTCAATTGAAATAAAACAGGCATGCTATAAATGAATTACTAATATGTGGTGCTCACTGACTATTGAACATGAATAATGGCTAAATTTTCCATTTCACCCTAAAATACTGACACCCAGAATAAGGCTACTGATACTTGAGACATGGTTTCTAATTTCCAAAAAATCTTTATTGGATAATGATCAAGAAGACAAAAATCAACATTTGCTGATTACCTACCGAATGCATTTTACTAAGCAAAAAACCTTAGATAGATTACCTCATTTGATCCTCACAATAGCCAATGAGACAAATATTATTGCCCTCCTTTAAAAATAAAAACATTCAACTAGGAAAGATAAACAAGCATGCCCCAAATGGCAGGGTCTAGATTTGATATTTTTAAGGAAGGAACAATTCTACAACTTCCAAAATGTCTTTGAATTAAATGAACTCAAACTTTACAAGGCACTGTACATTTTATCCAAGGTGTTTTTTAAAATTATCTAACAACAGATATAGCACCAGCACCCACCAAAACCAGACTCCTCTGTGCCAGTCTTCACCTCTTTGCTTTTAGATTGTGAGAAATTCTGGAGACTTCTGGAGAATAGTCTGGGATAGTAGTAGGGGCAATCAGAGAGCTCAAGAAAGCATATATTTACCAACTGGTATGAAAACATCTCAATACTTTAACAACTGGTAGAATTGTATCACTGCCAACTTGCTGAAAACTAAATCTAGAAATCTTTAAGACTCCAAATCCGTAATTATACAGATGCACAATCAAGACTAATCACATAAGCCATGTGATTCAGTACCCTATAGGGGAGCCCTACCCCTTTTAGTTCTCCATGATTGGCTATGACTGTTATATAATGTTAATTCAGCTGAACAGAAGATATAAGACAGTGCCTCTCAAATTTTTAATCCATTTTCTTTACAATGTTTTAGCATGATTCTCTATCACACGGATTGTCTGATTAAATATTTGATGCTATTAACCATGATACCTGGAGTTTCAGTGATCTAATTCTCAATGTGTCAGGTAAACATTAACTAAAGGATGTCAAGATGCCGTATATCATTATTCAAAGAGCACATACTGGGCTAGTCATCAGCCCTGGAGAGCTCAGCATGTGGCAGAGGTACATGGTACACCATAAAAATCATAGATTTTTAGTGATTTACTAGAATAATGTTGTACAATAATTTAATGTTTAGTCTTTCAGCTTGATAAATTATTTAAACAAAAAGCTATTTTAAAAGCAATACATTATTAATTTAAAATCATATCAAACCGAAAAATTATTTTTCATTTTCATGATAAATCTCCATGATATGTAAGCCAATCATTCTTGAAAAAGTATTTTAAAATGATATAGGAAAACAGAAGAGAAAAAGTGAGAATGTACTAATTATTAAATACATAATAAAGCACATATTTGAAGCAGTCATGGCACAATAACCACAATTGTAAGATTAGATGATTAATTTTTCAACACTAGTTTAAAATAGCCTCTTTCATAAAAATAGACTCTGCAAAACAGTCCCAGCATCTATCACAGCACAATTTTCATTGCTCTTTCTATTTACAAAGAAGTGTTTACTTTATAGATAATTACAAACTGAGATTAATAAAATGGGATGATAATAAAGACAAGTTAGGGATAAGTGTAGAGTTCAGCAATAAGAATATCATATACATATAGTAACTCATGTAATTTGTTTTTCTAAGTCAAAAAATACTGATGCACACTGTATAGCTCTTTTTAAAAAAAGTTAGATCATAAGCAGTAATTTTGCTATCCCTTTACATTAATGTAAATGTATCTCATTCCTTCCTCAGTAGCTTTAAATGAAGCATGTTCCTTCCACTCTGAAGAACTAGAAAATATCTCCACTGTTTACAAGACCTTATGTTTGATTCTAAGGGGAAACAAATTCTCAAAATGTCAATCGTCTTAGTTATTTCACAGAAAAGCACATTTTAATACTATGAAATTGTGTTTGGAGAAATTGGAAAATAAAAATTTAGAACTGACATTTGATTTTGAGGCTACTCACCACTCCTGGCTTACAGTTGTAATAGCAATGCTTGGAAGAGTTGTCAAAGGTAGTGTGGTCGGCCTGGAAATACCATCTCCCTCAGGAGTCCTTGCCCTTTCACTCTGTCTTTGAGACAGCGGTGGTAACTGTAAGTTTCCTGAGCAACACCTTCTTCCTCTCCAGAGGTCGATCCCAAGTGTGTTACTGGAAGAACTGTAGGATTTACTCAAGCTACATTCAAAATAATCTTTAACATTCTGGAGGAACCACAGGGAAAGAAAAAAAGAAGAGAAAGAAAATGAAATTCAAATGTTAAATGGAGTGAAACAAAAAACTAAATGATCAAGCTGTCACTTATGATGTCCTGATTATCTCACAATCAGAATCTAACATTGATGTCAAAAGCTTAAGAGAAAACAATAGAAAAGGCTGATTCTCAGCTTTTGGAATAAACTTATCCGTGCATATTCCTCAAGATTTTTAGGCATATAGATAATGTTTACCAGTTGTAGCATGTGGATTGGAGGCCTCCTTCCTTCCTTTCTATTTTTTTTTCATAATTTGCTAAAATGATATTAGCTAAAATTAAAAATATATTTTGGAAATCAATGTTATCATTCTTCAACTATGGGAACAAACTATGAGAAAATATAAAGTTTCTTGTTCAGCATTTTATGTATTTATTTATTTTTTGAGACGGAGTCTTGCTCTGTCACCCAGGTTGGAGTGATCTCAGCTCATTACAAACTCTTCCTCCTGGGTTTAAGTGATTCTCCTGCCTCAGCCTCGCACATAGATAGGACTACAGGCACGCGCCACAATGCCCGACTAATTATTGTATTTTCAGTAGAGACGGGATTTCACCATGTTGACCAGGCTGGTCGCAAACTCCTGACCTCGGGTGATCTGCCTGTCCCGGCCTCCCAAAGTGCTGGGATTATAGGCATGAGCCACTGAGCCCAGCCATTCAGTGTTTTAAGGTAAAAATATTTTGTATCTTAGAACAGTGGAATGTTGATAATTAGAGGTGACTGTTATGTTCTTATGAAAGGTCTTCTTACAAGTGGAGATATATATATATAGATATATATCTATATATATATATAATTTTTTGGTCAAATTGTGTAAAAATTCAGAAAAAGAAGTATACTTTATCCAGTCTTGAACTGCCATGTTCAAGTACATGCCCTAATGCTGACATTAATCATATACTTTGTGAGAAGACAAACACATTGTGCTATACTCAATGATACAAGTTATTTATTCTTCCCATATCTTTTGGTGACAATGGGTCCTGAGATTGTTGGGAGCAGGAGGCCCTAATGAGCCTCTTCCTGGTGTACCATTCAAAATAGCTGAAAGACAGAAAATGTTATAGCCCTGCAATGGCCACTGATACCAACTTAAGGTTTAAAAGTTAGAATTTTCACTGTCCACACCTGGCTAGCAGAGAATAACAGAAGTCCTAATATCGGGCTAGTCTCTCACCTAAAAATTACTCTGTGACCCTAAAGACAGGTATTTCCTACTAGCCCTTCAGACTCGAGTTAGGAGAACCTGCGACTAGACCTCCTAAAGTTTAAACAAAGTTCTTTACCCTCCGCTCCTCCACTCCATGGCCCCTCTCCTAATTCATACAAGGATAATTAACTCAAGTTTGAGGATCTAGCTGTGTTAATTCAACACACATTTGACACACATCTATTATTATTGTGCACTGTGCTGTTTAAGAAGGATACAATAGCAAAAAGAGGAATAGTATCTTTTCTCATAGAACATATAATCTAGTGATTTATACTTATCTGAGGCATGTAAGACTATATTTTGATGATAGAAATCAGGGCAAAAACAGGTTTGACAATTTTCAGGAGCCCCACCCTCCATACCAGAAAATGGGATACCATTATATTTTCTTTGCTTGACTTATAATTTTAAAATACTATTTATTTGAAATTCAGTAGAACCACAGTTCAGTATCAGGAAGAAGACAAAACAATTTAAAATTTTCCAGAGTTTGAAACATTCTGGAATGTATCAGTATTTCACTGTTTAGTAATTAGTTATTATATTAAATCCATTGTAGGTCTGGCACTTACTGTATGGTGTGTGTGTGTGTGTGTGTGTGTGTGTCTACATGTGTAAATTAGAAGCTAAAGGGAAAAACTAATATATATGCTTATTTTTTGAAAGACAAACTACTTTAGGAGACAAAATATATAAAACTTTCCTGAAGAGATTTAAGAAAAAACTAAATGAAATCATAACTGTAAATCAGTCTAGTTCCAAATATGCATGTAAAGAAAGCACTGGTTATCTGGAACGCAAAGTCTTAAATATATACTTTATCTCTTATGTAAGAAACACCATGCCAAACAACAGAAATAAGGATACCTATCATGTAGCTAAACCACCAACCACCCTAGCCTCCTAATGTGATTATCAGATATTTTTCTCCTTTAGAAAAAAGAACTATTACCAATGAGGTTTAATTGTAGTAAGTGACCTAAATGGGTACTATTTGGTACTTGTTATTTGAAAAACAAAAAAATCACACCTATCACAAAATATCTCCCACACTAATTTGCGAACAAGCTCTAATTTTCAAATTTAAAATCATTCTTTAAGTTAAAAAGATTTGTTCCAGAAGACCTCAGTTAACATTAAATGCATTGCCACAAAGTAAGAGCATAATGGAATAGCTTGTCAGAAATTAAATTCAAGATGAAAACTTAATATTGTTTTACAAACACTAATTAACTCATGCAGATTTATTCATAATTACTTCGCACTCTATAATTCATACCAATAATTTATACACCATTACCCTAAAATTACTAAAAACCTCATAGTAAAATTTAGTTTAGTCAATTCTCAATTACTGATTTGTGATCTTGAACTTCTTTTCCTAAATTTTCAAAGATTTTGTGGAAAGGAACATTAATTTGAATGTTACCTCTGGAAATCACAACTTTTAAAATGCATCATGGTTTCCAAAATTCACCTGATAATATGAATAATCCCTAAGGAAAAATCTAGTTTTGGCTTATCCTTCTGTTTCTGAATAATTGTTTGTTTAAAAGTCAATATTCTTGCCAATAAAATTTGAAAAGGTTGTCACAAAGGAAAAGGTAGTGTAAAATCTTGCACCTAAGTAGAAGTTTGCAGAGAGGAGGGGGAGGGGACACCAAAGGACAGCTCTTTGTGATAGCCCCATATTGAAACCAACCAAGTTGGGACCATTGAAATATACAGATGAGAAATGCTGGTGCTTAAGTAGTCAAGGTTTTGTTGCTGTTATTATTTGTCTTTTGTTTTTTCTATTTCAGTCATTTTTGAAGCATTCTCTACTTTTTGAATTCTTCTGGTTAAACTCATAGTGAGAAAATGGAATAAGGTATTTTTAAGGTCTCCTACTGGGCTTTGGTACACATTCAATTTGGACCATAGGACAGAATTTTTTAAGCCTTATGAAATCAGAAATGGAAATTATGGAAAGCAGTGAATGGCAGTCAGAGTCCCAATCAAAGCTAAACGTCATGATACTCCATGAGACAGTAATGAAAGCAATTTTTTCTTCGAAAACTGTGATTTTTATTGTTGGCAGTCACCATCAGTTACAAGAGTAGTTTTTTGGAGGTAATTATTATCACTCTTACTATTTTCCCTTCTTTGAAACAATCTCCTAATATATTTGCATATATAATTTCTGTGCTTAGAAATGCAAATGAGAGTCAAAGGTGTAATGTTAAGTTTTCTAGTAGCTACATTTAAAAAATTAAAAGAAACAAGTGAAATTTATTTTCATAACATATTTTACTTAGCCTTGTATATGCAAAATATGACATTGCAACATGTAATATTATCAAAAATTATTAATGAAATGCTTTGTATTGCACTGTATATTCAAAATCCAAGATCTATTTCATGTTTACAGCACATTTCCATTCAGACTAGTACTTAACAGTCACATGTGGCTAGTGGCTACCATAGTGGACAGAGCAAATCTAGGTAATATTTATCCAATATGGTGGGGTTAATGTTCATATCCATTGCATTTTTCCTGCAGGCAACCTTCCTCTTGTTTTGACTATGCCCACTATTCCCTCAGGGAGGATCAAGATTATTATTCAAGGATGCAATGAGAAAGAATTAATGGTTTGTCCATCTTTTATAGATGGAATGCATTGATCAGTTTTATTCTTCCAAAAAAACAAAATACTGGCGCACACAGTATACAAATAGTATTAAGGGACAATCCCAAGGCTTTTTTTTTTTTTTAAGAAAAAAGTTTTCTAAATCCCAGAAGTTTTCTTTTAGATATCCTGAGCAACGTTGTTACTGAGAACTTAGACTGTAACTTAAAGGAAATGCCCTTCTAGTCCAAGAGCTAGGAAGGGAGGAAAAAAAAAAAAAAAGAAGTAAATGCTGCCACAAGCGACAGAACAGAACACATTAACTAGGTTCTTTGACATGCAAAAAAAATAGAAATGGCAATGGAAAAGGAGTGTATTTTGGAAGCAAGAACCTAAATAGCACACCTAACTCTCCCTCTGCACTGTGGGTCCTACAGGGAACATGGAAGAAAGCTGAGAATTAGTTCTAACATTCCTGCCAAAGGTTTTGCTGCGGTATGAGGCAAAGGGCCCACAGGGCCCACGGGGTGAGCATCTGTGAAATAGGAGCTTAACAAGATGGGTTATTACAGAAAACAAGGAAAATTACTTTTCCTTCTTCCCTCCTTTCTTTCCTTTCACATATCTGATCAGCAGCACATAATTTTTAGCTCAATTACGAACAGTAATTGGGTAAAGATGAGACAATTAAAGGCACACTAATGAAGGACTGGTCAGTTGAAAGCAAAGAGATAATTAAGGACCAAGATCCAAAGCTATAGAAGATAGTTTACAGATTTCTTCAGATGATTTAGATCGGGGCTTTTCAAACAAAGTACATACCTATTTACTCTGCTATCCTGTTAAAATATAGTCTGATTTGTAGGTCTGAGGTGTGGCCTGAGATTCTGCATTCTCAATAAACACCCAGGTAATGCTAATGCTGCTGGTCCAAGGACCACACTTGAATAGCAAGGCCTAGGGGCTATGTATATCACAAGTTTCTTACGAGTAGTTGTCAAAAACCCCACCACAGGAAGTGACTTTCAAGGGTTAGCTGTACATGGGTAAAAGTGTGGAAGAAAGTTATCAGAGAACTGATCATGCAAGCAGTGTGGAAAGAGGAATTATCTGAGAGTGAGGATATGGGCGTAGACTAGAGATTGGTGGTTCTGTGATTGAAAACCATAAAAGTGAAACTCAGCCCATTTCCAAGATGCAAAGAGGGTATTGCTCCTGCTGTCCAATTCACAGAATGCCAGATCCAGGTGTTGGCTATGCCCATGTCAGAAAAACACCTAGTCACAGAGTGGTGTGTTAAACACCCCCAGCTGCCCTTTGAATAGAATTATCCAGTGACTTCTTTATTGAACAGACCGAACATGATTGGGACCTTTTGGAACTTACATCATCGGCCGTCACTGTCATCACACTCCTGCTTTTCTTCATTATAGAGGTGGAAAATATCCCCTCTTAGGATGTCTGTTATTCAATGCAGCTTTGCTGACACTTTTTAATACCTACAGGAGAAAAAAAAACACACAAAAAAAACAACAGCTCTGTATCCTCAAAGAAAAATATGTGGCATACTCTCTAAAGTAACATTTGAAATGTGTAACATGTACATGCAAAACCAAACATCATAATTTACCAAGCCAATTAAATTTGATATGCTGAGAAAAGAGCTTCACAAAATATTAATACAAAAATCCAAGAAATTGGTACAAAGCTATTTGGGAAAAGATAGTAAGAATAATAAGTAACAATTAGGCTCTCAAATAATGATCATGAAGAATATAAAAATAATATGCATTTTACACAGATGCTTTATAGTTTACAAAGTATATTCCCATAAAATATTTTATTTGATGCTTGCAACAGTTTGTTAGACTATTTTCATCATTTTTTCTAATAAAGGAACAGAGAGAACAATTATTTGGCCAAGGTAATATAGCTAAAACATGACGAGTTCAGAATTTAAAGAATATGACTGCTTTATACTGTCAAAAAAGTAAAGAAAAGTAAACCAATACAAAATATATATACATGAAAGAAAAAAACCTTAATCGTCATTTTTACCACCAGTTTAAATCTCTCATATGTCTAGTGTATAAACTAGTAGGCAATTATTTATCACAGAAAATTCTAGCAACCAGTAGTTAGAGCTTGAATTTCTTGGTTTAAGTCACAGAAATCTAGCTATTTTGAGATACAGATGCTCTAGTTCATGACATTTGCTTTGTGTAGATCATTGGAAGTCACTGTAGAAACAAAGAACCTCAATCACACTACCAGAATTTAAGGGTGCACTCTTATCGTAGAAACCAAAGGCAAAGCAGTCACTGGTTTATGAACACTCAAAGGGAAGAGGGTGGGAGGGGGGTAAAAGGTAAAATAGTATCTACTGGGCACTGTGTTCACTATTTGAGTGATGGGTTCACCGGAAGCCCAAACCTCAGCATTACTCAATATATCCATGTAACAAACCTGCACGTGTACCATTAAATCTAAAATAAAATTTTTAAAATATAAAGTTGTCATACAATAGACTACAAAACAACACAAAGAATTGTGTTTGCAGAATTTAACTGAAAAAAGATGTAATATAAAAAATACAAAATCCGAGAAGTATTAGTCCATATGATGGTTTCACAAGGTCTTAGTACCAAAAATATCCTGTATTATTGCTGAGCTCAAGGACTCCTATATATTTTTTCACTGTGTCCTTTTAACCCTTAATGCATGCTTTATTTAAAAAGTCTGCTTCTCTAGCATGAAGATATATATAGATTAAGAGCATGATGAAATTGTAGCTGTGTGACTAGGAATACTAAGTAGTGGCATTGTACCATCACCCAGGAAACCAGGGTTGAATTTCTAACACATAATTTGACTACATTATGCAGGAGTTGGCAGTGAAACTGACAAAGTAGATAAGAGAATGGGGGAAGGGAGAAACTTTGCCTTTATAAGTGCTCTAGGGAGAGAACCCCACGGGCTTTTCAGGTATTTGATTCAATATGATAAGGAAAAGAATTTCCTCAGCATACACGAAAGGATAATTAGAACTACGATGCCCCTCTAATGCTGACCAAACAGCAGGAGGCAGAATTCTAAGGCTTTTACTCAAAGGCTGGTTGAAACCCAGCAAAAGTAGACAAGTAACAAGAGATATTTCATCAGGGTTATAGTCAATATCGAGGGCCTCTATAGGTAGGGTTAAACCTGAAAAAAAAAAAAGTTCAAACTCCTAAATTTACGAAGAGCAAGATTTAAATGTGTTTTAAATGCAGGATATAAAACTACACATACTCAATGATTATAACTGTAAAGTTGTGAGCATATAAAAAATATTAAAGGTGCTATGTGAAATGATGATAATGTAATAATGATAATAATAGAATAATGGAATAAGGGTTATAGAAGATTTCCTAAGTGAGTTGAATTTCTTCAGTAGAGATAATGTAGAACAATATTCAAAAATATAAAAAGGTATGCCAAGAGTGCAACACATGTAGAAAGATGCCATCATGCAGAGAGCAAAATGGTCCAGGGTAACATCAGTAGATCTTTTGAGAAGCAAGAGTATTTTTGTAAGGTCTTAGCCATGGAAATAATTTTGTTTTATGATCCTTTGAATATGATAACTTACTGTATAAATTCACGTGTCTTCAACCGGACACATATCCTGGCTCGGAAAAAGCAGGATCACAAGTTACAAGGCAGTTTTCCAACTGTTCTACAATAAAAATACATTATTTTATATTTAGGGAAAAAAGCCAACATATGTTATATAAGACCAAAAAAAGCAAGAAATATAGATTGATTATTTTCTGTGATATTCCTCATCTGCCCCTTCAGACCCACTCTTGGCCCTTCTCCATTCTGGTCTGTGCCCTGGGAGGCTGGCCCTCAGGTGCTGTCTAGCCCTCTGGCTCCTTGGTATGTTCAGTCAATGGAGGCAGTTGCAAAAGATCAGAGGGCAGGAGGAAAGAGGGGTCCCTCTCTGCTGGCCATAGTGTAGCCATGGCTAAAATGTTCTGCTTGAGGTCACAGATCCTGCAGGACTTCCTATTTAGCTGTAGAACCGGAAGCAGCTTCCCACTGTTGCTAGCCTCCTAGTATTTCATAGCCCTTTTTGGTTATCCTCAACCCTGCCTATACCCTTTGTAAATAGTACTTCCATTAAACTTTCTTTCATCCTCTTTAAGAGAAAAATCTGTTTTCTACTAGGATCCTGACTAATACAGACCTGCTTCCAAAACTTGACAATAGTCAGAATTGTTAAATATCTCCCCTCAGTTCCTAGCACAGTGACTGAAACAAGCAAGCCTCAATAAATAAGTATTCAAAGAATAAATGAGTAGAACCTACTTGGAGATCTAGATTGGTTTTGATACTTTGAGAAAAGGTCAGCAAGCATTATCTCAATTTGTTTTTGTAAGTCAGAAGTAGTTTCGTGTCCTCACTCACAGATGACAATGGAGATTCTTTTCAGGAACATCTGCTGCCTTTTGTTTAGGCTAACAGAGATGGAGGATTTACCCTGAGTCATTTTTAAGCACTCTACATACATGATTTCAATGATATCATAAAAGCAACCAACCAAATGTGCTAGGCACAATTATCAAGACAAGTGAGGGCATCATGTCTTGGGAACAGTAATGATCCTGCCCAAAGGCGTGCACTCTGCTGGTTAAGACCAGAACATTCTTGTTCTAAAACCAAGACTATTAACCTATCACTGTACAGCTGATTGGGTCTTATTTACATCTTTTCAAGGTGAAACTAAATGAAATAGTTTTTATGTCTTTTTTTTTCTGATGTTGGTAATACAAGTTAAGTTGATCAGTTTCCTGGAGCCATGCTCCCTGCTAGTGTAAGGACAAAAATAAGTGTTATTAAAAGATACTAATGTTTTTAAATACCTCATATGTAAGGCAAATGCTGAGAGGACAGATCAGGTTCTCTTAATCTGAGATTATTGTCCCTTATAAAATTTGCTTCTGAATAAACAAAACACCATATGCTTCATTAAAACAAAGTATTTCTAAAAATTTCTAAGATGATAAATGTGATGGCAGATTCCATTTCTGATATATGTTTAATAGTTTTCCCTGTGGTTTTATATTTAACCACTTAAAAGATGCTTTTAAATTTATATTAGTCCTTTATAATGTTCTGTTTTATTCAGACTAGAATATTCTTTATATAATTGCACCTTTTCCTTTTTCCCCTTTCTCAACAGATATTTAAAGGTTAAAATGAGGAAAAGGACCCTGACTTCTGTGTTAATAGTGTGAATTTCACCTTTCACAGGTTAGAGTTATCAGTACTAGTGACACTTGGCTAAAAGGAATTTCAATGAATAGTGATAATTATTTTAAAATTCTATATCATGGACACATGCTAGACAAAACCATGCAGAAATGAGAAAAACAAAAGTAATATTTTGAGTTTAAAAAATACTACTTTTTTCCAATTTAAAAAATATCTTTTATTTTGGAGATGATGTTCAAAAAGCTTTCATTCTATTTCTTATGTAACTGATTTATTGAACATTCTGAACTCAGTAGAGCACAGATATGAACTAGTCTTCATTTTTCTCCAATAACTGTTTTCCATATATAATATCAAATCTATTCTGTCCTCCTTAACAACAGTTCAGATTGATTCCGTAACTCCCATCTTGTAACTGTTTTAATTCAGTGGTCAGTGTCTGGGACTTGGAGTGGGAAAAGAGAATGTTCTACTCTTTTATTCTTCATCCCTACTTTTATCTTCAGGTTCTAGCTCTTTCCATATTGTGGCAGAGTAGAAGAATTAAAGACAAGAGGGAAAAGTCTTCTTACTTAACTAGGCATTTAATTGCAGTCCTTTTTTGAGCGTCTCTGCTTCTCTGGTAAAATCAGACTCACTTTGATGCCTTCTCTAAGGCAGGTGTTGAGATGAGGCCCTTCCTCTAACAGGGCAGTAGGAGCTTTCACACTGGAGAGAAGTAACTTTGCTAGTCTCCACAGTTCCACCCTCATTGGCACATATTGAAACTCTTGTTGGTGAGGTCCCCTTGCCTGATAGTCTACTCTCTTGATTGCAATAATGACATGATGACTCAAGCTGCAATGTCCACTTGATCTAGAATAAGCTCAAGCATCCTGGTCACACTAAATATATACACTAAATGTATGTATACTAAATGTACAGATACACCTAAATGTATACGCTGCTTTACTGCTGTTTCTTCTCTGTTCCCTGCTGTATCTCTCCACTTCTCTTTCTCCTTCTTAAAAAAGCACAAAATTCTTCTACATAAGTGATCAATGGAGAGAAAAGATACGGTCAGTTATTTACCAATGTCTTGCAGCCCTAAGGCAATCATTCTAAATTCTGCTATGTGAATCAAACTACATTACAGACCACATTGCAAACTACATTTAACAGATTATCTAGGTGGCTACCTTTAGGTGTTGACAATGGAAATCACTGGTAGGAGACTTGAAGAGACTTGGAGAGAGGAGACCTTCTTTATTCTTCCAGGAGAATGGACAAATTGCTTGTATTAAATCCTTTGTTTTCCTAACTGGAGCCTAAGGGATACAGAAGTTAGCCTGTCCTTTGTCGAAGGTACTTTTGTCCTAGAAATGGTTCTTCATTTTCAGTAGGCCAATAACGCACTTCTCCAACACCTCCTCTCCCCATCTAGAGTCTATATACATGAGAGTTCAGAGGTTGCCAGGATGAGGATTAGAATCAGAACTCAACTAGCTGCCTCTGCCTCAGAGCGAGGCACCAGACCACACTTGTGTATGTCTATCCTTACAGAACATGGATAGTTTGATGGCTTTTAGTTCACTGTTTTGGGTTACAGTTGTCCTTTCTAGCTTAACAGGAAATGTCCTACTCATCTCCTTTTAGATGAGAAAATGTCCCTTTATGAAATGACAATAATATAATGAGGCAATGGTGTATTTTTGCTTTGTTTCTTAATGTTCTGAACCGAGAAAACTAAAAATTGGCAATTCTATGTCAGTCTCCTAATTCTTTGGAAATTTTAACAATTCATAAAGTATAAATGTCTAAGAACCTCAAAACTAAACCATGGGATCTTGACTTTTATAACTAACATTAAGGTTTAGTTCAAGAAAAAAAAAGTTTTCTGTTTGTGCTAGCATATAATGTACTGTGAACTGAAGGAAGACTTGCTGGACAAAGCAGAGCCTGAACTGCTATCTCCACTCCCAGCCCCTACATCCACCTAGCTATAGCTATCCACTTAGCTCTGGGACTTCGGTTTCCTCAATTGTCAAATAAAGGGATTGGAGTATAATCATCCATAAACTTTATGAAACCAATGAAATTCCAGAAAACTAGCAGAAATAAACACAAACTATAAAAAACAACTCTCAAGACTCAACAATTAGATAAACATATCCAGAATTTGATACATAAAATATAAGACTTTCCCCTTTAATTTTCATCTACTGCTTTCATCACACTTTTAGAAATTCAGGACTGTTGTACCCAGTTATTGCTGCTTTCTGATTTTAATATGACGGAGATGAACAGAGACAAATGTGCTTCCTCCCCAAAATTTTTGAAGTTGTATGATGCAAACAATAAAGAGTAAGTAAATTTGAGGGAAAAAAAAGTATGTGTAATAAGAAAAGTCATTTTATTTGTAAAGTTGCTCAATATTTAGATATAAACATTGCTGAGAGAGAAGAATCAGTTTTTTTAATTAAGTAGTAAGTATCAAGGACTTTTGAGATAAAAATTGAAAAGTGCTAGGAATTAATATGAACTTAAACCATTAGCTTATCCTGAGACAACAATAAGTAACGAAGAGATAATGGCATCCTTTTAAACAGTCATCAAAACGCAAAGTAGCAAGGCTAAATGCTGCTTTGAGTAAAACCCATGTTTCCAGAACAACCACTTAAACCAATTTCTACTATAAAATATGTTCTTTGTAAATTACTAATCGGGCATAAATTTGAAATCAATACACATGGTGACAAAAAAAAGAATTCTTAGTATTCAATTTGCTGAGCTGAATGCTAATTTTCAACAATAACACAACAGAGAGAAAGTGACAATGAATCCCATGTTTCTGCTTGTGTAAATAATGCCTTAATGAATTTCTTAGTGAATTTCCCTGCAGTAAATACTAAGTGGAAAGTTTTAAAGAGTTGAATTATTTTTCTTAGTCTAAAATAAAGTAGCCACTGCTTAATCTCTTATAGTTTAAAACACCACAAATCACTTTCGTTTCAGCCATTTTTTGTTTCATCTTAAACAAAAGGAAAATAACAACAACAAAAAAAAAGCCCTGTATTCAAATCTATTAATAACCTGGTATTGCAAGGTCTCTCCACACCTGAGAGTTTTCATCTCTGAGTTACCACTGTGCCAAAGTGAAGATGGCATTAGAGGAGGTTGAGGATGGATTAGGGAATTTTTTCCGTCTCCTAAAATAAACCACGGATCTACAAACAGATGTAAAAGGCAAGTATGGCTGAAACACATTCAATTAATTTAGTAAGTATTTGTTGGGTATCTGCTCATCTGCTCATTCTCAAATTTCGATTTTTTTTTTTTTTTTTTTTTTTTTTTTTTTTTTTTTTTTTTTGAGACGGAGTCTCGCTCTGTGGCCCCCAGGCTGGAGTGCAGTGTCCTGATCTTCCCTCACTGCAAGCTCCGCCTCCCGGGTTCACGCCATTCTCCTGCCTCAGCCACCCAGTAGCTGACTACAGACGCTCGCCACCACGCCCGGCTAATTTTTTTTCTTTTTTTTTTTTTTTTTTTTTTTTTTTGTATTTTTAGTAGAGACGGGATTTCACCGTGTTAGCCAGTATGGTCTCGATCTCCTGACATCGTGATCTGCCCGCCTCGGCCTCCCAAAGTGCTGGGATTACAGGCCTGAGCCACCGCGCCCAGCCCAAATTGAGATCTTCTAATGCTACCCTCAGAGGTATTTAGTAACAGCCACTCTAGATCTCAATTAATATTACCAACTTTCAATGAGAGTACAAAAAATTAAATTGCATCCATGATCCAAAACCCCTATTTCCATCCATCATCAAAAACCACTTTTCATTTGATTTCTCAACATCAACAAAAGATTGAGAGCCCAACATGTGGTAGGGATTTGCTAGATGCCGTGGATAATACAAAGATGAAAATATATATAGTCCTTGACCTTAAAATGTCCCTGTCTCATCTTAGGAGAGGAGAATCAATGCTTATTCATCCTACAATACTGAACACCTTGGCTTGTGCCAGGTTCACAGTGCAGTGTGAGAAGCGCAATAGATCATGGGTTAATCAGATGAAAAAATGAGTGAAGGCCACCTCTATGGGCAAGATGTTATCAAGGAAAGCTTCGTTGAGAAGGCTACTGTCCTTTCCCAGGTACTGTAACTAAGGAACAAAGAAAGAAGTCCTTCCAGTCCTCCTCTCTCTGTTCTCCAGTGTGATCTTTTAAAAACGCAAAATTCCTTATATTAATCCCCAGCTTTGCATTCTTCATGCTTTCTGTAATTTTTAGGATAATGTAAAACCCTTAATATGAAGATTAATCATACAAGTCCCTACAGATCTGGTCCCTGCTTGACTTTTAAGCCTCAACTTCCTATTCTGGCTTCCACTTGCTTCCCCACCTTATGCTTATGCCACATCACTCTCCCCTGTAACTCATTTAGCTTTAGTTCGACTGGTTTTACAGTGTACCCAGCATGCCTTTCTTGTCTCTGAACTTTTCCTACACTGTAACATGTCTTCAACTTTGCCTGGCTAACCCATTATTCAGCCTTCAGCTTTGATGTCATTTGTTCAGAAAAGCCTTTATGGACTTCCCCTTCTTGTAAGAAGGTATTATCACATTATTTTTCCATTCACAGTATTTTTCACAATTACATATTTGTTTATATGAATGAATAGGTTTATGCCTCCCAGAAGCTCATAGAGAGAACCGCCAACCACTATGTCTCTTGTGCCAAGCAATAAATATTTGCTGGAAAATGTTTGAATGAGTAGACTAGATAGGCTTGAGGCCTCTTGCTAGATTCCCTGAAAGTGTGATAATTCAAAAGCAGCAGATAGGAGGGGGCAGGAAACAGAATCAGAATGCCTGGTAAACTGCAAATGTCAGCTATATTGACAGGATACATATTCCTACTCTTCTGACAGAGGTATGAATAGCTTTATGGCAGGCACTATTCTATAGTCCCTAAATCTATCATCTCATGTAATTCTCACAACTATTTTTATCTCCATTTTTCAGGGGAGAATTCTGAGGCCCAGAAAGGGTGAATGACTCATCTAAGCTCACTAATCTAGGAAAAGGCAGGGAGACAGGATTCACACCCAGGCACTATGCCTGCAGAGCTCATGAAATCAACCATTACCTCTGCTGCCACTTGGAAGCAGCAAATAAGCATTATTTATCAGAGAACAAGCAGCAAATGAGGATGGGTAGGGGCCAAGAAACAGGATAAGTGGGAATAAAAGTGGTATTTCAGAACAAGAAAGGAATCAGAAGATTTTTTAAATGATGAAACAAAAAAAAAAGAGATATGCAGTTGGCAGAACATATGGAGCCCATGAACAGCTACTCTTTTATGTAATCTCATAGAAATTTACATTAAATTGGAAAACGTAGATTGTGTGTATAAAACTGTATATCTAAAACATAACTTAAAAAGCATAATAATTTGTCTCTGTTTATCTTATGCTTCAACAAGAATTCACCAAGTATTTTTTCTTCTAAGTTAGGCTTCAATCCAATACTAAATTTTTTTAAGTTAATAGAGAAGATGCTTGACATTCACTCACCAGTGCTAGGTCTCTAGACTTTTAAAAATTGTTCACCTGTACAGTGCTGTTCAAACATGTTTCATGGGGTATATGGGACACAGACAGGAATTTGGTCTAAGTCTTCTTTTTAGACTCAAAAACCCCAGACACTCATCATCAAGTAACTAAGTTTTCATTTCTTGTGAAGAAGACTGAAATAACAAAGGACGACAGTTCATTCTTGTTTTAAGCAAGCAAGCACACAAAATTTCTGTGCATTCCTTTATCAGAAATATAAATACTACATCATTACAGACTTCATAAGAGGAAGATAACAAAAATGTGAGAAATCTTTCCAGGACTTTAAATGAATTAATGGCCTAGTATTTACTGGCTTAACTGAAATATAATTGGTTTATGAAGTCTGCTAGTGATTCCCTACCTAGAAGCAACATCTAATTCGGGCCTCTCTGTCCCAGCTCTATTAAAATGTCAGGGGATTCAGGTCTATGTGGATATATGAAAAACAAGCATGTAAAAAGAAACAATGTCAAAAGCAGAAGACTGAAACTCTTGTGGTAATACTAGAATGCCACATAATATTGTTTTGATAGAACATAAAGGAACAGAGAAATACATTTTTATTGGTCTTTAAGTATCTTCATATTTAGAAACTATCATTTCCTTATTTATTTTTTAAAACTTTTTAAAAATTATTTTGAGACAGGCTCTTGCTCTATGCCCAGGCACAAACACAGCTCACTGCAGGTGCACACTCCCACACCTGGCTAATGTTTGTGTGTGTGTGTGTGTGTGTGTGTGTGTATTTTGAAGAGATGGGTTTCATCATATTGCCCAGGCTGGCTTGCTTGTTTCCTTCCTTCCTTCCTTCCTTCTTTCCTTCCTTCCTTCCTTCCTTCCCTCCTTCCTTCCTTCTTTCTGTCTTTCTTTCTTTTTTCTTTTCTTTCTTCCTTCCTGCCTGCCTGCCTTCCTTCCTTCCTTCCTTCCTTTCTTTCTTTTTTTCTTTCTTCCTTTCTTTATTTTGTTGTTGTTGTTTTAGTTTTTACTTTTTTATTTTTTTATTTTTATTTTTAATTATACTTTAAGTTCTAGGGTACATGTGCACCACGTGCAGGTTTGTTACGTATGTATACATGTGCCATGTTGGTGTGCTGCACCCATTAACTCGTCATTTACATTAGGTATATATCCTAAAGCTATCCCTCCCCCTCCCCCTATCCCATAACAGGCCTTGGTGTGTGATGTTCCCCTTTCTGTGTCCAAGTGTTCTCAGTGTCCAATTCCCACCTATGAGTGAGAACATGCAGTGTTTGGTTTTTTGTCCTTGTGATAGTTCGCTGAGAATGATGGTTTCCAGTGTCATCCATGTCCCTACAAAGGACATGAACTCATCCTTTTTTATGGCTGCATAGTATCCCATGGTGTATATATGTGACCTTTTCTTAATCCAGTCTAACTTTGATGGATATTTGGATTGGTTCCAAGTCTTTGCTATTGTGAACAGTGCTGCAATAAACATATGTGTGCATGTGTCTTTATAGCAGCATGACTTATAATTCTTTGGGCATATACCCAGTAATTGGATGGCTAGGTCAAATGGTATTTCTAGTTCCAGATCACTGAGGAATCCCCACACTGTCTTCCACAATTATTGAACTAGTTTACAGTCCCACCAACAGTATAAAAGTGTTCCTATTTCTCCACATCCTGTCCAGCACCTGTTGTTTCCTGACTTTTTAATGATCATCATTCTAACTGCTGTGGCATGGTATCTCATTGTGGTTTTGATTTGCATTTTCTCTGATGGCCAGTAATGATGAGCAGTTTTTCATGTGTCTGTTGGCTGCATAAATGCCTTCTTTTGAGAAGTGTCTGTTCATATCCTTCACCCACTTTTTGATGGGGTTGTTTGTTTTTTCTTGTAAATTTGTTTGAGTTCTTTGTAGGTTCTGGATATTAGTCCTTTGTCAGATGAGTAGATTGCAAAAATTTTCTCCCATTCTGTAGGTTGCCCGTTCACTCTGATGGTAGTTTCTTTTGCTGTGCAGAAGCTCTTTAGTTTAATTAGATCCTATTTGTCAATTTTGGCTTTTGTTGCCACTGCTTTTGGTGTTTTTGACATGAAGTCCTTGCCCCTGCCTATGGCCTGAATTGTATTGCCTAGGTTTTCTTCTAGGGTTTTTATGGTTTTAGGTCTAACATTTAAGTCTTTAATCCATCTTGAATTAATTTTTGTATAAGGTGTAAGGAAGGGATCCAGTTTCAGCTTTCTACATATGGCTAGCCAGTTTTCCCAGCACCATTTATTACATAGGGAATCCTTTCTCCATTGCTTGCTTTTGTCAGGTTTGTCAAAGATCAGATGGCTGTAGATGTGTAATATTATTTGTGAGGACTCTTATCTGTTCCATTGGTCTATATCTCTGTTTTGATAACAGTACCATGCTGTTTTGGTTACTGTAGCCTTGTAGTATAGTTTGAAGTCAGGTAGCATGATGCCTCCAGCTTTGTTCTTTTGGTTTAGGACAGAATTGGCAATGCGGGCTCTTTTTTGGTTCCATATGAACTTTAAAGTCGTTTTTCCAATTCTCTGAAGAAAGTCATTGGTAGCTTGATGGGGATGGCATTGAATCTATAAATTACCTTGGGCAGTATGGTCATTTTCACGATATTGATTCTTCCTATCTATGAGCATAGAATGTTCTTCCATTTATTTGTGTCCTCTTTTATTTTGTTGAGCAGTGGCTTACAGTTCTCCGTGAAGAGGACCTTCATATCCCTTGTAAGTTGGATTCCTAGGTATTTTATTCTATTTGAAGCAATTGTGAATGGGAGTTCACTCATGATTTGGCTCTCTGTTTGTCTGTTATTGGTGTGAATGCTTGTGACTTTTGCACATTGATTTTGTATCCTGAGACTTTGCTGAAGTTGCTTATCAGCTTAAGGAGATTTGGGGCTGAGATGATGGGGTTTTCTAAATATACAATCATGTCATCTGCAAACAGGGACAATTTGACTTCCTCTTTTCCTAATTGAACAGGCTTTATTTCTTTCTCCTGCCTGATTGCCCTGGCCAGAACTTCCAACACTATGTTGAATAGGAGTGGTGAGAGAGGGCATCCCTGTCCTGTGCCAGTTTTCAAAGGAAATGTCCCCAGTTTTTGTCCATTCAGTATGATATTGGCTGTGGGTTCATCATAATTAGCCCTTATCGTTTTAAGATACGTCCCGTCAATACCGAATTTATTGAGAGTTTTTAGCATGAAGGGCTGTTGAATTTTGTGGAAGGCCTTTTCTGCATCTATTGAGATAATCATGTGGTTTTTGTCTTTGGTTCTGTTTATGTGCTGGATTACATTTACTGATTTGTGTATGTTGGAGCAGCCTTGCATCCCAGGAATGAAGTCCACCTGATTATGGTGGAGAAGCTTTTTGATGTGCTGCTGGAATCAGTTTGCCAGTATTTTATTGAGGATTTTTGCATCAATTTTCATCAGGGATATTGGTCTAAAATTCTCTTTTTTTGCTGTGTCTCTGCCAGGCTTGGGTATCAGGATGATGTTGGCCTCGTAAAATGAGTTAGGGAGGATTCCCTCTTTTTCTATTGATTAGAATCGTTTCAGAAGGAATGGTACCAACTCCTCCTTGTACCTCTGGTAGAATTTGGCTGTGAATCCATTTGGTCCTGGACTTCTTTTGGTTGGTAGGCTATTAATTATAGTTTCAATTTCAGAGCCTGATATTAGTCTATTCAGGGATTCAACTTCTTCCTGGTTTTGTCTTGGGAGGTTTTATGTGTCCAGGAATTTATCCATTTCTTCTAGATTTTCGATTTTATTTGCGTAGAGGTGTTTATAGTATTCTCTGATGGTAGTTTGTATTTCTGTGGTATCGGTGGTGATATCCCCTTTATCGTTTTTTATTTCATTTATTTGATTCTTATCTCTTTTCTTCTTTATTAGTCTCACTAGCCATCTATCAATTTTGTTGGTCTTTTCAAATAACCAGCTCCTGGATTCATTGATTTTTTGAAGGATTTTTTGTGTCTCTATCTCCTTCAGTTCTGCCCTGATCTTAGTTATGTTTTGCCTTCTGCTAGCTTTTGAATGTGTTTGCTCTTGCTTCTCTAGTTGTTTTAGTTGTAATGTTAGGGTGTCAATTTTAGATCTTTCCTGCTTTCTCTTGTGGCCATTTAGTACTATAAATTTCCCTCTACACACTGCTTTAAATGTGTCCAAGATATTCTGGTATGATGTGTCTCTGTTCTCATTGGTTTCAAAGAACATCTTTATTTCTGCCTTCATTTCATTATGTACCCAGTAGTCATTCAGGAGCAGGGTGTTCAGTTTCCATGTCGTTTAGTGGTTTTGAGTGAGTTTCTTAGTCCTGAGTTCTAGTTTGATTGCACTGTGGTCTGAGAGACAGTTTGTAATAATTTCTGTTTTTTTACATTTGCTGAGGAGTGCTTTACTTCCAACTATGTGGTCAATTGTGGAATAAGTGTGATGAGGTGCTGAGAAGAATGTATATTCTGTTGATTTGGGGTGGAGAGTTCTGTAGATGTCTATTAGGTCTACTTGGTGCAGAGCTGAGTTCAATTCCTGGATATCCTTTTTAACTTTCTGTCTTGTTGATCTGTCTAATGTTGACAGTAGGGTGTTAAAGTCTCCCATTATTGTTGTTTGGGAGTCTAAGTCTCTTTTTAGGTCTCTAAAGACTTGCTTTATGAATCTGGTTGCTCCTGTATTGGGTGCATATAAGCTTTGCCCTAAGAATGAACTCATTCATGAAATTTGACAAGCACCTAATACATTTGATATGCAGGAAGTGAGAGACCAGAAGGGACAACTATTAGAGGACAAAGAGACTTAGCAGCTACAACATCTCAATTTTCAACTATTTTACATTCTGGAACTCTGTGTAAGATTTTACTTCACAAGAAGTTCTGCCACTTAAAAAGAAATGCTTGAAAACCACTATAGTACTGCTTATTATACCCACTTCCATAAAGTGTGTGGGTATTTTAATAAGTAAAATTTGAAAATCATTTTCAAATGCACAAGCTTCAGTAACTGAGTCGATCAACTGGTAGAAAGAGTATCAGCGATTGAAGATCAAATCATTTTCAAATGATTTTCAAATTTTACTTATTAAAATACCACCTTTGTAATGTTTTCCATACCATGATTTCCTTATTTTGTAGAAAAAAATACAGAGGTCCATAAAAGTTGACCTGTCATTCACCCAGTTAGTTGCATAACTTGGCCTTTGGTCCATAGTTTGTTCCACTATAGTGCCTATATTTGCAGACTCTAAATTAAAGGGTTGTTTCGTTTAGTTTTGTTTTTGTTTTAGCAAAAGTTTATTTATATATTGGGAAGCTTTCTAAAACCAAAAAATATACTTCTGCACCCACCAAAAATTTTACTGATGAATCCATATAGTCATGTACTTGGGCATTTATTCATTCATTTACCCAACAATTTATTGAGCGTTACTGAGGGCTGTGTACTGTATAGGCTTGAGGAATCATAGTTGAAATAGTATGACTTCTGTCCTCATGGACTGTTGAATCTAAGTAGAATATCATCACAATCATAATGCACAACTGATACAACCAGTTATATAACAAATATGCTTTACAAGATGTGACAATAACTTAGAGGAAGGCTATGTAAGTCTGCCTAGGAGGACCCGGGAAGGTTTCATCAAGAAAGTAAATCTGAGCTGTGCTTTTGTAAGATAAGTAGAATTTTATCAGGAAAATGAAGGAAAGTAGTTAATTCATAAACAAAACTTCTTATCACTGATACTTAGCTACCAATAAGAGCTCAATTAGTGACAATGAAATCATTAATGAGTCATTTGATCCTTCTAATCTTGCATTTCTATTGGCAAAATAATTATTTGTTGTATACATTTCTGATATGGCTGAAATAACACATAATCAATATAAGAAAGTGTTAAAATATTGCATGCTACTCTGAGATCAACCACAGACTCAGCCATAAATTAAATCTCAATAAGTTCAAGAAAATCAATATCATACCAACCGTACTCTCAGTCTACAGTGGAATAAAAATAAAAATCAATACCATGAAGATTTCTTAAAACCACACAATGACATGGAAATTAAACAACTTGCTCCTGAATAACTTTTGGTTAAATTAAAAAAATTAAGGCAGAAGTGAAAAAAAATTCTTGAAATAAATGAAAATAGAGACACATACAAAATCTCTGGGATGGAGCAGAACCAATGTTAAAAGTTTATAGTGCAGTCCTCTGGGGACAGGGCATACCTAAACAAAAAGCAGCAGAAACCTCGGCAGAGGTAAATGCCCCTGTATGATAGCTTTGAAGAGGGCAGTGGATCTCCCAGCACGGAGGCTGAGATCTGAGAATGGACAGACTCCCTGCTCCAGTGGGTCCCTGACCCCTGAGTAGCCTAACTGGGAGACATCCCCCACTAGGGGCAGACCAACACCTCACACCTCACATGGCGGGGTACACCCCTGAGATGAAACTTCCAGAGCAAAAATCAGACAGCAACACTCACTGTTCAGTAATATTCTATCTTCTGCAGCCTCCACTGCTGATACCCAGGCAAACAGCGTGTGGAGTGGACCTCAAGAAACTTCCAACAAACCTACAGCTCAGGGTCCTGACTGTTAGAAGGAAAACTAACAAACAGAAAGGACACCCACACCAAAACCCCATCAGTACATCACCATCATCAAAGACCAAAGGCAGATAAAACCACAAAGATCAGGAAAAAGCAGTGCAGAAAAGCTGGAAATTCAAAAACACAGAGTGCATCTCCCCCTCCAAAGGAACGCAGCTCATCGACAGCAACGGAACAAAGCTGGGCAGAGAATGACTTTGACGAGTTGAGAGAAGAAGGCTTCAGTCAATCGAACTTCTCAGAGCTAAAGGAGGAACTACGTAACCAGCACAGAGAAACTAAAAACCTTGAAAAAAGAATGGATGAATGGATAACTAGAATAATCAATGCAGAGAAGACCTTAAAAGAACTGATAGAGATGAAAACCACAACATGAGAAATATGTGACAAATGCACAAACTTCAGTAACCAACTCGATCAACTGGTAGAAAGAGTATCAGTGATTGAAGATCAAATGAATGAAATGAAGCAAGAAGAGAAGTGTAGAGAAAAAAGAGTAAAAAGAAATGAACAAAGCCGCCAAGAAGTATGGGATTATGTAAAAAGACCAAATCTACATCTGATTGGTGTGCCTGAAAGTGACAGGTAAAATGGAACCAAGTTGGAAAACACTGCAGGATATCATCCAGGAGAACTTCCCCAACCTAGTAAGGCAGGCCAACATTCAGATTCAGGAAATACAGAGAATGCCACAAAGATACTCCTCGAGAAGAGCAACTCTAAGACACATAATTGTCAGATTCACCAAAGTTGAAATGAAGGAAAAAATGTTAAGGGCAGCCAGAGAGAAAGGTTGGGTTACCCACAAAGGGAAGCCCATCAGACTAACATCAGATCTCTCGGCAGAAACTCTCCAAGCCAGAAGAGAGTTGGGGGCCAATAATCAACATTCTTAAAGAAAAGAATTTTCAACCCAGAATTTCATATCCAGCCAAACTAAGTTTCATAAGTGAACGAGAAAAAAAATCCTTTACAGACAAGCAAATGCTTAGTGATCTTGTCACCACCAGGCCTGCCCTACAAGAGATCCTGAAGGAAGCACTAAACATGGAAAGGAACAACAGGTACCAGCCATTGCAAAAACATGTCAAAATGTAAAGTCCATTGCTGCTAGGAAGAAACTGCATCAACTAGTGAGCAAAATAACCAGCTAATATCATAATGACAGGATCAAGTTCACACATAACAATATTAACCTTAAATGTAAAGGGACTAAATGGTCCAATTAAAAGACACAGACTGGCAAATTGGATAAAGAGTCAAGACCCATCAGTTTGCTGTATTTAGGAGACCCACCTCACAGGCAGAGACACACATAGACTCAAAATAAAGGGATGGAGGAAGATCTACCAAGCAAATGGAAAACAAAAAAAAAGCAGGGGTTGCAATCCTAGTCTCTGATAAAACAGACTTTAAACCATCAAAGAGGCCGGGCGCGGTGGCTCAAGCCTGTAATCCCAGCACTTTGGGAGGCCGAGACGGGTGGATCACAAGGTCAGGAGATCGAGACCATCCTGGCTAACATGGTGAAACCCCGTCTCTACTAAAAAAATACAAAAAAAAACTAGCCGGGCGCCGTGGCGGGCGCCTGTAGTCCCAGCTACTCGGGAGGCTGAGGCAGGAGAATGGCGTGAACCCGGGAGGCGGAGCTTGCAGTGAGCTGAGATCCGACCACAGCACTCCAACCTGGGCGACAGAGCGAGACTCCGTCTCAAAAAAAAAAAAAAAAAAAAAAAAAACCATCAAAGATCAAAAGAGACAAAGAAGGCCATTACATAATGGTAAAGCTATCAATTAATCAGGAAAAGCTAACTATCCTAAATATATATGTACCAATTACAGGAGCACCCAGATTCATAAAGTGAGTCCTTAGAGACTTACAAAGAGACTTAGACTCCCATACAATAATAATGGGAGACTTTAACACCCTACTGTCAACATTAGACAGATCAATGAGACAGAAAGTTAACAAGGATATCCAGGAATTGAACTCAACTCTGCACCAAGCAAACCTAATAGACATCTACAGAACTCTCCACCCCAAATCAACAGAATATACATTCTTCTCAGCACCACATCACACTTATTCCACAATTGACCACATAGTTGGAAGTAAAGCACTCCTCAGCAAATGTAAAAAAACAGAAATTATTACAAACTGTCTCTCAGACCACAGTGCAATCAAACTAGAACTCAGGACTAAGAAACTCACTCAAAACCACTAAACGACATGGAAACTAAACAACCTGCTCCTAAATGACTACTGGGTACATAATGAAATGAAGGCAGAAATAAAGATGTTCTTTGAAACCAATGAGAACAAAGACACAGCATACCAGAATATCTTGGACACATTTAAAGCAGTGTGTAGAGGGAAATTTATAGCACTAAATGGCCACAAGAGAAAGCAGGAAAGATGTAAAATTGACACCCTAACATTACAACTAAAACAACTAGAGAAGCAAGAGCAAACACATTCAAAAGCTAGCAGAAGGCAAAACATAACTAAGATTAGGGCAGAACTGAAGGAGATAGAGACACAAAAAATCCTTCAAAAAAGCAATGAATCCAGGAGCTGGTTTTTTGAAAAGATCAACAAAATTGATAGATGGCTAGTGAGACTAATAAAGAAGAAAAGAGATAAGAATCAAATAGATGCAATAAAAAACGATAAAGGGGATATCATCACCGACCCCACAGAAATACAAACTACCATCAGAGAATACTATAAACACCTCTATGCAAATAAAATCAAAAATCTAGAAGAAATGGATAAACTCGTGGACACTTACACCCTCCCAAGACAAAACCAGGAAGAAGTTGAATCCCTGAATAGACCAATAGAAGGCTCTGAAATTGAGGCAATAATTAATAGCCTACCAACGAAAAAAAGTCCAGGACCAGATGGATTCACAGCCAAATTCTACCAGAGGTACAAGGAGGAGTTGGTACCATTCCTTCTGAAACGATTCTAATCAATAGAAAAAGAGGGAATCCTCCCTAAGTCATTTTATGAGGCCAACATCATCCTGATACCCAAGCCTGGCAGAGACACAGCAAAAAAAGAGAATTTTAGACCAATATCCCTGATGAAAATTGATGCAAAAATCCTCAATAAAATACTGGAAAACCGAATCCAGCAGCACATCAAAAAGCTTCTCCACCATAATCAGGTGGGCTTCATTCCTGGGATGCAAGGCTGGTTCAACATATGCAAATCAATAAACGTAATCCAGCCCATAAACAGAACCAAAGACAAAAACCACATGATTATCTCAATAGATGCAGACAAGACCTTCCACAAAATTCAACAGCCCTTCATGCTAAAAACTCTCAATAAATTCAGTATTGATGGAACGTATCTGAAAACAATAAGAGCTATTTATGACAAACCCACAGTCAATATCGTACTGAATGGGCAAAAACTGGAAAAATTCCCTTTGAAAACTGGCACAAGACAGGGATGCCCTCTCTCACCACTCCTATTCAACATAGTGTTGGAAGTTCTGGCTAAGGCAATCAGGCAAGAGAAAGAAATCAAGGGTATTCAGTTAGGAAAAGAGGAAGTCAAATTGTCCCTGTTTGCAGATGACATGATTGTATATTTAGAAAACCCCATCATCTCAGCCCCAAATCTCCTTAAGCTGATAAGCAACTTCAGCAAAGTCTCAGGATACAAAATCAATGTGCAAAAATCACAAGCATTCTTATACACCAGTAACAGACAAACAGAGAGTCAAATCATGAATGAACTTCCATTCACAATTGCTTCAAAGAGAATAAAATACCTAGGAATCCAAATTACAAGGGATGTAAAGGACCTCTTCAAGGAGAACTACAAACCACTGCTCAGTGAAATCAAAGAGGACACAAACAAATGGAAGAACATACCATGCTCATGGATAGGAAGAATCAATATCGTGAAAATGGCCATACTGCCCAAGGTAATTTATAGATTCAATGCCATCCCCATCAAGCTACCAATGACTTTCTTCACAGAATTAGAAAAAAACTGCTTTAAAGTTCATATGGAACCAAAAAAGAGCCTGCATTGCCAAGACAATCCTAAGTCAAAAGAACAAAGCTGGAGGCATCACGCTACCTGACTTCAAACTATACTACAAGGCTACAGTAACCAAAACAGCATGGTACTGGTACCAAAACAGAGATATAGACCAATGGAACAGAACAGAGTCCTCAGAAACAATACCACACGTCTACAGCCATCTGATCTTTGACAAACCTGACAAAAACAAGCAATGGGGAAAGGATTCCCTATTTAATAAATGGTGCTGGGAAAATTGGCTAGCCATAAGTAGAAAGCTGAAACTGGATCCTTTCCTTACTCCTTATACGAAAATTAATTCAAGATGGATTAAAGACTTAAATGTTAGACCTAATACCATAAAAATCCTAGAAGAAAACCTAGGTAATACCATTCAGGACATAGGCAGGGGCAAGGACTTCATGTCTAAAACACCAAAAGCAATGGCAACAAAAGCCAAAATTGACAAATGGGATCTAATAAACTAAAGAGCTTCTGCACAACAAAAGAAACTACTATCAGAGTGAACAGGCAACCTACAGAATGGGAGAAAATTTTTGCAATCTACTCATCTGACAAAGGGCTAATATCCAGAACCTACAAAGAACTCAAACAAATTTACAAGAAAAAAACAAACGACCCCATTAAAAAGTGGGCAAATGATATGAACAGACCCTTCTCAAAAGAAGACATTCATACAGCCAACAGACACATGAAAAAATGCTCATCATCACTTGCCATCAGAGTAATGCAAATCAAACCAACAATGAGATACCATCTCACACCAGTTAGAATGGCAATCATTAAAAAATCAGGAAACAACAGATGCTGAAGAGGATGTAGAGAAATAGGAACACTTTTACACTGTTGGTGGGATTGTAAACTAGTTCAACCATTGTGGAAAACAGTATGGCGATTCCTCAAGGATCTAGAACTAGACATACCATATGACCCAGCCATCCTATTACTGAGTATATACCCAAAGGATTATAAATCATGCTGCTATAAAGACACATGCACACGTGTGTTTATTGCAGCACTATTCACAATAGCAAAGACTTGGAATCAACCCAAATGTCCATCAGTGACAGACTGGATTAAGAAAATGTGGCACATATACACCATGGAATACTATGCAGCCATAAAAAAGGATGGGTTTGTGTCCTTTGTAGGGACATGGATGCAGCTGGAAACCATCATTCTCAGCAAACTATCATAAGAACAGAAAACCAAATACCGCGTGTTCTCACTCATGGGTGGGAATTGAACAATGAGATCACTTGTAGATCATCACATTCCATCACACACTGGGTCCTACTATGGTGAGGGGGCAAGGGGAAGGGATAGCATTAGGAGATATACCTAATGTAAATGACGAGTTACTGGGTACAGCACACCAACATGGCACATGTGTACATATGTAACAAATCTGCACATTGTGCGCATGTACCCTAGAACTTAAAGTATTAAAAAAAAAAAGTTTATAGTACTAAACACCTATACCAAGAAGTTAAAAAGATCTCAAATCAATGATGTGCCATGACACCTAGAGGGACTAGAAAAATAAGAGCATACTAATCCCAAAGCCATCAGAAGAAAAACCATAACTAAAATCAGAGCAGAACTAAATGAAACTGAGACATAAATCCATCCAAAGGATCAATGAAACCAAAAATTATTTCTTCGAAAGGATAAACAAGATGAAGAGAGCACTAGCTAAATTAACAAAGAAACACACAACCTCTCAAGATTGAATCAGAAAGAAATTGAAACTTCAAACAGACCAATATCAAATTCAAAATTGAATCAGAAATAAATTGAAATGCTGAATAGACCAATATCAAATTTGTGTGTATATATATATACTACATATATATATAGTATATATACACACACACACATACATACCGTTGATCCACTCGTTGATTGATGGGCATTTAGGTTGGTTCCACATTTTTGCAATTGTGAATTGTGCAGCTATAAACATGCATGTGCAAGTATCTTTTTTGTATAAGGACCTCTTTTCCTCTGGGTAGGTACTCAGTAGTGGGATTACTGGAGCAAATGGTAGTTCTACTTTTAGTTCTTTATGGAATCTCCACACTCTTTTCCACAGTGGTTGTACTGGTTTACATTCCTACCAGCAGTGTAGAAGTGCTCCCTGTTCACTGCATGCACACCAATATCTACCATTTTTTATCTTTTTTTTTTTATTATGGCCATTCCTGCAGGAGTGAGGTGGTATTGCATTGTGGTTTTAATTTGTGTTTTCCTGATCATTAGTGATGTTCAGCATTTTTTCATATGTTTTTTGGCCAATTGTACATCTTCTTTTGAGAACTGTCTCTTCATGTCCTTAGCCCACTTTTTGATGGGATTTTATTTTCTTGCTGATTTGTTTGAGTTTGTTGTAGATTCTGGATATTAGTCCTCTGTGAGATGTATAGGTTGTGAAGATTTTCTCCCACTCTGTGGGTTGTCTGTTTACTCTGCTAACTGTTCCTTTTGCCATGCAAAAACTCTTAAGTTTAATTAAGTCCCAACTATTTATCTTTATTTTTACTGTATTTGCTTTTGAGTTCTTGGTCATAAAATCCTTGCCTAAGCCAATGTCTAGAAGGGTTTTTACAATGTTATCTTCTAGAATTTTTGTACTTTTAGGTCTTAGATTTAAGTCCTGAATCCATCTTGAGTTGATTTTTGTATAAGGTGAGAGATGAGGATCCAGTTTCATTCTCCTAAATGTGGCTAGCCAATTATCCCAGTACCATTTGTTGAAAAGGTTGTCCTTTCTCCATTTTATGTTTTTGTTTGCTTTGTCAGAGATCAATTGTCTGTAAGTATTTTGGTTTATTTCTGGGTTCTCTGTTCTGTTCCATTAGCCTATGTGCCTATTTTTATACCAGTACCATGCTGTTTTGGTGACTATGGTCTTATAGTATAGTTTGAAATCAGGTAATATGGTGCCTCCAGATTTGTTATATTTGCTTAGTCTTGCTTTGGCTATCCAGTCTCTTTTTTGGTTCCATATGATTTTTAGGATTGTTTTTTCCAATTCTGTGAAGAACGATGGTGGGGAAATACCCTTCTCGATATTGGCGTTGGCAAAGAATTTATGACTAAGTCCTCAAAAACAATTGCAATAAAACCAAAATTTGACAAGTGTGACCTAATCAAACTAAAGAAATTCTGCACAGAAAAAAGAAACCTACCAACAGAGTAAACAGAAACCCCACAAAATGAAAGAAAATATTTGCAAACTATACATGACAAAGGTATGATATCCAGAATCTTTAGAAACTTAAACAATTCAACAAGAAAAAAACAACCCCATTAAAAATGGGTAAAGGACATGAAGAGACACTTCTCAAAAACAAGACATACAGGTAGCCAAAAGGCATATGAATAAATGCTCAACATCACTAATCATCAGAGACCTGCAAATCAAAATCACAATGAGATACTATCTCACACCGGCCAGAATAGTTATTACTTAAAAGTCAAAAAATAACAGATGACTGCAAGATTGTAGAGAAAAGGGAAGGCTTACACACTGTTAGTGGGAATGTAAATTAGTTCAGCCACTATGGAAAGCATTTTGGACATTTCTCAAAGAACTTAAGACAGAACTACCATTTGACCCAGCAATCCCATCACTGGGCATATATCCAGAAGAAAATAAATCATTCTCCCAAAAGGACAAATGCACTCATACATTAATCATAGCATTAATTACAATACCAAAGACATGAAATCAACCTCTGTGCCCATCAATGGTAGACTGGATAAAGAAAATGTGGTATATGTACACCATGGAATACTATGCAGCCGTAAAAAAGAACAAAATCATGTCCTTTGCAACAACATGGGTGAAGCTGGAGGCCATTATCCTAAGTAGATTAACATAAGAACAGAAAACCAAATACACATGCTCTCACTTATAAGTGGGAGCTAAGCATTGGGAAAAATATATACTGGGGAGTACTAGAGGGAGATAAGAGGGAAGGGGTCAAGGGCTGAAAAATTACCTATTGCCTGAGAAATGGAACCATTCATACTCTAAACCTCAGTACTACCCAGGTAACAAACCTGCACATGTACCCCCTAAATCTAGAATAAAAGTTGAAATTTTATTGCATGGCTTTAAGAAGACAGGAGCATTAATATTTCTAGTATTAGTGATAGGCATTTGAAGATTCTCCAATATAAACTTTATTCAATGCAAACCAATGCATTATATATCTGTGTACAGGTAATGTCTTTGCAATTGGATTCAGACAAACTCTGGGTTGAAATTCTAATTCTGTCCACAGTAACTGTGGAACATTCAGCAGTTTATTTGACCCTTCTGAAACTGTGTTCTTATTTATTAAAATAGAAATAATGCATCCTATCTATCTGATGAGTTATTTTGAGGATTAAATGAAACAGTGAGTGATGCCTGGCAGGGTCTTGCATGTGAGTAGGTCCTTATTAAATATTTTGCTGAATCACAACCCCACCATTTCAGTTAAGTCTTATGCTCTTCATTTCACCACAAAATGCCCTCTTTCAACCTCACTTCCTTTTTAAAAAAACAATAGAAATAACAATACCTTACGTAACTCTGCTTTAGAGCTATTTATGCCTAAATTTTCTTATTACAAAAGACTAAAAAGACTATAACAACTGCTTCACAGTCTCCAGGGATCTGGACAGGAGGTCAAGATGAATCTAACAAAGTAAACATTACAATCATCACAAAAGGACGAATCATAAGATGAGGAAATAATATAATTTCTTAAATGGCATTTATTCCAAGTCTTTCAGACTATATATAAAATCACAAATTATTATAGCAAACAACAAATACTGACAAATTATTATCCAGCCATGAATGTAGTCTATAATGCTCTCCCTCAGTGTTGGTGAATAAGAACCAGTAACTATTTCTCTCTTTTATCATAAAGCTAAATAAAATTGCCTGGATCACAGAAAGATTTTGGGCTTACCTGTTTTTCAGACTGTCATTATACAGACTGTGTGTGTATATACAAACTAATATGGTTTGGCTGTGTCCTCAGTCGAATCTCATGTTGAACTGTAGCTCCATCATTCCCATATATCATGGGAGGGACACAGTGGGAGACAATTGAGTCACGGGAGTGGGTCTTTCCCACACTATTCTAGTGATAGTGAATTAGTCTCCTGAGATCTGATAGCTTTATAAAGGGGAGTTCCCTTACACAAGCTCTCTTGCCTGCTGCCATGTAAGATGTGACTTTGCTCCTCATTTGCATTCCATTGTGATTGTGAGGTCTCCCCATCCATGTGAAACTGTAAGTCAATTAAACCTCTTTCTTTTTTAAATTATCCAGTCTCGGGTATGTCTTTATTAGCAGTGTGAGAACAGACTAGTACACACACACACACACACACACACACACACACACATCCCATATGCATATATAAAAAATGGAATGTAGATTTTTTTTAAACAAATACCAACATCCTTCAAATATAGAATGCAAATGTTACAGAAAAACAGAAAATCTTCCTATTCACTTCTTAGGCAATTATTATAAATAATTTGAAATATTATTATTATTATTATTTTCTTTTTCATCTTTGCCCAGATGACAATAAAACAACTGTCATTATTATCATTTGTAAAGCATGTTAAATCTAATACTGCATTAAGTAATACTGAATAGACAGAAAATTGCCTTCATTCTCCAGGATTTACATCTGTAACTTCTCCTGTTTCATTATTATCTGGTCATGATTTTTAATGCCTAATGGGAAATTAGGCAATGATCTCCATCCTAATTTTTACAGGACATTCATCCACTTATTTAAAGAAGGTAAATAGTATATTTTTACTATTTAGTCGATGTTCATGTAGACCCCATGTTTATCCTGTGGTTGAAGTGCCTTTTTTTTTTTTTTTTTTTTTTGAGACAGAGTCTCGCTCTGTCACCCAGACTAGAGTGCAGCGGCACTATCTCAGCTCACTGCAGCCTGCACCTCCCGAGTTCAAGCGATTCTCCTGCCTCAGCCTCCCGAGTAGCTGGGATTACAGGCGCCTGCCACCACGCGCAGCTAATTTTTGTATATTTAGTAGAGATGGGGTTTCACCATGTTGGCCAAGCTGGTCTTGAACTCCTGACCTCAGGTGATTCACCAGTTTCGGCCTCCCAAAGTGCTGGTATTACAGGTGTGAGCCACCATACCCAGCCTGAAGTATCATTTTATCAGCATACCTGAAGTAAAAATGGTATTGAAACTCACCTACTTTAAGCTGAGTAATGTATACAGTTCTGTAACATTGTTAAAACCAAGACACAGAATTTTTCCATCATTTTGCCTGTTTGTGATACATTCCATCCCCTAACACCTTATAAAGTTGCAATGAACATTCAAGTACAGTACAATTTTTTTTTTTTTTTTTTTTTTTTTTTTTTTTTTTTTTTTTTTTTTTTTTTTTTTTGAGACGAGTCTCGCTCTGTCCCCCAGGCTGGAGTGCAGTGGTGCGATCTCGGCTCACTGCAAGCTCCGCCTCCCGGGTTCACGCCATTCTCCTGCCTCAGCCTCCTGAGTAGCTGGGACTATAGGCGCTCGCCACCGTGCCCGGCTAGTTTTTTGTATTTTTTAGTAGAGACGGGGTTTCACTGTGTTAGCCAGGATGGTCTCGATCTCCTGACCTCGTGATCCCCCCCTCGGCCTCCCAAAGTGCTGGGATTACAGGCGTGAGCCACCGCGCCCGGCCACAGTACAATATTTTGAAAGACATATGTTTTAATTTTTTCTTGGGTAAGTAGCTAAGATTGCGATTTCTGAGTCATTTGGTAAATGTATGTTCAACTTTAAAAGAAACTACCGAGTTAATTATCAACATGGCTAAACTACTTTGCATTCCCAGCAGCAGTGTATGAGACTTCCAGAAACTTTGCACGTTTGCCAAAACTTACTATTATCGGATTTTTTGTTTCTGTTTTTGTTCATTTTACCCACTCTAGTGGGAGTATAGTAGTATCTCACTATGGTTTTGATTTACATTTCTCTAAGAACTAACAATGCTAGGCATCTTTTCATGTGTTAATCTTCCATTCGTATGTTTTCTTTTGTGAAATTATGTTCAGTTTTCCCCCATAATTTTATTTGGTTATTTTTGTCCCTACTGGTTTGTGAGAGTTGTTTATATATTTTGAAAACAAATTATTTACAAGATACATGCTTTGTAAACATTTCCTCCAAGGATGAGACATGTCGCTTTATTTTCTGCACAATGTCTTTTACACAGCAAAGTTTTTAGGTTTAGAATTTCCCAATTTATTAATGTTATGTGGTCTGACATTTTGTGTTCTAAGAAATCTTCGATCAACCCATCATTTCTTATTTTTAATAAGAAAATAATTATGTTCCTATATTTCCTTCTAGAAATTATATAAGTTTCATATGTATATGTTCATTTTGAGTTAATTTTTATATATGAAATGAGTTATTATACAAGTTAATTTTCCCATATATATGTCAAAACATCCAACATTAATTGTTGAAAATACTACCTTTTTCCTCATTAAGTTACTTAGAAAATACTTGCTCATGTAGGCATGAAATTATTTCTGGACTCTCTATCTTAGTGTCTATCCTTATGCCAATAGAATATTGTCTTCAAGTCACTTAGCATAAATCCTCTAACTGTTTTTTTCTTTCTTTTTTGTATTTCAACTGTTTTTTGGGTTACAGGTAGTTTTTGGTTACATGGATAAGTTCTTTAGTGGTGATTTCTGAGATTTCAGTGTTCACCCAAGCAGTGTACACTGTGCCCAATATGTAGTCTTTTATCTGGCACCCCCTCCCAAACTTCCCCTGCAAGTACCCAAAGTCCATTATATCACTCTTATGCCTTTATGTCCCCATAGCTTAGTTCCCACTTATAAGTGAGAACATATGATATTTGATTTTCCATTCCTAAGTTACTTCACTTAGAATAATGGTCTCCAGATCCATCCAAGTTGCTACAAAACACATTATTTCATTCTCTCTTATGGATGGGTTGTCTTCCATGGATATATATACCACATTTTCTTTAAACAGGTTTCTTTAAACCTAAGTTTCTTTAAACCTAAGTTCAATGGGTACTTAGGTTGATTCCATATCTTTGCAACTTCAAATTGTCCTGTTATAAACATGTGTGCATGTTTCATATAAGGATTACTTTTCCTTTGGGTAGACTGATATCCAGTAGTGGGACTGCTGGACTGAATGATAGCTCCATTTTTAGTTCTTTAAAGGATCTCCATACTGTTTTCCATAGTTATTGCACTAATTTACATTCCCACCAGTAGCATAAAAGTATTCCCTTTCACCACATCCATGCCAACATCTATTTCTTTTTTAATTACGGCCATTCTTGCAGGAGTAAAGAGTAAAGTGTACCTCTTGCAGGAGTAAGGTATCTCATTGTGAGTTTAATTTGCATTTCCCTGATGATTAGTGATGTTGAGCATTTTTCCATATGCTTGTTGGCTGTTTGTATGTCTTCTTTTGAGATATGTCTGTTCATGTCCTTTGCTCACCAACTCTGTTTTTTCTTATTAAAAATTGTTTAGCAAGTCAAAGATCTTTGCATTTTAATATAAATTTAGGAAATGTTAATTTTTAACTAAAAGTAAGTCCACTATGAGTTTATCTTTGTGAGCAATGTAAGTAGATGATAACCATGAGCCCCTAAAAGGTCCAAAGACTGGTGGGGGAAAAACAATGGAGAAAGAATACTCCTTCCAAAGAATGCCTGCTAGATACTTCTTTTTCACAACCACCATCCATCAATTCATTTCTTCCTCCTTTAGGGGGTAGAGCCAAAACTTATTCTATTGAATTTTATTTTCAAGCTTTACTTTCATGATAATGTTTATTATTTATTTACTTACTTTCAATAAGTACTTTTTTAATTTATGAAAATTTGTGAAAATACTGTCTGAGTAGTGAATTTGAGCTAATAAAATGGAAGTATCAAATACAGATAATTTCTTAATGGAATTTATCTCTATAGAAAAGAAGAGAGGGGAGTAACACCCAAAGAAGAAAAGCAACAGAAGATGAATAAAAAGTTATTGTTGTTTATCAGTAGGGTGGTAGTAGATTACTTGAATAAGTCTATGTTTTAGAAGAAAGAGGTGACATACTGGGAGAGGTTGATGGTAAAAGGATAACTGATGAAGTGGAAGAAGAGAGACCTATAGCACAGGTAGACAATTATCCCTAGGGAGAAGCAGGGACTGGGGTTAGGGTGGGTACAGATGCAGACACGCTATTAAGTGGAGAGAAGCTAAGTGAAGAGTTATTCACAATTTTCTTTTTTAAAAATACTGTTCTGATATTAGGGAGCTGAAGACATCATGACTCTCAAGACTATAAGGCATAAACAGTCTTTGAGGAATGTTTTGCTTGGTGATTCCCTTTAACAGTAAAACAAGATCCTGATCTATTTAAACAAGGTCACTCAATTAAAATAGTGACTCATTTGTGGTAAGCCCTGTCAAAATATTTAAGTTGTGTGCTCTTAAATTAGTTACTATCAATATTATGAGTCTCTGGTTTGTAGATAGATACCTGGAAACAGAAAACATTAGCTTCAGTCTGGTTTTGTGACTATTGTCTTAAGCAAGTATGATAACTCAGCAGGCCTCAGTTTCCTCACCAGTAAAATTAGAGGACTATAAAATAAAGGGAATATCTTCTCTTCCAGCTCTAGAATTCTGTAATCTATGGCTTTGCTAGGTTTTAAAAAGCAAAGAAGCAAAATTTGGGGAATTCCTGTTATAAGATTTTCTCTTACATGAAGGCAGAAGTTGATGAATTTAAATTTAAAAAACACATGAGATTAACAGATCAGCTTTATTTCAGAAAAGAACAAGTATAAAGGAGATTATCAGATCACAGGGGCCTGACATCATGGATCATCTCGGGCAGTATCCAATTCTATTAATGACTTCTAGAACAATTCTTTGACCCCTAAAAGACCGATTTCATTTTTCACAATGAGAAGTAAAAATAATACGTTCTTTTTAATATTCATCATTCAGTCAAACACAACAATTTGTATAGATGTCAAGGACTATCAGTACAGTGCACCTTGTACTGCAATAAAATTCTGCCATGCTTCTCATTAGATAAAAAAGCATTTTAGTATTAAATCCATTAAAGCTCATAAATATCAAACAAATGAAATAACAATCGCTACATTGAATTGAATCGATTCAATATTTTTATTAAACTTAGACTTCTGTAATTAAAATAAGAAGAGCATGTTTTGTAACAATGAGCTTGACTCATTGTCATATGATAGTCTAAGTTCTTTACTGGGACAGATGTCCACAAGATGATATACCAATGAGATCCTAAAGATGTATAGAGTATAGTTATATAAAAAATTATACTATAACTTTGTAAGAGCTATAAAAAGTACTAGCTGAACTACCAAAGAAAGAAGTGACCCTTAAGAAAATATGTACTTCCAACAGCTGATATTTACTTTATTTCAACAACTATTAATCATATAAAATATACAAAGATCAGATGCCTGTCATTAGACAACCTGTCTCATCTTTAGCATTTGTTATAAATGAATGTTCAAAATCTGAATGCCAAATTGACTAATTAATTAAAAATAAAAGATAGATTCTGGGTCTCAAAGATCCTGTAGCAATACACCATAGGTAACAAAATTATGAACACATTTCCACAAATGGCAAATGATAGTAAGTTTTACTTACATCTAATCACACACTGGACACTGTTCTAATTGTTTTTTCTCTTTCAATTTTCCCATTTTCATCTGGTACTATTATAGTCATTCCCATATCACATAGGAAACAACTGAGGCTTAGTATGGGTAGATGAGTTCTTCAAAGTCACAGAGCTAATCACAAAGGCTGGAACATAAATCCAGGCAGTCTCACCCCAAAACCAACGCTCCTAACTACCACAGCAGCTGTTTCATCTCAGTCCCTTTGTTGTCCATTCTGCAGTTGTATCTGTGTGTGTGTGTGTGTGTGTGTGTTTTCGAACTGAGGATGTAGAATTGTAGACTTCAAATGCAAAACTTATGTAAATACTCTATGCTGTGTCTCCTCTAGATGTCTGCATACTCTTCTTTCTTTTGCTTGTCTGCTCTCCTCCATGTGTCCAAATTCTTTGACATCAGCTTAAACCCCACCACTCTCGTGGGACTCTCTCCCTCCTACAATTCTGACTGAAGCTGACTACAGGTATTCTTTAATTGGTTAATATGTTTACTCTGTCTCCAAAGTTAGAGTGAAAGTACATTGAGCCCAAGAACATGTATACTTCAATCTGTTACAATGTCTAGTTGTTAATTGAGTAAATTCATCTGGATACTCCAGTTACCACAGTAAGAAAAGCTCAACTGAAACTAATGATATAGTCATCTGCTATAAAGTCTGATTAATCTCCAGAGTTCCCCAATTTCTCGGGCAAGAACAGTTTAGATTTTAACTGTATTTAAAATAAACATGAAACCTGATGTGCTCAACCACCCACACATACCCTCACATATGAATGGTATGTAATAGAAATGGTCTTTCCATGAAAATGCAAACCAATATAAGGCAAATTATCTTAAATTTCATGTAAGTCAAAGAATCAACCTAAAACTTTAAAATAAGCAAAGATAATGCTGGATTTTGCCAGGTAGGAAAAAATAAAACAAATTTGTCAAGCTTTAAATTGCAGAATTCTCCTAGTAATTATAAGATTAGCAGTTCTAGCAGTTCTAAATTTCTCATCTCAATGGTACAGATGGGATATTTTTTCATGAGTGACTTAGCTGCTTAAGTTTTTAAAAGCTGAACTTTAAAATTATTGAGCTTGCCTTGGCATGATTCAGTTTTGGTGTATGTTTAACCTTTGGTAGGACTGTGAAGTCAGTGGATGCCTCACAACAGGAAGAAGTATGTATCACATTTACCGTTTATACAAATAGTCATGCATTCCATAGGAACAAAATTGTAGCTTTTCCATTAACATGTCTACTGAACACAATGACTCCAAATCTAAGGAAGTTTGTGAGCAAAGGTACAATATAGACCACATTGCAGTGCATCTCTCCCCAATGAAGCAGCAGCCACATAGTGTATTAGAAAAGGTATCCCCCTTTATGCCATGACCAACTCTCAGACAGATGTTGAGTTATTTGGCACCTCATTAAAGGACAAATAGTTTGAGCAGCAGCATGTGTTTTCCTTGGCTTCAATTCCAAACACACTTCATATTATGAAGCATTTTATGTTTCAAAAAATTACAACTTCATTTTATTTATCTTTTTTAGCAATTAGCTTTGAGTTATCTATAGTATAAATATTGAATCTGGCACCTTAATAATATAGTTTGAAATTCTCCATTACTCATTCTATCAGGCTAGACAAAAACATGAAAACAACAACACTACAGGCCAATATTCTTGAAGAACAGAGAAACATAAATCCTCAACAAAATACTAGCACACTGAATCCAACAACACATCAAAAAGATAATACACCATGATCAAGTGGGATTTATCCCAGGAATGCAAAGATGATTCAATATATGCAAATCAGTAAATGTGATACATCACAAAAGAATGAAGGATTAAAACCATCTCATTAGGTCAATAGACAAAGAAAAGGCATGTGATAGAATTCAACATCCCTTTGTGATAAAACCCTCATGAAATTAGGCATAGAAGAAACATACCTCAACATAATAAGGGCCATATACCACAAAGATACAGCTAACATCATACTGAATGGGGAAAGCTGAAAGTCTTCTCCCTAAAAACTAGAACAAGACAAGAATGCCCACTCTCACCACTCTTATTCAATATAGTATTGGAAGTCCTAGCCCGAATCATCAGGCAAGAGAATGGAATTGAAAATGAGGACGTCGAACTGCCCGTCTTTGCAGATGGTATAATTTAATATCTAGAAAAAATCTACAGACTCCACAAAAAAATCTTAGATCTAATAAATTAATAAATTCAGTAAAGTTTCATGATACAATATCAATATACAAAAATCAGTATTGTTTGTTTACATTAGTAATAAACTAGTTGAGAAAGAAATCAAGAAGGCAACATAATTTGTAACAGCTAAAAAATGACATACTTAGGGATAAATTTAACCAAGGAGGCGAAAGAACTCTGCAAGGAGAACTACAAAACACTGATGAAAGAAATTGAGGATAACACAAACAAATTGAAAGACCTCCCCTGCTCATGAATCAAAAGAATAAATATCATCAAAATAACCATACTGTCCAAAGCAATCTGCAGATTCAATATAATTCCAGTCAAAAGAGCAATGTCATTTTTCACAGAAATAGAAAAAACAATCCTAAAATTCACGTGTTACCAAAGAAGAGTCTAAACTGCCAAAGCAACCCTAAGCAAAAGAAACAAAGCTGGAGGCACCACAATACCTGACTTCAAAATATATTACAGGACTGTCATAACCAAAACAGCATGATTTTTGTATAAAAACAAATACATACACCATGGGACAAAGTAGCAAACCCAGAAATAAATTCACGTATTTTTCAACCAAAGGATTTTTGACAAAGGAAGCAAGAACATATATTGGAGAAAGAACATTCTCTTCTACATATGGTGCTAGGAAAACTAGTAGCCATATGCAGAAGAATGAAGCTAGACCCCTAACTCTCAACAAATACAAAAATCAACTCAGGGTAGATTAAAGACTTATACATAAGACCTGAAACTATAAAAACTGCTAGAAGAAAACAAAGGAGAAATACTTCTGGACATAGGTCTAGAAAAGATTTTGTGGCTAAGACCTCAAAAGCACAGGCAACAAAAACAAAAATAAATGAGACTACAGTAAATTTAAAAGCATCTTCACAGCAAAGGTAACAATCAACCTAGTGAAGAGACAATCTGTTGAATGGAAGAAACTATTTGCAAACTATTCATCTAATAAGAGACTAATATCTAGATATAGAAGGAACTCAAACAAGTTTAAAAAAATCCCAGTGAAAAATGAGCAAACACATAAATCAACATTTCTCAAAAGAAGACAGACAAATGGCAAATAGGCATATGAAAATAAATGCTGGGCTGGGCATGGTGGCTCATGCCTGTAATCCCAGCACATTTGGAGGCCGAGGCAGGTGGATTGCTTGAGATCAGGAGTTTGAGAACAGTCTGGGCAACATGACAAAACCCCGTCTTTTAAAAAAATACAAAAATTAGCCAAATATGCTGGTGGGCACCTGTAGTCCCAGCTACTCTGGAGGCTGAGGTGGGCAGATCTCTGGAGCCTGGGAAGCAGAGGTTGTAGTGAGCCAAGATTGCACCACCGTACTCCAACCAGGGTCACAGAGTGAGACCCTGTAAATTAAAAAAAAAAAAAAAAAAAAAAAAAAAAAAAAAAGGAAGGAAGGAAGGAGAGAAAGGGAGAAAGGGAGAAAGGGAGGGAGGGAGGGAGAGACGGAAAAATGGGAAATGTACATCAAAATCACAATGTGATATAATCTTACCCCAGTTGAATGACTATTAACACACACATACACACAAAAATAGCAGATGCTGGTGAGAATGTGAAGAAAAGTGAACTCTTACACACTGTTGGTAGGAATGTAAATTAGTAAACCACTATGAAAAACAGTATGAAGATTTATTAACTAAAAATACAACAAACATACAATTTAGCAATCCCACTACTGGGTATTTATCCAATGGAAAATAAATAAGTGTATAAAATGGATGCTGCACTTACATGTTTATTGCTGCATTATTCACAACAGTAAAGATATGGAATCGACCTAAGCTTCTACAAATGGATTGAGAAGATGTGGTATATGTACATGATGGAATACTATTGAGCCATAAAAATGAAATAATGTCATTTGCAGCAACATGGATGGAACTGGAGGTCATTATGTTAAGTGAAATATACCAGGCACAGAAAGACAAATATCACATATTTTCACTCATGTAAGAACCAAAAGTTGGTCTCATGTAGGTAGACAGTAGAATAATAGATACCAGAGGCTGAGAAGGGTGTGTAAGTAGATGGGTAGGAAGATAAAAAGAGGTTGGTTATGAGTATCAGCATAGAGTTAGATAGAAGGAATAAGTTCTAACGTTCAATAGCAGAATAGGGGGACTATAATTAACAACGCTGTATTGTATATTTCAAAACAGCTAGAAGAAAGTACTTGAAATGTTCCTAATACATAGAAATGATACATACTCAAAGTGATAAACACTCCAAATACTCTGACTTGATCATTACACAGTCGGCGCATATAACAAAATACCACATGTACCCCATAAATATGTACAAATATTATGTCAATTAAAAAATTGAAAGATGAAAAAATAATAGAGTTTGTATAACATTTTCTAGTTTACAAAGCATTTTCATAATAGGAGTCTCATTTAGTTCTCTTAACCTATGAAGCATATGATTGCTAGTCACATTTTAAAGGTGGGCAAATGAAGCTCACAAAGGACAAATGGTTTGCCAAAGGTCAGATAAATAATAATGTGATGCAGGAAAAACTCAAATGAAGACATAAATTCCAAGTTCAGTGTTTCTTCCACTTTTATGGCCTCTAATGAGATGAGTTCATTTGTGTCTTAAAGGCATATTGGTCTTCAACATCTCCTACTAAAATTCAAACTTTCCTGTTATCTGTTGAATTATTAAATTGCTTTGTTAATCTTTATTTTAAAACATGTATGTGTTCTCATGCATATATACATATAAAATATACAAACATGTAAAACATTAATAGTTATTCATCATTCTATGAACTGAACCCTTTACACACACACACATTTTACAAATAGTTGCCATAAACAAGAAAATTCTATTTACAATCTTTTTTAAATGTACCCTTACATTATAAATCTTTTACTATGCAGCCATGCAATACTAATAATGGTTATTAACTGTATAATACCCCATTATGTCTTCACCATAATTACTTAACCATTTGCATATTAAATAGACATTGAGATTACATCTGGGTTTATATTAGAGAATATGCTGTTGAGAAAAAAAGTTCCTACACTTCTATGAGAAGACTAGTTATTTGCCACCTATTATAAGTAACTACCCAGCTGAGTTTAAGCTTACATAATCAATCAATGAAAACTCACTTCAATAAACATATTTCTGAAACCTAGCCAATCAATGACAGCTCTAAATTCTGAAAGTCAGCCAATTGGAAACAACTTCACTTTAGTAACTGCATTTCTAAAGTCAGCAATGGATGCACACTGGTAACCATGCTTCTACAACGAAGTGTTAGCCAATCACTAAACAGTGACATCTCAGAAGAACTTCAAATTTCTGGACTTCATGCTTCCAAAAACCCTATATAATATCAGTTTCATGCTTTGCTCAGAAAGGCTGAGCCTCACAAGCAAGGCTTTCCTTTACTTAAAATATTAATAAATTCAGTATTTTATTTCAGATATTAAGCAGTGGTCTTTTTTTTTTCAAAACAGATAACTTGTACACGTAGATTTGTTCTTCCTTTTAATTGTTGAAGAATAAATTCTCAAGAAAGCACTTATTATATCAAATAGCATAATGATATATAATGTCATGCAATCTTTCTCAAGAGTTATTTTGGTTTATAATGCCATTAGCACAGTATAAATGTATCTGTGCCATAAGAACTCTAACAATACTGGAGGCTGTAATATTTTTTAAATGTTTGCTGATTTAGCAAGCATAAATTGGTAACTCAGGGTTGCTTTAATTAGTGTGTTTAGATAATTTTTTAAGAGCACAGATTGGCATAAGAGTAAAAGACCATAAAGGACCCCAGGAAAGGGAACTGAGAAGGCACAAAAGCAAAACTATGCCCATTGTGGGATTGTGGGTCATACTGGAAATTATAAACAAGAGAAGATAATTAATCATTATAATGACTAGCCAGCACACGTGCTTTTAAAGAAATGGTGTTTGTAAATTGCTCTTTCTGGGAAGTAGATTATAAAACTGAGGCAAGCATTCCAGAAATTATTAGGGAGTACTCTCAGGTTCTGCATCTGTGGAACAGAGGACAGGAAGCAGGTCTGGCAGGGGGAGATGCTAGGTTTGGGTGCCAACTGCAGTCTCAACAACAGTCACAATGAACCCCATGGCTGCCCCAGTCAGGGTCCAAGTAAACCAGGCCTTTTATACCTCCACAATGATCAGTCACTGAATGCAGCCTGCCTCAGAAAGTGAACAGAACTTTGGTGAGGGAAAATGACTGAGGGAAATTCCTGAAAGAGCTAAGCCATCCACCAGTCCTGATAAAGGAGTCTGAGTGGTATAGCCTAGCATGCAGAAGAGAAACAAAGAATGCACTCAAAGGATTTAATTTAAGAGCACTGAATGAAGTGACATTTTATAGAGGTACAGGCAGGGTTATGGCAACTGAAAAGAAATGGTGAAGCATCCAAGGACTAGTCACAATGGGGAGCTGTTACCATCCCTAGGCCTGCGGGGCAAGGAAAGGTACAGTGCTACTGAAACCTGACAGGAGCTGAAGTCAGCAAGGAGGGGGTCACCTCACTATCTCACAGCAATTAAAGGAAAATAGGCTCTGCAAAAACTATGACCTAGGAAGGAGAAAGAGAGGTAATAAATACCCCAATTACTCTTCATCTTCCCTGGCTTCTTCCATTACTGCCTCCCATAGGCAAAAATCAAATGCAATCCAAAGATCAAGGGAGCACTGTCTTTGTCCAGTCAGGTTGCTATAATAAAATACCACAGACTGGGTAGCTTATTAACAACACAAATTTATTTACCACTGTTCTGGAGGCTGGCACATCCAAGATCAAGGCACTGGCAGATCTGTTGTCTGCTGAGGGATCCTGTCCTCATTCACAAATAACACCTTTTCACCATGTCCTCATATAGTGGAAGGGATGAGGGGTCCCTCTGGGGTCACTTTTATGAAGGCATTAATCTCATTCATGAGGGCTGCAGCCTCATCACCTAATCATCTCCCAAAGGTCCACCTCCTAAGACCATCACCTTGGGGATTAGGATTTCAGCATGTGAATGTTGGTGCAGGGACACTCACATTCAGACCGTAACAAGAGGTCCTAGAGAGATCAACCTCCTACAGCACAGGGAAGAGCAGGGAATGGATCTGAAGGAGTGAGCAGTATGACCAGCATAAGCAGGGAAATACTTTTCTACTTTAAAAGATTTACATTAGGTTGATGGCCACCTACTCAGGCCTGGCATGACTCACCCTTGTCTAAATTCTGAGTCCTTTCTAGTCATGGAACAGCAGAGGTGTTCAGAGTACCCAGCATCACTGAAGACTGCTCTTGGCCAGGTATTAAAGGGAAGCTGAAGCAGCATAGCTTGAGCAATTGCCCACATTATTTCCCTGGCCAGACTTCAAATCTAGCAAACGAAGGTACAAACAGTAACAAACCAGACACAGACATATCAGCATCACCTTTGCAAGTCTTGTAGTAACCATGATGCATATTAATGTTTTGGGAAGCAGCAAATACAGATGTTTTGGGGAATGCAAGCCAATTGCATTTTTCCTTTGTAATTCCATTGTCCTTATATGATCCAGGAATTATGCATAGACCAAGAACAGCATTAACACTACACTGGTCTGTGCAAACAATAAGAAGAGAAAGATGGATACAACCAATTTTCAGAAACCTGGGAAGTAAATAGCCCTTAAGTTTGGTTAGGAATATAGTTCAAATGTATAAATGACTTTGAGCTCATTCAATGAACAATTATCTTTCTACTTTCTTCCATATCCCTTGCACTACAGCTATACAGCCAAGTCATTGTGCCTGATATACAATTCCCATTATAGTTTTCATGCTTTTATTTATGTTTATCCTGTACCTAAATGCCTACCTAACTGGGTTCTAGTTTCCTATTTCTTTCAAAACCCAGTTCACATCACATTCTTTTTCTTAGCTTTTCCAGACTTCTGATTCCTCCAGTCCAAATTAAATCTCTTCTCATATTTTTCTATAATACATTATATATATATATATATATTTACCTTATATAATTATGTTTTATATGTTATTTATTTATGAACTTGTCTCTTCTTCTACTGGGCTGTTTATTTTATATATCTTTCGGTCACAATTACCTAGCAGGAGCTTAACATTTTTAAAACAAAGAAATGACCAAGTAAAATTTCATATAAAACCTTGTAACTATCAGAAAAAAACAGCACATACCTGCACCTGCTACACAGTAGTTATGTGTTAGTTCTGGACCTGTTTTCCCTGGGACCCACTCTTTGCCCTTCCCTGCTTTGGGTTTGTATTTTATGTCCTGGGAGGAAGAATTTTGATTACTGCATATTCCAGGCACCCCTGATAGCTAACTCCTGAGTTCAGCCAATAAAATCACCAATGGGAGTCTAGAAGGCAAAAGGAGGGAAGAAACAAGGGTGTGACCTTTCTGTGTCTCAGTTTCTTCATTTCTAAAATAGGAATAAAATTTTGCACAAAGTAGACATCAATATAACTATATAAAGAGTTTAGATAATACCTGGCACATCATAACCCTCAACAAATGTTCTCATTATTTATGTTGCAAAACTTTTCATATTGTCTTTATAATTTTTTTTTTTATTTTACTTTCAGCTTGGGGATACATGTGCTTAACATGCAGGTTTGTTACATAGGTATACATGTGCCATGGTGGTTTGCTGCACCTACCAACCTGTCATCTAGGTTTTAAGCTCCACATGCATTAGCTATTTGTCTTAATCCTCTCCCTCCTCTTTACCTCGACTCTCCAACAGGCCCGGGTGTGTGATGTTCCCCTCCCTGTGTCCATGTGTTCTCATTGTTCAACTCTCACTTCTGAGTGAGAACATGCAGTGTTTGATTTTCTGTTCTTGTGTTAGTTTGCTGAGGATGATAGTTTCCAGCTTCATCCATGTCCCTGCAAACGGCATGAACTCATCTTTTTTTATGACTACATGGTATTCCATGGTGTATATGTGCCACATTTTCTTTATCCAGTCTATCATTGATGGACATTTGGGTTGCTTTGAAGTCTTTGCTATTTTAAATAGTGCCACAATAAACATAAGTGTGCATGTGTCTTTATAGTAGAATGATATATAATCCTTTAGGTATATACCCAGTAATGGGATTGCTGGGTCAAATGATATTTCTGGTTCTAAATCCTTGAGGAATCACCACACTGTCTTCCATAATGGTTGAATGAATTTACACTCCTTCCAACAGTGTAAAAGCATTTCTATTTCTCCATATCCTCTCCAGCATCTGTTGTTTCTTGACTTTTTAATGATCACCATTCTAACTGGCATGAGATGGTATCTCATTGTGGTTTTGATTTGCATTTCTCTAATGACCAGTGATGACGAGCTTTTTCCATATGTTTGTTGGCTGCATAAATGTCTTCTAATAAGTGTCTGTTCATATCCTTTGCCCACTTTTTGATGGGGTTGTTCGGTTTTCTTCTTGTAAATTTGTTTACATTACTTATAGATTCTGGATATTAGACCTTTGTCAAATGAATAGAGTGCAAAAATTTTCTTCCATTCTGTAGGTTGCCCATTCACTCTGATGATAGTTTCTTTTGCTGTGCAGAAGCTCTTTAGTTTAATTAGTTCCCATTAGTCAATTCTGACTTTTTTTGCTATTGCTTTTGGTGTTTTAGTCATGAAATCTTTGCCCTTACCTATGTCCTGAATGGTATTGCCTAGGTTTTCTTCTAGGGTTTTTATAGTTTTAGGTTTTATGTTTAAGTCTGTAATCCATCTTGTGTTAATTTTTTATAGGGTATAAGGAAGGGGTCCAGTTTCTATTTTCTGGATATGACTAGTCAGTTTTCCCAGCACCACTTATTAAATAGAGAATCATTTCTTCATTGCTTGTTTATGTCAAGTTCATCAAAGATCAGATGGTTGTAGATGTGTGGTGTTATTTCTGAGGCCTCTGTTCTGCTCTGTTGGTCTGTACATCTGTTTTGTTACCAGTGCCATGCTGTTTTGGTTACCGTAGCTTTATAGTATAGTTTGCAGTTAAGTAGCATGATGCATCCACCTGTTCTTTTTGCTTAGTATTGTCTTGGCTATACAGGTTCTTTTTTGGTTCCATATGAAATTTAAAATGTTCTAGTTCTGTGAAGAAAGTCAACGGTACCATGATGGTGATTGCATTCAATCTATAAATTACTTTGGGCAGTATGGCCATTTTCATGATATTGATTCATCCTATCCATGAGTATGGACTTTTTTTTCCATTTGTTTGTGTCCTTTCTTAATTTCTCAAGCAGTGGTTTGTAGTTCTCCTTGAAGAGGTCCTTCACGTCCCTTGTAAGTTGTATTCCTAGATTTCTTTTTTTGTAGCAATTGTGAATGATCACATTAATTTGAAAATATTACATAGAAACATACTTTCAGGCTATAGTTTCCAACCACGGAAATATTTCATATTGTATGATTATAAATAACAGATATTAATAATTCCATATACCTACAATGTGTCATAAACTATGACAATTTATTAATCAACAGCTGTTAGATCATATATTTAGGGAACTCTAACTACCAATAATTTAAATAATTTACTAATGAGAATCCTGAAGAATTTAAACATACACTGACACCGATATAAATAGATTTACAAGTAAATACAATAACATTTCCATTTTATTTTTCTAATTTAACAAATTTCAATCTAAAAATAAAACTTCATACACATATGTATGTATGCACATGTAATATGTATATATACAATATTTGTTTTAACTATTTGATAAAATATTAAGTATTGCTCCATTGTGTGTTATCATATTTATAAACTCTATGATCCTGAAAAACAGATACTGATAACTTATTAGGAATAATGTTTTATTTCATTGAATTTCTGTAAGTATTGACAAGCATTAAATTACATACAGAAATGTTTATAATAAAAAACATACTGTGAATCTACTGGTGAGTAGTGAGAAAATCTAAAATAATTTGATTATTATAAAATAATTATTAAGTGATTCAGGCTAAAAATGAACATTTAGGATATGTAATAAAACTTCTTTCATCTGCATTGTTCTTTAAATTCTTAAAAAAAAATTCTGCCATCCCCCAAACTTATATCAATTTTTTAACTATCTTGACTGTCCATGAAAATAAATAAAGCCAACACAATCCTAAGTCAAAAGAACAAAGCTGGAGGCATCACGCTACCTGACTTCAAACTATACTACAAGGCTACAGTAACCAAAACAGCATGGTACTGGTACCAAAACAGAGATATAGAACAATGGAACAGAACAGAGTCCTCAGAAATCATACCACACATCTACAGTCATCTGATCTTTGACAAACCTGACAAAAACAAGAAATGGGGAAAGGATTCTCTATTTAATAAATGGTGCTGGGAAAATTGGCTAGTCATAAATAGAAAGCTGAAACTTGATCCTTTCTTTACTCCTTATATGAAAATGAATTCAAGATGGATTAGAGACTTAAATGTTAGACCTAATACCATAAAAATCCTAGAAGAAAACCTAGGTAATACCATTCAGGACATAGGTATGGGCAAGGACTTCATGTCTAAAACACCAACAGCAATGGCAACAAAAACCAAACTTGACAAATGGGATCTAATTAAACTAAAGAGCTTCTACACAGCAAAAGAAACTACCATCAGAGTGAACAGGCAACCTACAGAATGGGAGAAAATTTTTGCAATCTACTCATCTGACAAAGGGCTAATATCCAGAACCTACAAAGAACTCAAGCAAATTTACAAGAAAAAAACAAACAACCCCATCAAAAAATAGGCAAAGGATATGAACAGACATTTCTCAAAAGAAGACATTTATACAGCCAACAGACACATGAAAAAATGCTCATCATCACTCGCCATCAGAGAAATGCTAATCAAAATCACAATGAGATACCATCTCACACCAGTTAGAATGGCAATCATTAAAAAGTCAGGAAACAACAGGTGCTGGAGAGGATGTGGAGAAATAGGAACACTTTTACACCATTGGTGGGATTGTAAACTAGTTCAACCATTGTGAAAACAGTATGGCGATTCCTCAAGGATCTAGAACCAGAAATACCATATGATCCAGCCATCCCATTACTGGGTATACACCCAAAGGATTATAAATCATGCTGCTATAAAGACACATGCACACGTATGTTTATTGCGGCACTATTCACAATACCAAAGGCTTGGAATCAACCCAAATGTCCATCAGTGACAGACTGGATCAAGAAAAGGTCACACATATACACCCTGGAATACTATGCAGCCATAAAAAAGGATGAGTTCATGTCCTTTGTAGGGACATGGATGCAGCTGGAAACCATCATTCTCAGCAAACTTTCGCAAGAACAGAAAACCAAACACCACATGTTCTCACTCATAGTTGGGAATTGAACAATGAGATCACTTGGACATGGGAAGGGGAACATCACACACCAAGGCCTATTACGGGGAGGAGGGGGGGGGAGGGATGACACTGGGAGTTATACCTGATGTAAATGATGAGTTGACCGGTGCTGACGAGTTGATGGGTGCAGCACATGAACATGGCACAAGTATACATATAAAACAAACCTGCATGTTGTGCACATGTACCCTAGAACTTAAAGTATAATAATAAAAATACAATAAAATAAAAAAGAAAAAAAGAAAAAAGAAAATAAAGTAATTGAATGAATAACAATTGGAATATTAATATGAAGAAAAAAATCTTTCAAATAATGTCTTTGAACAAACTATAGATAAGGAAAATAATCAGAATTGTTTTAAAAATCTCTACCTCTATTTACGAAATATCATTTCAAACCCTAACACATATATGTAGAATTCTACATTTTCATAAAATGTTGGTCTTAGACAATGATCTTGGTAACCAGAGAATTGTTCATTCTATATACTCAACTAAAAGAGTTATTTTTTGTTAAATTCTTAATTAATTTCCCAAATATTTTTAAATACCTTTTATACATTTCAAAGACATAATGGAGGAAAGTATGTAATGATTATTGTAATAACTGCATTGTACAACATAATTGTAGAAGATAAATGCTTTAAATAAACTGGTCCTTAAAAAACTGACTCTTGTCTCTGGTCTCACACTTTATATCTACATATCACACTCTACCATCTTGATCTTATTTTTTGGTGATCATTCTGATACCTAAAAATATTCAATGATCCCTACCTCAGAAAACTCAAATGTTGTATCTGGCTCTTTGGGACATAATCCCCAACCTTTCTTTCCCGTCATGTTTCACTGCTGCTCCTACTCATCTTATACTTCCTGAGTTCTATCTTGTGCTTGAGCCAGTACCAACTTCCCTTTGAAGAACTCCCACTACACACACCTTCAATATCTAGCAGACATCCCTGTCTTTCTTGCCGGAGTAAATGGACTTCCTTTTCTGAATTGTCAGTACATTTTACTTACATGTGCACCATCCCTCCACAGCCCAGCATTTTTTACTTAAAATTGTTGTAGTTTGATCTCCCCATGTGGAATATGAGCTCTGGAAAGCAGGGGCTTTTTGTTTTGGCATAGCACCAGTACTTTGCACAGTGCTTTGTACATAGTAGTCCCTAGATAAATATGTTTGAATGAATGGATATTTGTATATGAAGATGTGGATCTGATGCTAGCTCTGCAGGTCATTGCATAAATCATTAATCTCAAAATCCTCCGTCGTTTTATTGATAAAGTGGGAAAAATTGATAACATCTATATTCCTTCCTCACAGAGAAGTTGTGAATATCACATGAGATGATATATTTTCTTTACCTGCAAGGTGCTACACAAATGCCTTTATTATACTTTTTTTATATCCCACCACAATGCTTAGTGTACAGTAATTTGCACCAAGTTCTTTTCATTCCATAAGTATTCAATGAAGTCTGCTGACTGAAGACAGAAAATTCCATATCCAATAACATGGTCATTCTGCCCTCCTTTAAAAATTGTGATGGCTTAATAGCTGCTTTTTCCTCTTCTTCACTAGACATTAAACAAACTGAGATTTACTTTGGCAATCTATTCATTGAGTGCTGAGGATTATAAAGTGCTGTAACTCTTTGATCTAAGTTCTAAGTAAGATAGCGTTAAACCATCACTGTTCTCTGATTACTTCCCGTTCTCAGAGTGAGCCCAGTGTCAACTGAAACACGGACCCTACTGAGAAGTATCTGCTCATGATTTTAAGAACTGTAAATTATTTGAGGGCAGAATCTGTCTCTTGACTGAAGTTCATTATTTGTCATTAATTATTAACAATTATTCAATAAATTGTACATGTAATTTTATCACTGGTAAATGTGACCAATTTTCTGAGAATGACTTAAGGAAAAATTCTAAGTAATTTGGTTAGCAGCCAGGAAGAACATTTTTAAAACTTCATATTTCCTGAAATATGGCTGTATCTGGCACATATAAATTTGGGGAAAAAAGCTGTGAGTTTGATAAGCCCAAAGGAAGAAATTGAATAACTTACAATTTATGTAGGTTTTTGCCATAAAATCATGCATGAAACCAAAATAGTAACCATTAGATAACAATTTTTAGATTCACCTACTCTTTAAAAAAACACATTCACATCTTATTCTTACAATGCTTACGTTTTCACAAAAGAATCACATCCATCAAAAAAAAAGCACTCCATATTACATTGTATTCAAGAGTTGAAATCACATTCAAAGCTTAGGTGAAATTGATTAATATATTAACTAGACATCGAGAGATAGAATTTCATGTATTATACTTCTTGGCAAGCATTATTACAGGACTTTTATTGGTACTTATTACAGGGCTGTCACACAAGTCAGCCAGGCAGACAGACACAATGAAAGAGGCAGAAGGAGCAGCCTGCACAATTCCTGGTCAGATGACGTAAAGCTGTGTGTGAACTTGTGCCTAAGTATCGACCCTTCAGGCAACTAAAGTCTTCTTTTCATAGCTGGTAGCTAGTTAGAAATAAAAATAAAGTACAAATTATAATTAGCTATGTGCCAGGCATTATGCCAAGTGTTTTACATCAATGCTAACAATAATGCTGTGAAATAATTTTCTTATTTGCATTTTGTGGATAAGGAAACAGAGGCTTCAAGAAGCTGAATAAGCTGACCTGGGTCCCAAAGCAAGTAAGGGCATCTGTTTAATGCTAGAACTCCTATCTTTAATCCATGCTGTAAGTTTAAGTCAACAGTTAAACTAACAGACTAGTTCAGATTAGAGAAAAAGGAATTGCGTGTCACTAGGGAATGAAGCATAAATGGGAAAACTTTACATCTTAACTCTCACTTGCAAGCCCTGCTCTAGCACTCCAAGGTCCTGGATCAATTCTGACCTTAGTCACGAAGAGATTTAAAGCATACTTTAAAGAGATCAAATTAAACCATCATTTGAAGGATTCTGACTCTAGGACTCACCCTAATAGCCAAGTATCTACCTTGTCCTTAGAAGCAAATCTCTATCTTGAATTCCAGTTCTGTTAACTAGGTCCCTGTCATCATCCCCTGTTCCTGGATCTATATAGTCTGCCCAAGATTCCAATGTTGATCCTACCCTGGGGCTGAAATGCTGCCCTTAGACTTCAGTCTTACCAATTCTTCCTCTAATTTTGGCACTTGTAATTTGGTTTCTAACTCTCTTGACTCAGATACTCTCATTCTTATCTACCTAGCTTTTAGATCATTAAAATTACTATCAATATTGCCTGGACCTACCTAAGTCACAGCATGTTGCTGTCTATTACTATACTCTCTGATAATCTATCCTGCTTAGCTCTAAATTAAACAAGAACAGACTTGGTTACACCCACATAGTAATAATAAGATATTTGTCACATTGCTGATAATTTACTTAAAGGATCCAATGCAAATGGGAAAAAAGGTTGTGACCCTCTTCTCAGTAAAAACTTTGGTTCTTGGTGATTTGAAAGATGAATATGGTACTCTAACTATTTTGCTAATTTTCTTGTTAGTCACAAAGACTTTTTATTAAGGAGTGCCATCAATGCACACAGATGGAAAGGTATTGATTTGTTTGTTTTTATCTCATTTTTACAATGAAACCTCAAAAAAACCTCTAATTATTTTGATGTATCTTAAGCAGAAAGTAATTTTTCGCCTTCCTATTCTTTAAAATTTTAGTTTAGTTAGTGTGTTTGTTTCCTGACTTGTTTTTGGCGGGTAGGAAGGAAGCAAAGGGGGGATTAATGAAAGACTGGAGAAATGATACACTTTATGCTTAATAGTGCTGTTGTGAGCATCCAGACTTGATTTAAAGACAAATTAACACCTAAGAAATGAATATTTTATTTCTGGAGACATGGTTAGGTTATGCAAACCTTTTACACATTTCTTGGCCTAGCTCTGCAATTTATTCAGCTTGGAGAATATAAATGCATAAGAACTAACCCTCTTAGGAAACAATACTCTCTGGGTGAAAATCTCTTGGATATTTTAAATCTTAGCGAGATACTGTAAAAAATGGCAAAAGTAAGTGCGCATTGAATGGAAAATATATCTAGTCTAAAATTAATCCTATGACATATGTGAGCTGTCTTAGTTCTCAAATGCTTTCCACAGCCACACTCACATTTTTCACCATCTCTAATGAAAGCAGTCGAAGTTATGGCAATAATGACCAAAAGCTATAATTGCCTTATGAGAGGATTTCTGTTAGCTGATTAAAAAAGTCAAAAGTTACAAATCAAAGTAAACTGAAATTTCATGTTTCTTAGTAAAAGATACAAAAGTGCCATTTTAAAAAAATATGGTATAGCCAAGTAATAGGTGCAGCTTTTTCCAGCACTCTGGTCGGTAAAAATTAAAGCAAATAAATTAATACAAATATCACCTCACAAATTATAAGGGGCGAATTTTACTCAGCTACTAACAAATGTACACATACCATCCCTCCCTCTCAGAAAAACACAGTGGAATTCTAACCCTCCTGCATGCTATTCTTGTCATTGAGAACTGACAACTAATACTTAAATTCATGATAATGATTAATTGCTATCAGTAGTTCCCAAAGTAATTCTTTATGTGACAGTCTGTAAAGTCTTATACCCCTTGTGTCTATAATACACACAGAGATACAGACACATACACCTTGCTGTTTCCTCCTTTCAGGAAATGCTATAACAATATTAGTTCAAAATCCCATAACTTTAAACAATTGCATTTATTGAGCACTTTCAGGTGACGAAAAATCTTGAATTATATAAATTATATTTAATATCCCTCAAGAACTTACAGGGTAGCTACCCTTTATTTCATTTTACAACTATGGAAACAAGGACACAGAATGGATAACTTTGCTCAAGATAACATATTTGGTATGTGAACTAATGTGAATGGCATAGATTGTATCTGAAATGGAAAATGATTTAACTGCATTATATGTTGACACTTCCAAAATTGTCTGATTATACAACTGTCACAAATTCTTGAGGATACAATATCTTCCAAGAATCAGACTAGATTTTCCATTCCTCTGTCTGGACTTGATCCATGAGTGCCTGATCCTGTATTAATGACTCCCTGTCACTGACCCAGATTATCTGTATTCCCTGTAGGGCAGTGGTCCCCAGCCTTTTTGGCACCAGGGACCAGTTTTGTGGAAGACACTTTTTCCACAGACGGGAGGTGGGAGGGAGCTGGTTTCAGGATGAAACTGTTCCACATCAGATCATCAGGCATTAGTTAGATTCTCATAAAAAGCGTGCAACCTAGATCTCTTGCATGCACAGTTAACAATAGGGTTTGCACTCCTACGAAAATCTAATGCCGCCACTGATCTGACAGAAGGTGGAGTTCAGGCGGTAATGTTCATTGGCTCAGCCACAGCTCACCTCCGGCTGCGTGGTCCAGTTCCTAACAGGCCATAGACCACTACTGATCCGCAGCCTGGGAGTTGGTGGCCCCTGCTATACAGTTCTTTTGCCAGTTGGGTGACCATTCACCTGCTGAATCTGCCTAGCAGAGTCCCTCTTACATAGTTGGTGCTTGATAAGTATTTGTTCAATGAATGAATAAATAGGTGAATGCTCTATGGCTAATCACAGCTATATGGAAGAAGGAGGAACAGTGGAAATAAAACGTCAGCTCAACTCAGTATGTCATCCTTTGAAACCCTGGCTAATTTTCACATTCTCCATGAAGTGCCTCCCTAGCGTCCTTCAGAACTCTCTCAATTAATTGCACTTTCTTGTACTTTACTAGTCTTTAGCAATCTCTGTCTCCTGCTGGATGCATGGGTTCCCTGAGCCTGGAACATGGTAGTAGTAGCAATACTGTTAAATAAATGAGAGATGATGATAGAAATGCCTATATTTCATCAGAGGCAGCATCAATCAGTGAATTTTTAGAATGATGCAATAAGCTTGGAGCAGAGAGAGCATAGGGAGCCATCTGGTAACTTCAGAATTATAAAGTTTCTACAAGGTAGAGTTCATTGGTGTCAAAGTTAGCAATGAGAGCAAAGAGACTGAGAACTAAGAAAAGGATAGCAAGAACCATATCTTACATATTTACCTCTTAAGCCCTAGAATCCAACACTGAGTCAGACATTTGTTATCCGCTCATTAAATGTTTATTAACTGACTGTAGACTGAGTGCACTAGTGACTTCATAATATCAGAGCCAGTGGAGAAATAAAGGGATTTTTAGAGAGAACAGATGGTAAGATAAAGTATGTATCTTCCCTCCCCACAGTGTCTAGGAAATCAATCAACACATGTTAGTTGACAGATTGACATCTGCTTCTATCTGAAGTGTATATCTCTGTTTGGGAAAAGACACTAGCCTTCTGAACAATGATGTAGGGCATAGAGGACAGTTCCTCAGTAGAGGGAATCACAAGTCAGATTTAGAGGATAGTCTAGTGCTTCCCATGCATTTTTAGGGCATAACAGGGATTTGAAAATGACAATATCTGTATAGTTCACTAAGATATAAAAAGACAAGGCTGTACACAGCTACAGGCTGGAAGTCTTAGCTCAGGAGCTCAGATGCCCCAGCTCCCAAAAGGGCTAAAGTGAATCATCCTCAGCCACACACGCTGTAAAGCTATGGCTTGATACATGTTTAGGGAAATTGTCAATCTATCAGATAAGCCTTTTAACTGTAAGAAGGAAATATATTCCAAAGTTAAAAGAAATAACTTTGCTCTTACCTGCTATTGTAGATCACTAGAGAAAGCTATGGTTTGTAAAGCTATGGTTCGATAAATGTTTAGGGGAATTGTCAATCTGTCAGATAAGCCTTTTTCACTGTAAGAAGGAAATATATTCCAAAGTTAAAAGAAATAACTTCGCTCTTACCTGTTATTGTAGATTGATAGGGACCCCTAATATTTGAACAGAATTGGAAATAATTTGACTAGATACCTAGGATTTCAAAATCTTCTTTGGCCTTCCTTTTCTTTGAACTATGAAAACACTTTCTCTGAAGTCTAATAGTCCATCATTTGATCCTTATAGTCTCATTTAAATGTTCCTTTGTGCTCCTAAGGGATTTTTAATTTTTTTATTATAGGAAATTTCAAACATATTCCACCCTAAAGAGAATGCTATAATGTACCTCAATAATCCAGCTTCAATAATTATTTACTTGTTGTCAGTTTTATTCCATCTATACCTCATTTTATATCCTCCTTTCCAGGCACATTATTTTACATGTAAATATTTCATTAAGCAACTCTAAAAGTTAGAAATTCTTTTTTAAAACACCACAATACCATTATCACATCAAAAAAAAAGTTTTGATTAATAAAGCAAACACTCAGTTATATTCATGTTTTCTAACTTTTCTTATAATTTTTATAATTTTAGTCAAGATTCAAATATGAGTCATACATTGCAGCTGCTCAATATTCCCCAGAAGTCTCTCTAATCAATCCTTTTTTACTCTTTTGGCTATGTGTTAAAGATACCATTTCTTTAGCAGGGTTCTTCCCATAGACTGGAATAAGCTGATTACATTTCTATAGAGAGGTATAGCATGTTCCTCTGTCGTATTTCCAGGAAATGGGTAGTCATATCTAGAGGTTGCTATGATGCAGGTATTATTGCTGTTGGTAGCTTTACCTGACCTAGCAATATTTTAGGATTCATATTTTGTCATCTAGTTTTGTCATATATATTGTCTAAAAGCCAAAAAAAAAAAAAGTTTCTTTTTTACTTTTTATGGTGAATGCAGGGAAATTCAAAAACTACTTATCATCATTACCATATTCTAAAATTGTTGTTGTTGCTGACTTTATTTTTAAAAAAGTTTCTAGGGAAATTGCTTTCATCTTTATTTTGATTGAGTTTGAGTGTGTTAGTGACAATTCTGCTGCCTCAAATTTTCTCCAACTTATGTGTTATATGGATGTGTATTAAAGGAAAAACATGCTCAGGGTTTTTTGGTGTTGGATTAAATTATTTTCATTATAATTATATTTCTGTAATGTAAAAATAAATACAATTATTTGCATATAGTGCCCATATAACCATAAAACTAAGGAAAATTAAAAAAAAAAAAAACTGTTGGCGTTTTAGAGGCTCAATAATGATTAACCCCTCCCTTTCCCAAGATCAGAACTAATCAAATGAAAGAGACAAGTGGAGAGCAAAATATCATCTTTCATACTGATAAAGCTGTTGAAGAACATGGCTTGGTGTGAGGATAACCTGTCTGGGTCCAAATCTTGGGACAGCCTACTTACAGAAAGTTTAGGTCTACAGAGCAGCTGCAATTTACACAGGATCACAGCTTTGTACTAGTTTGAAGGAGGGGAGGTGGTGGAGTTGGAATGGAGGGAGAGAGAGAGAAAGACCGTATCAGAGAGAGACTGAATTCAGGAGGATCTGGCAAGATGGCCAAATAAAAACAGCTCGGGTCTGTAGCTCCTAGGGAGACCAACAAAGAAGGGTGATTTCTGCGTTTCCAACTGAGGTACCCAGTTCATCTCACTGGGACTGGTTAGGCAGTGGGTGCTGCCTGTGGAGGAAGAGCAGAAGCAGAGTGGGGCATGCCTCACCTGGGAACTGCAAGGAGCCAGGGACCTCCCTCTCCCAGCCAAAGGAAGCCGTGAGGGACTGTGCTACCCCGCCCAGCTAACACGCTTTTCCCATGGTTTTTGCAATCTGCACATTAGGAGATTCCCTCATGTGCCTACACCACCAGGGCCCTGGGTTTCAAGCACAAACCTGGGCAGCTGTTTGGGCAGACACCCAGCTAAGCTGCATGAGTTTTGTTCCCTCCCTCCCCCGCAGAGGCGCCTGGAACCCCAGCAAGACAGAGCAATTCACTTCCCTGGAAAGGGGGCTGAAACCAGGGAGCCAGGTGGTCTCATTCAGCGGGTCCCACTCCCACGAAGCCCGGAGCCCATCTAGCTAAGAACCACTGGCTTGAAATTCTCACTAACAGCACAGCACTCTGAAGTCTACCTGGGACGATCCAGCTTGGTGTGGGGAGGGGCATCCGCCATTACTGAGGCTTGAGTAGGCAGGTTTTCCCCTGACAGTGCTAAGGAGGCAGGTAGGTTTGGACTGGGCGGAAATCACCACAACAAGGCAAAACAGCTGTGGCCAGACTGCCTCTCTAGATTCCTCCTCATTGGGCAGGGCAGCTTTGAAGAAAAGGCAGCAGCCCCATATAGGGGCTTATAGGTAAAACTCCCATCTCCCTGGGACATGGCACCTGGGGGAAGGGGCGGTTGTGGGCGCAGCTTCAATGGACTTAAACGTTCCTGCCTGCGGGCTCTGAGGAGAGCAGCTGATACTGACAAGGCGGATTCTCCCAGCACGGTGTTCGAGCCCTGCTAAGGGACTGACTGCTTCCTAAAGTGGGTCCCTGAAACCCACGCCTTCTGACTGGAAGAGATCTCCCAACAGGGGTCGACAGACACTTCATACAGGAGAGTTCCAGCTGGCATCAGGCTGGTGCCCCTCTGGGATGAAGCTTCCAGAGAAAGGAGCAGGCAGCAATCTTTACTGTTCTGCAGCCTCCACTGGTGATACCCAGGCGAACAGGGTCTGGAGTGGAGCTTCAGCAAATTGCAGCAGACCTGCAGAAGAGGGGGCCTGATTGTTAGAAGAAAAACTAACAAACGAAAAGCAACATCAACATCAATATGAAGGACTCCCACACAAAAACCCATCCAAAGGTCATCAGCCTCAAAGATCAAAGGTAGATAAATCCATGAAGATGAGGAAAAACCAGCGCAAAAATGCTGAAAATTCCAAAAACCAGAATGCCTCTTCTCCAAATAATCGCAACTCCTCTCCAGCAAGGGCACAAAACTGTATGGAGAATGAGATTGAAGAAATGACAGAAGTCGGCTTCAAAAGGTGGGTAATAACAAACTCCTCTGAGCTAAAAGAGCATGTTCTAACTCAAGGCAAGGAAGCAATGAACCTTGATAAAAAGTTACAGGAACTGCTAACTAAAATAACCAGTTTAGAGAAGAACACAAATGACTTGATGGAGCTGAAAAACACAGCACAAGAACTTCGTGAAGCATACACAAGTATCAATACCTGAATTTATCAAGCAGAAAAAAGCATATCAGAGATTGAAGATCAACTTACTGAAATAAGCATGAAGATAAGATTACAGTAAAAAGAATGAAAAGGAATGAACAAAGCCTCCAAGAAATATGGAACTATGTGAAAAGACCAAACCTACGATTGATTGGTGTACCTGAAAGTGATGGGAAGAATGGAACCAAGTTTGAAAACACACTTCAGGATATTATCCAGGAAAACTTCCAAAACCTAGCAAGACACGCCAACATTCAAATTCAGGAAATACAGAGAACACCCCTAAGATACTCCTCAAAAAGAGCAACCCCAAGAGACATAATCATCAGATTCCCCAAGGTTGAACTGAAGGAAAAAATGTTAAGGGCAGCCAGAGAGAAAGGTCAGGTTACCTAAAAAGGGAAACCCATCAGACTAACAGTGGATTTCTCTGCAGAAACCCAACAACCCAGAAGAGTCTGAAGGCCAATATTCAACATTCTTTAAGAAAAGAATTTTCAAACCAGAATGTCATATCCAGACAAACTAAGCTTCATAAGTGAAGGAGAAATAAAATCCTTTCCAGACAAACAAATGCTGAGGGATTTTGTCACCACCAGACTTGCCTTACAAGAGCTCCTGAAGGAAGCACTAAATATGGAAAGGAAAACCAGTACCAGCCACTGCAAAAATGCACCAAAATATAAAGACCAATGACACTATTAAGAAACTGCTTCACCTAATGTGAAAAAGAACCAGCTAGCATCAGGATGATGGGCTCAAATTCACACATAACAATATTCATCTTAAATGTGTATGGGCTAAATGCCCCAATTAAAAGACACAGACTGGCAAATTGGATAAAGACCCATCAGTGTGCTGCATTCAGGAGATTCATTTCGTGTGCACAGACATACATAGGCTCAAAATGAAGAGAAGGAGGAATATTTACCAAGCAAATGGAAAGCAAAAGAAGCAGGGTGCAATCCTAGTCCCTGATAAAACAGACTTTAACTGACGAAGATCAAAAAAGAGCAAGAGAAAGGCATTACATGATGGTAAAGGGATCAATTCAACAAGAAGAGCTAACTATCCTAAATATGTATGCACCTAATACAGGAGCATCCAGATTCATAAAACAAGTTCTTAGAGACCTACAAAGAGACTTAGACTCCCACACAATAATAGTGGGAGACTTTAACACCCCACTGTCAGTATTACACAGATCAACAAGACAGAAAATTAGCAAGCATATTCAGGACTTGAACTCGGTTCTGGACCAAGCATATCTAATAGACATCTACAGAACTCTACATCCTAAACCAACAGAATATGCATTCTTCTCAGCACCACATGGCACTTATTCTAAAATTAACCATATAATTGGAAGTAAAGCACTCCTCAGCAAATGCTAGAGAATGTAAATCATAACATACAGTCTCTCAGACCACAGTGCCATCAAATTAGAACTCAGCATTAAGAAACTCACAAAAAAATGCACAACTATATGGAAACTGAACAATCTGCTCCTGAATGACTACTGGGTAGATAATGAAATTAAGGCAGAAACAAAGAAGTTATTTGAAACCAATGAGAACAAAGAGACAACATACCAGAACCTCTGAGACACAACTAAAGCAGAGTTAAGAGGGAAATTTATAGCACTAAATGTGCCTACATCAGAAAACTGGAAAGATATGAAATTGACACCCTAACATCACAATTAAAAAAAACTAGAGAAACAATAGCAAACAAATTCAAAAACTAGCAGACGACAAGAAATAACTAAAATCAGACCAGAACTGAAGGAGATAGAGATACAAAAACCCTTCAAAAAATCAATGAATCCAGGAGCTGGTTTTTTGAAAAGATTAACAAAATAGATAGAGTGGTACCCAGAATAATAAGGAAGAAAAGAGAGAAGAATCAAATAGACACAGTAAAAAGTGATGAAGAATATATCATCACCGATCCCACAGAAATACAAACTACCATCAGAGAATACTATAAACACCTCTATGCAAATAAACTAGAAAATCTAAAAGAAATGGATTAATTCCTGGACACATACACCCTCTCAAGATTAAACCAGGAAGAAGCCGAATCCCTGAATAGACCAATAACAAGCTCTGAAATTGAGGCAGTAATTAATAGCATACCAACCAAAAAAAGGCCCAGGACCAGACAGATTCACAGCTGAATGCTACCAGAGGTACAAAGAGGAGCTAGTACCATACCTTCTGAAAGAATACCAAGCAATAAAAAAGAGGAACTCCTCCCTAACTCATTTTATGAGGCCAGCATCATCCTGATAACAAAACCTGGCAGAAACACAACAAAAAAAGAGAATTTCAGGTCAATATCCCTGATGAACATTGATGCAAAGATCCTCAATAAAACACTGACAAACCAAATTCAGCAGCACATCAAAAAGCCTATCCACCACAATCAAGTCAGCTTCATCCCTGGGATGCAAGGCTGGTTCAACATATGCAAATCAACAAACATAATCCATCACGTAAATAGAAATAATAACAAAAACCATATTATTATCTCAATAGATGCAGAAAAGGCCTGCAATAAAATTAAGCACTCTTTCATGCTAAAAATTCTCTATAAACTAGGTATTGATGGAAGATATCTCAAAATAGTAAGAGCAATTTATGACAAACCCATAGCCAATATCATACTGAATGGGCAAAAGATTGAAGCACTCTCTTTGAAAACTGGTATAAAACAAGGATGCCCTCTCTCACCACTACAATTCAATATAGTATTGGAAGTTCTGGTCATGGCAATCAAGCAAGAGAAAGAAATAAAGCATATTCAAATAGGAAGAGGGGGTAGTCACACAGTCTCTGTTTGCAGATGACATGATTCTGTATTTAGAAAACCTATCGTTTCAGCCCAAGAACTCCTTAAGCTGATAAGCAACATCAGAAACATCTCAGCATACAAAAATCAACATGCAAAAATCATAAGTATTCTTATGTACCAATAATAGACAAGCAGAGAGCCAAATCATGAGTGAACTCCCATTCACAATTGCTACAAAGAGAATAAAATAACTAGGAATACAACTTACAAGAGATATGAAGGACCGCTTCAAGGAGAACTACAAATCACTGCTTAAGGAAACAAGAGAGGACATAAACAAATGGAAAAACATTCCATGCTCACAGATAGGAAGAATCAATATCATGAAAATGGCCATATGGCCCAAAGTAATTTAGAGATAGAATCCTATTCCTATCAAGCTACCATTGACTTTCATTGCAGAATTAGACAAAAAACAACTTTAAATTTCATATGGAACCAAAAAAGAGCCTGTATAGCTAAGACAATCCTAAGCAAAAAGAACAAAGCTGGAGGCATCTTGCTACCTGACTTCAAACTATACTACAAGGCTACAGTAACCAAAACAGCATGGCACTGGTACCAAAACAGATATAAAGATCAATGGAATGGAACAGAGACCTCAGAAATAGCACCGCACATCTACAGCCATCTGATCTTCAACAAACCTGGCAAAAACAAGCAATGGGGAAAGGATTCTCTATTTAACTAATTGTGCTAAGAAAACTCACTAGCTGTATGCAGGAGAGAGAAACTGGACCCCTTCCTTACACCTTATACAAAAATTAACTCAAGATGGATTAAAGATTTAAATGTAAAACCCCAAACTGTAAAAACTGTAGAAGAAAACCTGGGCAATATCATTCAGGACGTAGGCAAGGGCAAAGACTCCAACACTAAAACACCAAAAGCACTTGCAACAAAAGGCAAAATTGACAAGTGGGATCTAATTAAACTAAAATGCTTCTGTGCAGCAAAAGAAACTATCATCAGACTGAACAGGCAAACTACAGAATGGGAGAAAATTTTTGTAATGTACTCATGTGACAAAGGGCTACTATCCAAAATCTACAATGAACTTAAACAAATTTACAAGAAAAAAAATCCCCATCAAAAAGCAGGTGAAGGATATGAACAGACATTTTTCAAAAGAAGACATTTTTGCAGCCGACAAACATATGAAAAAGAGCTTATCTTCACTGGTCATTAGAGAAATACAAATTAAAACCACAATGAGATAACATCTCATGCCAGTTAGAATAGTGATCATTAAAAAGTCAGGAAACAACAGATGCTGGAGAGGATGTGGAGAAATAGGAACGCTTTTACATTGTTGGTGGGAGTGTAAATTAGTTCAACCATTGTGCAAGACAGTGTGACAATTCCTCAAGGATCTAGAACTAGAAATACCATTTCACCAAGCAATCCCATTACTGGGTATATACCCAAAGGATTATATATCATTCTACTATAAAGACACATGCACACATATGTTTATTGCAGCACTATTCACAATAGCAGAGTCTTTGAACCAACCCAAATCCCATCAGTGATAGATTGGATAAAGAAAATGTGGCACATATACACCGTGGAATACTATGCAGCCATAAAAAAGGATGAGTTCATATCCTTTGCAGGGACATAATGAAGCTGGAAGCCATCATTCTCAGCAAACTAACACAGGAACAGAAAACCAAACACTGCATGTTTTCACTTATAAGTGGGAGTTGAACAATGAGAACACATGGACACAGGGAGGGGAACATCACACACCAGGACTGTCAGAGGGTAAGGGTTGAGGGGAGGGAGAGTATTAGGACAAATAGCTAATGTATGTGGAGCTTGAAACCTAGATGACAGGTTGATAGGTGCAGCAAACCACCATGGCAAGTGTATACCTGTGTAACTAACCTGCATGTTCTGCACATGTATCCCAGAACCTAAAGAAAAATTTTAAAAGAGAGAGTTCTAACTCATAATACCTACAGAATTTCACCAGATTAGTTCTACCCAATCAAAAAACATAGACCATTGGTTTTCATCTTCCAACCACGTAATTCACTACTCCTACATGGGCAAAAATGAGGGGTGGGGCAAGATGTCAGAGGTGGTTTTCTAATGTGTATCTCTCTATAGGGAAATAAGAAGAGTAGAGAAATTTCTTAACAAGATATTAATTTAACTTCATTAATTTAATGTGACATATAATGTTTTTTCTAAAAGTTAGTTGCCAACAATGAGTATGCTAGTGGAAAGCTGTCCTTACATACAGTATTTGTATATTATATGTCAGTTACCAATGGTCTAATTCTTGTTGTTTTGAGCATATATTGACTATTCATTAATTTTTATTTTCCTTTTTTAACAGCAAGCTCGCTTTTGATAACCAATCGTTCATTTTATCTGACAGTCCACCTCTTTCTACAACAAAACTGAATGCCAAATTTAAAAATATCATTAATGAAAATATTTTCACAACATTGCAAAACAAAAGAAATGTTGTAATTTATACAAAGATGGGATCTACCTAATTACTCAGTACATTCACCTAAAAGGTAAATGTGGCATGATGCATATTCTTTTGTATTTGACATCTTTGTACCAGTGTCTTATGCTTGTTCAATTCTCCCAACTATTTTCTCAATTTAAACTAAGACTAAACTCTGCATTAGTTTTTGTGATATCAATTGACCTTTGCTTTGTTCCAATGTAAATGTAAACTAGTGTGAAAGGGGCATCCAGACAATCCAGAATATCTTATATCAATTATTTTATATAATCAAATAGAAAATCTAAACGTTATTATTGTACTCAAGTTTAACCAAAAATAAGTTCTTAAAGATCCAGGGAACCCATAGGTGTCAGTTTGAGAAATGCTAGGCACTTCTAGCATTTGTGCTAGAATATTTGGGCAACACACAAATATCTGAAAGTGACTAATTGGATGCCAATGTGTACGTTATATAACAAAATTCAAACGGCTCCAAAAAAAACATAAGAATTCATACACTTCCAAGTGCAAACATCTCTGAAATGGAAGTAAAGTGCTCCCTCTTCCCATCTCTCTTGATAATAGCCTGTTACAGAATGGTTCAGAACTGAACTGCATCTTTTTTTCTCTCAACTACCCTTTAAAACAAAACAAAGACCAAAAGAATGATCCCTTGCCATTCTGCAGTAAATTATCTGTATTTTTGTTTAACAAAACTGCTAAACTTTTAAATGCTAAAACAGTCAGTCTCAATATGTGATTTGCTAACCAGAAGATATAGACAGAAAAGAGGAAAATATGGATTAGAGACTTAAATGTTAGACCTAATACCATAAAAACCCTAGAAGAAAACCTAGGTAGTACCATTCAGGACATAGGCATGGGCAAAGACTTCATGTCTGAAACACCAAAAGCAACGGCAACAAAAGCCAAAATTGACAAATGGGATCTCATTAAACTAAAGAGCTTCTGCACAGCAAAATAAACTACCATCAGAGTGAACAGGCAACCTACAGAATGGGAGAAAATTTTTGCAATCTACTCATCTGACAAAGGGCTAATATCCAGAACCTACAGAGAACTCAAACAAATTTACAAGAAAAAAACAAACAACCCCATCAAAAAGTGGGCAAAGGATATGAACAGACATTTCTCAAAGGAAGACATTCATACAGCCAACAGACACATGAAAAAATGCTCATCATCGCTGGCCATCAGAGAAATGCAAATAAAAACCACAATGAGATACCATCTCACACCAGTTAGAATGGCAATCATTAAAAAGTCAGGAAACAACAGGTGCTGGAGAGGATGTGGAGAAATAGGAACACTTTTACACTGTTGGTGGGATTGTAAACTAGTTCAACCATTATGGAAAACGGTATGGCGATTCCTCAAGGATCTAGAACTAGAAATACCATATGACCCAGCCATCCCATTACTGGGTATATACCCAAAGGATTATAAATCATGCTGCTATAAAGACACATGCACACATATGTTTATTGCAGCACTATGCACAATAGCAAAGACTTAGAATCAACCCATATGTCCATCAGTGGCAGACTGGATTAAGAAAATGTGGCACATATACACCATGGAATACTATGCAGCCATAAAAAAGGAGGAGTTCGTGTCCTTTATAGGGACATGGGTGCAGCTGGAAACCATCATTCTCAGCAAACTATCACAAGAACAGAAAACCAAACACCGCATGTTCTCACTCATAGGTGGGAACTGAACAATGAGATCACTTGGACTTGGGAAGGGGAACATCACACACCGGGGCCTATCACGGGGAGGGGGGAGGGGGGAGGGATTGCATTGGGAGTTATACCTGATGTAAATGACAAGTTGATGGGTGCTGACGAGTTGATGGGTGCAGCACAGCAACATGGCACAAGTATACATATGTAACAAACCTGCACGTTATGCACATGTACCCTAGAACTTAAAGTATAATTTAAAAAAAAAGAGGAAAATATGGTATACAGACTGAAAAGAAGGGGCAAAATGTTGTATAAAAGATAGATGAAAAGCTATACAATTAAGTCTAAATGTTACTACTTAACACTTTGTAATTTCCAATTGCTGTATACAATATTTAATCAATATCGATTGTCACATTTTATCCAAGATAATGAAATATTTCCAAGTAGATGTAAACTTGTCATCAAGCTATGTTTTAAAAATGTTTGTAGATTAATGTGTTGGAACTTGCAGCCAAATAGCTGTCACAGCTGTTTAAAACTTCGATACATTTTCTCTTGTAAAAAAGATTATAAATCAGGTAATGATAGTATTAGAACTACAGATCAGCTTCATGTGAATAAAATAGGCTTTTGTGGGTTGGCCTATACACCTAACCACCATTTATAAGGAGGTGGGAGGGAATAAACACTGATAATATGAATTCAAATGTTCTCAGCTGAACTGAATTCATTTTTAACACTTTCAAAGTGGTTCCTAGTGACCACAATGAGTTGCCCTGGAATTTAAATTAATGTTGCCATTTGAGAATGAAACTTTCAGAAATAAACCACAAATGACAAAATTAGTTCTTAGTAGCAATAAACCACTGCAAGAGATAGATCCCTGAGTCTATTTGGGAACTTCGAAGTTCAGACAAAACAACCACTGTGCAAGGCCAGAAATATATGTTTGAATTCAAAACTCCAGCCTAGTCATCTGTATTATGTTACCTGCCTGCAAAAAGGAGAACATGGCAACATGGTAGCCTATGTGAAGTCTAGAGAAAAAAAAAAGCAGTCAAGATCAGGAATCTGGAATTTTGTGCAACATTGCCAAGGGCAAAGAAATACTGAGTCTAGAAGGCACGAGTAACTGGTCATTAAGATATCTGACTTCAAATATTCACTTATCCAACAAATATATCTGGAGTGCACCATATGTTCAATGGTGTTTTGGGCAACAGAGATATTATAATGATTAAAACAGACAAAAATTACATTCAAGGCAAGATAAAAAATAGGTGACAAGGCAGGGTCTTCCTATGTTGTCCAGCCTGAATTCAAACTCCTGGGCTCAAAAGATCCTCCTGCCTCAGGCTCCCTAGTACCTGGTACTACAGGTGCACACCACTGCACCTGGTTTGTTTTTTTATTTTTGCATCAGGTATCCACAGTGCTTCTCTTAACATGAGCAAAGTTTTATTTAAAGTCACCTTTGAAACTACAAGACCCTGTCTCTAAAATATAAAAATAAAAAAGTAAAGAGAACATAATGCTAAGAGGTGGAATCACAGAAAACATTCCTGAGGTGGAATCATGCCTAGTGTGTTTGAGAAAAATCAAGGGCACTACTATGCCTGGAATGCAGTGAGCACCAGGAAGAGAGAAGTTAATTGAGGCTACTTTGTATAGGGCCTTGTAGGCTATTCTAAGGAATCTGGTTCTGGCTCTGGGTAAGATAAAAAACTATTGAGGTTTAGAACAGAACATTACTATATATGACTTACATTTTTAAAGCACTACTTTAGCTACTCTGCCAACATTAAACTGGGGAGAGGTGTGGGTGCAGGTTGTAAGAAAAATTGCCGAGAAAACAGGGAGCTAGAACAGGCACCAGCATGCTGGTAATGGAAATGGGAACAAGATAATATTTTGATGACACAATTGACAGAATTTCAATTGTACTATCAAAGACAAGATCAGAAGTCAAGGATGACTCCAAGATATCTGACACAATCCGCTGACGAGGCAGTTGCATTAAACTGAGGTGGGACGACTTCAAAGGAAGGAGTATATCTGTGAGACTGCCAGCGTTAAGACTTTCCTGAGGCCAAGCCAAGCAAACGCTTAAGAATCTCTATCTCAATGCTTTTGATTGACTGTTGGTGGGAGTGTAAGTTAGTTCAACCATTGTGGAAGACAGTGTGGTGATTCCTCAAGGATATAGAAACAGAAATACCATTTGACCAAGCAATCCCCTCACTGAGTATATACCCAAAGGATTATAAATTATTCTACTATAAAGACACATGCACACGTATGTTTATTGCAGCACTATTTACAATAGCAAAGACTTGGAACCAACCCAAATGCCCATCAGTGATAGACTGGATAAAGAAAATGTGGCACATATACACCATGGAATACTATGCAGACATACAGTGAATGAGTTCATGTCCTTTGAAGGGACATGGATGAAGCTGGAGGCCATCACTCTCAGCAAACTAACACAGGAACAGAAAACCAAACACTGCATGTTTTCACTCATAAGTAGGAGTTGAACAGTGAGAACACATGGACACAGGGAGGGGAACATCAAACACCAGGCCTGTCGGGAGGGTGGGGCAAGGGAGGGAGAGCATTAGGACAAAAATCTAGGTGACAGGTTGATGGGTACAGCAAAACACCATGGCACACGCATACCTATGTAACAAACCTGCACGTTCTGCACATGTATCCCAGAACTTAAAATAAAAGAATAAAAAAAAAGAATCTCCACCTCCTTGCACATTGATTGCATGTTCACCAGAAAATCTTTCAAGTATTAATGTAATCCACCAAGTGGTACTAAGGAGATAGTGCTTAGAATAACAAATGGATATATTTTGGTCAAAAAAAAGTTTTATCTTCAATCAAAAATTAATAAATTGGGAAATTTCTGCATCTAGTTATGAAGCAATTAGCCCACATGTAGTCTCCCACTGTAAACAAAAAGAAAGCTGGGAAAAGATACAAAAAAAAAAAAAAAAAAAAAAAAAAACACTTTCAGACCTAAAAAAGAGACAACACAGGACTGCAATCACGATGAAAAGGCAGGCAAATGAGGTTAGCTTTATGCTTTTCCTGGCTTTCTGCCTAGAGCCACGTTCTATACATCAGAGAGGGAAAATAGATCCTAAACAGAACACAGCAGTACTCACCAAGTCAAGGACACAAAGATCAGATTTCAAGCAGGCTCCAGAGGCTGGAACATATGCAGTAGAGTTATAGAGAAGACGTAGTTATAGGAAAAAGCGGACGCTCCAGAAATATTTACAGAAATCTTCTTGAATCCACTGAATACTAAGACATACATATGTGGAGTGAAATGATACAAAATTGAACATGGAATAATCAGGTGGCTGTCAGCTCAACTATTCCTAAAGCCCACACAGAAATGGGAAACATTTGAGTTCTGATGGAGTAGAGATTCCTCATTGACCACTTGGAGTAATCAGTAAAGATCCAGAAGTTCTGTGTAAGTAGTAGGACTAATCTACCTCTAGAAAAAGGGCTACTCCAGACTCATTCCATTAAAACTTCTTTAAAAGCTTCAAAAGGATCAAACTAAACTGCAGTTAACCAACAGCTGGGAAAAAAAAATTCAATATAATTTAAAAGAACAAAACAAAATCCAGACACTCAACAATATAACATTCACAATTTCCTACACCTAATAAAATATCATTACAAATGGAAAAGAAACTGGAAAATATGTTACCCAGGGAAAATATCAGTCAATAAAATCCAACGCTGAAATGGCAGAAATGATAAAATAATATAATATAATAATATATATATAATACCTGCTTAAAGAAGAATGTAAAAGCAGATATTATAACTGTTTCTTAATATTAAGGAAAATGTACACATGAGAGAGAAATTAAATGTAGAAAATAATCAAATGAAATATCTAAAAATAAAAAACAGTATTTGAAAAACAAATTCTTTGGATGATATTAAAAGCAGATTAGATACTATGAAATGAAAATTTAAAAATAGCAAATTTGAAAACATATCCAAAAAAGAAATATCCAAATGGAGTTCAGAGAAAGAAAAAAATGGGAAAACAATAAACAAAAACGCAATGACCTGAAGCATAATACTAAGAGGTCTGTAACTAAGAGGTATGAAGTTCCAGAGGAGAGGAAAGATAGGGAAAATGGAAAAACACTTTTACAAAAGCTAAAATTTTAATAAATTTGATGAAAATTATAAACCTACTTGCAAGAATTTCAGCAAACTCAAATGGAATAAATACAAGAAAGGTATATCACACACTTTATATTTAAATTGCCAAAGGGTAATGATAAATACAAATACTTAAAAACATCCAGAGAAAAATAAGATACATTACTTACAGAGACACAAATATGTATGCAGCAGTCAATGGAGCCATGACTTTAAAGTGATGAAGAAAAAACTGACAATCTAGAATTTTATACCTAGAGAACATATTTTTTAAGTGAGAGCAAAATAAACACATTCAGGAAAAAAAAAATGCTGGGAGAATTTAATGCCAGTGGATATGCACTATAGGATATGTTAAAGAAAGTTCTTCAAACATAAAGAAAAGAATCAATGAAAATGAGTCCACAAAAAAAGATGAAGAGCTTGAAAATTTGTAAATATATGAGGAAATATAAAATAAATTCTCATTTTTAATTTATTTAAAACAAAATTTACTATTTAAAGCAAAAAAGAACATGTATTTATTATGTATATATTAAATGTATGTATATATTTGCATATACATATAAGCAAAACATATGGTATTTTAAAAGGACAGGAGAGGACAGGTAGAAGTATAGGTGGGTTGGGGTTCTTATGTGTGAAGAGGCATAATGTTATTCAAAGGTAAACATGATAAGCATTTTATAAACTTTCTTAGATCATCTATAATCACCCTAGGCTCTCATGTGGACCACTGAGCACAGAAAACTATGTGAGTGACTCTTTTATTTATTTTCCAAAGGATGGTCAATAAATAACTCCATACTGGGCAAATAAGAAAGAAAACAGTTCATTATATACAACAGATGTCTTAGGGTATTAGTTTAATTCTGCCTTTAAACTCAGATTGAGCAAAGCTGCCCTAGAACAACTTCTTAAAAATAAATTGGCCGGGCGTGGTGGCTCATGCCTGTAATCCTAGAACTTTGGCAGGCTAAGGTGGGCAGATCACAAGGTCAAGAGATTGAGACCATCCTGGCCAACATGGTGAAACTCCGTCTCTACTAAAAATACAAAAATTAGCTGGGCATGGTGGTGCGTGCCTGTAGTCCCAGCTACTCAGGAGGCTGAGGCAGGAGAATCACTTGAACCTGGGAGGTGGAGGTTGCAGTGAGTCAAGATTGCGCCACTGGACTCCAGCCTGGTGACAGAGTAAGACTCCATCTCAAATAAAAAAATAAAATAAAATAAATCAAAGGGTTATAATACATAAGCTAATAATGAAGAATAACATAAAATATTTTTAAATACACAACTAAAATAAAAGAAGTCACAAAAAGAATAAAACAGGAAAGACAAATAGAAAATAAATAGAAATATAGTAGATTTAAACTGAAATATATCTATAACATGAAATAAAAGTTTAAATGCTCCAATTAAAATGCAGAGATTGACAAACTTGATTAAATAAAGAGAAGGATCCAACTTTATGCTGTCTACAAGAAATCCACTTAAAATGTAAAGTTATAGATACATTATAAGGAAATGACAAAAAAAGATATACCACAAAAATTGTAATAAAAAGAATACTGTTTTTAACATTAGACAAGGTAGACTTCGAAACAAGGAATGTGATCAGGACAAAAAGAAGCATGTCACAATGATAATGGAGTCAACTGATCAAGAGGGCATACAAATTGTAAATTTTTATGCACCTGATAACAGAACTCCAAAAAACAAGAGACAAAAACTGGCAGAACTGAAAAGGAAAATAGCTAAATGTACAATTATAATTGGAAAATTCAACACTCTTCTCTCAGTGATTGAAAGAACAAGCAGACAATCTATAAGTATAAATAATTCTTAAACATTATCAATAAATTTACCCAATTGACATTTATTAAATATACACCCAATGACAATAGAATCCAAATTGTCTTCAAGTATATGCGAAGTGTACCAAGAGATACAATAGCATGGACCATAAACAAGTCTTGATTAATTTAAAAGAACTGTAATAATTCAAAAGATGTATCTGACCACAACAGAGTTATACTAGAAATCAGTAGGAAAAAAATCACATGGAAATCCCCAAGTAAATGTAAATTAGAAAACGTATTAAACTGAATAAAAATGAAAGTAAAACATACAAAATTATGTGATAAACAGCTCAAGCAGTGTTTACAGTGAGATACATGGATTTAAATTAGAAAACAAGACAGAAAAGAGGAAAGATCCAAAATCAATCATGTAAGCTTTCATATTAACGTTGTAGAATAAGAAGAGCAAAGTAAGCTCAAAATAGGTAGAAGGAAAAAAAAGATAAAAACAGAAGTTAATAAAATAGAAAAATAAATGGAAATAAAACAGGTGTTTTGGAAACATTACAAATACTCCCATGTCAATTAAATATTGAATTATTTATTAAAATCTGAACAAGAACTACAAAAGTTTCTGAACTCAGATTGCTTTATTGAAGAATTCCATCTAATATTTAAGTAAAAAATTATAACAATCCTAGTTAAAATCTTATAGAAACCCGGAGAGGAGAGGAAAAATCTCATTTCATTTTACAAGGTTAGCATAACCCTGATAGTCTAAGCAGAGAAATTAAACCAATAAAACTACAGATCCATGTCTTTCATGAAAATAGATATAAAATCTTCAAAAGTTCTTGGAAATAGAATCCAGCACTAAACAAAAAAGGGATAATATACCATAATCAAGAAAAATTTACCCTAGAGACGTAAGGCTGATTTCATATTCAAAAATCAATCAATGTAATTCACTGCATTAACATGGTAAAATACTTTCATCTCAGTAGATGCAGAAAAAGAGTTCCTGATTAAGACATATTTTAAAACTCTCAGAAAACTATCAATAGAAGAAGCATCTATCAAAAACCTTTCTAACATCCTACTTAATGATGAAAGAATGCTTCCCCCTAATATTGGATAACAAAGATGAGAACTCCAACCTCATTACTCCTATTCAACACTAGAGTAGTAAGTAGTGAAGCAAGGTGATAAAAGAAATAAAAACCATACAGACAAGAAAAATAGAGAAGAAATAGAAGAAACCTTTAAAAAAAATAGAAGAAACCTTTTAGAACCACAAGTATATTTAACAAGGACTCAAGATTTAATCCCAATATTTTAAAAATTATGTTTATTTCTATATACTAGCAACAAATAGTTGGAAAATAAATGTTTAAATGCCACTTAAAATAGCATAATAAACCACGAAAGATTTACAAATAAATTTAACAATTTATATGTGCACTTGTACAATGAAAGCTACAAAACACTGTGGGAAAAAAAGACCTAAATAAATAGAGAAACATACAATGTTCATTAATCATAAGACTAATATTGTTCACATAGAGAAACATACAATGTTCATTAATCATAAGACCAATATTGTTCACATATTAGTTCTCTTTAAACTTATGTATAGAGTCAACATAATCCAAATCAAAATCTCAGCAAATGCTTTTATAAACATTAATAATATGATTCTAACATGTACATAGAAAAAAATGTATATAAATGCAAAAAAAGAAAAAAAGCTAAAATAGCAAAAACAGTTTTGAAAAAGTACATATTTGGAAGACTTAAACTGTTGGATGGCAAATCTTACCATAAAGCTGCTGTAATCAAGACAGTATGGTATTGGCATAAGGATAAAACATACGTTTATGAAACAAATTAGAGAATCCAGAAACATATCAAGCATATTTGGCCTATTGATTTTTGACAGCATCTAAACTAATTCAATGGGAAATAGAAAGACTTTTTAGCTAATGGTTTTTAGGACAATTGGGTATCCCTTGGAGTAGGGTGACAACTCATATTCATATACATGTGAATATGTGAGTACAAATACAAGTATTATCTCACTCCATACAAAAAAATTAATCTGAAATGGATCACAGACCTAAATGTGAAAGCGAATACACTAAAACTTACAGAATAACACATGAAAGAAAATATTTGCTACCTAGGTAAACATTTCTTAGATAGGAAAGAAAAGCATGAACTGTTAAAAACATGTTAGACTTTATCAAATTTTTAAAATTCTGCTCTTTGAAACTCATCGTGAACAAAATGCAAAGGCAAGATACAGACTGAGGGAAAATATTTGTAACCTATATTTGGCAGTGCACCCACATCTAGAATATATATATACACAGCCACGCAAACACACCTATACACACAAATACACACAAACACACTCTTACTTAGCTATAAGAAGACAAACCAATAATTCATTTTTGTAATGGACAAAATATTTGAACAGAAACTTCTCATAAAAAGATATACAAATGGCCAATTAAAGTAACTATCCACATCCTTCACCATCAGAGGACTGTGAACTAAAACCAAAAAGTGATACTGCATCAAACTCACTACAATATCTACACTGTTCACTTACACTATGCACTACAAATTCACCACAAAAAGTACAGAGTGGGCCAGGTGCAGTAGCTCACCCCTGTATTCCCAGCACTTTGGGAGGCTGAGGTGGGTGGATCACCTGAGGTCGAGAGTTCGAGACCAGCTTGGCCAATGTGGTGAAACCTCATCTCTACTAAAAATACAAAAATTAGCTAGGCATGGTGGCAGGTGCCTATAATCCCAGCTACTTGGGAGGCTGAGGCAGGAGAATCACTTGAACCTGTGAGGCAGAGGTTGCAGTGAGCCAGATCAGTCACTGCACTCCAGCCTAGGCAACAGAGCAAGATTCTGACAAAAAAAAAAAAAAAAAGTACAGAGTGATACTACTAAGCATTGGTGGTGATATGGAGTAAGTGAAACGTTCAGGTATTGCTGGTGGGAATGCAAATGGTGCAACCACTTTGGAAAGCAGTTGGGCAATTGCTTATTGAAACATATAGTCATAACACGTGACCCAGCAACTGTGCTGCTATGCATTTACCAAGCATGTCAATTACCAATTTATTGACTCTCAGTTCCATATCCAATTTGCAATACCTGGCTGTAATAATCGAGCTAAATCCTATAAATATTTATTCTTTGCCAGGTGTCACAACCCTTTGTAACAGAGGGTTCCAAAAAGACAATAGAGAAAAGGCGGGGTTCTTGTTCTGGTTCTGGTATATTTCTTGCATCAGGCTCTCAAAATGCACACAGTTATTTTTCTTTCCTGCAGTGTCCAGTGTCTAAGTGTATGACATGTTCTCATGACCAGCTTCCCTTGGCATTCCCTCAGGTGCTTTGTAGTGGAGTGCCACTGGCAGGGAAGCTTCCTCCAGGGCCCAGAGAGTGGGATCCCCACCAGTGCCACCTGTTAAACACATTCCCTTGAATGGCATACACTGGCACCCAGAAAGGTCACTGGCCAGACAACTCCACTTAACCAGTTTCTTTCAACACCTCCTCAGGATGCTTCTCAATGGAGTACTGCTAGCCTGGCACCTCCCTGTTCTCAGCTTCCCCTGAAACCCCTTTAGGATGTTCCTTATGGAGTGCCACTGTGAACCTGCTCTGGGTAAACAGCTTTCCTTGGTAACCCAGACAATCATCTCCCAGTGAGTGTGATGAGTAAGGTACCTCCAATTCAACAACTTCCCACTTGGGTATCTCTCCAGCGAGTTTTGAAGTGCAGTTCCTTTTCATCAACACTTACCCCTTGCACTTCTGAAGGCAGATAGCCAGTAGAGTCCTGTTGGTGAGACACTTTACAGAAATACCCCACTGTCTATTGAGCCATGAGCATGCCCTCTCAAATAGAGTGGTTGCTTCTTCCTATTCTGCTAACCCCATGTTCTTTAAAATTCTCTTTACCTCTTAATAGCCAATTTTCCATTACTCCAATGGTCTAATAATAGTATTCCATTAATAATTATTATCTATTAAGTGATTTTAATAATATTTTAAAATTAAATACTCCCTAAACTGTATGGTTTCTGTCTCTTGATTGAACCCTGACTGATACACCAAGAGAAATAGAAACTTCCCTTCATCCACAATAAGACTATTACACAAATATTCAGAGTAGATTCATTCATAATAGCTGACAGCTGGAAAGAATTCAAATGTTCATCAAAGGTAAGTGGATGATTTGTCATATATCAATAACATATTGTCAGCAATATAAATGAATGAACTATTAGTATATGAAACAACAAGAATGAATCTCAGAAACATTTTGTTGAACAAGAAAGGCCAGCCACAAAAGAGTATATATTATATTATTCCATTTATATGAAACTTTGGAAAGAAAAATTAATCTATGGTGATAGCATATCAGTGTTTGCTTGGGGCTGAGGGTAGGGCATAAGAAGTGACTAGAAGTTAGCACAAGGGACTCTTAAGATAACAGAAAGTTCTAGATGTTGATTGTGGTTGACATTTCACAGACATACACATATCAGAATTTATCAAGCTGAGCCGGGCGCAGTGGCTCTCGCCTGTAATCCCAACACTTTAGGAGGTGGAGGCATGCAGATCATGAGGTCAAGAGATTGAGACCATCCTGGCTAACATGGTGAAATCCCGTCTCTACTAAAATACAAAAAAAAAAAAAAAATTAGCCAGGCATGGTGGCACGTGCCTGTGGTCCCAGCTACTTGGGAGGCTGAGGCAGGGGAATTGCTTGAACCCGGGAGGCGGAGGTTGCACTGAGCAGAGGGAGGCGGAGGTTGCATTGATCATGCCAGTGCACTTCAGCCTGGTGACAGAGAATGACTCTGTCTCAAAAAAAAAAAAAAAAAAAAATCAAACTGTACATTTAAAATGGGTCCATCTTATTGTTTAAAAATTATACATCATAGTTCATTAAAAAAATTAATGAATTCACAAAATTAATCAATATATTAACCCCTATTCATTTAATTTGAATGAAGTCATCTTCCGGAGCTTGCTCAACTCTTATTGTACTGATAAAGCTGAGTTTCCAAATGTTCCAAGCTCAGAGCTTGATGTCAAATGATGATACTATACTTAAGAACTGCCACCTTTCTGGACTTTCCCTTGATAGCATCTGCTTCTTAGTTCTCTATATGTTCAACACTTACACGACGGTAGGAATGACAATGAAGAAAGGACAATGATTGCAGTTGTGCCACTCACAGGCTGCTGAGAACTGCAGAAAATCATGGCAACTCACCAGGTTGCCATGCTTTAGAAATATCCATTCTGCTATAATCACAAAGTGTTTCAGGGACTTTCAGCAAGGAAAGAGGCTAAGAGAAAGAGGTAGCCCCACCAACTTGTATTAAATAAAGGTGTGAAGGTCACAGCCTTCCAATCCGCTCACAGTAAGCCCACCACCACATTCCTCGTATGTTTGAATATAACACAATGTCAATCCTGACTTCCATACAGCCCCAGCCATAGCTGTGATGTTGAAGAGCCCAGCAATTGAACTCAGACTGCCTGAACAATATCCTGGCTCCACCTTTACATGTGACGCGATCATAGTCGAAAAGCTTAACCTCCCTATGCCTCAGTTCCCTCAGTACCTTTCTCATGAAGTTGTTGTGGGGCTCAAATGAGCCCATGGGAAATGTTTTACAAAATGGAAAACATGATAAGATCTCAATACGTGTTATATATTGTTGTTATTATTAGTGCTATTTTATTGTCATCACAACTACAGTATTTAGAACAGTGATCATAACAAAAGGAAACAATGCTATTGCCAACAATATTAGAAAATACTATGACTCTTAGCAGAAAACAGGTTTTTTAAAAATCTACAACAGTTAATGTGGTCAACAAGAATTTAATGTCATATTGCTGCTTTGTTGTTACAATTCTTCTCGCATTGAATCAGTATCAGGGAAGAGTTGTTTACCATACACAAAGAATGTACTGTTTTCCCTGTAACTCTAAGTAAAGGTTATCATGGATTGGTACCCCTTATTAAGTTTATCTGCCAAGAGCTAAGAAATTGCTAATAGTACAAATTTATGATAAAAACACTCCATTTGTGCCAGATAGCTGAAAACTATTCCTCTCTATAACTATAAATGAAGTAACCCAGACAAACACTAGATATACAGCTAGAATTCTAGAGCTTTCAGAATCACTTGCTACAACTCCAAAAAGCTTTGTAAATGCAACGTAGACAACAATATTCAAACTTGTAAGAATTTGCCTCTCTGTTTCAATCACAGCTACATTCTTAGCATCTTAGCTTCTTAACCCTTTATAAATTAAATTAACTCAAAACTCATCAACCAGGCATTCAAGGCCATTAAAAATATGTCAGAAATTATTCTTCTTTCTGAAACTTGATTTTTATTACCTCCCATGCCACAACCAAACTGACCTATTTCTTCCTCTCCAAAGATGTGGTACGATTTCTCAACTGTGTTCATTTTTGCTTCTCTGAATTACACAACCTTGCCCTAAGTTTTTCCATTAAAATATACTTTATTCTATACTTAACCCAGTCTACTGAAGTTTGTTGTCAGCCCCCAAAGGGGTTGGGAAATGCAGAGCTCATGGTCAGAAATCATACCCTCCTCTCTCTGTGCTTTCTCCTCACTGGAATTAAGGGAGAGTGGCTCCTAGAGACTCATTCATAGAGAGTGGAAGGTCTTGACATCCACCCTGGTTGGATGCTTCCTGGGTAGAAACAACCTGTAGGCCTACCTAGTGCTGTCATGGAGTCGAACAAGATTAGTAAGAACTTAGAACATAACAATTGAAGTTTGAGAGATATGTGAACACAGGGATTGGAGCTCTCTTCTGAAAAATTGATTTCTGAAGAGGAAAAGCCCATAGAGGTGGCTAGCCAGGCACGGCTTAAAGATACTAAGATACAGTGTGGCTTTAAAGAACAAGACAGTAATTTACATCCCTATTCTCTAAGCCCCTGAACAGGGACTGGAGAAAAACTTGGGGGAGTTCACATGGTTTCCTGTAATGAGACACCCATCCAGAGAAAGGAGATGCAGAACTTAAGAAAAATTTGACTTCCTCAATCTGAGTCATTAACGATAAAGGGTTCGGGGTAAAGCTGACAGCTACTGAGGACCATGCACAACACTTAGGTGGATATTGCTCTATATGGACAGAGATCAGAACTGGATGGAATATAGTTACAGCAGGAGCACTGTTCGGCATCATCAATACGAGATCAGCTATACCAAGAGCTCTGCTTCCCTATTCCTCATTCTGCCCACATTTCCTTAAACCAGAAGAGCTTCTTCACCTCAAAGAGTAAAACATAGAAGGTATCTCAGAGCCAGACCATATTTCACCCCTACAATAAAGTCAGGGTTACAACTCCAGCCCATGCTGTAGAGAGAGTGAGCTTTGACTCACACATGAGACTGATGTTCTATACTGGGCTAGACTAAGTCTTAATAACTGAGAAGTGGCTAGGAAGCTATAGAAGCTAGCCAAGATTTTGTTAAAGGATGCTAGAAAAGGATCCACAGAGCAGTGCTGAGAATTTAGATTGGAAAAATAAAGGCATTTCATGTTTGTATTTCAATGTGTGTATTTCTCAACAAATTATTTACAATTATTTATAACTGTGGAGAGAAGTACTGCATGTTGTTTAAGCTCACTTCTGAACTGCCAAAGTTATGTTGGATGTTATGTTGTACGCTGGGACATTATCCAGAGAATGAAAAATTGTCAACAATTCTAATTAAAAACAATTTATCATGTCATAGAGGCCAGAGTACAGAAATGACAGGTGGAGATGCCCCTTAGACAGATGGGGGTGGGCAGAACTCTTCACTGTAGTTGCGAATTCAGCAGCCGGGACTGTCTAGGCATACAGTTATCACTTCATATGTCAAACTACAACCCACTGAATTGATCCAAACCTCCGCAAAACTACTCCTAAATAGAGCTGCTTTAAAAATCATTTACACCTCAGAATTCCTTTATAATTCTGTAATAAAAACAATTGGCCCAGTAGCTGCTTATGATTTCTGGAAAGCTGTCCAGCTGGTCACGACCTCTAAGCTTTGAGCCAAGAAGAAGAGAATGCCTAGTATATCCTCCCCACTTCTTTTTTTTTAATCTCTTTTTTTAGTTGCTGTTCAAGTAATGTGTTTGTGGGGAGAATAAACTACATATTAAAGACAGCAGCCTTTTTTATTTTGGTCACTAAACAGTCTTGGAACAAAACTCCCTATAATAAAATAAATTACAAGAAACTCAAATTTGTTTTTATTTTGTTTTCTTTACTTTTTTTGAATTTCAAATCCAACACAAAATAAGGTAGTAAGTTATTGTGGCTACCAAGTAAATAGTAATGAATTAAACCAGTTTAGCTGGAAAGCTTCCATCTGTCTAAGAGAACACAACGGTCTGTAAGATGGCAGCTCTGAGACATTTATTTGCTAATGTTAGATCTATCATCAAGGCAATGCCAAACACTTCCATGTGCACTACTTTTATTCCTCTTCAAAAATGTATTTGTGTTTGGACTGCCTAGCTAAATTGTAGGATACCTGAAATCATAGAAAATACTTTCTTTCTCAATTTTGTTATCCAGTACAGCACCCAGTACAATCATTAATACCTAATAAATACTTTTATTCTGTTGACTTTTGCCATCTGGCCCATAAGGCCTAAATCCACATTTAGGAAGCAATTCAGAAGCATCAGATGTCGTGCATTTCAGTTGTACCAAATATTATGATTATATATTGAAGACATGTGGATAAGAAATGTTTGAAGTAAATACAGTTAGTTTCCCTGAAGGTCAAACAGAAAGTAAAACCCAGGAAAAAAGAAACTGAACACCTGAAACTTTAAAAGCAATCTAATTACGCCATCCACTCATATAAGATTTATATGGTAACTTTGTTATGAAAATGTTCTAAAATCGTCTTATTTCCACTTATGTCATATTCTGGAAACAGGCAAGTAATATTCAGTTTTACCAAGCAAACATAATGTAGAGATATGCCATTTTTAGAATAATTATATTTAACCAAAAGAAAATGTTAAATTTATAGCTTCTTTTAAAAGTACATCTTTATCCTTAAAAATTTTGGAAGAATAATATGTTTGGATACAAAACTTCTTATTTGCAAATGTAAGAAAAAAGCAGACTTAAGGGAAAAAAAATGAATCCTGTCTTTCAACACCTACTGATTTAAATCAATCCAACAGACTGATTAAATTCACATATTTACTTAAAAACTTTTAGCCTTATTTTTCAGATTAGGAAACTCAAGTTTATATACACCAATGAACATTCTTCCATGACCCATAGTTAGGAAATGAAAAGCTGAAAGTCCAAAATGTATTCTACTTTTTAACTGCTAACAAGAGGTGATTCTCATGACCCCCAGTGGCATTTGGTAGTGGGAGATTTTCATGCACTCTCTTAACAGCTGTACCTTGGGGAAGGAAAGGGCAAAGTTTGCCATACAGGAATTAGAGTATCCAGGCTCCAAAAGATAAAAACAAATGATGAAAGAGAAGCCAGCAAATGAATCTTTGTAATTCTCTTCTTTAGGGGCCTTCCTAGGAAGTGTAAGTATGTCTCTCGTGTGTTGGAAGCTGGGCCTTCTCAGCCTCACTCTTGCTAGCAACTTCCTGAGTATACCTCCTATATAACCTCTTTTCTTCATAATTCCTCTGTGTACCTCAGGCCTTCAGAATAACTCCAGCTCCTTAGTATGTTAGAAAAGGCCCTTCAAGAAATGGTCTCCAATGGTCTACATCTTCAATCTCATCTTTCTCCTTTCCTTTACCCATATACATCCTACACATTTGATAGTTATCCCCCAAATCCATAAACTTTCAAATGCTGGTGCCTGTGCATATGTAACACCCTCTGTCTGGAACTCCTTCCTCCACTTCCCTATCTTCCTGGCATGAGCTCCTATTCATCCTCCTAGATGCCACCCATTCTCTAAGAATGTCAATGTCTCTTCTGTTAAGATTCAGAAGTACCTCTTGTGCTCTGCATGCAACTCTATTACCATGTAACACAGTGTTTTGAAAATAAATACACATGCGTGTATATGATGACTGTGAGCATTTTTAGGATACATACTTATTTTTCTCTGCCTCTATGTTGGTGGGTATTTTGCACTATTCTTGGCATGAAGTGGGTCTTCATTTATTTATCTGTTCAACAAATATTTGCTGAATCCATGCCAAGGGCTAAGTACCATCTTAAGCTTGGAGTAGCAAGGCAGATGAACATTATAGGACTTAAATCCAGTGACACTCAACAAATATCTACAGAATTAAATATTCCTTGTTACAGTTGGTATAAATATACCCAGTTATGAACCTCTGTGCATGCTGGTCCGTGGGCCAAAAAAATCCAAACTTCTCCTCTTCATGGATCCAAATTTAATTTGTCCTTCAACACCCAGGCCGTATTCCAAGTTCCCAAGTTTTACATGGCTGTTCCCATCCTCACTGACCTCAATAAGAATTAAACTCATTACCATTATTCCTTCCTTAAACAATTTATCCTTCTGACTTTCTAAATTTCTGCCAACAGCAACAGCATCCTGCCAGTGACCCACGCAAAAAAAAAAGGCCTGACTCATCTTTGCCTGTTATCTTCCTCATCCCCCTACCTCATCAATTGTCAAAGCCTGCTGCTCTGCCTCTGTGATGCCACAGAAATCTGTTCCCTCCTTTTTGTTCCCACTTCACTCACTGCTGTCTAGTTTCTCATATTTCTCAATGGTCTATTGCTACAGCAGATCTTCTTACTTTGGCCCTCTCCTCATTTCAATTCATCCCAGGGTAAGCTTCAGAAATCACAGTTCTGTTCATTTTTCCCTTGTGCATAAGTCTATAACACTTCCTCACTCTCTAAAAGATAAGGTTTGGACCCCACCCTTCGACCTGGTCCACCTTTCTAACCTTTGTTGCTGTGGCTCCTTTGTGCCCTGGGCTCCAGGTAAAGTGGAAGATGTGCTGTGTCACAGGGATACCCTTAGCCAATGTCTTTGCTCCTGCTGCTCATCTCTACTATTAATAAATTCCACCACAGTCATGGCTCCATATCTTTCACAAACTTTATTTTGCTCTTTCCCTCAAACTCCCTTCCTCGGAGATGACAGAAAACTCTCCTTCCTCAGAAACAGCATGGCACTTTGCAGCTAATCATGATACAATATATGTTGTCCTATGTTTTAGTTGTTTGCATGTTTTGTTATACCACTCAATTAGACTTCAAACCACTAAGAGCCAGGGATTACCAAAAGCGGTCACCTTTGAGTGCTGCTTCTGTTCTCCCATGCAACTCTCTCATATATGAATTTCATATACGAATTATAATACTGAATAACAGCACTATACTTATTTGTTTTTGCATTTCTTGCAAAAAAACCACAACACTTTCTTAATGTTGAGAGACCATATATACTATTTATTAGTGTTTTTGTGTGTGTGTGTCTGGCAAGTCAGTACCCAATAAATATGCCTGGCATGACTGGATTAGCACAACACCTTGAAAATAGTATCTCCCTAATAAATACCTAAGAAATGATCTATTTCACTTGCAAACCATATAGTCTTAAATATAGCTTCCCTCTAATTTTCCATGGTGTAAGATTCATCTCTATGACTACTTCGAAGGGAAAGACTAAGTAGATTTAATATTTCTAGATAGTGGATTCTTTGAAGAAAGTTATTGGTATATCTTTCACTATTTCCTTTTGTTATTGCCCCTCAGAATAGATAATAATTATCAATAAATGTTCATTAACTGCTTGATGGTTTAATTATTCAATCAGGGTAGAAAACAGATAATAATCAAAAATGGCACTTATCTTATATAATAACATATTGATGGTTTGTTGCCTAATTTTAATCTATAGATTACAATTTTTGTATGCTACACTAAAAACTATTTTTCAAAGTAAAATAAACTCTAGAGATAATGTAGACCAGAGAGGTGGCAATATAGGCTTTTTTAGAATCTATTGAAGTTTGGATCCTCTCCAAGTAAAAAACATATTTTCAAACATATTTAAATCATTTTGCATACCATTCTAAGTAATTCAAGGCCTCCCTTGAGGCCTTAGATGACTGCGACTTCTGGTTCATAATCCATTTTGGGACCTCATGTTAAAGATGGAGAAATCCCTAGTTTGAGGACAGTAGGCTGCTTGCCCAAGATCACACAGCTACCCTACCCCAGACTCCTGCTCTTCCCACTATACTAAGCATTAACATCAGTAGAAATGGTAATGAACTCTAAGTGCAATAATTCCTTCCTTCCTTCCTTCCTTCCTTCCTTCCTTCCTTCCTTCCTTCCTTCCTTCCTTCCTTCCTTCCTTCCTTTCCTTTCCTTTCCCTTTCTCCCTTTCTCTCTTTCTCTCTTTCTTGCTTTCTTGCTTTCTTTTCTTTCAAGGCAGAGTCTCCCTCCATTACCCAGGCTGGAGTGAATGAAGTGGCAACAGTCTTGGCTCACTACAACCTCTGCCTCCCGGGTTAAAGCAAGTCTCATGCCTCAACCTCCAGAGCAGCTGGGATTACAGGCATGTGCCACCACACCCAGCTAATTTTTTATATTTTTAGTAGAGACGGAATTTCACCACATTGCCTAGGCTGGTCTAGAACTCCTGAGCTTAGGCAATCCACCTGCCTCAGCCTCCCAGAGTGCTGGGATTATCAACAACCATGCCTGGCCTCTAAGTGCAATGATTTCATTTGAATATTGTTAAATAATTTGCATCCTAGCAAGTTCAAAATACCCTACACCTGTATTGTTTCGTTAACAAAATTTCTGAGAAACCCAAAATGACTCAACATAGTGATTCCGAAATTTCAGTTGTTCAGTGTAATAACAAATATTTGATTCAATGCAACAAGTGGATATTGACTGCCTTTTACGAGTTCAGCTCTATGCTAGGTACCAAAAGTACAGTGGTGAAAACCACGCACATACGGAGCAAAGATAGCCACTTTATCTGACCCTGGACAGAGGAAGTGTGTCTAATTCATCCAGTGCCCAGCACAGGGTCTTGTAGCAAACAATCTGAGACATTTATTTAACCAAAACAGCATAAGAGGTGGCTCATGCCCTTAAATAGCTCATATTTTCCGGGAACTTTTGTTACTATTATTTCTATTTGTCTTGACTGAATCTTCAATCTCTTTTTTGTTTTGTTTAGTATTGTTAATGCTTACAATAATATTAAGAAATGCTAAAGGCAAACAAAGTTTTAAAAGGTTATAATAAAATTGTAACTACTCATTAAAAATCAGGACATTTTTTAGTATCTTAAGAAAATAATTATTTTTAAATCCAATTTGGTATTATTTTGTACATCAAGCTTAACTATATGTTTAATTAGTATAACTATGTTTTTCTTTTAAAACTTTTATTATAAATCAGTTACTTTAAAGTGTGCAACATTGAATATGATGTCTTGGTCCAATCCATATTTCTTTTGAGGAATTTATGTTCATTTGCTTCTATTACAACTTTTTCATACTCCCCACCATTTTATACATATACACACACACACAGACACAAATATATACATATAAAACAGAAGTATTTATTAACTGAGTTTTAAGGATATGATTAGATGCCACAGTATAGTTTTCTGTGAAATTCAGCCATCTTTCTTATCCTCACATGGTGCAATTTACACTTGGCTTATTTATTTTTTATATATTTAAAATCAATGCAAATCAAAACCACAATGAGCTACCATCTCATGCCAGTTAGAATGGTGATCATTAAAAAGTCAGGAAACAATGGACGCTAGAGAGGATGTGGAGAAATAGGGATGCTTTTACACTGTTGGAGGGAGTGTGAATTAGTTCAACTATTGTGGAAGACAGTGTGGCGATTCCTTAAGGATCTAGAACCAGAAATACCATTTGATCCAGCAATCCCATCACTGGGTATATACCCAAGGATTATAAATCATTCTACTATAAAGACACATGCACACGTATGTTTATTGCAGCACTGTTCACCATAGCAAAGACTTGGAACCAACCCAAATGCCAATCAATGATAGACTGGATAAAGAAAATGTGGCACATATACACATCACAGAATGCTATGCAGGCATAAAAAAGGATGTATTCATGTCCTTTGCAGGGACATGGATGAAGCTGGAAACCATCATTCTCAGCAAACTAACACAAGAACAGAAAACCAAACACCACATATTCTCACTCATAAGTGGGAGTTAAACAATGAGAACACATGGACACAGGAAGGGGAACATCACACACAGGGGCCTGTCAGGGTGTGGAGGGCAAGGGAAGGGATAGCATTAGCAGAAATACCTAAGGTAGATGATGGGTTTATGAGTGCAGCAAACCACCATGGCACGTGATACCTATGTAACAAACCTGCACGTTCTGCACATGTGTCCCAGAACTTAAAGTATAATAATAAAAAAAGGATAATAGGAGAATACTAAAAAAAAAAAGATTGGTTTAGAATGAAAGTATAAAATAATAAAATAAAATCACAGCAAAACAGGCATCTAATAAAAGATCTAATCTTGGAAAGCTGGAGGTAAATAATATAGAGATTTTTGTAACTGTTATTTCATAACTTAAGTTTACAGCTTATAAGCTGTTATAAGTATTTCCAAATCCTAAAGTATACAGCAAAAATTCAATGTCTTACACACCTACTGCACAAGCCACAAGTTACAACTAGTTTTCAGCAATAAGTTATTTTTCTTAATACAACCTTTTTAAGTTCATCATCCAACACAATGAAATTATACAAAACACTACTAGCTTCAAGGTATTTTTGGCTCCACAGAACCTTTGCTTGCAATTGTCATTTTTAATCAACAGAAACCTCTTGAGCTTATGAATCAGTAAGAATAATTAACATTAGTGAAGTTTTTCCAAACACCAAGAAAAACAGAATTTATTTTTTCCTGCCTTTCTTATTAAAGGAAAAAGAAATTAAGGAATGCTATTAGAGTAACCTAGTATTATCAAGTCATCTTTCATGGCTAAATCGATCACTAGCACTATCTGCTCCTACAATAAAGAAATGGGAGAGAAAAAGTATATATACATATTATGTAATATATATATTATATATAATATATATATAGAGAGAGAGACAATCTAAAGGAAGGAAGAAGAAAAGATTAATTAGATCAAAATGTAAACTGTTCTGAACAAAATTATTTCTAAAGTAGACACCTTATAAAGGCTTAAAAATGTGTTGCTGCTATAGTTTTTATTTCCACACAATTTCTGTCCTCCTCCACAAGCAAGAGGCAATTAAATTTCTTGTCACATTCATTTTTGTGATGATCTAGAACACAAAATAACAAAAGTATTAGTGAAATATTTTACCCATTTTGAAAAATAATGTCAATTCTTAGGGACTCTAAATAAAAAGTACATATAGAGGTATCACTGGCAAGACATATACTTCTGATGAACAAAAAAGGAAGTCGAGAGGAAAAAAACCCAACCCCTTCAAACAACTATGTACTACCCACCTAGCTATGATACTAAAATAAAATGCATTTATTTTCGTAATGATGTTTTATATCCAAAGTGATGGAAAATACTGCAAAAGCACACTACAGGAGTTGTGCTAAAATGAAATCACATGTGTGAGCTAAATGATGAGAACATAAGGACACACGGAGGGAAACAAGACAACACACACTGGGCCCTTTCAGAGGGTGCAAGTGGAAAAATAACTAATGGGTACTAGGCTTAATACCTGGGTGATGAAATAATCTATACAACAGACCTCACACACACACATACACAAGTTTACCTATGTAACAAATCTGCATATGTACCCCTGACCTTAAAATAAAAGTTAAAAAAATAGGGATTTTAAAGAAAACAAAACCCATGCCAGTAAGGCTGTTGGTCAGCTATCCCCAAATACTCTGGTCCTCCAGTTAATGAAGATGCTAATGTATTGCAGATAGCATTTTTTTTTTTTTTTTTTTTTTTGATAAGGAGTCTTGCTCTGTCTTCCAGACTAAAGTGCAGTGGCGCGAACTAGACTCACGGCATCCTCCGCCTCCCAGGTTCAAGCAATTCTCCTGCCTCAGCCTCCCAAGTAGCTGGGATCACAGGCATGGGCAACCATACCCGACTAATTTTTGTATTTTTAGTATGGTATAGACGGGGTTTTGCCCCTGTGTCTTCAGTAGAGGCAGGCTGGTCTTGAACTCCTGACCTCAGGTGATACTCCTGCTTTGGCCTCCCAAAGTGCTAGGATTACAAGTGTAAGCCACTGTGCCCGGCCTGTAGGTAGTATCTTTATCCCTGTGAACCAAACTTGAGAAATACTATTTCAGAAGCTATTCACTTAAGTGTGATAAGCCCTTTGTCCTTTATATACACAATACATGATATATAAATAATCTCCAGTGCAGTATATATAGAAAAATGCAAATTGTTGTTTATATATATGTGTCTAGAATATCTATCACCATGGTAGCTTAATGATTAAAAAAAAAAAACAAAACTCGTTCTAGCTGGTATGTTTAATTTTAAAAAGTATACAGTGACATTTCCAGCAGTTGATCTGTTTACATTATGAGTAAATTACACTTAGGAAGTATGGTGGAAGGCAAAAGGAAGTCTTCTCCCTGAGTTCTGGAATGCTCTTTTACAATCAGCATGTTTTACTGCTTCAAGCCCCATTAAGACTGTAAACAAAGCAAGCAGTGTCTCTCATAGGAAGAAAGAACAGAGAATGGATGGTCAGGTATGCTCTTTTGCTTTCATGAAGATCCCACACACTTCCTCTCTACCATGGATAACCTGTAGGCATCCTTCTCTAAAACAGACAGTAAGAGAACAATAATCTTTTAGATGATGATAAAGACAGAGATAAAGATGGAGAAAGAGAGATACAGCAATAGAGATAGAAATGTAAAGGAGTTGAAACAAAAGCTGTCAGAGAATAGCATAAGTGCTTAGCTTAGTCAGCGTGAGCACAGAATGCCAGAGCAATAGAATGCCCCGGTATTTACCTGGTTCAACCACTTGACTTACACCTGAGAAAAATGAGAACCCGGAAGGTTAACGGCCTAGTAGAAGAATTACTGGATGTTAAACAACAAACCGTAGCCCTCATTAGTTACTCAGCCATCACATGTAATCAATATTACATGAGGAAAATAACTCTGAGGTGATATCAGAGGAATACAAGAACAGATAAATGATCTTACAGAGTAGAGGTGTCCATGGGGACACGGTGAGGATAGCGATGAGTTGGAGAACGTATGATCCATCTAAAGAGAGCGGAGCTACTAAGTCTGGGTGTGGTGGCTCGCGCCTGTAATCCCAGCACTTTGGGAGGCCGAGACGGGCCTGAGATCGGAAGTTCGAGATCAGCCTGGCCAACATGGTGAAACCCCGTTTCTATTAAAAATACAAAAATTAGCCAGGTGTGGTGGTGCATGCCTGTAGTCCCAGCTACTCTGGAGGTTGAGGCAGGAGAATCGCTTGAACCCAGGAGGAGGAGGTTGCAGTAAATGAGACCATGCCATTGCACTCCAGCCTGGGTGACAAGACCAAGACTCCATCTAGGAAAAAAATAAAAATGAAAATATATAAATTAAAAAAAGAGAGTAGAGTTACTTCACTCAAGTGGATTTTTGCCTTGTGGGAATACAGGTCTGGTGTTACTGGATATACTGAATTTTCAAGACAACTCAGAAATCCAGATTTTTAGTAGAAATTCTCTGATATTTAATTTCTAGAAATTAATTCAATTTTTTGAACTGCCATGCAGACCTAACATGTAGACAGCCTGGAAACTGCCTGTAGGGTTCCAGCTCATGAACCCCGGTCCACAGCAGTGCAAATGTCCCCAGAAAACATTTTTTAAATGTGGCCAAATTGGTCAAGCTTCTAGTGACTTCACTAAGATGACCAATAAATTTCAATCTAGAGAACTTTTCAGTGAAACCTACTCAAGATGGTTGGATTTGCCTTTATTTTTCACTTGCTCAGCCTTCTCTGAGGGCCACCTAATTGGACTTGGCTTCTTCTTTAGGTTTGCTGATACCATATTTTGAGAATTAACACTTTTCTGGGTTAAAATTTTATCTCTGCTTATAAAATCAGTACTCCTGCTTGCAAATACACTTAGGATGAACACCACAAGAGAGGAAAAATGTCAAATTTTCTTCAGAAACTTGTGAATGGTTCAGAAATTGCTTTGGGAAGCTCTCTTTGGAGAAGACAGAGGGATGATTTCTACACGCAAACTGAACTGTACTGCCCTATGAAACAGCCAAAGCAGGCATACCAGAAAAAGACAGAAAGCAATTTCAGTCTCATCTAAACCTTCCCATTCATGTTCCCTGGTTTCTCAACTTGCTTCTTTAAAAATGCCTGCTTGTCCTAATATTTGTTGGTTATTAATTTATTCACTAAATAAATATTTGTTGAGAACTGACAACAATGAACATATCAAAGTTATGTTCTGTATCCTTATGGAGGTTAAATTCCAGAGGCATTGAGAGCTATAGATGGACATAGTGGTGTGCTGGTAAATATTTAACAAGCCTCCAGGGATGAGCTGAGATTTATGGAGTTCGATGATTCCTGTGATGTAATTATTTGCACCATGACTGATTTCAAACTACCAATGTAACATCATGGATGCAAAGTTGGGCTTGGCTTCTCTATTGATTGTGGTGTGATTTAGAGCTTATCAGTACAACCCAGGAAGTGGCAAAATAAAATTTGGAATCAAAAATAAGTGGGCTATCATCTAGATCCTGCCTCAATTTAGACATGAGGGCATGGCTATATATAAACCTCTGTCTGTCAGTTCCCATATTTACAATATCGTATTACTTACACCAAATTATACCTCTCTCATGGGACTATGAAGGGTTAATTTGATCATTAATGTAAATTCTCTAGAACAGTCTGTGGAATATGGTAGAGGCTCAGCAAATGATGAGTAGTTTTCTCCCCTTTTCTCATTCTTAAAATTCCAGTGTGAACTGCAAAATCCTTCATATAAGGTATAAAAAGCTTACTAGTTGACATGCATTTAAGTTTTACTGTGTAAGAGGCCCATGCTAACTGCTTTACACATTCTTTAAGCAAGAAACTCAACATCATATCCCAAATGTTTGCTTAAAGAAACTTGCTTAGGCCAGGCACCTGTCATCCCATCACTTTGGGAGGTTAAGGCAGGCAGATCACATGAGGTCAGCAGTTCGAGATCAGCCTGGCCAACATGGCAAAACCCCATCTCTACTAAAAATACAAAAATAAGCCGGGCGTGGTGGCGGGCACCTGTAATCCCAGCTACTCTGGAGATTATGCAGGAGAATTGCTTGAACCTGGGAGGCGGAGGTTGCAGTAAGCTGAGATTGCACCACTGCACTTCAGCCTGGGTAACAGAGCAAGACTCCATCTTAGGAAAAAAAGAAAGAAAGAAAGAAAGAAACTTTGCTTAAAGAAACTCAGTGTCATAGCACACTATTACATAACACATCATTATATATTTCCACCATGCAGACATGATAGATATAAATAAGCTCAAGAGCATAAGTAATAGCAAAATGTAGCAAAGTGATTAGAAAGTGATGCATTTTGAGTGTTATTACCTAGTTTTTGATATAATTTAATTGTAAGTTTAAATAATTAAATTTTTAACAATGTCTGTGCTTAACAGCTGACTCAAAACATTTCTGAAAATTTAATAATTGATTCAGTATACTGCTAGTTAGATAGATGAATTTTTATATAATGTAAACAAGTGATAATGTTAATGAAGAAAAATAAGGCAGAGAAAGAGATAAAGAATAATAGAAGAGGTTATCCATCAGAAGAGGCCTAAGAATCAAGACCTCTAATGCTAGAAGTGGTAGCCAATGACAGAATACCTTCTATCACTACATCTGCCTAGCATAAGCAATTGGTGCTTTAACACTTCCTGTGACAGCAGCTCACTACTTTAGTAGCCAATTCTATCTTTGGACATTTCTGACTGAAAGTACTTCCTCTTATTGAACTAAAAATCTATCTTGCTATAGCTGTGGTTTTTCAACTGTGTTTTGTTATGCTTTAGAAGTTCTACAAATTGGCCACAAGGACCTCAGAGGCCTTAAAGTCTAGTGAGGAGAGAAGTGGGAAGGCTGGATAGAGGAGACCAGTCCAACTTTTGCTTCTAACAAAGCAGTTTCATAACTTATCTCCTTATATACTGGGAATCTCTGTAAGTCTGTATTTGAGAAACATTTTTATAGTTAAAACCTGGTTGAAATCCACTTCTGTAATCATTTATTATATACTGTCACCAATCTATAAATTTTTGCAATTTCTTTGTATCAATGAAGATGGGCTAGATTATGCAACGATAACAAATCATCCTTAAATCTCAATGGTGTAATATAGCAATAACTTATTTCTCACTCATGCAAATGTGCTCCAAATCCTGATAACATTGTTCACTTTGCTCACTTTTATTCATCACAGAAAGTCACATTAAAGAAGAGGCAGAGAAAGGCTATATTCCCTGAGCTCAGGAGTAGAACTCAAAATATTATTGAGCAGCACTAATGTCTATTATAATCTTCTAATCATTTGACTATACTATTTATACCTACCTAATGACTTTAATGAGCAATATACTCAATCAGATCTTTTAAAATTCCACATGAAACTCTGATGCTTATGACCATCACTCTTTATTTCCTATTGAAAACCACTGCTGGTCCCGGAGCAAGATGGCCTAATAGGAGCAACTCCAGCCTCCAGCTCCCAGCGCAAGCGACACAGAGGATGGGAGATTTTTGCATTTTCAACTGAGGTACCAGATTCATCTCACTGGGGAGTGCCAGACAATCGGTGCTGGTCAGCTGGTGCAGCCCAACAGGCGAGAGATGAAACAGGGCGAGCCATCACCTCACCTGGGAAGCACAAGGGGGAAGGGAATCCCTTTTCCTAGCCAAGGGAAACTGAGACACACAACACCTGGAAAACTGGGTAATTCCCACCCTAATACTGCGCTTTACCAAGGGGTTAGCAAATGGCACACCAGGAGATTATATCCCACACCTGGACGGGAGGGTCCCACGCCCACGGATCCTCCCTCCATGCTAGCACAGCAGTCTGAGATCTAACTGCAAAGTAGCAGGGAGGCTGGGGGAGGGGCGCCTGCCATTGCTGAGGCTTAAGTAGGTAAACAAAGCCTCCAGGAAGCTCGAACTGGGTGGAGCCCATCACAGCTCAAGGGGGCCTGCCTGTCTCTATAGACTCCACCTCTGGGGACAGGGCATAGCTAAACAAAAAGCAGCAGAAACCTCGGCAGAGGTAAATGACCATGTCTGACAGCTTTGAAGAGAGCAGTGGATCTCCCAGCATGGAGCTTGAGATCTGAGAACAGACAGACTGCCTGCTCAAGTGGGTCCCTGACCCATGAGTAGCCTAACTGGGAGACATCCCCCACTAGGTGCAGACCGACACCTCACACCTCACATGGCAGGGTACACCCCTGAGACGAAGCTTCCAGAGCAAGAATCAGACAGCAACACTCGCTGTTCAGCAATATTCTATCTTCTGCAGCCTCCGCTGCTGATACCCAGGCAAACAGCATCTGGAGTGGACCTCAAGCAATCTCCAACAGACCTAGAGCTGAGAGTCCTGACTATTAGAAAGAAAACTAACAAACGGAAAGGACACCCACACCAAAACCCCATCAGTTCGTCACCGTCATCAAAGACCAAAGACAGATAAAACCACAAAGATGGGGAAAAAGCAGGACAGAAAAGCTGGAAATTCAAAATATCAGAGCACATCTCCCCCTCCAAAGGAATGCACCTAATCGCCAGCAACAGATCAAAGCTGGACGGAGAATGACTTTGGCGAGTTGAGAGAAGAAGGCTTCAATCGATCAAACATCTCAGAGCTAAAGGAGGAACTACATAACCAGTGCAAAGAAATTAAAAATCTTGAAAAAAGAATGGAAAAATGGATAACTAGAATAATCAATGCAGAGAAGGCCATAAATGAACTGATAGAGATAAAAATCATGACACGAGAAATATGTGACAAATGCACAAGCTAGAGTAACCGACTCAATCAACTGAAAGAAAGAGTATCAATGCTTGAAGATCAAATGAAAGAAACGAAGCAAGAAGAGAAGTCTAGAGAAAAAAGAGGAAAAAGAAATGAACAAAACATCTAAGAAATATGGGATTATGTGAAAAGACCAAATCTATGTCAGATTGGTGTGCCTGAAAGTGAGGGGAAAAACGAAACCAAGTTGGAAAACACTCTTCAGGATATCATGCAGGAGAACTTCCCCAACCTAGTAAGGCAGGCCAACATTCAAATTCAGGAAATACAGAGAACGCCACAAAGATACTCCTCGAGAAGAGCAACTCCAAGACACATAATTGCCAGATTCACCAAAGTTGAAATGAAGGAAAAAATCTCAAGGGCAGCCAGAGAGAAAGGTCGGGTTACCCACAAAGGGAAGCCCATCAGACTAACAGCAGATCTCTCGGCAGAAACTCTACAAGCCAGAAGAGAGTGGGGGCCAATATTCAACATTCTTAAAGAAAAGAATTTTCAACCCAGAATTTCATATCCAGCCAAACTAAGCTTCATAAGTGAAGGAGAAATCCTTTACAGACAAGCAAACGCTTAGAGATTTTGTCACCACCAGGCCTGCCCTACAAGAGATCCTGAAGGAAGCACTAAACATGGAAAGGAACAACCGGTACCTGCCATTGCAAAAACATACCAAAATGTAAAGACCATTGATGCTAGGAAGAAACTGCATCAACCAACAAGCAAAATAACCAGTTAATATCACAATGACAGGATCAAGTTCACACATAACAATATTAACATTAAATGTAAATGGACTAAATGGTCCAATTAAAAGACACAGACTGGCAAACTGAATAAAGAGTCAAGACCCATCAGTTTGCTGTATTCAGGAGACCCATCTCACATGCAGAGACACACATAGGCTCAAAATAAAGGATGGAGGAAGATCTACCAAGCAAATGGAGAACAAAAAAAAAGCAGGGGTTGCAGTCCTAGTCTCTGATAAAACAGACTTTAAACTATCAAAGATCAAAAGAGATAAAGAAGGTCATTACATAATGGGAAAGGGATCAACTCAACAGGAAGAGCTAACTATTCTAAATGTATATGCACCCAATACAGGAGCACCCAGATTCATAAAGTGAGTCCTTAGAGACTTACAAAGAGACTTAGACTCCCATACAATAATAATGGGAGATTTTAACACCCCACTGTCAACATTAGACAGATCAATGAGACAGAAAGTTAACAATGATATCCAGGAATTGAACTCAACTCTGCACCAAGTAGACCTAATAGACATCTACAGAACTCCACATCCTAAATCAACAGAATATGCATTCTTCTCAGCACCACATGGCACTTATTCTAAAATTAACCAGATAATTGGAAGTAAAGCACTCCTCAGCAAATGTTAGAGAATATAAATCATAACATACAGTCTCTCAGACCACAGTGTCATCAAATTAGAACTCAACATTAAGAAACTGACTCAAACCACTCAACTACATGGAAACTGAACAACCTGCTCCTGAATGACTACTGGGTACATAATGAAATGAAGGCAGAAATAAAGATGTTCTTTGAAACCAATGAGAACAAAGACACAACATACCAGAATATCTTGGACACATTTAAAGCAGTTTGTAGAGGGAAATTTATAGCACTAAATGCCCACAAAAGAAATCAGGAAAGATCTAAAATTGACACCCTAACATCACAATTAAAAGAACTAGAGAAGCAAGAGCAAACACATTCAAAAGCTAGCAGAAGGCAAAACATAACTAAGGTCAGGGCAGAACTGAAGGAGATAGAGACACAAAAAACCCTCCAAAAAAGCAATGAATCCAGGAGCTGGTTTTTTGAAAAGATCAACAAAATTGATAGACCGCTAGTGAGACTAATAAAGAAGAAAACAGAGAAGAATCAAACAGATGCAATAAAAAAATGATAAAGGGGATATCACCACCGACCCCACAGAAATACAAACTACCATCAGAGAATACTATAAACACTTCTACACAAATAAACTAGAAAACCTAGAAGAAATGGATAATTTCCTGGACACTTACACTCTCCCAAGACTAAACCAGGAAGAAGTTGAATCCCTGAATAGACCAATAGAAGGCTGTGAAATTGAGGCAATAATTAATATCCTACCAACCAAAAAATGTCCAGGACCAGACGGATTCACAGCCAAATTCTACCAGAGGTACAAGGAGGAGCTGGTACCATTTCTTCTGAAACTATTCCAATCAATAGAAAAAGAGGGAGTCCTCCTTAACTCATTTTATGAGGCCAACATCATCCCGATACCAAAGCCTGGCAGAGAAACAACAAAAAAAGATAATTTTAGACCAATATCCCTGATGAACATCGATGCAAAAATCCTCAATAAAATACTGGCAAACCAAATCCAGCAGCACATCAAAAAGCTTATCTACCATGATCAGGTGGGCTTCATCCCTGGGATGCAAGGCTGGTTCAACATATACAAATCAATAAATGTAATCCAGCATATAAACAGAACCAAAGACAAAAACCACATGATTATCTCAATAGATGCAGAAAAGGCCTTCGACAAAATTCAACAGCCCTTCATGCTAAAAACTCTCAATAAATTTGGTATTGATGGGACGTATCTTAAAACGGTAAGAGCTATTTATGACGAACTCACAGCCAATATCATACTGAATGGGCAAAAACTGAGGGCATTTCCTTTGAAAACTGGCACAGGAAAGGGATGCCCTTTCTCACCACTCCTATTCAACATAGTGTTGGAAGTTCTGGCTAGGGCAATCAGGCAAGAGAAAGAAATCAAGGGGATTCAGTTAGGAAAAGAAGTCAAATTGTCCCTCTTTGCAGATGACATGATTGTATATTTAGAAAATCCCATCATTTCAGCCCAAAATCTCCTTAAGCTGATAAGCAACTTCAGCAAAGTCTCAGGATACAAAATTAATGTGCAAAAATCACAAGCATTCTTATACACCAGTAACAGACAAAGAGAGAGTCAAATCATGACTGAACTTCAATTCACAATTGCTTCAAAGAGAATAAAATACCTAGGAATCCAACTTACAAGGGATGTAAAGGACCTCTTTAAGGAGAACTACAAACCATTGCTCAGTGAAATAAAAGAGGACACAAACAAATGGAAGAACATACCATGCTCAGGGATAGGAAGAATCAATATCGTGAAAATGGCCATACTGCCCAAGGTAATTTATAGATTCAAAGCCATCCCCATCAAGCTACCAATGACTTTCTTCACAGAATTGGAATAAACTGCTTTAAAGTTCATATGGAACCAAAAAAGAGCCCGCATTGCCAAGACAATCCTAAGTCAAAAGAACAAAGCTGGAGGCATCACACTACCTGACTTCAAACTATACTACAAGGCTATAGTAACCAAAACAGTATGGTACTGGTACCAAAACAGAGATATAGACCAATGGAACAGATAAGAGCCCTCAGAAATAATACCACACATCTACAGCCATCTGATCTTTGACAAACCTGAGAAAAACAAGAAATGGGGAAAGGATTCCCTATTTAATAAATAGTGCTGGGAAAATTGGCTAGCCATAAGTAGAAAGCTGAAACTGGATCCTTTCTTTACTTCTTATACAAAAATTAATTCAAGATGGATTAAAGACTTAAATGTTAGACCTAATACCATAAAAATGCTAGAAGAAAACCTAGGCAATACCATTCAGGCCATAGGCATGGGCAAGGACTTCATGACTAAAACACCAAAAGCAACAGCAACAAAAGCCAAAATTAACAAATGGAATCTAATTAAACTAAAGAGCTTCTGTACAGCAAAAGAAACTACCATCAGAGTGAACAGGCAACCTACAGAATGGGAGAAAATTTTTGCAATCTACTCATCTGACAAAGGGCTAATATCCAGAACCTACAAATAACTCAAACAAATTTACAAGAAAAAAACAAACAACCCCATCAAAAAGTGGGCAAAGGATATGAACAGACCCTTCTCAAAAGAAGACATTCATACAGCCAACAGACACATGAAAAAATGCTCATCATCACTTGCCATCAGAAAAATGCAAATCAAACCCACAATGAGATACCATCTCACACAAGTTAGAATGGCAATCATTAAAAAATCAGGAAACAACAGGTGCTGGAGAGGATGTGGAGAAATAGGAACATTTTTACACTGTTGGTGGGATTGTAAACTAGTTCAACTATTGTGGAAAACAGTGTGGCGATTCCTCAAGGATCTAGAAGTAGAAATACCATTTGACCCAGCCATCCCATTACTGGGATATACCCAAAGGATTATAAATAATGCTGCTCTAAAGACACATGCACACGTATGTTTATTGTGGCACTATTCACAATAGCAGAGACTTGGAATCAACCCAAATGTACATCAGTGACAGAGTGGATTAAGAAAATGTGGCACATATACAGCATGGAATACTATGCAGCCATAAAAAAGGATGAGTTCATGTCCTTTATAGGGACATGGGTGCAGCTGGAAACCATCATTCTCAGCCAACTTTCGCAAGAACAGAAAACCAAACACCGCATGTTCTCACTCATAGGTGGGAACTGAACAATGAGATCACTTGGACATGGGAAGGGGAACATCACACACCGGGGACTATCATGGGGAGCGGGGAGGGGGAAGGGATGGCACTGAGAGTTATAACTGATGTAAATGATGAGTTGATGGGTGCTGACGAGTTGATGCGTGCAGCACACCAACATGGCACATGTATACATATGTAACAAACCTGCACGTTGTGCACATGTACCCTAGAACTTATAATATAATAAAAATAAATAAATAAAAAATAAGAAAAAAAGAAAACCACTGATTGAACTTGTCAGAAGACATATCTTTCCACCATTTCTCAAGTTGACTTCTATCCTACCAGGACTCAGTGATACATATAAGACCAATTATACTTTCCCAAGTTATAATATCAATGTACTTTCCATATTTCCTGTGATCTTTGAATTGGTATCTGAATTACCACTAGCATTCCTGGGCCTTTTCCTAATTATTTCTTAGGAACTGAATCACTGAATGCCACAGTGGTTCACTGGATGCCACAAGAACTCTTAGTCTTGCCTTCTGGCTCTGTGCTCAACACATAGAAATTAGAGTCATGTGTTTATCTGGACTAAATCCTCCCTTCATTTCCACATTTAATTTAAATCACTCTTGACCAAGTTACCTAGATGCCAATTAAATACATTTATTGCAGGCATATCATGTTTTTTTTATCTTTAGCCAAAAGTTATTTCAGTCCTTAATCAAGTTTACAGACAGCAGCTGTTCAACTTTCAGATCTTCTCTCTTCTAAAGTGTCATCCTGCAATGGAAACACTGAATGTGTTTCTATGTTTTTCCAAATCCTTAAGTTTTAACTCCTACCACAGAATCTTTGTAAGAATTTGTCTAGACATTATGATTATTTCTTTCAATCTTACACCTATCATTAGGAGTCCAAAGATTTCATAAGCAACATCAAATTCACAGCAATATCGTGGAATCTCAAGAAGATGGCATGCCTACATCTTGTCATTTTTGTGTCTCCTAAAAGGAATTCACCAATGGTTATGACTGATCTCTTTCTCTGGGGGTCACAACAGAAGATTTTCTTCTTGTCATTGTTTAGGTGATACCCCCGGGGCCTGATATATGTTCTAACATATAGTAAATACTGAATAAATGTGTGTCTAATTTTTTAAAATAGCTGAATGAATTTAGCTCTAGATATTCATCAATGGGATGAGTCTCACACTTACATATTGTTGAATTTGATTTGCTAATATTTTATTGAGGAATCTTATGTTTATGTTCCTGGGAGATATCCATCTGGAGTTTATTTTTCTTATAGCATCTTTGACTGGTTTGGCATTACAGTAATGCTGGCTTCATAAAATGAGTTGGAAAGTGTTCCCTTCTCTTCTGTTTTCTGGAAGAGATTGTGAAGAACTGGAACTATTTTATCCTCAATGTTTCATAGAATTCGCCAGTGAAATAATCTGGGGTTTCCTTTCTCAGCAGGTTTTAAACTAAAAATTCAACTTAATAGCTATAGAACTAGTCAAGTTTTCTAATATTCTTTTTGGTAGTTTTTATCTTGCAATAAATGGATCCATTTCTTCAAAGCTGCCGAATTTATGAGCATACAATTGATTATAAGGTCTCCTTACTATTCTATCAGTGTTTGTGAATTCAATAGTCATGTCCCCTCTTTCATTTCTGCTATTAGGAATGTGTGTCAGTTTTTCTTGATCAGTCTTGCAAGAGGTTTACCAATTATATTGATCCTTTGAAAGAGTCAGCTTTTGGTTTCATTAATTTTGTCTATTGTACTTGTGTTTTCAGTTTCATTAACCTCTGCTCTAATCTTTATTATTTATTTCCTTCTGCTTGCTTTGTTTTTAACTTGTTCTTCTTTCTCTAAATTTCTTTCTCTAATTTATCAAACTGTAAGCTTGAGTTACTGAATTTGGCTCATTCTTCATTTTGATAGGGGCATTTAGCACTAAAAATGTACCTTTTAGCATTGCTTTAGTAGCATCCCACAAATTTTGATATGTTGCATTTTCCTTTAGTTCAAATTATTTTTAACAATTTTTGGAGTAAATTCAGGCTGACAGAAAAGCTGCAAAGATAATTCAGATAATTACTGTATACCCATCACCTAGTTTTCTCTATTGTTAACACCTTCTATAACCATAACATATTTTTCAAAACTAGGAAACTAATATTCATACATTACTATTAAATAAGCTCCAGACAGAACTCAAATTTTACTAGTATGTCCACTAGTGTCCTTTTCTCTATTCCAGGATCCAGTCTATGATACCACATTGCATTGAAATGTCATGTCTCCTTACCATGCTCTGCTGTTGTCCGGGGGAGTTTCTCACTCTTTCTTTGCTTTTGATGACCTCTACAGATTTGGGGAGTAGCTTTCATGAATTTTGTAGAATGTTGCTCAATTTGGTTTTGTCTGGTGGTTTTCTCATTCAAATGTGGCTAGGGGTTTTGGAAAAGGCCACAGAGTTGAAATGTGCTTCTCATCTCATTTTATCAGAGGTTACTTGCTATCAACATGACTCATCACTGGTGATGTTAACCTTGGTCACCTGGGCAAGTCAATGTTTACAAGACTTCTCCACTGTAAAGTGACTTTATTTCCTTTTGGAGATTCAATTATTTGGAAGCAAGACACAAAGTACAGTCCACAGTCAAGGCAGAGAGAGTTAAGCCTGACCTCCTAGAGGAGACAATATTTCATAGATTATGTAACATTTCTGTATGAAAAGTTGGTCTCCTTCAATTTATTTATTTTTCAGTCATTCGTTTATATCAATGTAGATGCACGTATATTTATTTTATACTTGTGTTACAGCCCAGTGCAACATCATTTATTTCCTTGCTCAAATGTTCCAATTTTGGCCATGGGAAGTGTTTTTCAGGTTGGCTTCTGTAAAGTTGTTTCTGAGCACTTATTTATTTTCTGACGCTACTAGATATTTCAAGCACATCTTGTATTTTCCTGTCAAGCCCTAGAACTGGCCATATCTTAAGAGTCCCTTGTTCCTTTTAGAAGAACTATGTTTAGAAATCTCTCTGTATGCTCATTGTCACTGGGGTGTTACTGCCTCTAACTCTTCTTAACAGAAAGAGCTAATTTACACATTTATCTATAATTATTTTGGTATCTCTCCATTTACATTTATATTGAGCTAAACACGAGATCATACCAGTATCTCTGACTACAACCTAATACAACATGGTTCATTCTAGCTTTTCTCTTCCCTTTGGTTATCTGTACCAGACGCTTTTTGTTTTGTTTTGTTTGAAATTATCCTTGAGACTTCTTATTTAAACCTGGGTTTATTTAGAAGAGTATTTTTTCATTTTCAAATATTCAAGGATTTTCAATAGATCTTTTTGTTATTGATTTCTAGTTTAGTTTTATTCTGATTCAAGAACCAACTTAGTATAACTTCGGTTCTGTTAAATTAATTAAAGTTTGTTTTATGGCCCAGAATATAGTCTATCTTTGTGAATGTTCAATGTTCACTACAGAAAAATAAAAATTATACTTTTGTTGGTTGGAGTGCTCTATAAAGGTCAAATATATAATTTTTATAGCGTGGTTTAGGTCATCTATATCCTTAATGATTTTTGCCTGCTTGTTTTGTCAATTACTAAGAAAGGAGTGCTGAAGTTTGTAATTATAATTGTAAATTTGTCTCTATCTCTTTCAAATCTGGTAGTTTTGCTGTATGTATTTGAGGTCACATCACAAGCTGCATACACATTCAGAGTTATATCTTCTTGGATAATTTTTTTTATGTAATGCCCCTGTTTGTCTCTGATAATATTTCTTATTCTGAAGTCTGCTTTGTTTAAAATTAATATAGTTATCCATAATTCTTTCAGTTAGCATTTTCATGGTATATCTTTCCATATCCTCTTACATTTAACTTATATAATTATTTAAAGTGTTTTGTTGTTGTTGTTTGTATGTTGCATATAGATGGATCTTGTTATTTTATCCTATCTGAAAATCTCTGACATTTAACTGGCATGCTTAGACCATTCGTGTTTAAAGTTATTATCAACCTGGTTGAGTTTATATATTCCATCTTGCTAGCTATCTTCTATTTGTTCAATTTACTCATTGTCTCTTTTTTCCTCCTTTTCTGCCATCTCTGAGCTGTACTGAACATTCTTATTATTCCATTTTATTTCCTAAATTGACGTATTAATTATAACTTTTTAAAACTTTCTAAGTGATTTTCCCAAGGGTTATAATTATGTATTTTAACAATATAAGTCAACCTTTAAATAATATTACATCACTTCATGTGTAGTATAAGGACCTTAAAACAGTAGATTCCTAATTCCTCCCTCCCGTCTCTTGTAACACTTTTGTCATAAATTTCACTTGATTATATGTTACTAACACAATGTACATTTTTACAATTTTGCTTTAAACAGTCAGCTATCCTTTAAAGTAATAAAAATAAGGAGACCAGGTTCAGGGTCTTACACCTGTAATCCCAGCACTTTCAGAGGCCAAAGCAGAAAGATCATTTGAGGTCAGGAGTTCAAGACCAGCCTGGCCAACATGGTGAAACCCTGTCTCTACTAAAAATACAAAAATTAGACAGGCATGGTGGCACACACCTGGAATCCCAGCTACTCGAGAGACTGAAGCAAGAGAATCGTTTGAACCCAAGAGGCAGAGGTTGCAGTGAGCCATGATCACGCCACTGCACTCCAGCCTGGGCAACAGAGTAAGACTCTGTCTCAAAATAATAATAATAATAATAAAAAGGAAAATATTTTATTATACTTTTACTTATTCCATTACTGATGTTCCTCATTTCTTTGTGTAGATCCATTTTGTGACCTATATGACATTCCTTCCGACTTGAAGAGCTTCCTTTACATTCCTCCTAGATTCGATTTGAGAGCCATTAATTATCTCAGTTTTTATTTTTCTGAGAAGGCATTTACTTTTCTTTCCACTTAGGAAAAATACAGAATTCTGGCTTGACAATTTTTTTCTTTGCACTTTAAATACGTCACTTCAATGTCTTCTGGCTTGCATGCTTCCTGATGAGAAGCCTGCTATAATTCTTGTTCTTCTGTAGATAATACGACTTTTTTCCTTTGTCTGCTTTCAATACTTTCCCTTTGTATTTGGTTTTCAACATCTTAAAATATTATATATTGAAGTATGAGGTTTTGACATTTATCTTGCTTGATGTTCTTCCAGCTTTTGGATCTATAATTTGGTGTCGTTTTACCAAATTTTGGGAAATTCTCAGCCATTATTTCTTCAAATATTTTTTTTTCTGACTAGTTTTCTCTTTTTTCTCCTCCTAGGATTCCAGTTAGATGTAGAACAGGCTGTTTGATAATGTCTCAACTCTTGGATGCTCTGCTCTTCTTCTGTTTTTTCAAATCTATTTTCTCTTTGGGTTTTATTTTGGGAAATTTCCATTTACCTACCTTCAAATTCAGTGATTCTTTCCTCAACTATGTAAGTCTACTAGAAAGTCAGTTGAAGGTATTCTTTATTTTTGTTACTGGAGGGTTTTTTAAAATAGCATTTTCCTTTGCTTCTTATAGTTTTCATTTCTAAGCTGAAATTATCTATCTGACCTTACATGTTGTCTAACTTTTCCAATAGAGCTTTTAACATGCTAATCAGTTATTTTAAATTTGCTTTCTGATAGTTCCAATATCCATGTCATATCTGAGACTGGCTCTGATGATTTCTGTGTCTTTTCAAATGACTTTTTTTTTTTTTTTTTGCATTTTTGTATGCCTTGTAATTTTTTGTTGAAAGCCATCTTTCAAAAAAAAGATTGACAGTAGATATGGAAGTACATGTTTTTTAATACTTGATGAAGAGTGAGCCTTTTGTTCTGCTAAATGTTTAGTGTAGGGAAGGGGGCTGTGTTAATCTAATCAGGTGTTGGGCTGTGTTTGATGTTTGCAGTTGCTATGATTACACTCAGTGAATTCAGAATTCAGATTTCTCTAGTGATACCTTGTGCTTAATGTACGCGGTAATTTTTCAGAAGTCTTCCTTCTTTGCTTTAGGCTATCCTTTTGCACCTCTCTCAAGAGAGAAACTCCTTGTTGGAGCTTTCCCAGTTGTATGTCACTGTTATTTTTATTTGATGTACATGGTTGGGTAAAGCTAAAGGGTATGGAAAGCATCTAATATTCTGATTCAGTCTCATTCTTCATCAGGCATTGTGAACCTGGGTCACAATAGGGGGTGTAATTTTCCTAAGTGCTCCTTCTCCAGAAGTATTGTTGGACAAAACCTACATTCCTGCCCCTTTCCCAGAGTAGAACTTTTTTATTTTTCCTGTTTTTTTCCCCAAGATGCAGTGGGTTTGCACCAGTTCTCTCAGACTACAGTCTTAGTTACTCTTCCTCCTGCAGATCAAGGCATTTGTCCATATGAAGATTAGGGAGACAGATCTGGGCAATCTCAGAGTGGCTACCATTCCTTCCCCCAGCTAGCACTATAGAGAACAAGGGCAACTTTCTTAGGATTCATTCTGATCTTCTCTCAAAGTAAGTCTGAGTACCTGGTGGGACTCCAGGAGGGAAAAGTCTGTAAAATATATGAAGCACTCTATTATTAAATACTATGGTCCCAGGGACTTGGCACTACCATGCTAGGCCACAGTCAGCCTCAGCAATTTTTTAAAAAATTCCACCCGAATATTAGAAGCTTATATGCCACTTTTTCTCTAGAATAAAAAGCCCCATATTTATTAAATATCTAGGCTTCAAGTCCAGTGATTGGTAACTTAGGAGGCAGAGACAGAAAAATGACAACTTAGACTACTAATATTATTTTGCAAGAAGTATCAAGAGGATTTATGGATACACCTAGCTCCCATAAGCCAGCTTTTCCAAAGTAATAAGTTTCATGAATTCCTACAGAATGTGGATTTTGGAAAGGAAAACTATCCTGTAGGTGAAGAGTTTGTTAAAACTTCCTAAAGGGACAAAATTAGCAATTTCTCAGTAAACCAGGCAAGTCTTCCATGTAGATGAGTACAGAATATCTTATGTTAGTCCAGATGCAAAATATGATGAAATTTAAATGTGAGTCAGATTGCCATAAAGATGATAATACCATCACTGTAAAAGTATTCACAGCCAGTACCAGAAGGATGTAGTATATAAGGAAGATGAGTAAGAAGTTGTTTTTAAAGAAAAAAAAATCTCAGGAAAGGAAAGCTAAAGGAGATTCCTGAAGCTCACTTCAGGACAGATAACGAAAACTCACCAAGAGGATGTTGAGATAGATGATTTATAGATGGATGGATGGATAGATAGATAGATAGATAGATAGATAGATAGATAGACAATTTTATTTTTTTATTTTTATTTTTATTTTTGTAGAGATGGGGTTTGTCCATGTTGCCTAGGTTGGTCTTGAACTTCAGAGCTCAAGCGATCTGCTCACCTCAGCCTCCCAAATGCTGGGATTATAGGTGTGAGCCTGTTTTCAGATTATTGAGATAATTATGGATAACAGACTCTTTCAACATGTGACTCTATTGATTAGGATGTAGCTAGCTTCAAGTAATAGAAACTCCACGAGCAGTAAACAGAAAAGCATGTATTGTTTACTTATACATATGTATGGAGGAAAGCATTTCCAGGGTTCATTCCTTTGCTAAACAGGGTCATCATGAACCAGTCTCTTTCCATCCTTGTGTTCCACCACCTCATTGTTTTAGGTTTTTGCCCTTGTAGTTACAGACTAACCACTACAGTTCCAGGTATAATATCATCACAACAATGTCCGCAATAGAAAAAGGGGAGGCGGGGAGAGCAATATCAATGACCTGTCTTCATATCCCCCTTTCCTTGGGAAGTAAATTATCTTTCTCAGAAAGTCAATAGTCTTTCCCTTAAGTTTCTTTGGCCAGAAGAGGGTCAGATGTATGTATCTGGTTTTTCAAGTTCTAGTGGAAGGGGACAAGGGGTAAAAGAGGTAAGGAATAAGAAATGCTTTGGGGTCACCAGTTAATCATGTCTGCTACTGAACCAAATGGTATTGGGGGATTTCATGAAAGAAAACAGCCACATTCTTCTGCCATCGTTATGAGAGATAGACTGTGTTTAATGGAACTTTGTTATCACCCAAATGAACCATTCTAATGATCTGTAGCATTACTAGAGAGCCTGATTCAACTGGGCTTCAGAAAGCTGGACCTCCTTATTGCCCGCATACCAACTCAGACCTGAGGAGGCAGCAACAAAGTTGTATTCAGCATCAGTCGAACAAAGAAACTACCAAGAAGGGCTTGATGTAAATGAAATTGTAAAATGCCAGCAATGGTTTTCAAATATGTACATGAGAGAATTTATTGCTTTATGAATTGTGTGTATATATTTATGTATATATTTGTATATATATAAATATATATGTGTATATAGATATACATATGTGAAATGTTCATGTATAAATGTCTTTAGGGATCATTTATAAGTCACATAAGAAATTCAGTCTTATTCCTTTATATTTCCACATAATCAATCCTCTAATATTTTCGCATATGGAGCACTATTTACGAAAAATATTTCGTAAAAAATATTTTTTACGAAAAGTAGTATTGCCTAGTTAACAGTATTCACCAGATTTAATTTCTAAAACATTTAAACTATTTTCTTTAAGCACACTGACACTAAAATATTTACTGTTTTTCATCACTAAGAATTTTTTTGATGTATCTGTGGTCTTAAGGGTACAGTTAGGTGCAAAAATATGTTTGCTTAAACGACAATGAAGCCAATGGTCTCCTTTTATCTTCACACTAAGTATGCGAAAGACACTCTAGGAAAAAGAACACACAAGCCTGAGAAGACTCAGTTATTGACCTTGAGGAATTGATTGATTTCACAAAAAAAAAAAATAAAAATAAAAAAGACAATCCTGAGACTTGGGTTCTGTTTCCATTGCATGATTTTATGCATTCACAAAAATAATGACATCATCTAGTATATAAAATGCACTGAGATGGGGGGTGAGAATGAAGGATTATAACTTCCTGGATTTGCTACCTGGCAAAGACAACTATAACACCAGGTAGAAAGTGGTCAAGAGAACAAGAGTAATATAAACAATTACATATTGCAATAGTTCAGAAGACAAAGAATGGAAGATTGCTTCCATTTTTAAGGGGTACATAGCAGATAAACAGTGGAGCTCATGGGTGGCCAGGCATGGAAGGAAGAAACGATAGTGCTCATGTTGACATAACAAGATATTAGGATCTGCAGAAGGAAACGACAGATGATGAAATTAGAGGGAAGCAACATTAGAGATGTAGGTAAGTATTCATCAAAAAGGTACATAAGATGTTCAGATGTTATTTGCAGGCAAGTGGAAGTCACCAATATTCTGAACCAGGGAGTCAGATGATCAGTCAGAACTAGGGTTCACAGAGAAGAAACGGCTCAAATGAATTGATAGTGGGGAGACTAGACGCTCAGAGACCACTAAGAAGAGTACTGCAAACAGATGAGACGTTCTAACATGGTAAAGGCCTGAACAAGTGCAGGCGCAGTGGAAACAATAAGGAAGGGCCAGAAGTGAGACATAAAGACAGTCACTCTCACCCTTGGCTGCTCTTCAGAATTACCTCTCTAGAATTTTGTTGTTGTTGTTGTTGTTGTTGTTGTTGTTGTTGTTTTGAGATGGAATCTCGCTCTCTCAGCCAGACTGTAGTGCAGTGGCACAATCTTGGCACACTGCAACCTCTGCCTCCTGGGTTTGAGCAATTCTCATGCCTCAGTCTCCTGAGTAGCTGGAATTACAGACACACGCCACCACACCCAGTTAATTTTTATATTTTTAGTAGAGACAGGGTTTCACGACGTTGGCCAGGTTGGTCTCAAACTCCTGACCTTGCAATCCATCTGCCTTGACCTCCCAAAGTGCTGGGATTACAAGCGTGAGCCACCGTGCCCGGCCTCTCCAGAATTTTTCAAAATGCAGATGAACAACAGGATAGAAGAATAAGAATTTTTCAGAAGAGGAAGCAAGAATAGCAGATATAAATAAGAAAAGAAGCTCAGTTTCATTAATTATCAGGAAGATGGAAATTAAAATCAGTATGTGATACCACTTTACATCCTCTAGTATAAAACTGGAAAAAAAAAAAAAAAAAAACCTTCAGCAGTGTCTTAGTATGTTTCTGCTGCTATGACAAAATATCACAGATTGAGCAATTTATCAATAATAGAAATTAATTTCTCACAGTTTTGGAGACTGGGAAGTCCAAGATCAAGACACTGGCAGGTTCAGTGTCTGCTGAGGGTTGGCTCTCTCTGTTTCCAAGATAGTGCCTGTTGCTTGCCATGTCTTCCAGAGTGGTCAAACACTGTGTCCTCATGTGGTAGAAGCAGCAGAAGGGAAAAAGGACCTAGCTAGGTCCCTCCAGTCCTTTTATAAGGCATTAATCCCATTCATGATGGCAGAGCACTCATGACCTAATTACCTCCAGAAAGTCTCACCTCTTAGCACTGTCACTTTGGGGTTTAAGTTCTAACATGCAAATTTTGGAGGGACACCTGCATTCAAACCATAGCAGGCAGTAACAAGTAAAGACAGAGATATGAAGCACCACAAATTCTCAAACATGACTGTTGGGGGGAAAAAGGCATCATTTTGCAAAGTTAAAAATGTAAATGTAAAGTTGAAGACAGCAATTTTACTCCTAGATATATGCCCTAAAGGTGTGCACCTGGGCAAAAAAAAATCACCGAAAACAATCTTAATATCCATCCATGGGAGACAGGATGAATTAATTGAGCTATAGTCATTAGTGGAGTACTACACTAAATAAGTGGGCCACAGGTGCAGGCATCAGCATGAATAAATATTAAAACTATAATAGAGAATAAAAAAGGCAGGTCATAGATTACACACAATATGACATTTACATAAAAATCAAACAAAATTTAACCAGCTACTGCTCAAGAAGACACATACCTATAAGGAAATCTAAGGGAAAAATAAATGCAATATTGAGAGTAGAAATTACTCTTGAATGGAGGAAGAAGGAAATGCCAGACCAGCAATACATAGGACGCATCAGCTGTGTTGGTAATGTTCTGTTTTTCTGAGCTAACTTGGAGCTAAACAGTTGTTTTGTTATATTTATACCTTATTTTTCTATTTCACATTGTACTTTTCAATATCTCTGAAATTTTCACAATACAAAAGATGGACATTCATATCCAAACATATCCAGGGATAAGTTTTAGGGGTGACATTTTTTAAAGACTCCACAGTTGATTCGTATGCATGCCAGGAATGAGAACCACTGCACTAAATAGGCAAAACTGGCAGATCAATTTTAGATTATAGGATGAGTATACAATGACACTCAATTCTGAGTTTCTGTTTGTAGAAAGAGAAGTTAGTACCATTAACTAAAATGAGAAGTCAGAAGGAGAAGTGGATTAGGGAGAATTATAGACAAAACAGATTTAAGACACAAGTGACTGGATAAAGCAGTTTTGTTTTGTTTTGTTTTCATAAATAGAGAACTTCTATCTGTCTGAAGACCAGGACTGGAGAAAGTAGACTTCTTTAGGAGATAGCTTCTAGCCCTAAGAACTATTATACAGAATCTATGTCACTTTCCAGGAAAATGTGCAAAGAACTTGTTAAATAGCTTTAAAAGCAAAGAAATATTGAATAAATCATAACAGGATGAGAACTTCCTGAATCTCCAATCATTCTACCAAGGGGCACCCTTGTACTTAACAGTTCTGGAAGGGATAACTGTTGCTATGGCAATTACTCTCCTGCAACCTTAAGCAAGAATAAAAAAAGGCTGGCTGTTTATAAATGACGCAACCACTTTAAGCTTTCTAGGGGCAGAATAAGCTGCATTCCACTGGGCCTGACCAAGCTGCAGTCGATTGGACCCATCATTAGAGACAGAGTGCCCTGTCTCCTGCAATGTACTCATCTCTCCTCAATGGATTCATCCAAGCCACAGGGTTTGTAAATTATGGTCAGGGTTGGTAAAATTCTTTATTAAAATTCCAAGTAGCTAAATGAATTCTGAGGCTCTAAGGAAAAATAATTTCCTGGGCTGGGGCCCACCATGCAGCACTGTTAAGCTTCACTTATCTTACAGAGATATCAATGTGTCAGAAAAGTAAACCAGTGTTGATCAAATTCTGTCCATCTCATCTCACGTTTCCTGCTCTTTCCTAGGAGGGAAAGTGGATGGCCGAGTAATTATTTCTGTAATTATTTCTAATTGTCTATCATCGGAGCTACCATTTATTGTCAATATTTCACATGCATTATTATTTATTAAACAAAATGTCAAGGTAAATACCATATCTCTACTTTATAGATGAAGAAAGGAAGAACCCAAGAGATTAATTTTCCTGTGAATTCACTGTTATCAAGGACTACAGGCTGAATTAAAACCTAAATCTAAGGTGGTAAAGTAACTTTTTAAAGGGCTAAGATACATCTTACTTAAAACATGCTCTTACTCTGCCTCCAGAATTCCTCTTCAGGAAATTCATCTCACCCCTACTAAATCTCTTGTACTAACACATTTCTGACCACAGACAAACTAATCTCATTAGTGAGAAAGCAACACTTCAATTAATCTTTATAATTTCATATTTTAACCATAAAATAAAACTATTAGAATTTCATAAAGTGCCTATCTAACCTACAATATTTGAAGTTCTTTTTTCCATAGTGAATTGTTCAGATTGATTTGTCATGGGAGGAGATTAATTATTCAAAGATAAAATCAATTCTTCAATTTTTAAAGTTCTTTACTTCTCTATTTCTAAAAAATAGAGAATGAGCCCACTTGAATATTTCAACTGCAAAGAAAAAATCTCTGTATTCCTTCAATATGGGAATTTAACCACACCCCCATTCCCAATTTCAGCCTCAGAATGCTTTGAAAGATAAATACTGTTGCTATTACTTCTATCTTTTAAAGTTTGATTAAACATGAAAACCTTCACTTAGTTGCCCCCATAACTTCCCTGAAGTATCTGACAGCAGAGCTTTTCCAACCAAATCTTAGTCTTTTTGTCTAATTAATCTCTTGCTCTGTATTGTCTTTTATTCTTTTCCTTGTGAATTCTTAACATGATTTCTCTGGAGCTATACATTGGTGGAATCATTCTAACTCTGTGGTCATTCTTTCTCTAATTTCTTTTACAGTCACAGCAACTAATTCCATGCCCTTTACAGAACAATTATAAACAAAGCAAAAACAAGAGAATACGCCAGGCGTGGTGGCTCACGCCTGTAATCCCAGCACTTTGGGAGGCCGAGGCAGGCGGATCATGAGGTCAGATCGAGACCATCCTGGCTAACATGGTGAAACCCCGTCTCTGCTAAAAATATAAAAAATTAGCCAGCCATGGTGGCAGGCGCCTGTAGTCCCAGGTACTCGGGGGGCTGAGGCAGGAGAATGGCGTGAACCCAGGAGGGGGAGCTTGCAGTGAGCAGAGTCATGCCACTGCACTCCAGCCTGGGTGACAGTGAGACTCCGTCTCAAAAAAAAAAACAAAAAACAAACAACAACAACAACAACAACAACAAAAAGAGAATAAGCAGAGAAGGGATATTCGTAAATATCTGAGACCAAGTTATATAAATAGCAAAGTTATTTAGACTGGTCTCTGGAGTTAGACTAATCAACTAACAGTTCTGGCACTTCTGCAAGCCTTGTGACATTCAATCATGCAATCACCACATACTGAGACCTACAATGAATCAGGTATAGGGTACTGGATATGCAATCGTGAACAGAACAGCTGGGTTATCTATGATAGATTATTTTGTGTGCCATATATTTCATTTTTCTCTGTGGTGCCATCCCTCTAGGAGGATTATATATACCCATACTGTTGTATTTAGGACAGGTCATGTGGCTTGCTTTGGCCAATGAAAAGTGGGCAGAAGTTCAAAATCCATTGTGTGGTTCCACATCCCTTCTTCTGCTATGGCAACTGGCAATGTTCTAGGTAGCAGCTGTTTTGTTAGACTGATCCCAGAGTAAAATCTAAGTGTGGCAGAAGAGCACCACACTCATGATGGGCATGCAGTATGTGTGAGAAACAAACTATGTTGGGGTTTTTAAGAAGCCACTGAAATTTGGGGGTGTTTTATTATTGCAGCATATGCTAGCTTATCCTTGACTAATACTATCCGTGGCTTTGCTGAGCTTATGGTCCAATGGAAGAGACAGGTATTAAGCAAATAACAACACAATAAATATAATATCTCTAAGCTTCCATTTCTTTACCTGTATAATAACATCTGCCTCATAAGTTTGTTGTGGGGATTTTAAGAGGCACAAAATTTTAAATGTTGAAGATTTGTGTTATTTTATATATATATGTATATATATGTATGTGTGTATATATATGTATGTGTATATTAAACATTCATTGTATAATAAGCCCTTAGCTAATTGAGAAAGGCTTGGTTCTGGCCTTTGAGAATCTCCCAATATTTATACAGAAGACACACACAAGAAAACGAAGAATTGCAGTTCTGTACATGTGGTGCAGGGAACACAAGAAAGGAACAGATTACTCTGCCAGGAAAAAGGGACTCATTAAAGGAAAAGAAAAAATCTCCTCCAGAGAAAGAGACAATAGGAAGAAGGAGAATGGAAGAGAAAAGAACACGAGAAATAGAGCAAAAGTATGAAAAGATCACAGCTCTCTAGGAAAATTACAAGTAACTTAATAAGGTTGAAGAATAGAATGCAAACAGGAAAAGAACAATACACAAGAAAAGACATTTAGGCAGAGTCCTGAGCAGGGAAAGCTTAGAGTGCCAGGCCCAGAGTTTGGTTTTGTGACATAGAAGGAGGCTGAAGAATTTTAAGCATGTAAATAACTACAGCCAGATTTGCAGGCTGGAAATATCCCTTGGAAGGCATTGTTGAGGGTGGAAGAGGTTAGAACAGGGAATAGTCAGAAGGCTGCTGAAGCATTCTAAATTAGACATGATGAGGGCAAAATCAAAAGCAGTGACAGTTGAGCAATGAATTTAGCCTTTTTTTTTTTTTTTTTTTTGATAACTAGAGCAGAAGAGGCCCTATATTTGTATCTGATAAAAGAAATTTTACAAGTTTATCTGAAGAAACATTTTCCTGAGGTGTTAATCTTTTACAAATAAAAGTAATGTGTGTATCCTTGTAAAATACGTAAATCAAGTAACACAATGAATATCATCTTCAATTATAATTTTACGGAAGACATTTTTGAAATATATATTTTTGTGAGATTATAAATTATACATAATTGTTTTTGAAAATACAAGGAAGTCTAAAGATGCAAACAAAATGGATAAATAATTCTACAACTAAAAGATCATTAATTAATCTCCAATTTTTAGTGCATATCCTTCCAGGTCTTTTCACTCATTCATGATGTACAAAATACAAACACAATCCTATAAAAACTAAACAACAGATTTAGATACAGAGTCCAGTTAACACATCAGTAACAGTTGCAATAATAAAGGGAGAGACTAGAGTTTGACCTGCTACAGTAAAAATAAATAAATAAAAACCACTTCATGTGTACACAGCAGTGAGTTAGGACCCTGTCAGCAAGCCATGTACACACTAATGTATACATGTAAATTTATAATTATAGAAGAGTCTTGCTTTGACACTTAAGGCTCAATCCTTTCATTTTTAAATTTCAGTCTTCAACCTTAAATTTAAAGCTCTTCCATTACCCTGCCACCAATGAAAGCTACACTTGGGTTCACTGTCAACAAGGTTCTGAATGCAAGAAGCAGCACCCTTACATACTGCCTCATTTCTCTTAAAGGCTAATTCCACCAAAGGCAAGGAAGAGAAAACGAATAACTGGGAGAGACTGTCACCTCTTCTGATTATTTTCCTGGCTCTTGTTTCTCTGCTTAACAATTTCACACTGGCTTTAGATGCCTCCTGTGTGGCACGCAGACATCACGATGACACCCCTTTCATTGGGACCACTCCTCACAAACATTCTGCACCCCCAAAAATAACCATTTCTGTGCAGTACATAGTAAACTTTGTTCACAGTTTTGAACCTCAGCTACAAGTCCAGAACACAAGAATCATCTCACTTAATAATACTTTTATACAAACACGTTTATGAATGTATTTGTGTTGGGTTTGTTACAAAATTATTTTTCAAAATTGTAATTTTATAAAAATGCTTCTTACAAAACTTATTACATAGAATGAAACTGCTTAGAAAATTCAAATCAAAACACACATATAGTATTGCATCTTGCTTTTATCTAATTTACACTGTATCATATTAATTTTCCCAAATCAACAAATACTCTTCAAAAAATGATTTTCATGGCTTTAATAATAAGTAGCATAATATCCCCATATTAGATAATAAGGCTGTTTCCCTTTCTTTGTCCATTATAAATAGTGCTGTGACTAACATCCTTGTTTGTAAATCTTTGTGATGAAATCTGTGATTGCTTCCGTAGATTTTATCATAAAATCAAAATTGAGTATGAACAATTTTATGGTTATTGATACAAATTGCCAATTTGCCTTTGGGGAAAATTGTACCAATTTACATTTCTACTCACAGTTTAAAGGTTCTTTCACTAAAAGTTCTTCAAAACTGGCTATTTTTCCTTCTGAAGCCTTTTATGAATTATCAATTTGGTAGTAGCAACCTTGCTTTAAGTTGCATTTATTTGGTTACTATGAAGAATTAATATATCTTCAAGTGTTTATTAGCTGTCAGGGGTTGAGATAATTAATTGTACTCTCCACCCCACCCCAAAACCAAATTTCTCTCTTTCTTTCTCTCTCTCTCTCTCTCTCTCTCACACACACACACACACACACACACACACACACACACACGTTGCATTAATAATCACTAAAACAAGAAACGCGAATCACACCGATTTTAAAAAATAGCTTTCTTAATGTTTAGGCTGATCAGAAAAGAATACTTGACTTTTGATAACACTTGGGTCTTCCAAGATTCTTCTAAAACTGAAACACAAGCAGCTGAGGTGCATCTATAGGAAAAGAGAAAATTGAGAAAGAGCTGAGCCAAGTAGTTGTTATTTTTTTCTCACCAATTATTAAGATAGTTAGCTTAGGACAGAGTGAGAAATGAGAAAACGGGACAAGGTACTGTAGCTGAAGTCCTTTTGTGTAAAAACTTGAGGCAGGTGAATATGGTTCCTTCCTTACAGAGCAATATGTATGAATCATTTTACTGATTGCTTTTATATACTTGGTCCAATATTCTTTGAGGAGATTAGGATTGTTATTATTGACTTACAAGTGCATTTTATTTAATAAGAATGTATCTTTGTCATATATGATCAAATGTTTAGTTCAGTTTAAATTCTTTTAGCTTCAGGACAAATTTTATTGAGCAGAAACTCCTAACTGTACAATTGGTTTCTCAATGAACCCTTTTTAAAAATAAACTTTTATTTTCAAATCATTTTAAATTTACAGAAAAGTTGTAAAGATAGTACAGAGTTTTCACAGACACTTCACCGATTTTTCCACTAATGTCCTTTTACCATTCCAGCATCCAATCCAGGATACCATATTGCATTTATTCTCAATTTAATTTTTAATTTTGGTTGTATTTTTTTTCTCACTTACAGAGCCAACAGTATCAATTTCTTTTCCAAAATTCAACTGTCATTTGATAAATCATTGTGTTCTCTCATGACTTGAAACACCAACTTAATCATATATATGGCTTCCAAATGTATATATCTTAAATTAAATTTCTTCAAAAGCAGAGATGTAATATTTAAGTTGACTCTTAAAGCACAAGTTATGCTTGCTTAAAAATGTGTGTTGAATGAAGAATGAATGAATACACTTATGCTGGGAAATGCAATAATTTTTGCATAGCCAAGCACTTTCTAATTACCTAGAACAACCAAGCTTTTCCATAACTAGGTATTTGCTCAAGACAAATAAAAACATATATCCATGCAAAAACTTATACAAAAAATATTTGTGGCTGGTATTTTTGTAATAGTTTACACCTAGGAACAACCTAAATGACAATCAACAGGTAAATGTACAAAGATATTTTGCTGTATCTCATACAGCAATAAAAAGAAAAAGCATCCTTTGAGTGACAGAAACAAAAAAAAGTAGATACTGTATGATTCTATCTATATAAAATTATAACAACTAAAACTAATTCACAGTGAAAGAAAGCAGATCAGTAATTGCCAAGGGATGAGTTGGAGAGAGGAACAGACAGCAAAGAGGCACCAGGAAACTTTCGAGAATAATGGAAAAATGTTGATTGTGGTGGTTTCATAATTGAACACATTTGTCAATAGTCACCAAACTGTAGCATTTTAAATGAGTTTAACTTATTGTACTTAAGCAGTATCTCAATAAAGTTTCTTTTAAAAGACCATTATAGAAGGTGCACAAAATAATCCCTTGGTTATAAGAACATGCATATTACATTCATCTTTTATCAATGTATTTCATCTTCATAAATTTCTGTTTTCGCGTATTCTCTACAGCATCTAAACACATTACATATAAGAAGGTGGTGTGACTTAAATAAATTTTGTTATAGGGAGGAGGGAGCAAAAGGATTTGAAGACTACCAGTCCAGCCAGCTAGAGGAAGAGTGCTGATACACACCCTGAGCTGTTTCCATCAACCGGCAGCTGCCTCAGGCAAGGCTTTGGCAAGCAATGCGCTGTAGTCAATTCACGACTGAATTTTCTGTCAAGTGCCCAGAGTGCCCCAGCCCTTCTGTTCACCTGGCTCTCGACTCTGGGTATTACCCAAAGCTCAAGACTTGGACTTCTTCACTGTTCTCTTGTTATTCTAATAATTGGCTTAAAGCTCACATACACTCAGGACTTCTACTATCATCATAACACTGAAGACAAACAAATCTATATTCCAGATCTCTCAACTGTTTTTGTTTTTTGATTTTTGGGGGTTTTCTTTTTTTCCCATAATGCCTATTGCCTATTGGACACATTATTTTTCAAATCTACATTCTAATTCAAATTCAGTATTTCTAACCCCACAGCTTCACAAACCAATTTCTTACCCTATTCTTGCATTGCTGCCAAAGAAAAACATACCCCGAAGTTATCCTTGATTCATTTTCCTCTTTTACTTTAAAAATCATAATTTCTGCCCATTTGCCATTAAGGTCTTAATTTACCTATCTCATCTATCTGTAGCAGTGATTCTTTGAAACTACAGAGGACCCCCTCCTCAGAAAAACTACTCTGGCAAGCAACATTTTTCATACTATTTTGCATATGATTTCCAGGGCCCACAATGAAAATGTATAGATCTCTACATTGTTCAATTCTAAAATCTGTTTCCTCTGATCTGACTTTTTCTTGAGATTTCCAGACCACCTTCCAAATACTTTTCAGATAGCTATTGTTTTATATTGCAAATATATCTCAAACTTGCATGTTCAAAACTCAACATGCCATCTCCCTCAGCAAAACTGTATCTTTTTCTTACTCTTCCTTTAGTGAATGGCAACTCAATTCCCCCAATTAATTAAAATAGTAACTTGCATATTACTGTTGACTTCTTTCTCCCTCCCTATACCTCTCACATCTAAATGGTAATTATAGTGACCTCTCACAATTAGTCAAGTGGCATGCATTTGACAAAGTATTACCAACCAACCCACCATACATGCTTAAATATTTTCTGTATGAATTTAAATAAGTGACTCACTCCTTTTCAGGTGAGTAGCTAATAGACCAAACTCTCAGTACCTCATTCCTGAACTTCCTCAGTAGCCTCCTAACTCTCTGCCTGTTCCCAATCTCGTTCCAGTTCTAATATCTCCCAATACGTCTTAGAATAGATTTAGGCATACCCTCTTCAGCCCCTACAGAAACTTTAGTGTCCTTATCTTCATTCTTAAGGTTTTGTATTCCTAGGGCAACTTTTCCAGGGCTGTCTAGGACCCTTAGAAAGCAGTTGACAGGCAAATAGAAATAAAGAAGCTAGAGAATAATTGTTTAAGGTGTTATACTCTCTCCCAACCCCTGCCCAGTGCTATCTATTTGTGTTTTCATGGAGACTTTAGAATAGAGCTTCTCAACCAGTGCATTTCTGTACATAATATCATATAGGAGGCTGAGACAGTCATCCCCTCAGTCCCTAGGATAGTCTTGTAATTCCTAGAACCACAAACAGCATTATCTATGTAGTTCAGTGTTTACTACAAATATTAACATTCCAAAGTGTGCCAATGGATGAAAAAAATTTTGAGAGGTATTTAGAACACAGAAAGGCCCTCCAGTGTCTAAAAACAATGAATTTGCACCCTGACATTTTACTGTCTTGGAAATTTAATGCCATCAACCTATAGTTAAAACCTACATGATTATGGCCAATTACGTTTGGAAGGGATTTGTCTACGTTGGCCATGGACCAGCCAGAGCAGCAGCAGGTGAGAAATGCTGCCTTTGAGCAGCTGATGCAACCCAGGTATGGCAGAGCGTGGAGGACCATACCCTAAGAAGGAGACCAGCAGAGAAACTAAAACAAGTGAGTAACTAACCTACAAGAGGACCCAGAAACTTAGAAAAGGAAATCTCAGAACAGAAGCTGAAAGCCAAGAACAGAACCCAAAAATGAGTCAGAGGAAATGAGGCAAAAGGTCAGACCTCGGGGAAGGAAGCTAGAGATGCCAAATCAGCAGAAGGCTGAGGGCTGAGGTCAGGGATGAGTCAATTCATCTGCTCTCAAGGCCAAAAGAAGCCCTAGCCCTTGAGCCACCATGAGGGTTAAAACTTCTTCAGTGAAATGAAAGGAACTAAGCTTAATTCTTCACTGAAACCTCAGTCCTACAATATATTAATTTTGTCCTTTAATGGTCTTGGGGTTTTTTTGGTTTGTTTGTTTGGCTTTACTTTTCCCCCCTAATTTCCTCATTTATCTTCTGTATATTTTATATTTTATGTAATTTTTATTTAACATTAATGAAACAGCAGCTTTCAAGTTGTCTTAGGCATACAACAGAAATTTTTTTCTAAATTTATTGAAATAAAAGTATATGTAAATTATATCATAATATAAACAGAAAATTCAAGCCACCTTATTATCATTAATATTAGTATTATTTGTATTACTAGTAGTTATCATTTACTTAATTTTGTAACCTTGTGTCTTGTACTATGCTAGATGACTTTATATGTTAACTCACTTACTCCTCACAATATCCACAGGAGGGATTATTAGTCACAAGCAAATGAGGAAATCAAATAGGTCAAAAATTTTTCCATGATCCTATAACAAATAAATGGTAGGAATGAGATATAAACCTGTGATGTGTCTGATTCTTAATTACTGCACTCAACTCCATTTTATTTAAAATCTGCTTATTTAAATATGACCCACATAAAATGGGTCATTTGCTTAATGAACATCTGTCAAAGCACAGCTGGGTATTAAGTACTTTTCTAGGTGCCCTTGGGGCAAAAGAAAAAGGAGAATCTGACATAGCCAAGCCTTCCAGAATGCTCAAGTTAAGTTTGACGACAAGACGTAGTCCATGAAATACAACAAAAATTAGTACAAAGTCATAGGTAAGTCTTAAATTTGAGCCCTGAAGATACTATTTCTCAGCAATATGACCCTAAGCAAGTTATTCTTATTGTGTAAAACTGAGGTCATAATGATATGAGCTTCAGGGGGTGTCCTAAGGATAAGATGAGATAATGTAGACCATTAGTTTTCAACTTCAGGTGATTTCCTCTCTGACAAAAGATATTTGATAATGTCTGAAGTATTTTTGGTTGTCGCAACTGGGTAGGAGGAAAAGAGAGTGCTGTTTGCATCTAGTTGGCAGAGGCCAGGGATGCTGCTAAACACCCTACAATGCACAAGACAGGCTATCTCCCAAACAAGGAATCATCTGGCCCAAAATATCAATAGCATTGGAGTTGAGAAAACCTAATGTAGACGAAGCATTTAGCAGAATCCTAAAGGCATTTAGTAGTAGATCCTCCACATTAACTCATTGTATTTGTATGAAAAGGTGGTAGCATTTATGGCATTTATGTTCTTAAGAAAACAAATAGAAAATAATTGTAAATATTAATAATAATTTTAAAATATAGCCCTTTAAGAAAAAGTCTTACAAGTCAATGTGGTAGGTAAGAGCATAGGTTTTGGAGTCAGATGGACCTAAGTTTGAATCCTGGCTCTGTGTAATGTTAAAAAAAGGATTAATCTGAACCTCTCGATTTCTTCATCTTTAAAATGAAAATAAATATATCTAAGTTATATACCTGGAACAAACTAAAACCCTCAATAAATATTTTTAAAGTTTTAAGCAGGCACTAGAAAAAGTATAGACTTTGGGTTGGTGAAAGAAAAAAAACAAGTCACCCCTCCCTACATAAACTTAAGCAAATTACTTGACTGAGACTTAGTGTTTTCATCCTCAAAATTAATATAATAATGCTTTCATCACAAGGTAATAGTAAGAATTAAATGAGACTGCATTTAAAGCATTTCCTAAGATGCCTGGCACATGGTGAATGCTCAATAAATATTAGTTACCCTCCTCCAGAGGAAAAACACAATCTTTATAAAGGTATCGACGTTGAAATAAATAGCAAAATTGCCTTTGCTGGAGCAGAAAGTGTGGATGACAGACTTTTGGAACATCCCATAATTTGCCAATACTCCACCTTGGAAAAGCCCTGTTTCTGTATTTGAAAGGGAAGCTATACACTGCATGTCCTTTTCACCACCCACCAACTTTCAACAAGCATCCTTCTTTTGGCCTGGGAATGTCACTATGACTTATCTAGGTTGAAAGAGAGTGTAGCCCTTGGCTGCAATTACTGGAAGAATAAAAATTCAATTCTTGAACTACAGATTTAACTGCATTTTAAGAGCACAAAAAAGATCCACAGCAGAAACTATTCATAAATAAGTTAAACACAAGGCATGATTTATCAAGATATTTGTCATTCTATCTCTAAAAATGATCATTAATGCTGCTTTTATGACCATCTCTGAAAATCACTGTTTGTCAGGTAGTAATACCAGAAACAAAATTACTTATTCAGTGACTGACTTCCTAGTCAAGACAGATGATATCTAAAAGTATAATAAATGCTATTTCAGAAAGTGCAGTTTAAATTTCAACAAAAGTAAGAAAATAACCATAAACTATTCAATTCCAAGCTATTAATGCTAAAGCCTCTTTAAATATCCTATATCATGTACTTAAGATAATTTCCCAATCAAATGAAGGCAGTGTTTAGATCTCCTCATTTATGCTATTATTTCAATATGAAAAATAAGTCCATATACAAATGGAATATAAAATATAACACATATAACTTCACTAGTCTAAATGGCTTGAGTGTATTTTCCATTTGAAATCATATTTGCTGTCATTTGGCAAAGTTGACAATCTCATGGCAATTCTGTAGGTTGTTTTTGATGCACCTTCTGAATTCATTTTGCAATTTTTTTATTTCATTTATTTAGTGTGTGTGTGTGCTTGAGATGGAGTCTCACTGTCACCCAAGTTAGAGTGCAGTGGCACAATCTCAGTTCACTGCAACCTCTGCCTCCCAGGTTCAAGTAATTCTCCTTCCTCAGCCTCCTAAGTAGCTGGGATTACAGGACCATGCCACCATGCCCAGCTAATTTTTGTATTTTCGGTAGAGACAGGGTTTCGCCGTGTTGGCCAGGCTGGTCTCGAACTCCTGACCTCAAGTGATCCCCCCACCTTGGCATCCCAAAGTGCTGGGATTACAGGCATGAGCCACCACGCCCAGCCCATTTTGCATTTTTAAATGCTAAATATCTACCCACACACCACATAACATGTTCAAAAAACAATTCCACTTTCTGTTATTCTGTTACAACCTAAACATATTCTAAAAGCCTGACCTGTGTGTCCAAAAAATGAGCTAATCCTAAATTGTCTTTTTCTGAGAAATAGAAAATAACAATCATGTACTAGAAGCATTCAACTGATTCTATGTCCCTCTAAACACAAATCAGCCATAACTGAAAAGGTTCTACCCTTTACCAAGTACAGGATACACATAGAAACCTTTTGTACTACCCACATTCATTTCCAATGCTTTCCAATGCTATTACATTTCGTACAACATGACACTTGTCAGGTCCCACCACATCAGAATTCCAAAAATTTCAGAGGGCCCCCACTGCCATTAAGATAAAGATCCCCCTCCTAAAACTCACATTCATATGCTCAAAGTTCACAGTGTGATCTCAGCCCACCTTTCAAACATGTCCTCCCATTCCTCACCTATACGGAATATTGTCTAGACTTACTGTTCCCTCATATGCTTTATACTGTCTGCCTTCAAATATTTATGCTCTTCCAGCTGAGGATAGTGGCTCACACCTGTAATCTCAGCACTTTGGGAAGCTGAAGTAGGAGAATTACTTGAGACCAGAAGTTCAAGACCAGCCTAGGCAACGTAACAAGACCCTGTCTCTACAATTTTTTTTTTTTTAATTAGCCATGTGTGGTGGTGCAGGCCTGCAGTGCTAGTAGCTACTTGGGAGGCTGAGGCAGGAAGTTCACTTGAGCCCAGGAGTTCAAGGTTACAGTGAGCTAGAATTGTATACTTCACTCCAGCCTGAGCATCAGAGCAAGAGTCAGCTTCAAAAAATAAAATAAAATAAATTGTGTTTGTCTACCTACTTGATGGACCCAGCTCTCCTTTTAATCCCCACTGACTCAAAATCCTACTATCGTACTTACACCTCACCTATTTATTGCCCCTAGTCCATCCTGTCTCTGGGACTAAATGAGGATTATACAGTCTAGAGGTTGATGCTCTGTATTCATGCAGACACTATGGTCAAAGTAACAATAACTGTGTAACCTGAAAGACATCCAGCTACTTTGGGGAGGTAACAAAAAGGATCTCTGTGATGACTGAAGGGCTTAAACCACAGAGTTCTCTAAACCTTCCAGGACTCCAAAGCAGTAACTACTCTTTTCCTGATAGATGCCTTCTATTGACATCAACGAAGGGGCCACTCCAGCTGCCCTGCTCACTCCAACCCTACTTGGCAGCTGCTTTCTCTCTTAATGGACATCACACCACATTGAAAAGTTCATCAGGCTCATTAGTAATTAAAGAAAACCAATTGAAAATGGCCAAGAGACCGTGTTTCTCTCCTCATATTGACCAATGACTTGACAAAACCGAGAATTAGAGGGAAATGAGGAAATGAGATTAGAGGGATAGGAGGAAACCGGCACTATGATCGACAGTTGGTGAAACCATACATTGGTATACACTTTCTGGAAGAAAAGGTTATGTCAAAAAGCCTTTAAATTGTGTATAGCCCTTAACTCAACAATTCCAAACATTTATACTGGGATACTTATTAAAGCATTGGTAAATTCCAGTAATTAAAATGAAAGCAATTTGAATATTCATCATTAGAGAATGGATTCAATAAAGTATAGTACACTTATTCAATAGAATACGATGCAGCCCTTCATAATGATGTGAGAAATCGATTCTTTTACTCAATTTTGAGTGAATACATGTAGCTATAGAATGATGTGTATAAATGTGATTGTGGATCTATGAATCTATACAGAGGGACAGATGGAGAAACGTTTCCCACTGCTTCTAGACATGATTCTCTGAGGCACCTGCAAAGGGGTGCCTGAATCACAAATGTGGTTCTCTTTATGATTTGATCATCTCCCAGGTCAGGTGAGTTTTCTAGCAGATGTACTGTTGCTAGAGGTAAAAGGACCTCAGGGTTTCTTGCCATTTCTGATTCATTTCAAGAAAATTCAAGTTTCTCTTTACCTTGCAATTAAGGTACATGGTAGAAGAGTCACTATACATAGAACAATATATAAGATGTGAAAGAAAATTTGTTTTTAAAGATAAGAAATTTTTAGAGGATTAATCCTGATGGCTCAACATCTAAATACCACATATATTTTCCAATTAAAGCCCTGAAATCAGGATATGTCTTACAATTGACAGTATCTTACAATTGCTGTCAGAGAGGCAGCAGTAATGAGATAGCTGCCATGACCTGCATGTTCATAAAAACTTACAAAACGAGTGTTAGTTTGGTCACGAGGAAATCTAAGAAACAATAATGGCACATCCTTTAACACCTAGAAATCATGTACCTGTAATGAAGAGAGAGGATCAGTGGGGAATCAAGCATGTTTAACAACACCCCCAAAGCAGAAATCACAAGGCAAGTTCGATCAACATAATTGCTAAGCGTATTTTCAGGATGAGCTCTACTGCTGGTACATAAAGTGGGACTGCAGGGATAAACACAGATATTAGTGACTCAGGATTCTGAAGAGATGGATTCTGAATGTGAATTTAAAACTCTGAAAGAGAATCAGTTTTTAGAATAACTCATCTAAGCTATTTTAGTATGTGTTCCTTTTGTTATGCATTCATGGGAGAAACATATCATATATTTTATATTTAAGTGTAAGTATGTTCTTTCAATAAAAATAAAATTCTGTAAGTGATTAGAAAACACTATTTACAGTTTCATTGCTAGTATTTATTCTTAGTCATACATAAAATAATTGTGCGACTTACAACTGAAAACAAGCATTATTTTATGTATCACTAAGAAGTAACAGAAATTCTAAAAAACAGAACCAAGAAAACCAAATGAAATAATTTAGCACTAATATAGTGCTAATGTTAGCACTTGTTTTAAAGTCATGTCAGAAGGTGTCAATAGAATGTTTTTTACACAACCAAGTCATGACTGGCATCTGGCTTTTATAAGACACCATCGATTAAAGGTGCATCTTGATCTGAGATGTTAAATAATGGGGGAAAATTGGGGGAAAATTGACTTTAGAATTCATACAATTGATAATAGAAGAAAAACTTCCAGAACTAAAGAAGAATACAGTATCCAGAAAGAAAAGACCCACTGAGTCCCCCCACCAAAATTAGAAATGACCTGCACCCAGGTACATAATCTTGAAATCTCAAATTTTTCAAAGAGAATGAGATGATCTTAAAAGCTTCAAATGACAAAAAAACTTTGCATTTAAAGGATCAATATTCAAAATAGCATCAAACTTCTCAATGGCTAAAATGGCAGCCAACAGACATGGAAATACACCTTCAAAATTCTTAGTAAAATGGCTTTCTAGAATTCTACATCCACAAGGTGTAAAACAGAAGAAAAACATTTCCAGGTGTAAAACATTTCAAAAGTTCTACCTTTAAATACTCTTCCTTAGGAAGATACTTGAAGATATGCTCTACCTATCAATACAAAAGATTAAACCAAGAAACAGCAAGATATAGAAATCAGGAAACAAGGAATCAGATGTAGGGAAGTGGTTAAGAAAGAAATCTGCACAATGATTGTACTGCAGATACTATTAGCTATCCACGAAAATATCTGTTTTCTTTTCCTTAGACACACAGCTTAGACAAAATATCCCCGTCTCTCTTTCAATTAGGTTTGGCCATAAGACTGATTTCTAAACAATAATATATAAATGTAAAGGATGTGTGTCTCTTCCAGGACAACATCATAATATTTGCCCACTCTTTCTCTGCCATGCTCTGTCAGAATGGAGTTGATCACGACATCTTTGAAATCCACGTACTGAAAAGAGACATGCCCCTGGCCAGGCACGGTGGCTCACGCCTGTAATCCCAACACTTTGGGAGGACGAAGCGGGTAGATCACCTGAGTTCAGTAGTTCAAGACCAGCCTGGCCAAAATGGCAAAACCCCATTTCTACTAAAAACACAAAACTTAGCCGGGCTTGGTGGCGCATGTCTGTAATACCAGTTACTCAGGAGGCTGAGGCAGGAGAATCGCTTCAACCCTGAAGGCAGAGGTTGCAGTGAGCCAAAATCGCACCACTGCACTCCAGCCTGGGAGACAGAGTGAGATTCGGTCCACTAACACACCCCCCAGAAAAGAAAAGAAGAGACGTGCCCCTTAAATATGGACACATATTATGTATCAATTAAAATTAATAAAAAAATTAAAGTCTATTAGTTAAGGAATTTTTTTAAATAAGTGCCTCTACTCTAAGGTCCCTGGGTGACTGCAAGAAGCAGAGCAGCCATGACACGATTCACCTGAAACAGCAGGTCAGAGCTCCCACTTCCTCCTCCCAGCCCACCTGGAATAGTTCAGTATCATTACATGACCAAGAAATATATTTCTGTCATGCACAGTGGAAGAAAACTATCCATTTGGAAAATGACAGCTGGACCTCTAGTGGTGTTTGGCAGCCACAATTCCCCTATTCCCCCCTTAATTTCTCCCCTATCTTCTCTTAAGAATTCCCTACTCTCTAATTATTGCTGCTACTGCTACTACCACAGTGGTTTAGGCCAAGGGGAACTACTTCCTGTCCAAAACACTTGCCTGAATTTAACCTCACTCTTAATTTTCATAAGACAGCCAAGATAATTAAACAAGACTTTGTAATGAATTGAGGTAAAGCAAAAAGAGAGAAAATAATCTTGACAATCTGATTCACAAAGTATGACATGCTCTCCTTAACTGACCACCTTTGTTCCTTCTTAGCTACTGTCTCTTTAGTATACACCACTTGGAAGCCACACATAAGCATTTATCTTCAACAAATCAAGCAAGAGCACAAAGCACAGAGAAAAGCAAAGCTTCCTTCCTTGTACTTATTTCCAGATCAGTTTTCACATGACAATTTCATGACTAAACACCCATCACCATAAATTTGATGTGAAAGAGACCCAGTATTTTTCCCACAGGTGTGACTTTTCCCTACAACCTCCATTAGACAAGTCCCCTAAGCATCTCATGCCTAAAAAGCCTAAAGAGGAAAATGATGTAGTTTAAAGACTGTTTCTTTACATGAAGCAATTGAATAATTTTCCCAGTTACACAATTAAGTTACCGACAAAACTAAGACACAAGCCTTGCTCTCTGGCTCAGAGTCAAGCATTATCACCATATCATACAATTCATTTTCCCTAGTGACCAGCACATAGAAAGCATGACATTTGCCATGGTTAGAAATAAGGAACAACTTCCTATTTTAAATAGGCGTCCAAAGGGCTGGCCAAAACCTTTACTGACAATATTACAAAATCCTTTATTGAAGATTTTTGAGTAAAGCAGAACCTCATTGTTTCCAAGATATGGCATTGGAATTTCCATTCTAGATTTAAGATTCTATTTCCAGCACTGGAATCGTACATTTTAATCAGAGTTTTCCCATCTCACAAACCATTTAAGAGACCCAAGGGACTTTTTATATCTGGGCAAAATCTATTACTGTGTTGCATTATTCAAGAAATTGCCTGGCTTTGAAGCTCTTTCTGTACATTCTCTTCCCCACACAATGAGGTTTACGAGTGATATTTCAATGCAAGAACTTAAGAATACGTTGTTATATTGTTCTCCTTTGAAAAACTTATATTGAGGACCACACTCAAAATTTCTGCTTATGATACTCAATTTTGGAAATGATCACCCATCATCTTGTTTACATATTAATAATACTATTTATAGAATTTACATAACACCTTCTTTTAGAGCAGAATAATGCACTTCACATCCATTATTTCATTTATCTTTATAATATCCTTTTGATATGTGGAGAGAACAGTTGCCGCTCCCTATTTTAATGTGAAAAAATTAACTAGAAAAAGAAATTCATTATCCTTGATGTGGATAAACAGCTTCTAAGTAGAGTGCCTACATCAATTGGAGAATAAACCCTCAATTATGAAGGATATTTTTGTCAATATATTGAATGAGTATAGCAAAGTTTATACATTTTTATAATGCAAAAGTAAATACTCATTTATAATGAGATTAAGCCAAGTTTATTTTATTCTTTTAAAAAATATATTTGCTTTTAGAAAATATTAATATATGTCATTAAAAATTTAGGGAAAACAGAAAAGCATAACATTTTATAAACAAATAGTACATAATAGTGTCACTATCTGATTTGTCAGAATTTCACACTTATATATGTCATTATTAATGTAGAAGGAAATTATGACTTTTTTTGCTTATAATTCGCTTAATAGCAATACTATCACTCAGTTTCATACATCAGTCAGCTCTCTTGACACAATGACAACTGATTAAAAAACATTAGATAATAAGGCAAATAAAAATGGATAACCATTTTAAACTATCATGCTTTAAGAAATCTCCAGATTACAAATTTATGAGACAACACTGCAAGTATTTTAAAAGCTATAAAATATTTTCATATGCAATGACAATAGTGGTTTCCTACCCCATATCTATAACAGAATCCTGACATTTTGGGGAGGTACCCATTTTTCCAGACAATAATTAAAACAGAAATAAACTATTTATCATACTTCCCCGTACTTAGGTATGGCCATTGACATAGTTCTGGTGAATAAGATATTAGAAGTCTACCAGATGCAACTTCCCAGGAAGCTAATATTTTCCTTATTAAAAAGGACTGACTCAGCTGCTGTGTGCCTTGTGCCTGGCCCCCTCTACCTGCCTGTGGTACAGATGTCATGCCTGGGAGCTTTACTAACTGTCTTTGCACCAGCAGAATAAAACACATACACTAATTACAGTAGAGTCAAAAGTAAGAAGGAGCCCAATTCCTTCATAGTCTCCTTGGTTATTAAGAACTATCTTTCTGCTGACACTTTATGTTGTGTAAAAAAAATAACCAACTTCTTGCTGGTTGTAGCATTGTATGTCAAATTATTGGTTACTCCCAAATGAATGCAATCTTAACTGATAAAATATCCTCAATGTATCCCAATCGAATCCTTCTTTTTCTCTTATCACATGGCTTAAAGCAAAAATTAATTCCCTGCACTAAGTCAGACAAATCTAAATGGAGAGTCTGTAGATTCTTTGTCATATGCACAAAATTATTTTCCATCTTTATATCCACGTACTGCAAGTGCCAACCTTCTTTCACCTTCATACTCCTCCTTTTAAAGTATTTCTCAGTTTGTGATAGTGTGAAGTCAGAAGGAATTTGGTGGAAACAAACTTACATTAAATGGTAAAGAGGGCAACCCACTTTGCTGTACATTTTGCCTATAATCCAAATGGGGAAAACAATTTTTTTCCAAATTCATTGGTATTCTTCATCTGTATCCCTATCTTACCGAAGATTATAGCTAAGTAGGAGGTATGACTCACAGAAAGAGTTTTCTTAATATAAATTTCACCCATTGAATAAAATTTGAACTATTCTCTAAGCAATGCAAAACAGAGACTCTTGAAGTCTCATGCTATTCTTCACGCAGTGAAAAATAAGATGAAAATTATACAAATTATCCAAAATGTTCACACCCGAACTTCTTCAAAATGAAAGAATTGGTACAAAGCACCCTAAATTTCATATCCAAGGTCAGTAATTACATAGATCTGTAGACACTAATTTTATCCTTCAAAAATGTAAAATGTGAAGTCTTAAAAATTACTTTATGTATTCAGTTGGAAATATATTTGGCTGGAAGTAACAAAAAACCTAACAAATAGTGGAAGAAACAATTAAGGGGTTTATATTATTCTCATGAAACAGTAAATCTGGAGGTAGGCAGTGCAAGGCTGATACATCTTGAAAATGCCACCAAGAATCCAAGCTATATCTATTTTGCCACTTCATCATCCTAAGCCTATGGATTTATTCCTCATCCTTCCAAGAAGGCCACTCATCTCAAAGGATCATCCATGCTCTATGGAGAAAGAAGGGGTAAGAGACAGGGGAAAGAGACTTCGTTTTAAGAAGTTTTGTTCGAGAAGGGAAGTGCTCCCCAGAAGCTTTCATCTAATCTTTGTCAAGGGAGGCTGGGAAATTGAATGTTTTGCTTTCCACCTTGTATAGCAGAGGAAGATGAGAGAGAAAGGGGATGAAATGATATTCAGCCAATCTACAGTATCTACCATACCTCCAGTCCAGTTAAATCTAGTGCCATCCATATTAGCATCATGACTATTGTCATTATCATTGTCAACAAAATATTTGTTCCCCAAATTGTGCTATGTGCTATAACCATATAGTTGGATAGTCTTAACCCAACCGTGACCACTCTTACTGTTGCAAATTCTGACCATGTCAAGACATAATACTAATTTCAAATTCAAATATTAACTTCCTGGAGATCTTTCTTATGGATAATACTTAATTGCATGGGTCTATCACAAAATGCCTCAAATGTTTTGTCAAACTATATCCACTAATCTGAATTTTCACCAAATGATAATGCTGGAAAGAACTTTAGAGATTATCATAAGTTAGACTTATTTTACACCCTGAGGCTTACACACAGGATGTCACTGACCCAATAAATAGCAGCACTGGAACTCAGGACTTGCAGTTCCCAGTCCTCACTTACTCAGTCACTAAAGTGTAACCTTGCAAATAGAAGTCCTACACAGTGCTTTCTAGGGTAATTAACTAGAAAAAAAACTGCCTCATTCTATTATATCTTTTTGTACAACATTCCCATTTTTCTGCATTGAGTTTTTCACTCTGGTATACTTCATGACACTGCAAAACAATTCAGTCTTATTTCTCATCCAGGGAGCTGTACTAGTCACAGAGATGTATATAAGAACTTCCTTTAAGTATAAATAGGCAGCCTCCTTAAAAGTAATTTCAATACTGGCCTTGCCTCCTGATCTCTGAATTCAGTTATTATTCTATGGTCTTAAATATTTTTTTATCCGTGATATAAGGAAAACATGGATGTGGTTTTGTTTTTACCCTTAGAAAAATCCCCCCAGTAAATACAGCAAATGCTGCTTTAATCTTTCTTTTTTCAGCCCTTAACATTTGATATAGGTGAAATTGGTTTTAAATGACCACCAGAGCAGCCTTATCAGAAAAAGAGAGAATTCTCTCAAAAGGACACTGTTTCTCCATATGGTAAGAAGGTGAGAGCAGAAAGACACAGATGGAGAATCTTTCTAAGGAATCTTAATATATGTTGTAAGTGTGTATGTGTGTGTGTGTGTGTGTTATGGGGGAGGAGAGAGCAAGCCCTGTGGGCTGAGTTGCCTGTTTGTATTTCGCACAGTCAGTGTGTTTGAACACCTGCTGGTCCTGCTACATCCTTCTCACCTGCTGCCACTCTAGAATCTGCAGGGAGACAAATCCTGCAGCATACCAATGTACCATGCCCAGGACAACTGCCACCATCCACAGGCCTTTAAGGCTGACTCAGACTATAAAATAAGTCATTATCCTTATCACTTTCCCCAACAAAGACAATCCGCAGTTAATGCATAAGTATAACACAAAACAGTATCTGGAGGTCTTTCCTAGGAATCCGTAAATACTTAATATTGAATGCAAATTTTTGACTATATGTTCATTTTTCTGGATAATTGATCCATATGTCCCTCAGATTTTCAAAGAAGCCTACTTTTTATTTTAAAAAAATCATGTCCTCCCAACTTCTTGAAGTATTTTTTCTTTTTAAAAAAGAGGTACTGAGAGATTATACCTCACAATAGTTTTTTAATAAGCCTTCTCAAAGGAAGGCAATTCTGATTTCTTAAAGAAAATATCAAATCAGGAAATTCTAAGAACTCAGAATAAACAAGCCCTGCCATCATTGAACTGAAAGAACTTAGATTCCCTTATGACTTTCTAACATGTCAGTTTTCTAAAATATAAAACAATAGGGTTGAAATAGGTGATCTCTAAGATCACTTTCAGTTCTAAAAATGCCATAATTCTATGAGTCAGCACTGTGATATACCAGGAGAGCCAAAGACAGAATCCTGGTATCTGCTCCTTAATCCATTCAAAATATCAGCAAGTTGCTTATGGAAATAACGTCATTTACTTTCTCTAAGTTAAAGTGTCCATGGGATAAAGGATTTTTTAGTATTTCCCACAAAGATGGCAATAAATAAGAAGTACTAATATTTTTCAAATGGATTAAGATAACTTGAAAAAAAAAATGTTTCATAGAGTAAATGTCACATACCAAGATTTTTGTCTTAGATTCTGACAGGGTATGACTTGACATTTAATTCTCCAATTACATTAATATTAACTAACTTAATTTAAATAAGCTATCTGGAACTAAGGTTTAAACTATGTCTCCACAATGAATATGTATTACAGGGAAATACAATCAAACTAGTATTTTCAATGATAGTAATGTATAATGTGGTTGAGGATTTAAACTAGAGTGTTTTTTAAAAGCATATGTCGCTGGGCATGGTGGCTCACACCTGTAATCCCAGCACTTTGGGAAGCCAAGACAGGCGGATCACTTGAGGTCAGGAGTTCGAGACCAGCCTGGCCAACATGGTGAAACCCAGTCTCTACTAAAAAAAAAAAAAAATACAAAAATTAGCCAGGTGTGGTGTTACACGCCTGTAATCCAGCTATCTGGGAGGCTGAGGCCAGAGAATTGCTTGAACCCAGAAGGCAGAGGTTGCAGTGAGCCAAGATTGTACCACTGCACTCCAGCCTGGGTGACAGAGCGAAACTCTGTCTAAATAAATAAATCAATAAATAGATTTTTAAAACTTTAAAAAAAATTTTAAATTAAGAAATAAGAGGACTGAGAATGGTGGCAAGAGGGAGATGGACTGCTTAGTGACCTCTGGACTGGAGGAACAATAGAGCAGTAGGGCAGTGGGTGTCTTCCAACTCTCTATTCAACAGCAGGCCCAGAGTCTCCCGACTTCTAACCTAGCAGTAGAAAATGATCTAGGTAGGTTTATTCCTCGTCTGCATCTAACTGGGGTCCATTTGACAATACTAGGTGGCCTCAAAGCACTGGCACCAGGAATCCTGCCACAACAAGTTCCAGGCCTAAGAGTGCTCCTCATTTCTGCAAGACTGAAAGTCACTTAGAGACACTTCCCTGACCTAGAGCACCATGGGGCCTGGCCTGGGGAGGCTTCTTCTTCCCCTTCAGGTGGCACCAGCAGCGTTCAGTGGGAGGCCCAGAAGCATCAGACAAACCAGGCAGACTAACAGCACCTCAAAGTCTCTAGAAATTAAATTGTCATTGAAACCACTGCCCACAAAAGTAGGCCAGGATCTGTGTGCTAACCCTAAACAGAGTGATTATCTGTTAAAATACAAGATTTAAATAGAAACCCAGAGCCTTCTAACATAATAGCTAAAATGTCCAAAATATGACCACAACTTGAATGAGAAAAGACAATCAAGTGACACCAACATTTAAGTGAATCAGATGTTGGAATTATCTAACAAAGATTACAAAGCATTTATTCTAAAAATGTTTCAGGCTCGACACGGTGACTCAAACCTGTAATCCCAGCACTTTGGGAGGCTGAGGCAGGCAGATCATGAGGTTAGGAGATTGAGACCATCCTGGCCAAAATGGTGAAACTGCTTCTCCACTAAAAATACAAAAAATTACCTGGGCATGGTGGCATGCACCTATAGTCCCAGCTACTCAGGAGGCTGAGGCAGGAGAATCGCTTGAACTCGGGTGGCAGGGTTTGCAGTGGGCCAAGATCATGCCACTGCACACCAGCCTGGGTGACAGAGCAAGACTCTGTCTCAAAAACAAAACAAAACAAAAAAATGTTTCAGCAAACCAATACAAATTCCCTAGAAACTAATGAAAAAATAGAATGTCTCGGCAAATAAGCATAAGCTGCAAAAAGAATCAAATGGAAATTATTGAGCTGAGAAATACAGTAATCAAAATAAAATACTAGATGGACTCCATAGTGGAGAAGACAGAGGATAGAATCAGTGAACTTGAAAACAGATCAGCAGAATGTTTTCTATTTGAACAAAGAGAAAATACCAGGAAAAAAAATGATGAACCCAGCCTGAGGGTCTTGTGGGACAACAACAAAAGATCCAACTTTCATAGCATTGGAGTCACAGAAGGAGATAAGAAAGAGAGTGGGGCTGAAATACTTTTGTGTTTGAAGAAATAATGCCGAGGAATCTCCCAACTTGGTGAAAGACAAACCTACGTATTACAAACCTGATCAAATCCCAAACAGAACAAACCAAAAGAAATTCATCCCAAAACACATCATAATCAAACTTCCAAAAATTAAAGACATAGAAAATAATCTTGAAACTATCCAGAGAGAAATGACGCATTGCATATAAGGGAGCATCAATTCAAGCAACAACAAATTTCTCATTGAAACCAGGGAGACCTGTGAAATGAAGTGACATAACACTTTTCAAGTGTTGGAATAAAAAGAAACTGTCAACTATAAATTCCTTCCACATATGCATTTTCTATATCATATTTGATGGCTGAAACACCACATTTCAAAAGACCAATGGATTAAAACTGGCAAAATGAATGTATGGGGTAGGAACACCATCACAGGTTGGTTTCCCTGGCCAGCTAATTCTGAAATGAAGTTCAAAGCCCTATTTTATTAGGAACAGCCTGAGGAAGGATGGGGAAAGAAACAGAAAAGACCAAAGGGAGAAGTAGAGCTGCAATGCAAGCCCTCAGGGAGCTCCAGAGCTAGAAAGATCCCTCAGAGTTTTCCAGAGTTGTGCTGAGATGGCCCAATCTTTATACTCCCACGTGGATCAGCCACTGGATGTGAGCTGCACTGGAAAGGGGTGTGACCTCGGACAAGGGAGCTTTCTACAGCTCAGGCAATCCCTGAAAAGTCTGACCATTGAAGGCCGTCTGTTGACCACACTCTCAGAAGCTGGGGCAACAAGTCCCTCCTTGAAGAACGATTTGGCACATCACAGTGTCCACTGTATTACCACATGGTGGCTACAATAGCCAGTGCCTGAAGGAACTAATTTGTTTTGTGGTCAGCAACATCCTACACCTCCAAACTATGCTGCTTGAAGGTTTTTGGAAATAGAAATGGGTGAAATTGTATGACATGATAATAAATTGTTAACCCCCAAATCTTTCTAACTGAAAACCTCTCCATATACCTCTTGCTCTTTAGCCAAATTAAGTCAAGTAAGATATTAAGAGTAACCTAGAACTCTTTATTTCTTCATGATTTTAAAAATTCCATTTGTAAACCAAAATGGAATTATTATTTCTGTGTCCAGTATCTTTATCAAACAAACCTTTACTTGTACATACACAGTACCTATTATTATTAAATACCTGTCTCTAGATAGGCAAAGGACTCCAAGATCAGAAAACCATGTATGATTGATTTCTTATTCCTCAAATCAAAAACAGTACTATTTTGAAAGCAAACAAGTATATCTAACAGGTTACTCTCTAGCGAAATTTAAAAGAATTCATTTTTGCAAAATATGTCAAGCCACAGAAACTGAAAAGCAAATCAGCTGATAAAAATACAAGTAGACACACTGCAACATTGTTTAGCTCCCAACTGTAATAAGGAAAACAGAAAGATGATAGATATATAGATAAACAGCCTCAATGCATCAATCAAGCCATCTCAACAATTCCAGTCCATTTAACAATCTTACTTATTTTTTGTAAATTAACAAAATTGGCACGCTGTTGTTTAGAAAATGAAAAAGGATAGAAACAGTCAGCAAATATATGGCAGTCAAGTCCTACAAGTATTGATTTGAAGAGTTGAATAGGCCAATGTTATACTTATTGACCTTCAGGGGCTTTCTCTCTTGGGATGTCAAGAAATGAGGTATCCTGAGAGAGAAGAAGCTCAACTTCCTTTACTGCAGTGAAATCATTGGCCTTATCTATCTTCTTGTCAATTCGTGTACAGATAAATTCCAGACCCCTACCTACACTTCAGGTTGTAGGTAAAAACACTTGGAAATCTCCAAAGTTGTTTTGTTTTTATGAATATAGTTGGTATAATAACAGCTTTTAGCAAAAGGAAAGGGAGGGGGAGTATGATCTCCTAATAAAAATAGCATCTGGACTTTTATTACGTTTTTTTATGCTTAATGTGCCTTTGATTCTTATAACGTAGCCAAGAATTTTCCAGCAGCTGGAAATCTTTGAAATTAAAAGATGCATGTGATTCAAATAACAGTTATATCTCAGATCTAAGACGTAGACTGCATAGAGTTACCATATCTGTTCAGTGGCATCATATAATTATGATGTAAACCTAATATAAGTACAACGTAATTTTAGGTGACAGTCTCAAAGTCTTGCTAAAAATTATCCCAGGCACGTGTGTGACACACACAGACACACACACACAAGTATATATAACCACTGTAATTAAGAGCGATTCCTCTGTGCGCTCCTCCTTATACACGCTTTAAAGCTGTTGGCCACAGTGGGTTCCGATTTGTGTTTGAAGTACCGCACAAGGAAGGTGGCCTGTGAAAACCGGGAAGGAAGGAGGCAAAAAGCAGGAAGATGGAAAAAGAGAGTAGGCATCAAGGAAAGTGACAGGAGGAAAGAGGAGAGCCTCTTCCTTCCCCAAAACACTCTTGTAGCTTAGAAAGGTCCAAGCCCCCTAACTAAACACCAGACAGAGCTTCCCAAAAGTTCCTGGCAGAGCCTTGGTGATGCCGAGGCTTGAGTGCGCCCCCCTTGGTGCCCCAGCCACCAGGGCACGCAGAACCATCCTGGAGCCTCAGCCCAGCAAACTCTTGGGTAGTTCAGGCTGCCTTCCGCGCCTGCTGCCTGCAGTCAATCACTGGGCACCGCGCGCCCATCCGTCACCTACTCCAGGGCTTCCAAGCCCTGAATCCTTCTGCCTCTCTCCATTCTCCCTTGGCCTCTCTCCTTCCTCTCCTCCCCAGTGACTTGTCAAGAGGTCCAAGGGCGGAAGCCGAAGCAGAGAAGATGAGGGCGAAAGGCTAGAGGCCGATTGGCGGATTTTCTACAAGGGGCAACAATGACGCCGTCAATACGACCATCCAGGCCCGCCGACCCCATTCCTTCTTCGCCCCCCATCAGCCCTACAGCACCCCACACTCTCCATTGCGGCTTCAGTGTGTGATGAAGTAAGAGAATGAGGAAAAATAAACCCGCAGCCTCCTAGGCAGCCCTTACCTCAGGCTGCCCTCTCGGAAGCCGCCCTCCTCCTGCCCGAGGCGCCTCTGCTGCACAGCCGCGGCCGCAGCTCTCTGGACGCCGGTACTCCACCCGGCGCGGGTAGACCGTGCGCTGCGAGTGAGCCTTCCGCGCTCCCGGGGGAGGGGGGACGAAAGTCTGCCCGGAGGGCGCTCGCGTGCAGCCCGGCCCGCGACGAAGAGCCTGCAGCCGCTGAGGAGAGGCCAGGAGCCCCGGGAAGGGGCGCGCGGGCCGGGGGCGGCTGCGGAGCGCGCGCGCGGACGGGCCAGCGGGCTAGCCTGGGGGACCCGCGCCAGGGAGACAGAGGCGCTGGCGACGCGCCCCTCAGCTCTTCTCTCCTCCTCTGGCCCTTTAAACCCCCTCTCCCTACTGTCCACCCCCGCCCCCCGGAAGAGACAGCTCGCCGATGCCACTTGGTCGGCCGCGCTGCGCTCTGCAGCCGGGTGCGGGGAAAAACAATGTGACCGTATCGCACGGATGAGATGCTGTGTAGTAGGTTGTAACTGCTGAGACCACCACCTGTCAATTCTAGGGTGCAAAGCACGCCGTCCCCAGTCGTCTGGCCTCTCCCATTGCCCTCCCAGGTTATTTTCTTTCCCCACCTACCTCACAGACCTCCTGCAATATTCTACGGGCACGGTACCAGGGGAGTTTTGCAAAATAACCCTCTCTCCCAGCTGGGAGTTCACAGCATCTCCCTTACCACCAGAGCTGAAGGATTACACACAGCCCTGCGTGCCTATCCAAAGCCAGAAACCGAAAATCCCGGTTTGAACCCCACGCTCGCCGGCCCCCCAGCCCCCATTCATAATCCCAGCGGCCGGCCGTCTGCCACTACACCCCCTCCCCCGGCCGCCCGCGCTCTTTCCCATTCGCCGTCCCTGAAACGTGTCAGTCACTCGCTGTGCATCTGCCATGAATACAGGACGAAGAGCTCTGCAGCTACTGGCTGCACAAAGAGGGACTGGGGCGCAGGGAACGCAGATCCCGTGTTGGGGGAGGCGAGAGAGTCAGCGGGGCACATTACGTGGAAGGAGCCAGTGGGACCGTGGGAGTCCGCTGGTGTCGTGTTGCACAAAGGGGCTCCAGAGTGAATACGCGCAGTGCTCCTGAACCAACAGGTCAGATCACCTCCCAAGAGATTCTCCACCAAGACACCCATGAAGATGGGTCCCACAACTTGGGAATTCGTGTGATGGAGCAACAGGCACTCCGGAACCTCACTGAGCCTGCTTTAAAAATGCAACAGGGTGGAGTCCTACGTGTGTGTGTGTGTGTGTGTGTGTGTGTGTGTGTAGAGTGCGAGAGGTATGCTGGAAGGCACAAGTTTCCTTTACCCCGGTTGTCCAACCCTTTCAGTCAGAGAAAAAAAGAAGGAAGCTGGCAAGGAAAAAGAGGAGGAAGATAGGCATGAAGTAACTTTGCCTATCCAACTACTACACTAGCTAGAGACCAAAATGACTTTAACAGATAACATTTGCCTGTTTATAGATTTATTCCAATAAACATCATGGCACACCTACTTTGCACCGAGCACTTTGCAGAAGCTGAAAGTGCAGAGTCAATTAGAACATAGTCTCTGCACCCAAGGAGCTCACTGCCTAATAGGAGAACCAACTATGAAAGCCCGAGACAAACAACACAAGTATTTCATAACAGAAGCACATACCAATTGCTTAAGCAATTTTTTATATGTAAGAGAAGGAACAGGTCAGGGAATTAAATCTCATCTGAACTGTGTATTAAAGGACAAATAGGGACCTCCCAAAGAAGGGCAATAACCTAGTAACCTACTATTCACCCATTCACCCAAAATAGCTTTACATGCCTATATGTTGAAAGGCATGTCTAAGAGCTTATCAGTGTGGGAACTTAATGAACTTTCCCCTTCATCGTTTTGGAGGAAACATATTCAAACACTAGCCTTTGGAGTGTAAAACACCCATTTCCCCACATCAGAGATGCTACCAAGTGTTCGCTGGTTATTCTGCCTTTTTGGACCTGTTGCTTACACTGTGCCATCTACCTCATCCATAACCTTGAAATTGAGCCCAAAGCCAAAATTAATAATAGTGAGGCAATAAGCACCTGAAAGGAAGCCAACAAAATCTGCACTGTAGTCATTGTTCTCACAGTTTTCATCTGTAAAATGATGACAATGTAATCTCTTTTTCTGAACTACAGTTAGGATTAATTAGTCATATGTATTAAATATAAGGCAACCATTGCCTAAAGAGAGTGTAAGGAATCTAAATTGATCAATCTAGGGGAAAAAAAGAACCAATTTAAGCGTCATGCTGCCCCTTTTTGAATATGAGAAATTTGAAAGGTATTAATAATTACTAAGCCTCCCAAGGTTATTACATCATCTTCAGAAAAATGTGTCCAAAGAGTTGTAACTGCAAAAAGAATTATTACATGGATTCCAGTAGAAAATGATGTCAGCTTTCTAAGCATCTTTCTCATCTCTTTCTAAAAATTACATCAACTAACAAAGAGAATGGAAAAGAAGTGTCAAACACCGTTTTCAACAAATTTATACAGATTTTACCTACAAACTCCAAAGTGCTTCTAAAGGTTGCCAAAAGCAGCTGAGTTTGGGCAGAAGTCATGTGGAAAAGGCCCAGGGAGAGGCAATGGGAACCAGCAATAGAAATATCAGAAAGTGCCAGCAAAAATGTTTTCTGGGAAATGAGAGGTATATCATAAAATGCAAAAGCTATGTCTCTCAAAAACTGGAGCAGAAGCAGAAGGAAGGCAAAAAAGACACATACATACGGATGATGAAAGAAAACACAGGAAGTTTCCAGAAACACGGTAGCAGTAGATCTCAGCGTCAGCAAAACTTTAATGCTTGAAGATGATCAAATCACTATGAAATGTAAAAGTCCTATTCCTTCTTTGTAAAAACTGGGGAGCAGAGAACTATGGGAAAAGGATCTTCTGGACCTAATTCCCTTCAAAGTCTCAGAGGAAGTGAGTATACAAGGATGCCATAACTACTAAAAGCAGTCTGCCTGTGAGGCAACAGTAAAAATGAATCTATAATCTATTGCTGCATAATAAGCCACCCAAAACAATGGTTTAAAAAACTACCAGTGATTTGCCTACAGTTTAGTGAGATGAAAAATTGGGATGGGCTCAGCTGTGTGGGCTTAGTGGCTAATCTCTGCCCCATGTGGTATCAGCAGGTCTTACTCACAAATCTGGATCTCTGAAAGGATAGCTTGTACACGTAGGGCCTTTTCCCAGGAAACTAGTCAGGCTTTTTCACATGGAGGTTGACATATTCCCAATAACAACAGAAATGGTGGCCTAGTGTTCATGCTTTAGTGTTCACACCCTTTCAAGGTTCAAGCTTCTGTATGTGTCATGTTTGCTAATGTCCCATAGGCTAAACCAAGTCATGTAGCTAAGTCCAGAGTCAACGTGGGAGGATTTTATGGGCATGGGTAGAGGGAGGTGTCAATTATTGGAGATCATTAAGTGGGAGCTATTTGTTTTGAGAACAGGAAAGCCACTTTGCAACCTCCACGTCAGGAACTTTCTCTGAGGACTTTGAGCAGAAAAATAATTCATTCGGTAGTGAGCAGTGATAAAGAAGAAACTGGCATAACACAGATACAGAAATACTATTTTTAAAATTCAGAAAATGAGCATCAAAACTTTTTAATAGATGAGGGGAAAAAAGTGTTGTCACAGAGACAATTAAAATTATGACTATAAATTTTGCAATGCAAGAAAATAACTAATAATACTTTAGCATAGTATTTACTGTTGCCAGGCAATATTCTAACCACTTTATAGAGATATGAACTCAATTGATTCTCAACACAACTCTGTAAATTAGGTATTATTATTATTATTACCATTATATAGATTTAAAGACCTAAGGGACAAGTTAAGTAACACTCAAGATCACACAGTTAGAGGAGGACCCAGTATTTAAACCCAGTTAATCTTGTTCTAGAGTCTTCGATCTTATTCATACGCAGTGTAGTTTCTCTAAAAGAAGCATATTTGTTGCTATGTTAAGAAATAAACATCATCTATTAAGGAAAACCAAAAAGCACAAATGAAGAAACTCAAGAGAGAGATGAGAAGGATGAAATTAGTTGATTTTTTTAATAGAAAGAAGACGAAAAGCAAACCATGACAGAAATGAAAGCAATATTGGAAGAAACACAAAAGAGGAATAAGTATTGTGGGTAAGTAAGACATAGCAAACAAAATTATTTGTGTGAAACTGACAATGATAGATGAAATGCAACACACATATAATTGGAGTCTCTAAAGAAGAAAACTTTATCTGTGGAACAGAGCAAATCGTTTCAAGCAAAATTATAAAATAACTTTCTTGAAATTGATAAAAAAGACTTCAATCTACATGTGCAACATAAATACCATGTAGTAGAAAAAATGATTCATAATGATTGAACAAATTATTGGATTTTATATATACGTAAGGAACCCTTGAAGCAGCAAGCAAAACAATCAATTCTTGGGGAAAGAAAAATAAATCAATCTACCCTCAGTCTTCTTGAAAGCAACATTCAAAGCCTAATGACAATGGGCTTTTGTTCCAATGACAATGGAAGCAAAACTTATTACATTCTCGTGGAAAAAAAATATGATCTAAGGATTTTATATCTAGCTAGTTTTTCATCATATATAAATGTCATATTTTTAAACATTAGAACTCAAAGAATATTCCTCTCATAAGGGATATACTAGAATAAAAATGGGAAAACTTTCTCAAAATGACTGGTGGTGAACACTGAATGTATTTTTACTATAAAACTAATACTACAAAAAAAGTTTGAATGTTACAGGTTTTGAAAATATAGAAATGACACAAATCACAATCTTGGGAAGGGAAAGAAAAAAGGTGGTGGTAATTAGAATAAGTTCATTGATTGACTCACCTGTAACTATTTAGGTTGAAAATGTCATTTAAAGCTGACATACAAGTAGTAGAGTAAGCATACATAACATAAAAAGATAAACACTAAAAAAATGTAATTTTTAAACAAAATATGACAGCTGATGAAACACAGTGGGGGAAAAAGAAGAGGATACATACCAATTTATCATTGCTCATAACTAATAGTTATATCCAAAACAATAAAGAATATGAGTATTATATAAAGATGGAATTATAAAGGTAGCAGCTAGAGAGAAAATTTGCACCTTAATGCACACTTTAAATATCAGAGGCACCATAAATTCATGCATACATGTATAATTACACACATATCTATGTATATATCAAAGAATTGAGACAAATTTTTTCAATCAATACACATTTTAAGCTATTTTTTAAAGGATTTTCAAATTGCATTAAAACCAAAACTCCATGCTATATATAAGATACACATTGAAAAAAAAAAAGTTCAGATGGTTGAAAATTAAAGGAAGAGCAAAGTTTTACCCAAATAATACCCATCCACATTCCCCCCACCCAAACACATGGCAAAGGAATAGTAATAATATAGTGGAACTCGTGACTTTAATTTCAGACAAGTTGGACTCAGAACAAACAAGTATTAAATAAAGCAAAGAAAAACACTTTATGATATAAAAAGTAAAAATCACAATGAAGATGTGAAATTTATAAATATCTATGAACCAAATACACAACAGAAACTTGTATATACAAGTTTTATTACAAGAGATATAAAGACATATGGAAAGCAACTGAGCAACAATAGGACAGTTTTACTCACCTCCCTCAGTCAACTCCAGATATATCAGACTTTCTACCTCTAAAGTAGAGATTACATATTCTTTTTAAGGGCTAATATTATATTCATAAAAATTGCCATTTATTAAACCATAAAGATAAAATGCAAAAATAAGAAATTAGGGACAATGCTATATGATGACAATTCCATAAAAACAGAAATCAATAGAAAAATCAGAAAAATAAAAATCTTTCCACCTGAAAATTCTAAACAAAAAACCTCTCTTAAGTAACTATGAACAAAATTTGTAGGATTTCTTGAAAATAATGAGGTATGAAAACACTACTGAAAAGAATTATGTGATACAGCTTAAGCTTAATTCATGAATTATGCACCAACCAAAAAGTTAGAAAAACAACTATTAAACAGAAGGAAACTAAAAGAAAAAAAATTGAACAATTTAGAATAATTAATAAATGAGTTAGGAAAGGAAGGTGATTAGAGCTAATGTGTAATTTGAAAAGTCAGCCTTTTTAATATTTAAAATAATTGTTAAATTAATCAAAAAAATATAAATACACTGTAAGAAATTAAAAGGGGTTGAACATAGAAATAAAGAATGTTAATGTAATTCTAAAGATTACTTTAATCTGTTATAATGTTCCTCATTTTTTCATTTTTGCTTCCCAAGAAAATTTTAATTTAATTTTTCCCTAATGAGAGAAATTGACCATTGTAATATCAGAGACATATTGCCCCAATTGACAGTACATGCTCTACTATATGCAAATGCATTTGAAAATCTGGGTTAAATGGGTATTTTTAGTGGGAAATATAAATAACCTGAACTGACCTTAGAGGACAGAGAAAATCCAAAGGGAAAAAGTTGAGAAAATTGTCGATTCCTTGCCCTCCTCCAATGAGTAAACAAGCCAATATGAATTTTACAAGGAAATTTTACCAAACCATTGAAGAATGGATAATTCTCATTATATCTAATCTATTAAAAAGTGTAAAAAAGAAGGAATAATTTTAATTAAATTTTATAAAGTATTTAGCATTAATACTAAAATTTAATAAGGGACACACATAAAGGAAACCTACAGATCAGTCTTACTTTTAAATTCAAAATCCAAGAATATAAGCATAATTCAATGTTAGCAGTTTTTCAGGTAAATAATCATAGGGAAAGATCTAAATAGAAAGAACCATAAAATTTTTATTCTAGAGACATTAAAAAAGCATCTGAAAAATTCAATAGCCATTTTTTAGAGTTTTTCACTTTTTAATTTAATTTAATTTTTTATTGATACATAACAGATGAACATTTTTTGGGGGGTACATGTGATAATTTAATACATTTATATAAATTGTAAAGATAAAATCAGTGTAATTGGAGTATCCATCACATTAAATGTCTTTTCTTTATGCTAGCAACATTTGATTATTCTCTTCTAGCCATTTTGAAATATGCAATAGATAACTGTAAACTATAGTCACCCTACTGATCTATCAAACACAAGATACACAAGGTTTTCTTCTTTCATCTATCAAAATGTGTATTTGTACCCATTCATCAACCTCTCTTCATTTTTCCTCTTCCCTTTCCTTGCCAGCCTCTGGTAACTACCAATCTGCTCTCTATCTCAATGAGATCCACTTTTTCAACTCCCAAGTCCAAGTAAAAACATGCAATATTTTTCTTTCTGTGCTTGGCTTATTTCACTTAATATAATGACCTCCAGTTACATCCATGTTGCTGCAAATGACAGTATTTCCTCATTTTTATGGCTAAAAAATATGGCAATGTATATATAGACCATATTTTCTTTATCTATTCATTCACTGATAGACACATAGTTTGATTCTGTATTTTGGCTATTCTGAATAGTACTGCAATAGACAGAGTGCAGATATCTCTTCCACATATTGATTTTGTTTTTCTTTTGGACATATACAGAGTAGTGGAGTTGCTGGATCACATGGTAGTTCTATTTTCAGTTTTTTGAGGAAGCTCCATACAGTTTTCCATAGTGGCTCTACTATTTCACATTCCCACCAATTATGTATGAAGGTTCCTCTTTCTCCATATCTTCAGTGGCATCCATTATTTCCTGCCTTTTTAATAAGAGCCATTTCAACTGGGATGAAATTACATTTCATTGTGATTTTGATTTGCATTTATCTGATGATTAGTGGTGCTGAACATTTTTTCATATGCCTGTTGGCCATTTATATGTCTACTTTTGAGAATGTGTATTGAGCTTTTTTGCCCATTTTTAAATTGGATTATTTGGGTTTTTTGCTTTTGAGTTGTTTGAGTTCCTTACACATTCTGGTTATTAATCCCTTGTCAGATAGTTTGCAAATATTTTCTCCCATTCTATGGATTGTCTTTTCACTTTGTTGATTGTTTTCTTTTCTGCGGAAAACTGTTTTAGCTTGCTACAATCTCATTTGTCTACTTTTATTTTGATTGCTGTGCTTTTTGAGATCTTACCCCCAAAATTTTTTGCCCAGACCAATGTCCTGGAGCATTTGCCCAATAGTTTCTTCTACTAGTTTCATAGTTTCAGATCTTCAGTTTAAGTCTCTGATACATTTTGATTTTATGTTTTTATATTATGAGAAATAGAAGTCTAGTTTCACTCTTCTGCATATAGTTATTCAGTTTCATGGCACAATTTATTCAAGAAGCTGTCCTTTTCCCATTGCTTGTTTTTGATACCTTTGTCAAAAATGAATTTACTGTAAATATGTGGATTTATATCTGGGTTCTCTATTCGCTTCCCTTGGTCTTTGTGTCAGTTTTTATGCCAGTACCATGCTGATTTAGTTACTATAGCTTTATAGCATATTTAGAAGTCAGTGTGATGCCTCCAGCTTTGTCCTTTTTGCTCAGGATTCTTTTCACTATTTAAAGTCTTTTGTGCTTCTGTAAGAATTTTAAGGGTTTTTAAAATTTCCATGAAGAATATCATTGACATTTTGATAGAGATTGCATTGAATCTGTAATTTGTTTTTGATAATATTATCATTTTAAATATGTTAATTCTTTCAATTCATAAGCATAGAATATATTTCCATTTTTCATGTTCACTTCAATTTTCTTTCATCAGAATTTTATAATTTTCCTTATGTAGAACTTTTACTTCTTTGGTTACATTGATTCCTAGGTATTTCATATTCTTTGTAGCTGTTGTAAATAGCTTCCTTGATTTATTTTGCAGATTCTTTGTTGTTGGCATATATAAATGCTGATTTTTTATGTTGATATTGCATTCCTATAATTTTACTGAACTTGATTTATCAATTCAAACAGTTTTTGATAGAGTCTTTAGATTTTTTAAGTATAAGGTCATATCATCTGCAAACAAGGCTAATTTGAACTCTTCCTTTGCAATTTAGATGCCCTTTATTTCTTTCTCTTGCCTGATTGCTGTGGCCAGAACTCCCAGTATTATGTTGAATAAAATGGTGAAAATGGGTATCCTTGTCTTGCTCCAGATCTTAGAGGAAAGGCTTTCAATTTTTCTCCATTCAGTACAATGTTAGCTGTGAATTTGTCATATATGGCCTTTATTGTGTTGAGGTATGCTCCTTCCATACCCAGTCTATTAAGAATTTTTATTATAAAGGGGTGTTGAATTTTATCAAATGCTTTTTAGCATCTATTGTAATTATCATATGGTTTTCGTTCTTGGTTCTGTAGATACGATGTATCACTTTTTTTTCTCTTTTGGAGTATTTGACTTGATGTTGTTATTTTTTAAAATTTCAATAGGTTTTTGGGGAACAGGTGGTGTTCGGTTACATGGATAAGTTATTTAATGGTGATTTCTGAGATTTTGGTGAACCCAATACCTGAGCAGTGTACTCTATACCCAACGTGTAGTATTTTATTCTTCACCTCCCTACCATCTTCCCCCCGAGTCCCTGAAGCCTATCGTATCATTGTTATGGCTTTGTGTCCTCATAGCTTAATTCACACTTATAAGTGAGAACATTTGATGTTTGACTTTCCATTCCTGAGTTACTTCACTTAGAATAATGGCCTCCAACTCCATGCAGGTTGCTGTGAATTATTTCATTTCTTTTTATGGTTAAGTAGCATTCCATGGAATATATACCACATTTTCTTTATCCACTCGTTGATTGATGGGCATTTGGGCTTATTCTATATTTTTACAATTGCAAATTGTGCTGCTATAAACATGCATGTGCAAATGTCTTTTTCATATAATGACTTCTTTTCCTCTGGGTAGACACTCAGTAGTGGGATTGCTGGATCACATGGTATATCTACTTTTAGTTCTTTAAGGAATCTCCATATCATTTTCCATAGTGGTTGTACTAGTTTACATTCCCATTAGCAGTGTAAAAGTGCTCCCTTTTCACCACATCCATGCCAATATCTATTATTTTTTGATTATTTAATTATGGCCATTCTTGCAGGAGTAAGATAGTATCACATGTTGTTTCAATTTGCATTTTTACGATAATTAGTGATGTTGAGAATTTTTTCATTTTTTTGACCATTTGTATATTTTCTTTTGAGAATTGTCTATTAATGTTCTTAACCTACTTTTTGATGGGATTGTTTGTTTGTTTGTTTGTTTGTTTTCTTGCTGATTTGTTTGAGTTCCTTGTAGATTCTGGATATTACTCCTTTATCGGATGCATAGTTTGCAAAGGTTTTCCTCCCACTTTGTGGTTGTCTGTTTACTCTGCTGATTATTTCTTTTACTGCACAGAAACTTTTTAGTTCAGTTAAGTCCCATCTGTTTATCTTCATTTTTGTTGCATTTGCTTTTGGGTCCTTGGTCATGAAGTCTTTGCCTAAGCCAGTGTCTAGAAGGGTTTTTCCAATGTTATCTTCTAGAATTTTTATGGTTTCAAGTCTTAGATTTAAGTCCTTGAATTTTTGTGTAAGATGAGCAATGAGGATCCAGTTTCATTTTCTATATGTGGCTTGCCAATTATTCTATCTCATTTGTTGAATAGGATGTCCATTCCCCCACTTTATGTTTCGTTTGCCTTGTCAAAGGTCAGTTGGCTGTAAGTATTTGGCTTTATTTCCAGGTTCTATATTCTGTTCCATTGGTCTATTTGCCTATTTTTATACCAGTACCATGATGTTTTGGTGACTATAGCCTTATAGTGGAGTTTGAAGTCGGGTGATGTGATGCCTCCTGATTTGTTATATTTGCTTGGTCTTGCTTTCACTATGCAGGCTCATTTTTCGTTCCATATGAATTTTAGAATTGTTTTCTCAATGATGGTAGATGATGATGAGAACAATGATGGTATTTTGATGGGAACTGCATTGAGTTTATAGATTGCTTTTGGCAGTATGGTCATTTTGCACTATTGATTCCACCCATCCATAAGGATGGGATATGTTTCCATTTGTTTATGTCATCTATGATTTATTTCAGCAGTGTTTTGTAGTGTAGTTTTCTTTGTATGGATCTTTTACAGTTTTGGTTCGGTATATTCCTAAGTATTTTTGTTTTGTTTTGGTTTGGTTTTTTGCACCTGTTGTAAAAAAGTGTTGAGTTCTTGATTTGATTCTGAGCTGGGTCACTGTTGGTGTGTAGCAGAGCTACCGATTTGTGCACATTACAGTATCCTGAAACTTTGCTGAATTCATTTATCAGTTCTAGGAGCTTTTTGGATGAGTCTTTAGGGTTTTCTAGATATACAATCATATCATCAGTGAACAGCAACAGTTTGACTTCCTCTTTTCTGATTTGGATGCCCTTTATTTCTTTCTGTAGTCTGACTGCTCTAGGTAGGACTTCCAGTACTACATTGAAGAGAAGTGATGAAAGTAGGCATCTTTTCTTGTTCCAGTTCTCATGGGGGATGCTTTCAACTTTTCTCTGTTTGATGTAATGTTGGCTGCGGGTTTATTATAGATGACTTTCATTACCTTTAGGTAGGTCCCTTCGGTGCTGATTTGAGCTGAGGCTTTCAATCATAAAGGGATCCCGGATTTTGTCAAATGCTGTCTCTGTGTCTATTGAGATAATCTGTAATTTCTGTTTTTAATTCTGTTTATGTGGTATATACATTTATTGACTTGCAGATGTCAAACCATCTCTGTGCCCCTGATATGAAAGCACTTAATCATGGTGGATTATCTTTGTTATATGCTGTTGGATTCGGTTAGCTAGTATTTTTCTGAGTTGCATCTATGTTCATTAGGGATATTGGTCTGTAGTTTTTTTTGTTGTTGTTGTTATGTCCTTTCCTAATGTCGATATTAGGGCAATACTGGCCTCATAGAATAGTTTAGGGAGGATTCATAGAATAGTTTAGGGAGGATTCACTCTTTATCTTTTGTAAATGTCAATAGGATTGGTATCATTTCTTCTTTGAATTTCTGATAGAGTTCAGATATGAATCCATCTGGTCCCAGACTTTTTTTTTGTTGGCAATTTTTTTTTAATTACCATTTCAACCTCGCTGCTTGTTATTGGTCTGTCAAGAGTTTTTATTTCTTCTGGTCTTAATCTAGGAGAGTTGAATATTTCCAGGAATTTATCCATCTCCTCTAGGTTTTCTAGTTTGTGTGCATAAAGGTGTTCATAGTAGCCTTGAATACTCTTTTGTATTTCTATGGTATTGGTTCTAATATATCCTATTTTGTTTCCAATTGAGCTTATTTGGATGGTTTCTTTTCTTTTCTCAGTTTTTTGTTTCATTTATCTTTTGTACTGATTTTTTTATTTTATTTTGTTTCAATCTCATTTAGTTCTGCTCTGATCTTTATTATTTCTTTTATTTGGTTTGGTTTGTTCTTCTTTCTCTAGAGCCTTGAGGTGTGACCTTAGATTGTCTATTTGTGCTCTTTCAGACTTTTTAATATAGGCATTTCTTGACTTGTGTGTGTTGAACCATCATCCTAGCATCCCTGAGATGAATCCCACTTAACCATGTTGAATGATCTTTTTCATGTGTTGCTGAATTCAGTTTGCTAGTATTTTGTTGAGGATATTTTCATCTATGTTAATAAGTGATATTGGCATGTATTTTTCTTTATGGTATACTTATTTGGTTTTAGTATCATTATCATGCTGACCTCATATAAGTTTGGAAGTATTCCCTCTTCTTTAATTTTTTTGAAGTATTTCAGTAGATTGGTATTACTTTTTCTTTGTTTTTTATAATTCAGCAGTGAAGCTATCAAGTCCTGGGCTCTCTTTGATGAGAGATCTTTTATTACTGACTCAAACTCGTTACTCAATATTGGTTTGTTGAGGTTTTCTGTTTATTCATTTTTCAGTATTGGTAGGTTGTATATGTCCAGAAACTTATCTGTTTCCTCTAGGTTTTCCAATTAGTTGGCATATAGTTCTTTACAATAATCTTTCATATAGATTCTTTATATTTCTGTGGTCTTGGTTGTTATGACTCCTGTTTCATTTCTGATTTTATTTATTTGAGTCTTCTCTTTTTTCTTAATTAGCATAGCTAAAGATTTGTTGATTTTTTCCTTTTCAACCCACCTTGTCATTTTATTGATCTTCTGTATTCATTTTTTAGTCTCAATTTCATTTCTTTCTGCTCTGATCTTATTTCTTTCCTTCTACTAATTGTAGGTTTGATTTGTTCTTGCTTTTTAAGGTCCTGGGAAGGGTGCATTGTTAGGTTGCTTATTTGAAGTCTTTCTACTTCTTTGAAGTAGGTGTTTATTGCTATAAATTTCTTTCTTAGTACTGAGTTTTCTGTATTTCATAGATTTTTGTTCATTATATTTCCATTTTTATTTGTTTCAAGAGATTTTAAATTTTCCTTCTTAATTTCTTTTTCCACTCATTGGTCATTTAGGAGCATTTTGTTTAATTTCTCTTTGTTTGTGTATTTCCCAAGTTCCTCTTGTTATTGATTTCTAGCTTGTTTTCATTGTGGTCAGAAAATATACTTGATAGGATTTCTACTTTTTTGAATTTGTTGAGACTTGTTTTGTGGTTTAAAATATGGTTTATTCTGGAGAGTGTTCCATGTGCTGATGAATATAATGTGCATTCTGCGGCAGTTGGATGAAGTGTTCTGTTAGTGTTAGTTAGGCATATTTGGTCTAGTGTGCGGTTTAACTCCTATATTTCTTTGTTGATTTTCTGTCTGGATGATTGGTCTATTCCTCAAAGTGGGGTGCTGAAGTCCCCTATTATTATTGTACTACAACCTATCTCTCCCTTTAGATTTATTAAAGTTTCCTTTACATAATTGAGAGCTCCAGTTTGGGGTACATAAATATTTATGATTGTTATATCCTCTTGCTGAATTGAGCCCTTTATCATTATATAGTTCCCTTCTTTGTCTCTTTTTACAGTCTTTGATTTGTAGTCAATTTTATCTGATAGAACTCTAGTGACTCCTGCTCTTTTTTGGTTTCTAATTGTATGGAATATCTTTTTCTGCCTATTCACTTCTAGTTTAGGTGTGTCTCTATAGGTGAAGTAAGTTTCTTGTAAACAGCATATAGTTAGTTCTTGATTCTTTATTCATCATCTATTCTGTACGTTTTAATTGGACAATTGAATCCATTTACTTTCGTATTTATTGATAAGTGAAGACTTACCATTACTTGCTTATTTTCTGGTTTTTCTGTAACTTCTTTCTATCTTCCTTTCTTAATGTCTCCGTTTGTGGTTAAGTGATTTTCTCTGGTAGTATGTTTTAATTCATTGCTTTATATTTTTAGTGGATCTATTATAGGTTTTAGCTTTGTGGTTACCATGAAGCTTACAAAAACATCTTACAGCTACAACAAACTATTTTAAGGAGATGACAATTTATGTTAGATCACACACAAAAAAAGAGTAGAAACAAACAATCACAGAAAAATATTTAAAAACTCTACATTTTAACTCCCTCCCACATTTTTACTTTATGTTGTTGCAGTTTAAAAATTTTTATATTACATAACTCTTAACAGATTTCTATAGCTATTATTGCTATAGATTTATCTTTGGGGTTTCATACCATCTGCTTGGAATTTTTTCCTTTTCTCTGTGGCCCTAGGAACTGTTTCCTCATATTTGAGTTCTAGAATATTGCTAGTGATTATCTTGATACTTTATATTTGTTTTGCTTTTCTGTGTGGGAAAGCAGAGCCAGCTTGCTTCTGTGTCACTATTTGGGAACCAGAAGACTCAAATGATAACCATTTTTTATTTAAAAAAAAAAATTCCCAGTTATCTATGTGCATATAAATCCTTGCTCAACAAGGATTCTAATTGAGCTTATTAGGATCTTTTCTAGATCTGAGATAAATAAACTTATCTACCTCAACCCAAAAGCCATATTAAAGATAAAACAGTAAAGGCATTTCCACTAAAATAAGGGAATTTTAGGATGGTCTCAAACTCCCACTGGTTTGAGGCTGGTCTCGGCTGGTCTCAAACTCAAAAAAAAAAAAAAAAAAAAAGGAAGAAAAATGAATTAAAGATCTAACCATTTGAATTAAGAAGGTTAATCATGGTTAATTTTTGTGTCATGTCAACAGAGCCATAAGATGCCCAGATATCTAAACATTATTTCTGAAATATAATTTTATTCCTCCATAAAAAATTGTATATAACCATGATGCAAATTTCATAACTATCTTTAACATTATTCTTGGTTATAAGTTAATGCACAGAAGAAAAAGGAATGGCCAGGCTTGGTGGCTCACACCTGTAATCACAGCACTTTCAGAGGCTGAGGTGGGCCAATCATCTGAAGTCGGCAGTTTAAGACCAGCCTAAGCAACATGGAGAAACTCCATCTCTACCAGAAATACAAAATTAGCCGGGCATGGTGGTGCAAGCCTGTAATCCCAGCTACTCGGGAGGCTGAGGCAGGAGAATCGCTTGAACCTGGGAGGTAGAATTTGCAGTGAGCCGATTGTGCCATTGCACTCCAGCCTGGGCAACACGAGCAAAACTCCGTCTCAAAAAAAAAAAAAAGAAAGAAAGAAAAATAAATTAAAGGTCTAACCATTTGAATTAAGAAGGTTAATCATGGTTAATTTTTGTGTCATGTCAACGGAGTCACAAGATGTCCAGATATCTAGTTAAACATTATTTCTGAAATATAATTTTATTCCTCCACAAAAAAGAATGAAATTATGTCATTTGCTGCAACAGAAATAGGACTGGACGACATTATGTTAAGTGAAATAACCCAAGAACAGAGAGACGAATTCCACATGTTCTCATTCATATGTGGGAACTAAAAACACTTGATTACATGGAGATAGAGAATAGAATGACAGGTACCAGAAGCTGAGAAGGGTATGAGTCTGGTGAAAGGGTACAAATTCATGTTAAATAGAAAAAATAAGTTCTAACATTCAATAGTGGGCTAGGGTGACTATGCTGTTATTCTATATATTGTATTTTTTAAGGTGGCTTAAAGAGAGGACTTAAAATGTTACCAACACATAGAAATGATAAATATTTAAGGTGATATATACCCCTGCTACCCTGATTTGGTCATTACACAATCTATGCATAAAAAAACACACGTACTCCAAAAATGTATAAAATATTATGTATCAATAAAACGTTAAACCATTATTTGTGGGTATATCTGTTAGTGTGTTTCTGGAAGAGATTAGCATTTGAACTGGTAGACTTAGAAGGCAGATTGCCCCCCTCAATGTGGTGGGCATCATTCAGTCCACTGAGGACCTGATTAGAACATAAAGGCCAAAGAAGAGAGAATTCTCTCTCTCGTATTGACTCCTGAAGCTGGAACATTGGTTCTTCTCCTGCCCTCAGGCTGGGACTTACACCATAGACCACCAGGTTCTCAAGTCTACACACTTGGACTAAAACTCATACCATCAGTTCCCTGTATTCCCAAGCCTTTGTACTCAATCAGCTTAGAAATATAACACCAGTTTTACTGTGCCTCCAGGTTGCAGGTGGCATATTGTCAAACTTCTCAGTCTCCATAATCATGTGAGCCAATTCCTCATAATAAACATATATGTGTGTATATAATATATACAGTTTGTTGATTCTGTTTCTCTGGAAAATCCTGACTAATACAGAAGTAAAACCTTCACTATTTGTAGAAAATATGAGAGTATCTGGAAACTCCAAGCAAATCAATTGAAAACTATTAAAAACAATAAGTATTGTGTCAATATACAGAAAAACAGCTTTTACAAATACAAACAACAACCACGTAGACATAATGAATAAAACGTCTCACATTCACAACAAAAAACTGAAATATCTAAAAATAAACTAAGCAGAGAATGTTTAAGACCTATAGAGTCATAATCTGCATAACAATGCTTTGATCAATGATAAATGCATATACAACAATGGTCCAATAAGATTATAATGAAGCTGCCCTTTACAGTTATATCATTTTTAATCTTTTATACCATATTTTTACTGTACCTTTTCTATGTTTAGATACACAAATACTCTCCTTTGTATTACAATTGTCTATGGTATTCAGTACAGTAACATGCTGTTGTAGCCTGGGAGCAAAACGCTATGCCATATAGCCTATCTGTGTAGTAGGATATACTATCTAGGTTTGCATAAGCACATTCTGTTATGTTTGCATGACAAAATCACCATACATTTTCCCAAATATAATGTTAAGTGATGTATGACTATCTATATGCAGAAAATTTTGGTTGACTACTGAAGGCACAAAAGAAAACGTAAACAGAAAAACATTCCATGTTTTTTAACAGGTAGATTCAACATAATAAAGACAATAGTTGTAAATTAATTTATAAATTTAAAGTAATTACTCCAAAATATAATTTTTTAGAATCAAAAAAGCTATTTCTAAATTTCATGCAGAAGAATAAACAAGAAAACTTCTAGAAGAAAACATGGGCACAAATCTTAAATCCAAAAGCCATTAAAAGGAGATTGAAAAATCTGACTGTGTAAGAAAAAGAAAACTTCTGTATACCAAAAAGAAAAAGAAAAGAGAGAAGTTAAGCAAACAACAATAAGCAAAGTCTAAAGGAAAAGATGAATTGGGATAAATTATTTGAAATTTTAGAAGCTCCTCTCACCTTTTGCTTGGGGGAGTACAAACTGAAACAGCTTCTTTGGCAGGCAATTTAGTCATGTAGATTCCTATTGAAAATGTATGTACATTCTGACCCAGAAATCTCATTTTTATTACATTTCAATTATTATATATACTGAATATATTAAAGCAAATATACTAACAGTTACTAAAGTTTACTAATATATGAAATAATACATATGCAAATGTATTTGTTGCAACATTTTTAGGAATGACAGAAGATTGAAAATAGCTCAAGTATTTTATAACAAAGATACAGCCATACAATGGAATACTATTATGCAGCAAAAAAAAAAAAAAAAAAAAACTAAGGGTAATCGTTCTGTGTACTAACATGGAAATTTTTCCAAGATATGTTATTAAGTTTAAAAAGTATATTACCTTTGGGTAACAAACAAATAAATGTAAGAATATATATTTGTCTTAGTTAAATACAAATTTTTTTAAGTCTCTGAAAGGATATCCAATAAACAAAAATGCTTAATTCTGCAGATGGAGTAGGATCTGGGACATGGGTAATAAGCTTTTCAGTGAGTTTTATAATTTTTATCTATTTAAACATTTTAAAGATAAATTTAAAAATCATTAAATGTAATGTGAATTATGTGTTTCTATCTGCCATGCTGTCTTTTTAATGTGGGGAAAAAATTTGGTGTGCCATAGAACAATAACATTACTTTCAGTGATTTCTTTCTGTGAAAAGGTCAAACTAATTTTCACATGCAGAGTATAATAATGTTATCAACCATGATTCATGTGGTTATTTCAGGAATATAATCTTTATTATTTATTGATTAATCATATTTTCAAGTGTCAAAAGGAATGACAATTTCTGAAGAAATGATATATTTATCCATATCCCTGTTTGAAAGTTCTTTTGTATTAGACTTTAGGCCAAGATTGGCTGACTTCAAACATAAAGTTGGGCCTAGCCATTTAATAAACTTGTAACATCTACTAAATTCAACTCTGCTGTTCTCAAACCTCAGCCCTTAAGTAGAAACAGAGCAATCCTCTGATAATGTCAACCTCAGAAGAATGTACAGCTCATCTCATAGACAGCCACCAGAGAAAATTCAAAATAAGGATCATTGTCAATCTTGGAACTGTAACAGGGTTATTCATAGTCTGGGAAACTGTAGACTTGCTCTGGTTTCACCGCTATAACCCATTCTTTGGGAGAGCAAGCATAAGTAACAATGATTAATTTTAAGGTGAAAGAACAGCTTCAAAGCAATTCAAATCTTCATGTTTCCCCCTACAATCTTTCTCAAAAATACCTTGAGTCCCTCCTGGTGGTGGTGGTGTTGTTGTTGTTGAGACGGAGTCTCGCTCTGTCACCCAGGCTACAGCGCAGTGGCGCAATCTTGGCTCACTGCAACTTCCACATCCCAGGTTCACGCCATTCTCCTGCCTCAGCCTCCCGAGTAGCTGGGACTACAGGTGCCCACCACCACGCCCGGGTAATTTTTTTTTTTTTTTTTTTTTTTTTTGGATTTTTAGTAGAGACGGGGTTTCACCGTGTTAGCCAGGATGGTCTCGATCTCCTGACGTCGTAATCCACTCGTCTCGGCCTCACAGAGTGCTGGGATTACAGGTGTGAGCCACCACGCCTGGCCCCAGTCCCTCCTGGTTTTCTAAAGTGCTCATGTAGATTACCATACACAATGTTTGAAAAATCCTCTAATTTCATCTACAAGAAGACCTACAACAGTAATGTTACTAAAGTTGACAGTCTTTATTATACTGGGGTATAGAGTTTCCCAAGACATACAGTTTCTGGCAGCAGAAGTTGCCAGGATTTTGTATAGCCTTAAATATATGTAATATGTGGTTATTCACAATATGCACAATGATATGTACTCTAGAGAGCTGTTAGAAGATTGAGTAAATACATATAAAGCTCTTTACATGAATTTGAGTCACTCACGTCCTTTCTGACTAGTGAATAGAATCAATTTGCTTGGCCACAATGAAACCAACCAAAACCCCTTTATGCTACATGTCAATAAATTTCTATCTAAGAATTTGGAGAATTCTGAACTTGATTTATTAACCAATGGCCTGATAATTGTCTGAAAACTTGCATTTTCTTACAATTTTCTGATAAGTTATAGCAATGCATGTTTACCAAATGATTTTGGGTAGTAACTTCTACAAATGGTAAAGTGATGTGAAAATGTGAATTTGAGTATAGCATATTTACCTCCAAAGGGTTCATTTACATATCACATCAACTCTGTAGGTAGAGAAGGGCAGAAAACATCTTCATTTCTGATAACATTCAGAAGTAAGCCTTAGAAAGATGTTAAAAAAAAAAAAAAAAAAAAACCTCATGGCCAATATAAGAATTTGTTTTCTCTTCCCCCTTTGAACCAACATTTATCAAATATATAACACATGTCAAATACCTCCACGTACTGTGAATGATACTAAGTGTTTAGAATAGTGTTGAATAGGTTGAGTACCAAGCCTGCCAAAAACTATAAATGGTCAGAATTAGCATCTGCCTAGTTCAAAACAGAATTTGTCAAGGGACTTTTGGCCAAGCATCTGGGATCTACTGACTTTTCTAAAGGAAGCACAACTATGATTTGGGTATACCAGTTTAAGTAAGGTGCAGAGGTCCGAGAGTTAAAGTTCAGCATTAAAGTCCAGAGTTAAGGCACAGAAATACAAGTTTGGCTATGAATTAAGATACGGCAAAATCTAGCCCATGTTTCAGGTCACTGGAGCCTCATTTTCTAGAACTCTTGACGACCTGGTACAAGATTGAATGGAGTAGCTTCCACTATCTAGAAAGTTTCAGCCCCTGATACTCCACATTTGCTAGCGCACATCTCCATCACACTGAAAGCTACCCTAAAAGTTTGGAATTCATCAATATGTAGCTGGTACATAAAGTCACAAGTTCAGATAAGTTTACCTATGTAATGGGTTTCAATTGAGAAGAGAAGAGGTGTACCCTAGAACACATCAAAACTTAGAGGTTATGGAGATAAGGAGAACCCAGCAATGGAGACTGAAAATCAGGGGGAAAACTGATAGAGAAAGTGATACTCCTAAAGTAAGTGAATAGAATGTTTAAAGAAGTAAGAAACATACTAATGATGAAAAATTGTGATTTCATGTAAATAATATGAAGACTGAGAACTGAACATAGTTTTTGTGAGTGTGGAGCTCAACTGATGACTTTTTAAGAGTCAAAGGAGTAAGGGAAAAAAAGCTTGAATAAAGTAGATTGAAGAAAGAATGGAGGGGTCAGATAAGTGGATACAATAGTTTTAGACAGGTTTTCTGGAAACATTTCTTAAATAGAAACAAAAGAATGAGACCGCAGCTGGGTGTGGCAGTATTTTAAGATGGGAGATATGATAGCATGTTTGTATGCTGTGTGGTAGTAATCCAGTAGCTTGAAAAACCTGAAGAAGTCATTTGCAGGAGCAATATCATGGAGGAGAAAAGATGGATGGGATCCTGTGTACCAGCAGACGGAGGCTTAGTCTGGGAACAAGAACATTTCATCCATTGAACTAGGAATAAAGTTGTGGTCTATGGATAAAATTTCAGGTAGCTGGGAAGATGTGATGGTGACATTACGTTGATATGTTACAAGGTGCCTGTTTTCTTACCGAAAATAGAGGATCATAATCATCAGCACAGGGAGAAGAGAGGAGATGAAGTATAGGAAGTTTGAAGAGAGAGAAAAGAAAGTAGCCTTTTTTTCTTTATTTTCCTTCCTTTTAGACAGACTGGAGATCGAATTAGCTAAGGATCAATATACAATAGGTTTGTCAGATAACACCAGGACCACCTTGAAGTCAATAGTCAAGAATAGAACAGTCAACATAACGTTTCAGTTTTCTCCAAGCATTCACCCACCCAACTTCAGGCACAGAGGACACAATGTTGCATTAAATTAGGGTTTGGATTTACCAGGTCAATGGAAGAGGCTGAGAGTATAAGCCAAGGAGTGATTCTAGTAATTGACCATGGAATCCAAGCAGGCAAAGAAGTGATGAATGATATAAAGGATATAAAGGACAACAAATCACGAAATTTATAAAACAAATTATTAGAGATGAAACTTTTTTAGAAAGGGAAGCTGAATCCTGAAAACGAAGTGTAACTTGCAAGATCAATCTGGAATAAAGATTACATATAATATAAATCAGCTGAACAACAGGATACAATCCAACAGCAACAACAAAGTTTCTATAAACTCATTTCAACTAATTGTATTGCAGATGTTTTTAGGTGTTTTTTTTTAAAATAACAGCTTTATTAAGATATCATTTAAATACCATAAAGTTCACCCTTTTAACATACACAATTCAGTGGTTTTTAGTAAATATTTAGTATATTTTAGTCGTATACCAATCACCACTATCTAATTCCAGAATATTTTTATCACCCCCAAAAGATATCCCATATTAATTAGCAGAAATTACCCATTATTTCCTATCTTCACCCCAGCAATTACTGCACTATTTTCTGTCTCTGGGGATTTACCAATTCTGGACATATCGTATAAACAAAATCATATAATGTGTGGCATTTTGTGTCTGGCTTCTTTGACTTAGCATAATGTTTCTGAGGTTCATTCATACTGTAGCATATATCAGAACTTCCTTTTCTTATAGCTGAATAATATTCCATCATGTGAATATACCACATTTTATTCATCCATTCATTGGTTTATGGATATTTGGGTTGCTTTCACTTTTTGGTTATTAAAAATAATGCTTCTCAGAACATTCACATACAGGAATTTGTGTAGACATATTTTTTAATTTTCTTGGGTATAAATCTGGGAGTGGAATTGCTGGGTTGTACGACAACATTATGTTTAACCATTTGAGGACCTGCTAAACTATTTTCTAAAGCAAATGCACAGTTTCACATTTTTATTAGTAGTGCATGACAATTCATACAGAAATGTATGAGGATTCTAGTTTCTTCATACCCTTCCAAATACTGGTTAATTGTCATTTTTACTGTAGTCTCCTATAATGTGTAAAGTGGTATCTCTTTGTGGTTTTAATTAGTATTTCCTGAAAGACTAATTATGTTGAGCATCTTTTCTTGTGCTTATGGGCCATTTGTTTATCTCCTTTGGAAAATGTCTATTCAAATCCTTTGTCCATTTTTAATTGAGTTTTTATGAATCATTGAGTTGTAAGAGATTTTAATATATTCAATGTATAGTTTCCATAGCCAATATATGACTTGAAGATATTTCCTCCCATTCTGTGAGTTGTCTTTTCACTTTCCTTATGTTCTTTGAAGAACAAAAGCTTTTCATTTTTATGATGTCCAATTTATCTATTTTTTCATTTGTTATTTATACTTTCGGAGTCATATGTGAGAAATTGTTGCTAATCCAAAGGCACAAAGGTTTACTCTGGTTTTCTTCTAACAATTTTATAGTTTTAGCTATATGTTAAGGTTTACTTATGTTTAGATTTCTAATCCATTTTGAGTTCATTTTTGTATATGGTATGAGGTATGGGTTCAACTTTATTCTGTCCCAGTGAATATATAGTTACGCCATGATCATTTGTTGAAGGGACTATTCTTTCTTCATTTGTCTTGTCCTCTTTATCAAAAAATAAACTGTTCATAAATGTAAGGAGTTAGTTCTTGAATCGCAAACCTATTCCATCAATGGATATTTCTACCCTTTCACCAGTACCGCACTATCTTGATTACTGTAGCTTTGTAGTAAGGTTTGAAATTGGAAAGTGTGAGTCCTCCAACTTTATTTCAAGATTATTTTGTCTATTCTGTGTTCCTTGCATTTCCATGAATTTTAGGATCAGCTTGTCAATTTCTGCCAGAAAAACAGGTAGAATTTTACTAGACATTGCATTAAATCTGTTTATCACTTTGGGGAATATTGCTGCCTTAACAATACTGAGTTTTCCAAAGCATAAATATGGGGTGTACATCCATCTATTTAGGTCTACTTTAATTTGTTTCAACAATGTTTTGTAGTCTTCAGCGTATGACTCCTGTACTTCTTTTGTTAAACTTATTTCTAGGAATTTTATTCTCTTTTTAAGAATACAGTTTCTCTTTACGCTATCTTAAATTGAATTGTTTACTGAATTTTATTTTTGGAATTTTTATTGCAAGAGTATAAAAATACAATTGGTTTACTTACATTGATCTTCCATGCTGCAACCTTGCTGAACTCATTTATTGCATCTAATAATTCTCTAGTGGGTTAGTTAGGGTTTTCTATAAACAATATAATGTCATCTGTAAATAGAAATAGTGATCGCCATTCTTATCAAACTAACAGAGGAACAGAAAACCAAATACCACCTATTCTCACTCATGAGTGAGAGCTAAATGATAAGAACACATGAACACATAGAGGGGAAAAACACACACTGGGGCTTATGGGAGGGTGGCAGGTGGGAGGAGAAAGAAGATCAGAAAAAATATTTAATGGGTGGTAGGCCTAATACCTGGGTGATGAAATAATCTGTACAACAAACCCCCATGACGCATGCTTACCTGTGTAACGAACCTTCACATGTATCCCTGAACTTAAAATAAAAGTTTTTTAAAAAGATTATTCTTAGTATGATGCATGGGACATGCTGAGTTGCTCTCAGAATATTAGTAGTCACCCTTATGGTTATTGGAGTGATGCTAACAAATGTGCAGTACTGTCTGGGGGTGGTGAGCTTTGGCTCATTCTGAACTGCACTGTTATTCAAGAAAAAGAAAAGATAGCTCTACTTCTTTCTTTCCAATCTGGATGCATTTTATTTCTTTCAAATAGCAAATGGAAAGGGTCCAGGCTTTCACCATTAAGCATGATGTCAGCTGTGGGTATTTCATAGATGACCTTAATGAAGTTGAGGAAATTCCTTTCTAATCCAAGTTTATTTAGTGTTTTTTAACTTGAAAGGATGTTGTGTGTTGTCAAATTCTTTTTCTGTGCCTACTGAGACTATCATGTGATTTTTGTCCTTTATTCTATTAATACAGTGTATTACATGGATTGATTATCAAAAGTTAAATCAGCCTTGCATTTCTGGGATGAATCCCGCTGGTAATTGTGTATTTTTTTTATATATATTGATGTATTCAATCTGCTAGTATTTTGTTGAAGAATTTTGCACCTATTTCAAAAGGGAGGTTGATCTGTAGTTTTCTTTTCTTGTGATGCCTTTGTCTGATTTTGGTGTTGGATAATAATGCCCTCGTAGAATAATTTTGGAAGCGTTCCCTCCTTTTCTATTTTTTTTTTAGTAGTATGAAAGACTGTTGTTAATTCTGCTTAAAATAGTAGTGAATTTGTCTGTGAAGCTATTTGGACCTGTGCTTTTCTTTGTGGGAAGTTTTTGACTGCTAACAAAATATCTTCACTTATAAATTATAAGTATAGTTGGTTGCTTGTTTTTTTGGTTTTTTGGCTTCAGTTTTGATATAGGGTCTCGCTGTGTCACCTAGGCTGGAGTGCAGTGGCATGATCACAGCTCATTGCAGCCTTAATCTCCCAACTTCAAGTGATCCTCCTGCCTCAGCCTACAGAGTAGCTCGGGCTACTGGTTCTCACCACCACACCCATCTCATTTTAAAATTATTTTTGCTAGAGACAGGTCTCACTATATTGCTGTGGCTAGTCTCAAATTTCCTGGCTCAATTGACCCTCCCACCTCGGACTCCCTGAGTGCTGGGACTATAGGTGTGGGTCACAGTACTTGGCCTAGAATTTTTATTTCATTTCTATTGTCAGTTTTAGGAACTCAAAGATTTTGTCTTTCTGAGAATTCTTTCTAGAAATTTGTTCATTTCATCTAGGTTATCTAATTTGTTGACAAAGAATTTTGATGATAATTTTCATATTTCTTTATAATCCTTTTTTATTTCTATAAGGTAGGTAGTCATATCATTTTTGCGTTACTGATTTTAGTAATTTGATTTTTCTCTCTTGTTTTCTAGGTCAGCCCAGGTTTTTCACTATCCTTGATTATTTTCAAGGAATTGACTTTTATTTTTCTAATTTTCTCTATTTTTTCTACTATTTATTCCATTGTTTCCACTAGTCTTTATTATTTCCTTTCATCTGCTTTATTTGGATTCATTTTGCTCTTCTTTTTCTAGTTTCTTAAGGTAACAAGTTACCTTAACTGTACTGGAGATCTTTCTCCTTTTTAATATAGATGTTCATAATCATAAATTTCCATTGAAGTATTGCTTTACCTGTATCTTCTAAGTTTTGGGGATATTGTGTTTTTATTTTCATTTATCTCAGTTTATTTTCTAATTTACCTTTGTGAGTTCTCCTTGTGAGTTCTTCTGTTAGTTATTTAGAAGTGTATTAATTTCAACTTATTTGTAAATATCCTAAGTTTATTTCTGTTCTTGATTTCTAATTCATTCCATTATGGACAGTAAACATAATTATGGTCAATGAACATATTTTGTATGATTTCAATCTTTTTAAATTTATTGAGGTTTATTTTATGACCTATTAATAAATTGTCTATACTGGACAGTGTTTAATGTGCAGTTGTGAAAAATGTGTATTCTACTGTTGGTGGAGTGTCCTATAGATGTTAGTTCTTAATATGGTTTGGCTGTGTCCCTACCCAAATCTCATCTTGAATTGTAGTTTCCATAATCCCCATGTGTCATGGGAGGGACCTGGTGGGAGGCAATTGAATAATGGGGGTGGTTACCCCCATGCGCTTCTCATGATGTTGAGTGAGTTCTCATGAGATCTGATGGTTTTATAAGGGGCTTTTCCCCCTTTGATCAGCCCTTCCCCTCTCTGCTGCCATGTGAAGAATGATGTGTTTGCTTTCCTTTTTGACATGATTGTAAGTTTCCTGAGGCCTCCACAACCCTGGGGAACTGTAAGTCAATTAAACTTCTTTTCTTTATAAATTACCCAGTCTTGGACAATTCTTTATAGCAGCATGAGAATGGACTAATACAGTTCAAGTTTGTTGCTAAGTCTGCTATTTCTTTATTAATCTGGCTAATTGTACTATCCACTATTGAAAGAGGGGTACTGAGGTGTCCATTATTTTTGAATTATTTATTTCTCCCTTCAATTCTGTCAATTCCTGTTTCACATATTTGGGGACTCTGTTATTAGGTGCACATATGTTTATAATTGTATATCTCCCTGATGGATTGACCCTTTTATCACCATAAACCCCTTAGAGTTTTTTAGTAACAACTTTGGTCTTAAAGCCTACTTTCCCTGGTAGTAGCATAGGCAAACCAGCTCTCTTTTGATACTGTTCAAATGTACAATGAACTGAATTTTGTACCTCAGAATTCATATATTGAACCCTAATCTCCAATGTTACTGTACCTGTAGATTGAACCATTGGGAGATAATTAAGGTCAAATGAGATAGATTCTAAGAATGGAGCTTTACATTGAACTTCCAGGTGGGGAAAATAGTAGCAATTCTCTGGATATGAGACTTGGGGCAGCTCAAAATCCAATCTAGACCCTTCAGTAACTACTACCAGGCCCCTGGTTTTACAATAACTGCAGTCACAGAGTTCTTGATTCTCAAGGGAAGGCTACCATGGAGATGGGGAAAGAGAGATTTCATTTGGGCAAGTTAAAAGCCTCAATTCTTATCAGGATTTAGCACTAGATTTCAAAGATTTGGCATTAAAACATATTTAGCAATATGACATATTATAATACCAAATATCTATCTTATAACCTCTATTATTATTACCAGCATTAAAGTATAATTTTCAAAAGGTTGGAAAAACTTGTATTTTCATACAAATATAAAGTGAACATGTGTCAAATATGTAATTTAATTTAAATATTAAATTAAAAAGGAAACTGGATAGAAATCTATAAATTAGTCTCTGGCACCAAAAAAGTTGTAAAATACCCTAGTCAAAGAAAGTCAAGCCCAACATTACACTGAAAGTACACCCAGTGATCTCTTTTGTCTATTCCCAAACTTTGAATAATTTTTCTGTTAATCTCTCTCTTTGGTATTATCTCCAAATATTAATAATCACAAAATGGCTGGCCTTACTAAGGTTTAGACCAACAAGAATTTTAATAGTGACACAGACCTCTTTGAGTTTACTCTGCAAATCTAGAGCCACCCAGCATCAAACAACTACAAATGCAAGATAATTGATTTTCATCTGGAGATTTTCATAAAGAATCTTGGATTTAATTGTTAAGTCTCTGTTATTTGCCCTTCTATCCTGAACCTAGGAAACCAGAATATATTCTTCACCAGATTCTACCTACAGTACCTATAAATTTGAATGAATGTTTCTCTTTTTGAGCTTCCCAAGATTTGCTCAGGAATGGCCTGCCAAGGAGCATCCTTCTTTATCACCTGAGATAAGAATATTCTATGCCAGGCCCCATGCCAGTTTTCTTAAGAGGGCTGTGTACTCATAGGTTCCTCTGCTAAAATCAATCCTTGCTGTTTATAAGAGGGCTTGTCATACCTGGTTAAATGAGATTTATTGTTAAGTGTGGTACTCCAGGTACAGATTTGTTTGCAGAATTGATTTGGCAATTATATATTGGTAGAAAAGAAAACAGGTTTCGTGGTTTGGCTCTGTGTCCCCACCCAAATCTCATCTCAAACTGTAATCCACACAGGTCGAGGGAGGCAGTTGGATCATGTGGCAGTTTCCCCCACACTGTTCTCTTAATAGTGTGGCAGTTTCCCCCACACTGTTCTCTTAACCACAGAATCTGATGGTTGTATTAGGGGATCTTCCCCATTTCACCCTCTCTCTCTCTCTTCCGCCATCATGTAAGAAGGTGCCTGCTTCCCCTTCATCTTCCACCATAATTGTAAGTTTTTTGAGGCCACCCCAGCCATGCAAAACTGTGAGTCAATTAAACTTCCTTTCTTTATAAATTACCCAGTCTCAGGCATTTCTTCATAGCATAAAAAAATTGACTAATACAAGATATATATATAAACTATAGGCTGGGCATGGTGCTCATGCCTCTAATCCCAGCACTTTGGGAGGCCAAGGTGGGTGGGTCACTTGAGGCCAGGAGTTTAGGGACCAGCCTGGCCAACATGGCAAAACTCTGTCTCTATTAAAAATACAAAAATTAGTCAAGTGTGGTGACTCATGCCTGTAATCCCCAGCTACTCAGGAGGCTGAAGCCAAAGAATCGGTTGAGCCTTGGAGGTGGAGGTTGCAGTGAGCCAATATTGTGCCACTGTACTCCAGCCTGGGTGACAGAATGAGACTTCATCAAAAAAAAAAATATATATATATATATATGTGTGTGTGTGTGTGTGTGTGTGTGTGTGTGTGTGTGTATAAATATAAACTCTATTGCCATGAAAAGTAAAAAGATTCAGCAATTTCTGAATTCCAAGGGGTCAGTGAAACTCAAATACCATTTCTTAATGTTTCATTTCAGTTTTTAAAAGCATAATCTACCAAATGGATTAGACAGAAATGGCTTAAGATGAAGGAAAATGGACTTGCTCATATATCCATGAAAAATACAACATTTCAGGTAATATCAAAAATAATCACCACCACCCCACCACCCCAGAAAATCAATTCTATTTCTCTCATTATTGATGTGGTTCTTGCTTCAGAAGTCAGATTTTAGAAGTACATTGACTTTCAGTCTGGAAAAAGTCCTGAAAATCCTGACTCAGTGCACTGGTACAATCTGAAAATTGTCTAAGCAGGGTCAGTTGAAGACCTGCACCAGTGTTACCAGGAAGTGCAGGAATATTCAGTTCTTAGTCTTACTTGGAGAAAGAATTTTGCCAAGCCACTGATTTGGCCTAAAAAGAGAATGTATTGAAGGAAAATAGAAAGCAAAGAGTTTATTTAGAGAGACAGTACACTCTGAAAAGGTGAGGCAGAGTGGACTGCTGAAGGGAGTGGGCCTGCAGCAGCCTGAGAGTCCTGCTGGTGGGTTTTGATGCTGTAGGATTTTTTTCTTGAGATTCCTGCCTCTGTTTCAAGTCTCTATCTGTTTCCTATCTTGAGTTTTCCCATTCCTGCCTTAAGCCCCTCCTTCTCCCTGCCTAGGGGAGACCTTAGGCAGGGAGACCTTGTGAGATCCTTCCTTCCTATTAGTTGGTGCACATGCGTGGGCCCAGTTTTGGATACAAATTGCGCCTTAGTATCTCTTAGGAATTTCTTCTTTGCCCTCTTCCCCTTATCAGCATGCATCTAGCTACATTCTGACAGGTTAACCTGCAAAGTGAATGAGGACTGAGCATCTTAAGGGGCGTTTCTTTCTGCATTGGTATTTCCCTTTTCTTAGGGTCTCCCCTCTCAGCTCATGTTTGGCTCTCTGCCTACTCTAACACCAAGAGTTTGTTTTTTGAGGCACCCAATAATTCAGAGTATCTGGTAAAGTTTTTTCTGCAAGGGTCTGAGTCAGTGCATCTATGTTGAAAATACAAACTATAGCCTGAAGCTATAGCCTGTTCTTCAAGTAAGTATTAGAGGGAAGCAGAAACTTGTTTGAGAGTGAGACTGAGTAACTGTGATTATTTTAATCTAGTGACCAATAACATCAGTGTGGAGGAGAGTGCAAGTTTCCATTGATGTGCAGCACATTACCATTTCCTAAGAAGCTGATAACTGTCCCTTGAGGGTAAAACCTTATTATGGATTACTAAAGCACTGAAAAATCTTCATGGCCTTCCCATCTCTATGGACAGCACATTTGTGAAACATCTCTATGGACAGCACATTTCCTACACAAATGTAACCTCGGATAGACTGGGCGTCTTTTCTGATTTGACTATTCTTCCTATACAGCTTTTATAATAATGTTAATCTAATTAAAAAATATGGAGCACACCAAACAAATCTAATTATTTTAGCATACTTTTTTATAAGGCACAAAAATAATTATTGCAAATTTCCAGGGGCTTTGTATGAAATTTCAAAAATAACCTCAAGTGTGAAAAAATATCCTGAAATTTTACTTTATTTTTTCTTCATTTGAAATCCAGTGTTGATAAAGGCAAAAAGTATTTAAAAATATGGTAGTTTGATTAATATTGGATTGTGGATATCTGAGAAATAACACTTGGTTATCTACTTAGTCAAGGTGACAATAAAATATATTCAAATGGACATAAAAGCACATTATGGAAATTCAGCTCTTTGTAAGTGAAGAGATATTCTTTCCTTAAAAAAGTACATTACAAAGACAATCAAAAACAGAGCTTATTCTGATGAGTTACGGAATATGTTGGGTAGATTACATGGAAGGTAAAGCTCTGACACCAATTTTTTATCTTACCAAAGAGATAACCATATTCTAGTTTTACATTAATATATTTGGCAGTAAAAGTTTGTGAGTTCCTTTTTTCTCCTTAAATCAGCTTGTCCATCAAAATTGTATGAACTTTGCCAAATTTAACAAGTTTTACAGGTCCTTTACAGACTTAAAAGTATTATAGTGTGGCTCAACAGAGCAGGCCTGTAGTCCCAGCTCCTAAAGAGGCTGAGACAAGAGGGTTGCAAGATGCCAGGAGTTCTAGGCTGCAGTGTGCTATTCCAATCTGGTGTCCATATTAAGTTCAGCATCAATATGGTGACCTTCCAGGAGCAGAGGACCAGGAGGGGTGAATTGGCCCAGGGTAGAAACAGAGCAGGTCAAAACTCCCATGCTTGAAGTGGGATCACGCCTATGAATGGCCACTGCATTCCAGCCTGGACAGTACAGCAAGACCTCATCTCTTCAAAAAAAAAAAGTGTTATAGACCAAAGCAGATAAATTTACCCCTTTCAATCCTCTCGGCATTTGTCTTCTCCCTCAACCCTTATCTTTCACTATGCTCTTTCATGTTCTAGAACAGAGCGGCCCTTTAAAACAAAGGCACTCTCCTTTTTCTATGAAAAATATAATTATATACCCAGTTATAGTTCTCCTAACATAGCCTCAACCATCCAAATTAATTATAACTTTTAATTAAAGTAACAATTCTGTTTTACAGAAAGAACCAAAAGGTAGTTAATCTGTCATTAACTTTAACAGACAAGCAAATCTCATGCATACTAATAATTTAATACTTCACAACAACACACCTCTTTTTTATCCCGTTCTTACCTTAATAATGAAGCAAAAACGAACATGTTCATCAACATACCCCAAAGACACATCTACTCTATAGAGTATAGTAAAATCAGAAGCAGAAGTTAATAAACTTACAATTATGCTTAATGATCAAGGGTTCAGGAATCCATCTTAATTGTAAAGTATCCAGCTATTCAAAGATTATTCAAAAGGTAACTCAATTTAATATTAGTACAAGTAGCTGAATTACCTAAGGATTTTGGAAATCATATTTAAGTTGACACACTCTAAAACATGACTACCATTATAAAAGTGTTTGTTGGAATTATTATTCAATTCAGTTTAACACAAATTTGCATTATTCATAATCTTAATCAGTACACAGGAGTAATGTTATTTGGTCAGGAAGCCAATATAACAAGAAGGCTTAGAAGTTCATCTGAACATGTCTTTTCATGAGAAAACAAACACAACTCTTTTTTTATTTTTTGAGTATTCTTATTTCACATTCCATCATGAATAACTCAAGAAAAAACCAAAAAGCTATGATTGATTTTTAAGCCAGAATTATTAATTCAGTCTGATTTGTCCAAATACCAATCATAATTATAGAAACTTAGACTTTATTTAAAAAATGATTTTGAGTTAGCAGCTTATGTAAGGATGTTCTTTCCTTAAAAGTCTAGCACATTTAAAATAATTAGAAGCTTCATCTCTTTATTTTTGCAAATTTAGTAAATATTGTATTCTTATAACCACTTATTTATCTATTAAACCAATCAGAAAAAATTTCCAGTAATTTCAGAAACATAATCTAATGTGTTAACACTTTCCAGAGTTAGAAAAACATTTCACACACAATGAGAGGTAAAGGCTTTTCTGATCACAGTCACACAGTTTTTAGCTTGTTTTACAAATCAGTCACAGATATGCAGATATGAAGTGAACACATGAGCAGAAAAACACAAACGGCTTTTATTCTGTTCTTGCACAACAACAACAATCAACAATCAATCTTCTATGACTAAATTGTGGCGGGGGGAGGCACATACCTATCAGCAGACACCACCTGGGTGTCCTCTAACTCAATTCTGATGCTTTCTACTTGGAGATGGCCGCAGATTTCACAGGTTGAGAGCTCAGCTTCCCAAGGCTTCCACCCCCTTCAGACACCAGTTGTAAGTTCCAGCCTCTGGGACTTCTGACTGGCCCACTTCAAGTTGGGGTTCTCACAACTCCCTCTTTGGGTGCAATTAATTTGCGAGGGTGGCTCACAGAACTTAGGGAAACTTACTTATATGTATCGGTTTATTATAAAGGATATTACAAGGGATACAGATAAAAAGATGCCTAGGGCCAGGTATGGGGGAAGGGGCAAGGGGTGTGGAACTTCCATGTTGTCCTTGGGCATACCACCCTCCGGCAACCTCCATGTGTTCAGCCACCTGAAAGCTTTCCAATTTTTTGGTTTTTTGGGGGGGTATATGGAGGATTCACTATGTAGGCATGACTGATTAAACCATCAGCCATTAGTGTCAACAACGTTCAGCCCCTCTCTCCTTCCTGGAGGCTAGGATGTGGGCTGAAAGTCCCAACCCTGGAATCCTGCTTTGGTCTTTTTGGTGACCGGTCTCCATATTGAAGCTACTTACAGGCTGCCAGTTATCAGTCAAAAACTTAGTATACAAAAAGATACCATTTTGGAGTTTCTACAGCTTTTATGAGGTGTATGCCAGGAAATGGGGTCACAGACCAAATATATTTTACAAAATATCACAGCATAATAATACAAAAACTCATGAGTCTAGAGCTCAACCAACCTTCTTTTTCCTTAGTGGGCATAAAATTTTTAACTGATTTGCGCTCATGAATACACCCAAACAAAATGGACAAACAAGCTGGATTCTGTTTTCTCTCACCCAGCAAACAATGGATTTCCATCTTCCTTCCACAGTGTCAACTGAAGAATCATGATTTTCATAGACTTGGAGAGTGAGAGACAGGACTAGCTGGGATTTCCTAGGCCAACTAAAAATCCCTAAGCCTAGCTAGGAAGGTGACTGCATCCACCTTTGAACAGAGGGCTTGCAACTTAGCCCACACTCGACCAATCAGAGAGCTCACTAAAATGCTAATTAGGCAAAAACAGGAGATAAAGAAATAGCCAATCATCTATTGCCTGAGAGCACAGTGGGAGGGACAAGGATCAGGATATAAACCCAGGCATTCGAGCTGGCAATGGCAACCCCCTTCAGGTCCCCTCCCCTTATATGGGAGCTCTGTTTTCACTCTATTTCACTCTATAAATCTTGCAACTGCATTCTTCTGGTCTGTGTTTTGTTACTGCTCAAGCTGAGCTTTCCCGTGCCATCCACCACTACTGTTTGCCGCAGTCGCAGACCTGCCACTGACTTCCATCCCTCCAGATCCGGCAGGGTGTCCGCTGTGCTCCTGATCCAGTGAGGCACCCATTGCCACTCCCAATGGAGCTAAAGACTTGCCATTGTTCCTGCACAGCTAAGTGCCTGGGTTTGTCCTGACTGAGCTGAACACTTGTTACTGGGTTCCATGGTTTTCTTCCGTGACCCACAGCTTCTTATAGAACTGTAACACTCACCGCATGGCCCAAGACTCCATTCCTTGAAATTTGTGAGGCCAAGAACCCCAGGTCAGAGAACACGAGACTTGCCACCATCTTGGAAGTGGCCCACCGTCATTTTGGAAGCAGCCTGCCACCATCTTGGGAGCTCTGGGAGCAAGGACCCATGGTAACAAGAGGAGAGCTTTATTTCTTATAAAGGGTTGCAGTCTGCAGAGTGGCCATGCTGACAGACTGAGAAGAGTGATCTCCAGCAGACTGAGAGCAGGCACTTTGAAGGAGGGAGGGTGAAACAGGAATTTATGCTGAATGGATTGGCTAAGTATACATACTCAGCAGGTTATAGGAGAAGCTATGAATATTCATGAACAGGGGGACACGCAATTGTTTAGTGAGCAAATATACATGTTACATATGTCCCTTGTTTACTTTGGGGTGGAAAGCTAACATTTAAATGCATTACACTTAGGCCCTGTGCATTAAGAGGTGAAGCAGAGGACACAAAGACACTCAGTGCTCAGCCTCTGTAAATAGGCAAGAACCAGTCCATGGCTGGTGATCTCTTATCAGGACAAAGTTACTGAAATCAGTCTCTTGCCCAATCAAAGCTATATGTATAGCCTGTTGAACAAAGAGGTCAGCTTGTTGAACCAAGAGGCAGTAGGTGAGCCGCAATTGTTTCCGTATTGCTTATCTCAAAGCCAGTGCTTATGTAGCTGCTAAAGAAAAAGAACCTTGTGATACTTAGAATATAGTTTATTCCTCATGTATAATGGTGCATAACTTAACCCTTGCCTGGCATGGGCTCAGCTCTTGTTTATAATTTGGTATCTTATTGCCACAGGGTCCATTCCGTCAGTCTAATGATCTTTATTTTAACAACAGCAGTCACCAAATGGTCAGATCATAAAGCCAAATTCACAGTTTTAATTGCCACTCAGAGGGAATAACATGCTGGCCATGATAAAATCAGGCAAGTAACAAGGAATGAAACTAGAGGGAAAAAGAGAGTCAGAAACGTTTGAAGTTCTCCTATCACTTGAAATTCACACTGAGAGCCAAGAAAACATGTACCTGGGGTTAGTAGCCCATGAGGTATGCAACAGACAACACAATTTACTTATCTCTGTTAGGTGACTTTTATTTAGCACATCAATGGATGACTGCCAAAACTGTTAAAGAATAATCCCCAAGGCCAGGCACAATGGCTCACGCCTGTAATCCCAGCACTTTGGAGGCTGAGGCAGGCAAATCACCTGAGCCCAGGAGTTTGAGACCAGCCTGGGTGACATGGCAAAACCCCATCTGTACTAAAAATACAAAAATTAACCAGGTGTGGTGACAAGCACCTGTAATCCCAGTTACTTGGGAGGTTGAGGCATAAGAATCACTTGAACCCAGGAGGCAAAGAGATCATGCCACTGTACTCCAGCCTGGGCAACAGAGCAAGACCCTGTCTCAAAAAAAAAGAAAGAAGAAGAATTCCCAAAATACTATAAAAATGATTTCATATGAATATAAAACAAATATTTCCCAAAGCTTTTATTTAATTTACTAGTTAATGGGAAAGATATTAAATATATTGAAGCATGCCCAAGGAACATTTAAGAAGCAAGATATATGTAGGGAATTTAATAAAAGAATATTAAGGTTAGATAGCTGGCTTAGATGCAAAGGTGGTTAATGTCTTCCTGTGCCATAAATTGCAACTTTTGCTGTATCTGTTCCAATGAACAAAAATTGTTTGCTTGTCTACCGGACAAAAATCTATAATTTATCTTCTGTTCCCACTGAGTTATAAAATACCCTATCAATAGAAAACTGAGCCCAGTACTGCCCTGAAGGAATATCCAGTAGTCTCTTTTATCTGTTTCCAAGTTTTGGATAATTTTTCTGATTATCCACTTTCTGTTATAATAATTACCCCTTTTTACCCTGCATAAGATCAGTAAGTGTACAAAGTCTTTTCCTCATCTAGACTCAGCCTTTGAGTTTTTGTAATTTTCTGCCTTGGCTCTCTTCCCAGGAACTGCATTTCAATTCCAGAATCCCAAGAGGGAAATTTGATTGGTCTGGACCATATTTTCACTTCAGATCAAAAGTTTTGGCCCATCTATGGATGAGATCTTTTAGATCCGTTTTTTTCTCCTTATCTAATTAGCTATAGCTGTACTACAGCAATGACAGGAAGTGGAGACTATTACTTAAGTAAAGAACTAAAAGAGGGGCAGGTCCCTATAGTGATGATAATGCATCAGGAAGAGAATCGGTCCCACATAGGAGGGTTAAGAAGGACCTCAGAGAGGGCAGGGATTTTCAAATATTTACAATTTCAAGTCTTAGAAAAATGAGAGATCATGAACAAAGTCAAGGATGCCTAACATTGGATACTCGTTCTCTCTGCTTTATCTTTATTTTTGTGTGTCCAGAATCTGTCTTTATAACTTTTCCCTTGGCCCACACCCAATTCTAGGTCTTTCTTCTGGGAAATACTTAAGCTGTCCCTAAAGTGCTTAACACCGTTAATTTTCAAGTATCATGATTGATTATGTTGAATTCCTCAGGTATAGGTATCCAGAGCTAATGATAAACGCCCTAGAGTATGTCAGATAAGCATTTGCCCACCTTTTGGTTATTCTGCAAAGTAATAATATCTTGGAGGAATGAATTGGAACAACTCTGTCAGATTAAAATCTTATTATAATAAACCATTGGGAGCATGACTGTACATAGGTAATGCATTTTTAAATTCCTTGCAACTATTGTCAGTAACAGTCTAGAGATTATTAACATGGAAAGAATATTAAAAATGTAATTTGCTTCTCATATTTTATTGCCCTAGTTTATTTTGTGTGTTTTGCTAAGCTTGGGTGATTTGGGACTCTTGTTCATCATCAGTAAAATTCTTTGCTATCTGGTTGACTATGCTGCCAAAAAGGCTTAGGGAAGAATGATCTTACCAGCGCTTCCATGAATTTGTTCCAAGGACTTTTATAAGGAATGACTTCACAAATCGGGGCACAGCTCAGTAGGGAAGGGAAAAAGAAAACAGAGGTGTGTTTTAAAATGTTTCCTAGATGCTTCTGATATTGTGATATGGTTTCCTATGGAGAACAACTATTTGAAATAGTTTGAAATGACTATAGAACAGATAAATTAAGTGTAAAACTTAAGGAGTAAATCTATAAAAACTGATTTTTAAATAGCAACTCTAGAAACTTAGATAGGTAATAGGTTCATAAAAAGTTAAAATTATGACTCAGAGGGATAGAAATCAAGGCTTATAGTATTTCCTCAGCTCCCAAGAGGAGCATTGGTAAGTTTGTGGAATTTTCTTGTTTTTCTTTACAACGTATCAGGTTTTTCAGTGGGAAAAACAAGAAAATAATGTGATTCAGGATTTATTTGTAAAATTTCCTGTTTTCACACATACATAAAAAGGTCAATGTTTCTGATTCTCTTGTATTCAAGTCCTATAAGGAAGTAAACTGTTCACTACGCTTTTTTTTTTTTTTTTTTTTTTTTTTTTTTGAGACAGAGTCTCACTCTGTCACCCAGGCTGGAGTGCAGTGGCGCGATCTTGGCTCACTGCAACCTCTGCCTCCCGGGTTCAAGTGACTCTCCTGCCTTAGCCTCCCGAGTAGCTGGGACTACAGGCAAGTGCCACTACGTCCAGCTAATTTTTTTGTATTTTTTAGTGGAGACAAGATTTCACCGTTTTAGCCAGGATGGTCTCCATCTCCTGACCTCCTGATCCACCCACCTCGGCCTCCCAAAGTGCAGAGATTACAGGCATGAACCACTGCGCCCGGCCTACTAATGCGTTTAATAACAGACCAAATCACACAGTAAGATCCCACTCTTCTGATAATTCATCTCCTCTAAGATACGTTTTAGTTTTTCATCAACTGTTTATCGAGCATTCTTGGTATTTGAAAGCAACTAATTCCTGATGAATGCCTAAATTATTTATATGTATACTAACCAATCTTTTTCAGTCTCTAAATAGTAATGAATTAACGTCCCCATTTAAAAAAAGGGCGGAGGCAAGCTTTCACAGCAGGATGGCAAAATAATTCTGAGTGTGCAGTGCTGTTATTGTATGCAATAAAAAAAGAAGGTGGCTGAGTGCAAAATTAACATGACGGAAAGCCACACAGAATGTGGCTCACACCAGCAGATCACAGCCTCTGAGTACAAATAATAAGCAAATGAAGAAGAAAATACTTCCTTAACCCATAGGGCTTTCTTTATATTTTCTGAGGTTGTAGAGTATGTTTTCCTCTACAATAGTAAGTCCTTTCCTGTAGGATGACTTGATTCTGGCAGTCAGAGGTTGTTTCCCACACCACAAAGAAAAAAACAAAACAAAACAAAAAAACACCCAAAACACACTGAGGCCTAGGTGGTGATATTTGAGAGACAGTGTGATGCAATCAAGTGAGATCAGGAGTGCAAATATGAAAACAAGAGTACCATTTCCAGTGTGTCTTTTTGAACCAATTACGTAACTTCTCTTTAGCTTACTTTCCTCTTCTATCTGAGGAATAAAACAGTTTCTTATCTACTTCACATCAATTTTTAAGGGTCAGGAGAGAAAACCTATGTGATGATATCAAGTAAACTATGAAGCACCAGTTTCGAATTTGCTACATAAATATAAGGAATTGCAAATATGAGGGCACAAAAAGGTAACCTGGTCAAACAAATCACTTAAAGAGTTCAATCATTATTTTTCAACTATGTCTCCTGATTTTTTTCCAAAACTTTGGAAAAGTAACCTATTAGCTTCCTAGATTATCAGAAGTACTTTTTTTTTTTTTTTTAATACTTTAAGTTCTAGGGTACATGTGCACAATGTTCAGGTTTGTTACATATGTATACATGTGCCATGTTGGTGTGCTGCACCCATTAACTTGTCATTTACATTAGGTATATCTCCTAATGCTATCCATCCCCCCTTTCCCCACCCAACAGGCCCCGGTGTGTGATGTTCCCCTTCCTGTGTCCAAGTGTTCTCATTGTTCAGTTCCCACCTGTGAGTGTGAACATTTGGTGTTTGGTTTTTTGTCCTTGTGATAGTTTGCTGAGAATGATGGTTTCCAGTTTCATCCATGTCCCTACAAAGGACATGAACTCATCCTTTTTTATGGCTGCATAGTATTCCATGGTGTATATCTGCCACATTTTCTTAATCCAGTCTATCATTGATGGACATTTGGGTTGGTTCCAAGTCTTTGCTATTGTGAATAGTGCCACAATAAACATACATGTACATATGTCTTTATAGCAGCATGATTTATAACCCTTTGGGTATATACCTAGTAAAGAGGATGGCTGGGTCAAATGGTATTTCTACTTCTAGATCCTTGAGGAATCGCCACACCATCTTCCACAATGGTTGAACTAGTTTACAGTCCCACAACAGTGTAAAAGTATTCCTATTTCTCCACATCCTCTCCAGCACCTGTTGTTTCCTGACTTTTTAATGATCGCTATTCTAACTGGTATGAGATGGTATCTCATTGTAGTTTTGATTTGCATTTCTCTGATGGCCAGTGATGATGAGCATTTTTTCATGTGTCTGTTGGCTGCATAAATGTCTTATTTTGATTTTGAGAAGTGTCTGTTCATCTCCTTTGCCCACTTTTGATGGGGTGGTTTGATTTTTTTCTTGTAAATTTGTTTAAGTTCTTTGTAGATTCTGGATATTAGCCCTTTGTCAGATGAGTAGATTGCAAAAATTTTCTCCCATTCTGTATGTTGCCTGTCCATTCTGATGGTAGTTTCTTTTGCTGTGCAGAAGCTCTTTAGGTTAATTAGGTCCCATTTGTCAATTTTGGCTTTTGTTGCCATTGCTTTTGGTGTTTTAGACATGAAGTCCTTGCCCATGTCTATGGCCTGAATGGTATTGCCTAGGTTTTCTTCCAGGGTTTTTATGGTTTTAGGTCTAACATTTAAATCTTTAATCCATCTTGAATTAATTTTTGTATAAGGTGTAAGGAAGGAATCCAGTTTCAGCTTTCTACATATGGCCAGCCAGTTTTCCCAGTACCATTTATTAAATAGGGAATCATTTCCCTATTTCTTGTTTTTGTCAGGTTTGTCAAAGATCAGATAGTTGTAGATGTGTGATATTATTTCTGAGGGCTCTGTTCAGTTCCATTGGTCTATATCTCTCTTTTGGTACCAGTACCATGCTGTTTTGGTTACTGTAGCCTTATAATATAGTTTGAAGTCAGGTAGCATGATGCCTCCAGCTTTGTCCTTTTGGGTTAGGATTGTCTTGGCAATACGGGCTCTTTTTTGGTTCCATATGAACTTTAAAGTAGCTTTTTCCAATTCTGTGAAGAAAGTCATTGGTAGCTTGATGGGGATAGCATTGAATCTATAAATTACCTTGGGCAGTATGGCCATTTTCATGATATTGATTCTTCCTATCCATGAGCATGGGATATTCTTCCATTTGTTTGTGCCCTCTTTTATTTCTTTGAGCAGTGGTTTGTAGTTCTCCTTGAAGAGGACCTTCACATCCCTTGCAAGTTGGATTCCTAGGTATTTTATTCTCTTTGAAGCAATTGTGAATGGGAGTACACTCATGATTTGGCTCTCTGTCTGTTATTGGTGTATAAAAATGCTTGTGATTTTTGCACGTTGATTTTGTATCCTGAGACTTTGCTGAAGTTGCTTATCAGCTTAAGGAGATTTTGGGCTGAGACGATGGGGTTTTAGCACATTAGTAATCCCATCTGTTGATTATCTATTTTGAAACTATGCTCAATTAAATATCTGTGTTGGTTTCTTTGTGTGATTCTTCTGCTTTAGGGCATTGGATCACCTCAGAGTCAAGCGTCTTTCTGGCCAGCTAAAGAGACGCAACAGCTAAAGAGCAGCAGGTTATCTCCTGAGTATAATATATTTGTTGTGGTGTTTCAAAATGGTAAAGGAAACCAGATGGGCATTTTCTTATAAGCAATAAGGCATGCTTGGCACATAGAACATGCTCCATAAATGTTAACTGTTTATTAGACTATCTATGTTTTCATGATCTTCATTGCATAAAATTTTCTATCTGTGGAGCACACACATTGCCCTGCTCATCTGTATTTCTTTCCAGCTGTCTTGAGGTTTCTTCTGGTGGATGACAGCACAGGTCACGCAGAAAACATTGGCATAAAGAGGGGTTGTGGAGTATAACTACAGTAAATAAAACATTCTAACTGGAGGTGTTTAACAAGTCAAGAAATCAGCTCTTTAGCTTTCTTATTCTTTGTTCTTTAAGCTAGATTAACCAAAATTAACCCAGCCTAAGGAGAATTGCTTGAAGCCAGGAGACAGAGGCTGCAGTGAGCCGAGATTGTGCCTCTGCACTCCAGCCTGGGAAACAGAGTGAAACTCCATCTAAAAATAAATAAATAAATAACCCAGCCTAAACCATTAGAAATCCCTTAAAATTGGCTGCAGTTAAGCAACCTTGCAGTTTAGCAGACTAAACAGAAATGTCAGTAAATTCTGTTAATACAGAAATCAAATGAGATTATCAATTGGGATTCCATTTGCAAGTTTTTGTCTCATTCTTTACATGGAAAGGAACTTTCTACAATTGAGAATCTTATCCATTTATTATGTCTGAGTCATAGTATTCCATGAAAGGGCCATATATGCAAAGCAACCTGCAAACACATAAAGGGCCAAGAAACTAAAGAATGAGGCAGGAAAATTCTGTGTATTGGTAAAGGACGATATATTGGGTCACTTTTCGACAGAACCATGGTCTTGTGTGGCAGGACAGGTAGATCTCTGTACCATTACTTCCCAAATTCAGAATTTATATGCCATTGGAAACGTGCTCTATAGAGACAAAGGCAACTCTCCAGAACAGGCAAGAATGCTATATGCATCATAAGACTATGCACATAGTCTATAATTTGTGCAATAACATCAAGGTCGCTTTGATCTAAAGGAAGATTTTATAATAAGTGCTAGTTTTTACACTAAAGACAGTAAATAAAATAGGAATCAGACAGCTTTCATGGTACTGGAGATAATCAGAAGTTAACTTGACAGATTAGCATCCAAGATGGAGTCACTTTTGTCTTCACACTTAGGTATATATACTAAACAACCCTAAAGTTCCCTAAAGAATAGCATCATAATTTGTATATAATGAGATAAATAGGCCTTTCTTATTGTTTTTCTAAACATTTTCATGTGTATTATCTTGCAAGGAATAAGTAAATTTTAACAACCAATATGTTTCTTAGTTGACTGAAAGATACACAGTTATTAAAGCTCAATAACTGACAAGTCAAATATAAATATCTGAGTTGCAAATTAATATGGTTCAGAGGAGTAGAATTTCCCTTTTATTTCCCCAGATTCTTACTGTCCTTTCAAGCCCTCTCTATCAGTATAGTTCAGTCAGAAGACAGAAATCACACAGTAATTTAAACAGGGAAGTCTTAATATAAAGATGTATTACATTCTCATATGAGAGTAACTATAGGATTCAAAGGAAAACTGTAAAGGCCATCTTAAAACTGATGAAGAATACCCAAAGAGGAATACCTCATTGAAGAAAATGATGGATGGTGAAGAATTTCCCTAGGTTGCCAGCTTCACCGGCTCTAGGCGAATAGAGACAACCCAGATGGTTGCAGGTGAGCCAAAGTTAGAGGCAGATATGTAGAGGGAGTGTATGCACAGAGGAAAACAGGCACTACTATGGATGTGAAGCCTGAAGCTCATGATGTCTGCATCAGAAGGCTGTGGAAAGCAAACCTCCAGCAATACAGTCAAGCCAAGGCTAATGGGCAGGCATGCAGAAGGGGTAAGGTGTCACTATGGGTGATCCTGAAACTGGAAGCTGGAAAGGCCTCCTTCTTCAGGAACCTAATGTACTTCTGTGTGTGGCTCTAGGCTGCTGCATAGGGGAAAGGCCAGGTGGCTAGCTTACTGGATAGCCAACTCAGTGGGGCCCTTGGTGTATGTGCACTTGGGGCTGAGGACAAGGTGCAGGGAGCGGTGATCTGGACTATCTGGGGCTCCTGATGATGGCACTGCTGCCGATCCAATGCTGTGAGGACATAAATGACTTCCCTTCTCTGTCCTTGTGTTTATTGTCAGTATGATATTAGGAAGTCATTCATTCAGTAAATATTACCACTGGCTGTGTTCCCCAGGCACTCTCATTGGTGCCAAAACTCTCCTCCAGTGACTCACTTCTTTCAAGCCCCAGGTTGTCATTCATAAAGGGATATGATAATAATACAAATTTCAAAGGATTGTTCTGACAATTTAAATGAATTAATGTAGGTGAAAGATCTTTATGCAAGTAAAGATGAAGTCATTATCACATATAAAGTGAATATGCTTTCTTTAGCTTTCGACATGAGATCTGTGAAGCCTTTTCTTCTTTTGTCCATATTTTCAATAAAAGGATTTAAAAATTGGCAGTGAAAACACTCAAACATGAAGTGTTATATCTTTTTAAATGTTCTCAAATGAACTCAGTTCCCTTTTGGGTAATATGATTACATGTTCTTTTACTGTAAAGAAAACTAAGATTCTCATTGCTTTGTCATAGAGAAAATGGTTTTATATCATTATCTAGGAGTGCCTTTTCCATCAGCTACCCCTATTATTTGATTGCTCCATGAGAGAAAAGCTACAGATTAACAATTCTTAAACTAAAAATGAAATTCTTTGTTGTTATCTGTCTTCTAAAGTTCTATAGAACATATCGCCCTACTTATTTAACATAGATACACATCATGTACAGGCTTATCCTAAAGGGCACAGGCGATGTAGGATTATCCAGACTCAAAACTACTGGGATTTAAAAGAAAAAAAGAATTTATTATTTTTTCAAATTCTGAAATATATGTAAAAAAATTTCTGAAGTATATAAAGAAACAAAAGTAAAAGGAAAACATAGTTCTACCATGCAGATAGCGCATAATGATATCTCTAAGAAAAATTATAATAGTACATGAAAATGATTTTAATATTCAAACAATCCAAAGGATGAAAAATAAAAATTTAAGTCCTTTTTCCCACCAGCTGCACTTCCCAAGAACAACCACTCAAATAATTCTTCATGTTTTCATTCAGAAAATGTTCATGCATATATGAGCATATATTTTTCATATACAAAAATTGAAACTATTTGTATTTAATTTATTGTATGTTTACATACAATACCTATACCTTATATGTTTATTTTTTGCAAATTGTTTTCATGCTAACATATATAGAGCCATCTCATTCTTTTTTCTGGTAACACAATCTTTCATTACTCAAAAGTTCATTTCATTTAACCAATTTTCTACAGGTGAACATTTATAGTCAAATATTTTGTTTTGTTATTACCAATACCACTTTTTAAAATATCATTATAGTACTCTGGTTTCTCTTCAGGTTGTATAAATCTTTTGCCTTTTAAAAAATATCACTATACATCTTATTTAATTGTGTACCTGTATCATTGGATAAATCCTTACTGTCAGGTTTAGTGTCAGGTTCCTGGCTCAAAAGGTATATTTGTATACATTTTATTTAAACTATCAAATTGCCATTTAGAGAAATTGTAATAACAATTACTATCACCAAAAGTATATCCCAGCACCTTTTCTTCAAACGATCACAGACAGTGAGTATCATCAAAATCTGTAATTTATCCCAATATGAAAGGTAATTTAAAATGATCTCATTGTCATTTTGACTGTGACGTGGATTTCTTATGAATAAGATTGAGCATTTTCCAATATGTGCATTGAAAATTCATATTTTCCTATAAGCATTCTCTTTATGCTATTCCCTAATTTTTTTCTATTGAAAGTGTTTATTTATTATTTCTATATGCTTTGTATACATCAAAGAAGAAGCCCATTGTTGATCTTTTTCTCTCTTTTTTTAAATTGATGCATAATAATTGTATATGTTTATAGGATACATGTGCTATTTTGATACATGCATACAATGTATAATGATCAAATCAGGATATCTAGGATATCCATCACCTCAAACATGAATTATATCTTTATGTCGGGACCATTTCAAATTTTTTCATCTAGCTATCTTGAAATACACAATATGTTATAGTTAACTAGTCACCATACTGTGCTATTGAATGCTAGGCTTATTCCTTTTCTCTAATGAAATGTTTATGTCCATTAACCACTTCCACTCATTCCTTCTTCCACCCTTCCAAGCCTCTAGTAACCACCATTCTACTTTCAACTTCTGTGAGACCAATTTTTCTAGCTCCCAGATATGAGTGAGTTCATGTGCTATTTGTCTTGCTGTGACTCATTTACTTAACATAATGTCTCCCAAGCTCATCTAGGTTGCTGCAAATGACACCATTCACTCCATTTTTATGAATGAGTAGTATTTCATAGTGTATAAACACTACATTTTCTACATGCATTCATCTGCTGTTGGACACTTCAGTTGATTCAATTATCTTGGCTATTGCAAATAGAACTGCAGTAAATATAGGTGAGCAGATATCCTTTTAACATGCTAATTTCCTTTCCTTTGGATAAATTCAGTCATGAGATTGCTGGATTGTATGATAATTTGATTTTTAGTTTTTTGAGAAACCTCCATATTGTTTTCCATAATAGCTATAATTGCAATTTTTTAAATTTTACTTTAAGATCTAGGATACATATGCAGAACGTGCAGGTTTGTTACATACGTATACATGTGCCAGGGTGGTTTGCTGCACATATCAACCCATTATCTAGCTTTTAAGCCCCACATGCATTAAGTACCAATAGTGTATAAGAATTTGTCCGCATCTTCACCAGCATTTGTTATTTTTTGTCTTTTTGATGGTAGCCATTCTAACTGGGGTGAGATGATATCTCATTGACATTTTGATTTGAATTTCCCTGAAGATTGATGCTATTGAGCATTTTTTATATACTTGTTGGCCATTTATATGCCCTGTTTTAATAATGTCCACTTAGATTGTTTGCCCACTTTTTAATGGGAATTATTTGTTTACTTGCTCTTAAATTGTTTGAATTCCTTGTGTATTCTGGATATTAGTCCCTTATTGGTTGAATACTTTGCAAATATTTTCTACCATTCTATAGGTTATCTCTTCATTCTGTTGATTGTCTCCTTTGCTGTGCAGAAGCTTTTTAATTTTGCATTGTCCCATTTGCCTATTTTTGTTTTTGTTTCCTGTGTTTTTGAGGATTTAGCCTTAAAATCTTTGCCTAGACCAATGTCATAAAGCATTTCCCCTATATTTTCTTTTAATAGTTTCATGATTTTGGGTTTACATTTAAGTATTTAATTCATTTTGTGTTACTTTTTTTAATGATAAGAGATTGGGGTCTAGTTTCATTCTTCTGCATATAGATACCAAGGTTTTTTCCAACACCATTTATTGAAGGGGATGTCCCTTCCCCAGTGTAGGTGCTCAGCACCTTTGTAGAAAGTCAGTTGGCTGTAAACACATGGATTTATTTCTGAGTTCACTTTTCTGTTCTATTGGTCTATAGTGGTTGTTTTTTCATACCAGTACAATGCTGTTGTGGTTACTATGACCTCGTAATGTATTTTGAAATCAAGTAATGGGACGCCTTTAGCTTTGTTCATTTTGCTCAGAATTGCTGTAGCTATTCAGGGTCTTTTGTAGTTCCATATGCATTTTAGGATTGCTTTTTTATTTCTGTAAAGAATGTCACTGGCATTTTGATAGAGATTGCATTGAATCTGTGGATTGAGTCAGGTAGTATGGTCATATTAGCAGTATTAATTTCTCTGATCCATGAACATGAGACGTACTTCTATTTTGGGTGTATGTCCTCTTCAAATTTTTTTCATCAGTGTTTTGTAGTTTTTATTGCAGAGGTCTTTCACCTCCTTGGTTAAATTTATCCCTGGGTATTTTTTTTTTAACTGTTGTAAATGGGATTATTTTAAAATTTATTTTCCTCTAGCTTGTTATTGGTATATAGAAAGACTACTGATTTTTGTATGTTGATTTTGTATTCTGCAACTTTACTTAATTTGTTTGTCAGTTCTAAGAGTTTTTTCATGGAGTCTTTAAATGTTTCTGTATGAAACATCTGCAAAGAGGGACAATTGGACTGTCTCTTTTCCAATTTAGATTATTTTTATTTCTTCATTTTTCCAGCTAGGATTTTCATTACTATGTTGAATGAAAGTAATGAAAGTGGTCATCCTTGTCTTATTCCAGTTCTTAGAGGAAAAACCTTCAGCTTTTCCCCATTTAGTAGGATGTTAGCTATGTCTTTGTCATTCAGGTATGTTCCTTCCATGCCTAATTTGTTGAACATTTCTGTCATGATTAAATAGTGAATTTTATCAATGTTTTTTCTGCACCTATTGAGATAATAATATGGTTTTGTTGATTTGATGTATCACATTTATTAATTTGCATTTGTTGAAGCTCCTTGCATCCCTGAGAAAAATCCCACTTGACCATGGTGAATTAACTTTTTGATGTGTTATTTAATTTGGTTTGAGAATATTTTGCTGAGGATTTTTGTATCTATGTTCATTAGAAATATTGGCCTATAGTTTTCTTTTGTGGTTGTGTCCTTACCTGGTTTTAGTATCCTGGTAATGCTAACCTCATAAAATAAGTTAGGAAGAATTTCCTCATCTTCAATTTTTAAAAATAGTTTTAGAAAAATTGGTGTTAGTTCTCTCTATAAGTTTGGTAGAATTCAACAGTAAAGCCATCCAGTCCTGGAATTTTCCTTATTGAGAGACATTTTATTACTGAGTCAGTCTTGTTACTCATTATTGATCTGTTTTGGTTTTCTGTTTCTTCCTAGTTCAATTTTGTGGTTTCTATGTATCCAGGAATTTATCCATTTATCTAGATTTTCCGATTTGTTAGCATATGGTTGTTTATAATAGTGTCTAATGATTCTTTGTATTTCTGTGGTATCAGTTGTAACATTTTCTTTTTCATTTCTGATATTATTAATTTGGGCTTCCTTTCCTTTTTTTCTTAGTTTAGCAAGTGTTTATTGATGTGTTTATCTTTTCAAAAAAAAAAAAAAACAACTTCATTTCATTGATCCTTTGTATTTGGTCTCTATTCTATTTATTTCTACTCTGATTTTTTTTTTCTTCTACTAATTTTGGGTTTGGTTTATTCATGCTTTTCTAGTTACTTGCAGTGCACCATTAAGTTATTTGAAATCTTTCTACTTTTTGATGTAGTCATCTAATACTATAAACATCCCTCTTAGCACTGGTATTGCAACATCTCACAGGTTTTGATGTGTTGTGTTTTCATTTTTATTTGTTTCAAGAAATCTGTTATGTTTCTCATGCCCTTATGTTGATATCTGATGTGACAGTGGCTTCTAATTTTGTGGATTGGTTTTCTTAGGGAACAACCTTTGCCTGTAGATATATTCGTAGTGTGTATCAGATAAGGTCCTTTGCTTTGTCTTCAATTCTGGATGTACACAGTAGTGTAGTCTCTGTATGGTTTAGTCAGCTGTTACCAGAATGAATGCTGTCTGTAACTGCCTCAGTGGCTTAAGCTGTGATTGTTAATAAAGGCTGTGGTAAAGCTTTACTTAGGATGGGGATCCCAGGTGAGCCAGTCCTTAGGAACCAGTGGTGGCAGAATAGGTATGCCAGTCCTTGGGCCTCTGGGTGACGTGTGGCTTTGGCAGTGACAGTAGCAGCAGTGGGCCAATCATTGGGCCCCCAAGCTGTGCATGCAGGTACAAGTTGCAGTAATGGAATGAGTGGGCAGGTCACCAGGCTCCCAGTGGCATAACAAGTGGGCATCGGTGGTGATGGCAGCAAGCTGTGCAGGCTGGTATTCAGTCCCCCACGAGGTGCACACAGGCACTGACACCAGATAGGATGAGCCCATCCTCATGCCCTTGGATGGTCTGTGTATCCACTAGAGGCAGTGGGCAAGGCAGGCCTTATCTCCAGACCTCTGGACAGCGTGAGTGGTGGCAGTGGTGGAGTATGGCAGGCCTATCCTCAGGTACCCAGAAGGTGTACATGGGCACTAGTGGTGGCAGATGGGGTGGTAGATCCATAGGTCTCCACATAACCATGCAACTGCCCACTGTGGCAGCAGCAACAGTGGCCCTCATTGTCAATCTTATTGTCAGTCTTATATTTTATGATTTTTAAGACCATTTTATAGCCCTTTTAGAAAGTCCTCCCCAACTTTAGGATTTTTTAAAGCATCTATGATTTATCCAATAAACCTTTTATCATTTCATTTTAAACATATAAATGTTATGATTCATCTGAGTTATTTTGGTGTTGATTTTTCCTTTTGGGTTGGATGTAAATAGGTGCTGTAAATAAATATTATTAAGCATCTGTTCCAACATCAATTGAATAAGACCTTTTATTCCAACCTATTTGAAATAATTTACTTATAATAAAATCTCCTACATATTTGAGTCTATATCTGAACTCTATTCCATTAAATCTTTATTTCTTATTTGGTGTGATATGGTTTTATTATTATAGTATTGTAATTTGTTTTGATATTTTGATAAACAGTAAGACAGGATCTTCATTAATCATTTTTTCCAGCATATTCTTAGAGGTTTATTTTCCCAGATGGATTTTAGTATTATTTTCTTCATTCCCAAAACTCAATGATATGCTTTTAAGGTTTATATTGCATTAATAAATTCAATCACAAATGTATTAATCCATTTTCACACTGCTATAAAAAATTTCCTAAGACTGTGTAATTTATAAATAAAAGGAGTTTCATTGATTCACAGTTCCAGATGACTGGGAAGGCCTCAGAAACTTATAATTACTGTTGAAGATGAAGGCAGAGCAAGGCACGTCTTACATGAGGGCAGAAGAGAGAGAGGGCATGTAGGGAAAACTGGGCTTGCAAGGTCTTAATCAGTTCTGTCCCTGTGGCTCTACAGGGTGCAGCCCCCACAGCTACCTTCACAAGCTGGCATTGAGCACCTGAGGCTTTTCCGAGTGCATAGTGCAAGCTGTCAGTGGATACATCATTCTGGGGTATGGAGGATGGTGGCCTTTTTCTCACAGCTCCACTAGGCAGTGCCCCAGTGGGGACTCTATGTGGGAGCTCCAAGCCCACAGTTCCCCTTTGCATTGCCCTAGTAGCTGGTCTCCATGAGGGCTCCACCATTGCAGCAGACTTCTGCCTGAACATCCAGGCACTTCCATACATCCTCTAAAATCTAGGCAGAGGCTCTCAAAGCTCAATCCTTTTTACTTTGGCACACCTGAGAGCCCAACACCATGTGCAAGCCACCAAGGTTTGGGGCTTGCACCCTCTGAAACAATGGCCCAAGCTGTACCTTAACCCCATTTAGCCACTGCTGAAGCTGGAGCTGCTGGGACACAGGGCACCAAGTCCTGAGGCTGCACAGAGCAGCCAGGTCCTGGGTCCAGCCCATGAAACCATTTTTTCCTCCTAGGCCTCAGGCCTTTGATGGTAGAGGCTGTCATGAAGATCTCTGAAATGCCCTGAAGACACCTTTCCCATTGTCTTGGCTATTAACATTTGGCTCCTCATTCCTTATGCAAATTTCTGCAGCCACATTAAATTTCTCCTCAGAAAATGGGTTTTTATTTTCTACTACATGGTCAGGCTGAAAATTTTCCAAATTTTTATGCTCTGCTTCCCTTTTAAATATAAGTTCCCTCTTGGCACTGGTATTGCAACATCTCACAGGTTTTGGTGTGTTATGTTTTTATTTTTATTTGTTTCAAGAAACCTGTCATGTTTCTCATGCCCTTATGTTGATATCTGATGTGACAGTGGCTTCTAATTTTGTGGATTGGTTTTCATAGGGAACAACCTTTGCCTGTAGATATATTCTACATATGATTAGGGATTAGGGCAAGATGGCTGAATAGGAACAGGTCCAGTCTGCAGCTCCCAGTGAGACCAAGGCAGAAGGCCGGTGATTGCTGCATTTCCAACTAAGGTATCAGGTTCATCTCACTGAGACTGATTAGACAAAGGGTGCAGCCCACAGAGGGCAAGAAGAAGCAGGGTGGGGCATTGACTCACCCAGAAAGTGCAAGGGGTCAGGGAACTCCCTATCCTAGCAAAGGGAAGCCATGAGGGACTGTGCCATGAGGTATGGTGCTATTCGGCCCAGATACTACGATTTTCCCACAGTCTTTGCAACCCAAAGACCAGGAGTTATCTCAGGTGCCTACACCACCAGGGCCCTGGGTTTCAAGCACAAAACTGGGCGGCTGCTTGGGCAGACACCAAGTTAGCTGCAGGAGTGTTTTGTTGTTGTTGTTTGTTTGTTTGTTTGTATGTACCCAAACAGTGCCTGAAATGCCAGTGAGACAGAACCATTCACTCCCTTGGAAAGGGGGCTGAAGCCAGGGAGCCAAGTGATCTTGCTCAGCAGATCCAACCCCCACAGAGCACAGCAAGCTAAGAGTCACTGGCTTGAAATTCTCGCTGCCAGCACAGCAGTGTGAAGTTGACCTGGGACACTTGAGCTTGGTTGAGGGAGGGGAGTCTGCCATTGCTGAGGCTTGAGTAGACGGTTCTCCCGTCACAGTGTAAACAAAGCTGCCAGTAAGTTTGAACTGGGTGTGAAACCCACCACAGCATGGCAAAGCTGCTGTAGCCAGACTGCCTCTCTAGATTCCTCTTCTTTGCACAGGGCAACTCTGAAAGAAAGGCAGCAGGCCCAGTCAGAAACTTATAGATAAAACTCCCATCTCCCTGAGACAGAACAGTTTGGGGAAGAGGTGGCTGTGGGTGCAGCTTCAGCACACTTAAATATTCCTGCCTGCTGGCTCTGAAGAGAGCAGCAGATCTCCCAGCACAGCAATCGAGTTATGTCAAGGGACAGACTGCCTTCTAGGGTAGGTTCCTGAACCCCATGCCTCCTGACTGGGCGATACCTCCCAGCAGGGGTCAACAGACACCTCATACAGAAGAGCTTGGGCTGGCATCTGGCAGTTACCTTTCTGGCACAAAACTTCCAGAGGAAGGAACAGGCATCAGTCTTTGCTGCTCTGCAGCCTACACTGGTGATATCTAGGCAAACAGAGTCTGGAGTGGACCTCCAGCAAACTCCAGTAGACCTGCAGAAGAGGGGCCTGACTCTTAGAGGAAAACTAACAGAAGCAATCACATCAACATCATCAAAAAGGACATCCACACAAAACCCCATCCAAAGGTCACCAACATCAAAGACCAAAGGTAGATAAATACAAAAAGATGAAGGAAAAAAACACTCAAAAAGGCTGAAAAGTCCAAAAACCAGAATGCTGCTTCTCCTCAAAAGGATCACAATGCCTCACCAACAAGGGAAGAAAACTGAATGGAGAATGAGTTTGACAAATTTACAGAAGTCGGCTTCAGAAGGTAGTTAAGAGCAAACTCCTCCAAGCTAAAGGAGCATGTTCTAACCCAATGCAAGTAAGCCAAGAACCTTAATAAAAGATCACAGGAACAGCTAACTAGATTAATGAGTTTAGACAAGGGTGTAAATGACCTGATAGAGGTGAAAAACACTGCATGATAACTTTATGAAACATACACAAGTATCAAGAGCCAAATCGATCAAACGGAAGAGAGGATATTAGAGATTGAAGATCAACTTAGAGAAATAAAGCGTGAAGACAAGATTAGAGAAAAAAGAATGAAAATGAAAGAACAACGCCTCCAAGAAATATGGGACTATGTGAAAAGACCAAATCTATATTTGATTGGTGTACCTGAAAGTGATGAGGAGAATGGAATCAAGTTAGAAAACACACTTCAGGATATTATCCAGGAGAACTTCCCCAACCTAGCAAGACAGGCCAACATTCAAATTCAGGAAATACAGAGAACACCATAAAGATACTCCTCGAAAAAACCAAACCCGAGGCACATAATCATCAGATTTACCAAGGCTGAAATGAAGGAAAAAATGTTAAGGGCAGCCAGAGAGAAAGGTCAGGTTACTCACAAAGGGAAGCCCATCAGAGTAACAGTGGAACTCTGCAGAAATCCTACAAGCAGAGAAAATGGGGGCCAATATTCAACATTCTTAAAGAATTTTCAACCCAGAATTTCATATCCAGACAAAGGAAGCTTCATAAACGAAGGAGAAATAAAATCCTTTACAGACAAGCAAATGCTGAGAGATTTTGTCACCACCAGGCCAGCCTTAAAAGAGCTCCTGAGGGAAGCAATAAACGTGGAAAGGAAAAACATGTACAAGCAACTGCAAAAACGTGCCAAATTATAAAGACCATTGATACTATGAAAAAACTGCATCAACTAATGGGCAAAATAACCAGCTAGCATCATGATGACATGATCAAATTCACACATAACAATATTAACCTTAAATGTAAATGGGCTAAATGCACCAATTAAAGGACACAGACTGCCAAATAGAATAAAGAGTCAAGAGCCATCAGTGTGCTATATTCAGGAGACCCATCTCACATACAACGACAAACATGGGCTCAAAATAAAGGAATGGAGGAATATTCATCAAGTAAATGGAAAGCAAAAAAAAGCAGGGGTTGCTATCCTAGTCTCTGATAAAACAGACTTAAACCAACAAAGATCAAAATAGACAAAGAAGGGCATTACATAATGGTAAAGGGATCAATGCAACAAGAAGAGCTAACTATCCTAAATATATATGCACCCAATACAGGAGCACCCAGATTCATAAAGCAAGTTCTTAGACACCTATAAAGAGACTTAGTCTCCTACAAAATAACAGTGGGAGACTTTAACGCCCCTCTGTCAATATTAGGCAGATCAACGAGTCAGAAAATTAACAAGGATATTCAGGACTTGAACTCAGCTCTGGACCAAGCAGACCTAATAGACATCTATAGAACTCTCCATCTCTAATCAACAAAATATACATTCTTCTCAGCACCACATAACACTTATTCAAAAATCGACCACATAATTGGAAGTAAAACACTCCTCAGCAAACACAAAAGAATGGAAATCTTAACAAACAGTGTATCAGACCACAGTGCAATCAAATTAGAACTGAGGATTAAGAAACTCACTCAAAACTGCACAACTACATGGAAACTGAATAACCTGCTCCTGAATGACTACTGGGTAAATAACAGAATTAAGACAGAAGTAAATAAGTTCTTTGAAATGAATGAGAACAAAGACACTACATACCAGAATCTCTGGGACACAGCTAAAACAGTGTTTAGAGGGAAATTTATAGAACTAAATGCCCACATCAGAAAGAGGAAAACATCTAAAATCAATACCCTAACATCACAATTAAAAGTACTAGAGAAGCAAGAGCAAATAAAGTCAAAAGGCAGCAGAAGACAAGAAATAACTAAGATCAGAGCAGAACTGAAGGAGATTGAGACACGAAAAATCCTTCAAAAAAATCAATGAATCCAGGAGCTGGTTTTTTGAAAAGATTAACAAAATAGAATGCTAGCCAGACTAATACTGAAAAAAAGTTAGAAAACTCAAATAGACACAATAAAAAAATACTAAAGGGGAGATCATCACTGATCCCACAGAAATACAAAACAACCATCAGAGAATACAATAAACACCTCTACACAAATAAACTAGAAAATCTGGAAGAAATGGATGAATTCCTGGACACGTACACCCATCCAAGACTAAACGAGGAAGAAGTCGAATCCCTGAATAGACCAATAACAAGTTCTGAAATGGCAGGAGTAATTAATGGCCTACCGACCAAAAAATGCCCAGGACCAGACAGATTTACAGCCGAATTCTACTGGAGGTACAAAGAGGAACTGGTACAATTCCTCCTGAAACTATTCCAAAAAATAGAAAAGGAAGGACTCCTCCCTAACTCATTTTATGAGGACAGCATCATCCTGATACCAAAACCTGGCAGAGACACAACAAAAAAAGAAAATTTCAGGCCAATATCCCTGATAAACATCGATGAGAAAATCCTCAATAAAATACTGGCAAACGGAATCCAGCAGCACATCAAAAAACTTATCCACCATGATCAAGTCCACTTCATCCCTGGGATACAAGGCTTCTTCAACATATGCAAATCAATAAACATAATCCATCACATAAACAAAACCAATGATAAAAACCACATTATTATCTCAATAGATGCAGAAAAGGCCTTCAGTAAAATTCAACACCACTTCATTCGAAAAACTCTCAATAAACTAGGTATTGATGGGACATATCTCAAAATAATAAGAGCTATTTATGACAAACCCATATCCAATATCATACTGAATGGGCAAAAGCTGGAAACATTCCCTTTGAAAACCAGCGCAAAACAAGGATGACGTCTCTCACCACTCTTATTCAACATAGTATTGGAAGTTCTGGCCAGGGCGACCAACCAAAAGAAAGAAAGAAACTATTCGAGTGAGCGCGGTGGCTCAGGCCTGTAATCCCAGCACTTTGGGAGGCTGAGGGGGGCAGATCACGAAGTCAGGAGATCGACCATCCTGGCTAACATGGTGAAATCCCATGTCTACTACGAAAATACAAAAAAGTTACCTGGGCGAGGTAGTGGGCACCTGTAGTCCCAGTCACTTGGGAGGCTGAGGAGGAGAATGGTGTGAACCCGGGAGGCAGAGCCTGCAGTGAGCCGAGATAGCACCACTGCACTCCAGCCTGGGTGACAGAGCGAGACTCTGTCTCAAAAAAGAAAAAAAAAGAAAGAAAGAGTATTCGAATAGGAAGAGAGGAAGTCAAATGGTCTCTGATTGCAGGTGACATGATTGTATATTTAGAAAACCCAATCATCTTAGCCCAAAAACTCCTTAAGCTGATAAGCCACTTCAGCAAAGTCTCAGAATACAAAATCAATGTGCAAAAATCACAAGCATTTTTATACACCAATAGTAGACAGAGAGCCAAACCATGAGTGAACTCCCATTCACAATTGCTACAAAGAGAATAAAATACCTAGGAATCCAACTTACAAGGGATGTGAAGGACCTCTTCAAGGAGAACTACAAACCACTGCTCAAGGAAATCAGAGAGAACACAAACAAATGGAAAAACATTCCATGCCCATGGATAGGAAGAATCAATATCATGAAAAAGTCATACTACCCAAAGTAATTTATAGATTCAATGATATTCCCATCAAGTTACCATTGACTTTCTTCATAGTATTAGAAAAAACTACTTTAAAGTTCATATGGAACCAAAAAAGAGCCCTTATAGCAAAGACAATGCTAAACAAAAAGAACAAAGTTGGATGCATCACACTACCTGACTTCAAACTATACCAAAGGCTACAGTAACCAAAATGGCATGGTACTGGTACCAAAACAGATATATAGACCAATGGAACAGAACACAGACCTCAAAATTAACACTACACATCTACAACCACCTATTCTTTGACAAACCTGACAAAAACAAGCAATGGGGAAAGAATTTTCTGTTTAATAAATGGTGTTGGGAATACTGGCTAGCCGTATGCAGAAAACTGAAACTAGACCCCTTCTTTACACCTTATATAAAAATTAACTCAAAATGGATTATAGACTTAAATGTAAGACCTAAAAGCATGAAAACCCTAGAAGAAAACCTAGGCAATACCATTCAGGACATAAGCATGGACAGTGACTTCATGACTAAAACACCAAAAGCAATGGCAACAAAAGCCACAATTGACAAATGAGATCTAATTAAGCTAAAGAGCTTCTGCGCAGCAAAAGAAACCATCATCAGAGTGAACAGGCAACCTACAGAATGGGAGAAAGTCTTTGCAATCTACCCATCTGACAAAGGGCTAATATCCAGAATCTACAAGGGACTTAAACAAATGTACAAGAAAAAAAAACAACCCCATCAAAAAGTGGACAAAGGATAGGAACAGACACTTCTCAAGAGAAGACATTTATGCAGCCAACAAACATATGAAAAAAGGTGCAGCATCACTGGTCATTAGAGAAATTCAAATCAAAACTACAATGAGATAGCATCTCATGCCAGTTAGAATAGCAATCATTAAAAAGTCAGGAAACAACAGATGCTGGAGAGGATGTGGAGAAATAGGAACACTTTTACACAGTTGGTGGGAATGCAAATTAGTCCAACCATTATGGAAGACAGTGTGGAAATTCCTCAAGGATCTGGAACCAGAAATGGTATTTGACCTAGCAATCCCATTACTGGGTATATACCCAAAGGATTATAAATTATTCTACTATAAAGACACATGCACACATATGTTTATTGCAGGACTATTCACAATAGCAAAGACTTGGATGCCCATCAATGATAGACTGGATAAAGAAAATGTGGCACATATACACCATGGAATACTCTGCAGTCATAAAAAAGAATGAGTTCATGTCCTTTGCAGGGACATAGATGAAGCTGGAAACCATCATTCTCAGCAAACTAACACAGGAACTGAAAACCAAACACTGCATTTTCTCACTCATAAGTGGAAGCTTAACCATAAGAACACATGGACACAAGAAGATGAACATCACACACTGGGGACTGTCATGGCGTGGAGGGGTAACTGGAGGGATAGCATTAGGAGAAATACCTAATGTAGATGACAGGTCAGTAAGTGCAACAAACCACTATGGCACATGTTTACCTATGTAACAAACCTGCATGTTCTGTACATGTATCCCCAAACTTAAAGTATAATAAAAAATTTAAAATAATAATAAACAGATGCAAGTTCCAAATTCAGATAATTTCTTTGTGAATGCATATGACTACACACTTTTAGAAACCACCAGGTCACATCTTCAATGCTTTTTTGCTTAGAAATTTCTTCTACCAGATACTGTAAATCATCTCTCTCAAGTTCAAAGTTCTACAGGTCTCTAGGGCACGGACAAAATGCCACCAGTCTCTTTGCTAAAGCATAGCAAGAGTGACCTTTGCTCCAGTTCCCAATAAGTTCCTAATCTCCCTCTGAGACTGTCTCAGCCTGGACTTCATTGTCCGTATCACTATCAGCATTTTGATCACAACCATTCAACAAGTCTCTAGGAAGTTTTAGACTCTGTCATCTGCCTGTCTTCTTCTGAGCCCTCCAAACTGTTCCAGCCTCTACTCATTACCACGTTCCAGAGTTGCTTCCACATTTTTATGTATCTTTACAGCAGTACCCCACTCTGCTGGTACCAATATCCTGTATTCGTTCATTTTCATGCTGCTATAAAGAACTTCCCTGAGGCTGGATAATTTATAAAGGAAAGAGGTTTAACTGATTCACAGTTCTGCATGACTGAGGAGGCCTCAGGAAACTTACAATCATGGCAGAAGATGAAAGGGAAGCAGGGACCTTCTGGCAGTAGAGACAGAGAGAGAGAGAAGAGGGAAGTGCCAATTTTAAACCATCAGATCTCATGAGAAGTCACTCATTATCACGAGAACAGCGTGAGGAAAACTGCCCCCACGATCCAATCACCTCCCGCTAGGTCCCTCCCTTGACACATGGGGATTACTATTCAAGATGACTTTTGGGTGGGGACATAGAGCTAAACCATATCAACAAATAATAGCATTGGTTGTTCTTTGTTTACTTAAATGTTCTTTCATCTCTCTCAGAGAATTTAAACATTTTCTTCATAGAGGTTCTACACATTCCTCACAAGGTTTGTTTCTAGATATTCTTTCTTTTGGTTCATACCTATTCTTTCATATTATTTTATATTGATCATCTTTTGTACATTGAGAAGTTATTTATTTTTGCTAATTGTTCAACACATCATCTTACCGAATTTTTTTGCTTCTACTGGGTTTTTAGATGGTTTGCTTAGGTTTTCTAGTTTTGTATAATTATGTCATTTGCAAATAATGATACTTTTGCTTTATATTTTGTTTTTGCTACTTTAATTATCTTTTCTAATTGAGCTGACTAATTCATTCATGGAAATACTAAATAGGAGACACTATTATTATTTTGTCTTATTTCTTTCCAGTCTTTCATTCTTATGTTTTTGCAAGGTAAATAATAGAAAACACATAACTTATATTATTTCCCAAATTATGCACATATGCAAATTTTAAGTATGCATGTATTTACAATCTTATTTTCCTTCATTTTGCAGTTACTTCAAGGATTTTATTTTCATCAAATATTCTTTTAATGATAATTTTGGTGGATGTGTTTGTTTCATCATATAGAAACAATTCATTTTCTGTGACTTATTTAGACATTATTATATTATTGGATATTTAAGAATGTCCCTAATTTTTCATCTTATAGATAAGCATTTCATTTATATATTTGAAAACACTATATGAGTGCCAATATACAATAGGCAGTATTTTAGGTGATAGAGACAAAATTTCTGCCCTCAAGCTTACATTCTAATAAGACACATAATCAACAAGCAAATATGTTATATAAGACTAATGAAGGATAGAAGACAGAGAATAGAAATGAGAATTGCCAGGAAAGGAAGTTATAATTTAAATAGAATGGTAATATAAAGTCTCATTTTGATGTGCTATTTTAGCAGATAACTAAAACGTTAAGGTGTGATCTATATGCATATCTGGAAGAAAAGCATTCCAAGTGGTGTCAGTGCAAATGTCCCAAGGTAGAATTTTGCTTAAGTGTTCAAAGAACAACAAGGAAGTGGAGTGGACCGGGCAAGTGTGTGAATGGTAGATGTGGTCATAGAGTTAATGGATTGCCAGATTATTGTAGGCATTGGTGAACAATTTTTATTTTCAGTCTGAGGGAGACAGGAATGCTGGAGAGTTTTATGCAGAGAAGTGAAATTATCAGACTTACATTTTCCAAGGATCACTCTGATGCTGTATTGAGAGGGTTAAAATGAAATAAGGATGGTAGCAGGGAAACCAGTCTGGATGCCTTGCTGCAACCTAGGGAGATGAAAATATCTTGAACTAGAGAGACAGTAGGGAAAGTAGTGAGAAGCAGTCAGACTCTGGACGTTGAAGATAGTGTCAACAGAATTTGTTAATAGATAATAAGAGCGAAAGTGAAGAGTTAGTGATAATTTTAAGATTTAAACCATGACTGCTGAAAGACTGAAGTTGTCAGTTAATGAGATAAGGAGCATTATAGGATGGAGAGATCAGATTATCAGGATGTGATCTATTAAGTTTGACATACAAAGTAAACATCTTAGAGATCAAGTAGGAATTGGATATATGAGCCTAGAGTTCAGAGGAGTGGTCTGACATGAAGAAACAATTCAGAAGTCATCAGCATTTGCATGATATTTAAGTCTACATAAATAGACAAAATCACCTAGGGAAGCAGTACAGATAGAAAGGAGAAAAGATCTACGGGTGGAGTCCCAGGGCATTCCAATGTTTAAGTCAGAGACATGAGTAACGAGCAAAAAAGACTAAACATGCATGATCAGTAGGTAGGAAGAAAACCATGAGACACGGAGTGATTGAGATTCCCAAAGCCAAGTGAAGAAAGTGATACAGGAAGGAGTGGTTAACTATGTCAAATGCTGCTGATAATTCAAGTAGGCTGAGAACTAATAATTGATCATTAGATCTGGAAACAAAAAGATCACTGATGATTTTGACAAAAGCAGTTTCTGTGGAGTGGTAGAAATGAATACCTACTTAGAAGGAAATCAAGAGAAAATATGCAAAGCAAAACAGAATCAAGTATAAACAACTCTTCTGAGGAATCTCTTCTAAAGGGTAGCAGAAAAAGGAGATTGGTAGCTGATGGCAGAAGTGGAGACAGTTTTGGTTTTTGTTTTCTCAAGATAAAAAAAATAGCTCCATGTCCCATATGGATGGGAATGATCCAGTATAAAACAAAAGAATTGATGATGCATGAGAGAGAGAGAGGAGATTTGCTGGAACAATGTCCTTGAGTAAGCAGAAAACGATGAGATATAGTGTACAAGCTTGCTTTAAATGAGCAGAGGAGGCACAGGTGTCTGTAGGCTGTTAAACATGCCTGGGGAGAGATTGTAGAAAGTACATTCCAACTGCTTGTATTTTCCTCTGTGAAGTAGAAATCAAGAGCATCAGATGTGAGAGAAGAGGAAAGGGAATATGTTAGAGATTCAGAGAGCTGATGAGAAAGGAAAGAGTCTAATGTAAAATAGCAGGGTCGCCAGGAAATAATAAGGGTTTCTCTTACAGTTGCAGATCATTAATTTAAACAGAGCAGTCACCATGATTTTTATTTTCCACCAGCCAATTCAGCAGCTTAGATGCAGACATAAATGGAGAACTTGCTTTAACCAGAATTTTATTTGGGCCATGTGAGTGCAATGAGGATAGAAAGGGACAGGAGAATGACTATAATGAAGTCACATAGAATCTAATGGTGTGAGGAAGAAAATTAGCACAATGAGAAGGACAGGGTGGATTGTAAGTCCTTGATATAGTTTGGATGTTTGTCCCCTCCAAATCTCATGTTGAAATGTGATCCCCACTGTTAGAGTAGGGTTGCCTAGTGGGAGGTGTTTTGGTCATGGAGACAGATCCCTCATGAATGGCTTGGTGCCCTCCCTATAATAATGAGTGAGTCCTGACAGAGCGAGACTCTGTCTCAAAAAAAAAAAAAAAAAAGAAAGAAAAGAAAATCCTTGAACTAACTGCAAAATGAAGGAAAATAAGACTGTAAATACATGCATAGCTACAATTTGCGTATGTGCATAATTTGGGAAATAATATAAATTATGTGTTTTCTATTATTTACCTTGCAAAAACATAAGAATGAAAGACTGGAAAGAAATAAGACAAAATAATAATAAATAGTGTCTCCTATTTAGTATTTCCATGAATGAATTAGTCAGCTCAATTAGAAAAGATAATTAAAGTAGCAAAAACAAAATATAAAGCAAAATTATCATTGTTTCATTATTTGCAAATGACATAATTATACAAAACTAGAAAACCTAAGCAAACCATCTAAAAACCCAGTAGAAGCAAAAAAAATTCGGTAAGATGATGAGTTGAACAATTAGCAAAAATAAATAGCTTCTCAATGTACAAAAGATGATCAATATAAAATAACATGAAAGAATAGGTATGAACCAAAAGAAAGAATATCTAGAAACAAACCTTGTGAGGAATGTGTAGAACCTCTATGAAGAAAATGTTTAAATTCTCTGAGAGATATAAAAGAACATTTAAGTAAACAAAGAACAACCAACATGCTATTATTTGTTGATATGGTTTAGCTCTATGTCCCCACCCAAAAGTCATCTTGAATAGTAATCCCCATGTGTCGAGGGAGGGACCTGGCGGGAGGTGATTGGATCATGGGGGCAGTTTTCCTCACGCTGTTAGTTTACATGAGAGCTAGTTGTCTAACAGAACCTGTCACCTCTTCCCCTCTCTTGCTCCCTCTTTCACCACGTGACATTCCTGCTCCTGCTCCACCTTCTGCCATGATTGGAAGCTTCCTGAGGCTTCACCAGAAACAGATGCTGGTACGATGCTTCTTGTACAGACGGCAGAAACATGAACCAAAAAAACCTCTTCTCTTTGTAAGTTACCCAGCCTCAGGTATTCCTTTATTGCAATGCAAAGTGGACTAACATAGTCCTGGTGGACTGAAAGAATTGTTAGAATTAGGGTACTTTAACAGTCTTTATAAGGATATCGTAGAAGGAATGAACTTTAAAGACAGAGGGTGTTGCTTAGAGAATCGGAATTCTGAAAACTATGATTACGGTAGTGAACAGCGTGACAGAGTCTAGAGGAAAACCATGGGAGTAGATATCTCAAAGGATGGTGGTGAAAACCATTGGAGAAAAGAGGCTTAGCAATTGAGAGGCCAGGGTTTTGGAAGGATCATGTATGCAGATACTGAAATCACTAAGAATTAATTCAAGAGCAGTACTGGAGACATTGGTGATGAGCCAGGAGATCACACCTTGAGGAGTAAGAGGAAGAAATTGTATCTTCTTTAAAATAGACAATGGATAATTTTAGATGGTTTTTCTCATAGCATGTTTTGTAATAGCACACTAATGACATGCTGTCTTTGCAATAGCTATTCTTTACATAATATTATACTCCTTATCTCCTCTCGCTAGCTCATATAATTATAACAGACCCCACCTTCCTGGCCTAATAATTGTAACCCACCACCTGATCCAAAGTTGGGCTTATCCTCAGGCCAAGTAGAATCCTTGCAATTGACTGAAGCTGGATGGGGGAAGCTTGCTTTCTTTTCCAGAAACAAATCTGTAGGGATACAAGTCCAGAGCTCTCTGTGACTATAGTTGTATGTTTGTAAGAATAAGTAGCTTGAGAGAACAAAGTTAATATGCAGAGAGAAACAGAGAGGAGATATTAAGATGGAAAGACAGAAAGGAGGAGCAAAAGGGAGAACAGGGAACAGAAAGGAGAGAGAATACCAGTCAAGTTCCCGCATGCAACCCCCTGAGTTCAGGCTAGCCTGGCCTTCTGTTGCTAAGGGAGTCAGGAAAACGCTGACCAATCAGTCTTACATATTTGAGCATTCAGAATGCAGAGTGCCTTGTTGATTGTATTAAAAAGATTTTCTTGTTTAACTTAGTACCTGACACATAGTAAGAGCTTATTAAATATTTGTTGAACAAATGAATCAAGCCTCAACAATTGTTTTGTTTTGTTTTTGTGAGACGGTGTCTTGCTCTGTCGCCCAGGCTGGAGTGCAGTGGCGCGATCTCCGATCATTGCAAGCTCCGCCTCCTAGGTTCACGCCATTCTCCTGCCTCAGCCTCCCCAGTAGCTGGGACTACAGGCGCCCGCCACCACGCCCGGCTAATTTTTGTTCTTGTATTTTTAGTAGAGACGGGTTTCACTGTGTTAGCCAGGATGGTCTGGATCTCCTGACCTTGTGATCCGCCTGCCTCGGCCTCTCAAAGGGCTGGGATTACAGGCGTGAGCCACCGCGCCCCACCAACAATTTTTAAATAGTACACAGAAAACAGGGTTTTGTTGTTGTTGACGTTTGGTTTTGCTTTTTGCAGTACTGGAAAGATGCTAATCTGGTCCTGTCTGGATAGCTTCAGGAAAGCTAGACAGGACCTGGTTCAGAAATAGCAAGCATATCAAGGCTGTGTGTTTTAACTTGATTTCCAGGGATGAGATATATTTGAGCTCATATTTATTGAATAAATGTCCTATCATAATGTGTCTTCTGGAAGCCCTCTTCCTGGTGGCTTATTTGTTTTTTGTTTTGTTTTGTTTTGTTTTGTTTTTTCCATTTCATGTACTGATATACTAGTAAACTCCATCTGCCATTCTTCCTGCTGGATGAACCAGCTACTATATGGAGCATCACTTGTGGGAGAAAAAATGAACAGAAAGAATCATCATTACCGCCATGCTTTTGAGTATATTTTTGCTGCTCTCTGCAATCATCAAGTATTTTAAATGAAAACCACTCTATATAAACATAAAGGAGGAGAGGGACAAATAAAAATGCATCCTCTGTTACATGGTTAAAAGCAGGGGTTTAAGGGGTAGGTGGAGCCTATAGAAATGAGCCTAGCAGAAGTAAAATTATTTTCCAGTTTTAAGTGGTAAGGGATGAGGGTCATCTTTCATTGTTATTTCTTTCTTTTTATTTTTTTTTTTTTAACTTTTCTTTAAATTCTGGGATACATGTGCAGAACATGCAGGTTTATTACGTTTCTTACTAGCACTCAGCCCAGAGAATTTTATTAGAACACAAAACACTATAAAGTAGGTAGAAAAATATGCCCCTTTGCATTGCAATAGAAGCTCACACTTGGCATTGCTTTAATATTCAATTATTTTAGTTTGACACTCTTAGCGTTATACTTGGCCTGGAGGAGGTATGTCCTCTTCAGTGCGGTTCTCTTTGGCCTTGTATTGTTACCGCTATTTCACATGAAGCTTTGGCACTTAGGCTTCATCAGACTCAGTCAATGCTGGTTGATAAGGCTGTCCATTTGCCCCTCTCTTCACAAAACTATTTCTACTCCATCCAGGACTAAACAGAGTAAATTAGAAAACCACTTCCTAAGTCCTTTTCTTTCCAAATGAAGGGTAAAAAGAGAATTATCAGAATTTGGTTGACATATTTTCTTTCCCTAGAACTAATTTTGTGAAGTTGGAGCCAGGTTAGGAGCTAACGAAGCAAGGCTGAAGTTTCCTTTCTTTCCAGAGCTACACACATATTTTTAAATTTTATACCGTAAATCATTGCTCCCTTTTTCCTGTTAGGTTCTTGGTCATTATTTTTTGCTAGCATTTGTTTATCTGTTTTATTGAATGAACACTTCTTTTCTCATTCAATTAAAGACTAGAGAGAAATTATGTGCTTTCTCATCACTCCATCATTTTTACACAGACATAATTAAAAAATCAAATTATCCTGCCCTTATTATGTTTTTATATTTTATTAATTCATCATGCAATATATATTTATTAAACACCTACTTTGTGCCAAGAATTACACATGTAAACTCTTGTAGACTAGAGGAGAAAAATATGTCCATTATGCAAAAATTCCATGATCTGTTTCTCCATGTTCTCCAAAGTGTGTCACCAGTACTTTAGATTTCATCACTTTGACAACTCACCAACTTTCCAAGCATCTTAATTAATTATACCCACCCCTAACCTTGTCTGCATAAGCAACCACAACGGGTCCTCTCTCTTATCTCCTCCATAAGATTTGAAAAAAGCAGAAAGATCTCTATACCAGGAAGGAAGGCTGTTAGTATTCAAAGAACTACAGAACTAAAATCACAAATAACAATTAAAGTAAGTGGTATAGGCCTTGGAGACACAGATTCATATCCAGGTGTGGATTCAAAAAAAACAAGATAAACAAAAAGGTTCTACTTCATTCACTAAGCATGTATCTGTGAATCATTTTTATCCTCCACATCGTCAGCTTTCAGAGGAACTCCTTGAGCCTCTGCAAACATACAGGTGCAGGAACCAGGAATAGTTGAGATCATGGACCTCATTATCCCCTACTGCATTGTCTGTCCTGAGTACTTGAGGGGGGAAGGATGACAGGACCATTAGTGTTGTCTCCTGCATGTGCAAAGAGGATGATTGTCAAGACTATGTGGGATTGGCAATCTCTTCAATTCCTATTCAGCAAACCTGGGGATGTTGTCAAGCAACATAGCACTTTCCAAATTGAGTGCTGCCATGCATGTAGCAGAGTACGTGCCCGGTATGCAAAACTGGAATGCCCATGGAGCAGGTGAACATATGGTATTTGTTCTCTAATCAGAAATACAATCTCTGCATAACAATACCCCATTATTAGTAAAGTATTTCTTTGCAGTTAAGTATTACCTTTTATACTGTTATATGCTGATACCTAATCACATGTTGCAAAGAGCTTCACATTCCTCTTCAGAAGATTGTTTTATATGTTAAACTTCACATCTTTAGTCTCCTTTTTTGATACTTTTGATGGTGTTTTACATTTTATGGAATAATTCCAACTAAGCAAGTGTGAAATTGCTGTATTTTTGCATCTTGTAATGAGGTGCAGCAGAGACTCTCCTAGATGCTATAATTTAGGAATGAGTTAATAATGATCTATTCCAAACAACATAAAATAATTTTTTATTTTAAGTCATTTTTACTGCCTTTATTGGATACATAATTAAAATAACCAAGAAGAAAGATGAGGTTCTCAAGATGTATTGTCTAAAAAATCTAGACTCCATGATCTGAAATTTTACTTTGATATTCAAAAATCTAATTTCAAGGTGCTGTATTTTTGGTCTTGAGGTCTCTTTTGCAAAAGTGGCCATAAACTGTAGCCCTGCCTGATGGGGCTCCAGGAATTTGGTCACGAATGCTTACAATGAGCCTTTCACAGGATTCTTCTTTCTCATGGCAGACCAGCCCAATGCCTAAGCATCTGACCCATGACCAGTGTGCCTCTCACAGAAAACCTGTTTATACTGATGACACCCTGTGACTCTTGTCTGATTTGTGTCCAGGTTATTCCTACCAGATAGCCACTCTTTAGGAGAGCCCTGATGGGGAAAAATGTTAAGTTTAAATGTGTTGGCCAGTTGAGACCCAGAGGAGGCATAAAATAATTCTTCCAATCAACAAAACGCATATAATAACAGAAGCAGCTTATTACTTGCAGATCAGAGAGAAGAAGGCAGCATGCCTCACAGGGCAAAGGGAGCGTGGGGAACTGTCCAGGACACAGACACTCAACCAGTGGGTGGGGAGCAAGAGAGAGAAAGAGGGACCTGTGGACTGAAGTCTTTTTTGTGGTTCAGGGCGTTACCCATGCAGGTTTTCCATGGGGAGTTCTAACTGTTGGATTTTGAGCAAGCCAGCACAAATTCCATGGGGTCATGTTTTGAGGGAGAGATGGTTGCTGCAGCATGTGTGTGCAGTCCATGTGGGCTGTGGGGGTCAATGGGATAAGTCCAGTAGGTTGCATCTAGCCGTGCTATGGGGAGGTGGTCGCCAGGAGGGGACTGTGCAAGACAGAGATCTGGATTGACCACATTAAGGAACTGGGAAAAGGCAGAGAACTGAAAATTATGTCAAGGATAACCAAGCTCACTTCTGGTATGAGAAAATTAAACCTATTAAAGTGGATGCTGAGGCAACATAACCTTTTAGAAAATCACTACACAGGGTTGAAACGTAAATACTTTGGGCTGATAACCCATTAAATTCCTGAAACTTCCATGTGGATGATTATAGTAGACATCTATCAGTCTTGATGCCCAGTATCTATACTTTCTTCTGGTAAGGAATCTTGATTTTCTAAAGAGAAATCAGCCTATCCCTTGATTTCTGCTAAGGCTCATGAGTGGAACATGTGGCTCAGTCTTAATCAAAATACAATCAGCATAACACATCAGAAGGCTGCATTCAGTGCTTAGCTCTTGAAGAGAAAAGAGATGTTCCTCATTGGATTTATGCTAGTTACCTGATCCTTCTCTGAGGAGATTTGGAGCTAACACCAGCATGTCCAGGGATGCTGCAGAAAATTTCCTTTATAGCAATCCATGGGAGCTGGAATTGGAAAGAATATTTTGAGTGAAGAATGGGACCAAGATGTCAAGTCCACATACAGAGCCAAAAGACTTTACAAATAATACAACCTCAAACAGGCCACGACTGTTGGGACATATATATGAGAATCAAAGAGTCAAAATTTGATTGGATAAGTAAGCACCAAAAGAGGGCTGTTAAAGGCTAGTTTTTCCCTCCTTTTTATACTATTATGCTTACATAAGTCAGCTTCATTTAAATGCCAACACTGGGTGTCCACATTTTATAAAATAGCACCTAAATCATAAAATAGCTGTAAAGCTCAAATATCCATTCATTCATAGATCACCATACATTCATTCATAATGGTGTCAGGCACTACAAAACTTAAGCATTATATGCAACATAACAGGAATCAGGGGAGACAAAGATTCGAGGTTTGAAAGGGTTCCTGAAGAGCATCTGTACAGGGATATTCCTAGAAAGCATTCCAGAGGACCACAGCAGTGAGTAGTTTGTGGTTCAGTAACTAAGACATTCTGGGCAAGGTGTGGGGGAAGCTACAGTGCTGTTCATTTTAATTTAGAGCCCCTGCCCCTTTTACAGACCACACTCAGATTCTGCAGCTTCGAAGTCAGCCAGGAGAAAACAGAGAAGTGGTAAACTTCTCCTTTTTTTCTTTTTTCTTTTTTTCTTTTTTTTCTTGGTAAACTTATCTTACTAGGTGGTAAGTGCAAGGTGATAGCCTCAGAATTGCTGCTCTGCTGAATTCCCTCATCGTTAAATTGTATTTTTAATAACCAGAGACACAAAGGATATCGGCTACTTAAGAGCCACTTATTCTCTTGAGAACCCAGCTGCCAGAGACTGTAATTCCCAGCAGCACCTGAACAGGTGTCCCAGCAACAGCACATTGCACTAACTACAGGCCAGCAGGTCTCCTCATCCTTTTCTTGCCTTTCTTTTTCTCATCTGTCACTTTACTCCTGCTCTCTTGTCGGACACTCCTCCAGTTGGTCTCCTGGATCTCTTTCACTGTGGAATTCTTTGTGTCCTGCCTCTTCTTCAGAGGACCTTCTCATAAAAACCTTTACCAGGGTACATACCTTTGGTACAAGCAACTTTGTTGTGTCCAATGTACAACAGATTCCCTTCTGTGCTCCACCTTTTGAAACAGTCCATCTTCTCTCTCACTCTTTTCTAAATTTGCCTCTTCTGCCCTGGCATTTGAGTGTTCCCTCATTCCTCAGTGTATCAACAAACCTTAACAAAAATAACTTTCTTGTAATTTTTCCCCCAGGAAAATAGTTAAGTATTTAATGGAGAGGTCGAACGTGGCATCACTCCTTGCCTACCCAACCTCCATTACCCTCATCGTCCTCCTTTCTAGCATATCTGATTTTGTTTAGGTGACCACACTTCTTCACATAGCCTTGTGCTCCAGGGGAAGTCAAGTCCACTCCAGCTGCAGTGGTGCATCCTAATTAGTGTAGCCAACCATAGTCATCTTATTTCTTTTCCCAAGGATAGGCTTAGAGAAAGGGATTGGTTCTAGTGAACGAGACATGAGAGAAAGTCTGCTGGGGGACTTACAGAAAAATAATTTCCATCATCTTAGGAAAACCGGAGGTGAATGTGACCCCTTTCTTCAAAATGCCGTCATCATGCTTGGCCTGAGGCCTGGACCCAGGGCAGCCATCTTGTCTCCAACCTGAAGTATCAGAGTGAGGAAGAGCTAAAGGAGTCAGAGGAGAGCTGGAGCCCTGCCGCCCTGCTCATGGCATCTCCAGACTTCCCATTATGGGGAATAATAAATGTCTTTGTTGTGTAAGACAATATGAGGCAAGAGATTCTGTCACTTTCAGTCAAAAGAATGCCAATATAAAAACCATCCACTTTGGAGAGAGTCAAATTATAGATCCACTCCTGTCTAGGCAAAGTGATGACTTTCTCTAAGCTTCATCATCTTCATCAATATAACCAAAAGACCCACATGAATTCAAATGAAGGTATATTAATACGGTAATCTTGAGAACTTTAACCCCTCCTTTTTGATGTTACAACGACAATTCCAGGTCCCCAGTTCTCTACACAACCCTAGGGGAGCTTACATGTATTCATGAATCAACCTTAATTTAGAGCCCAAAGCTTCAGGACTGACAATTCCTTGTGGTTTCTGTCCCCAGTGGGACCTTTGTCCTCCTTTTTCTGCTGCTCAGATGTTAGTGGAGTTAGAGACCTACATACCTGGACTGTAGTGGACCTGAAATGCTATCCCTGCCACTCTATGCCTGGGATCTCTGTTGTCATTCTTGCAAAATATGGAAGAGACTGCCCTTTGGGTGTTTCACTGAGGAAGTTCCCACAAGATTATCTGAGTCCCTTCTGTTTATTGTAGTCATCCCACAGCAAAATTGCTTGTGCTCTAAGGGGCTTCAGCACGCAGAGATATAACTTTCAATTCACACATGTAAGCTATAGCAGATAATGAACACTGGTTCCCCGCACTCTGGAGGGCAAAACATGAAAAAATAACATTTCTTGGATCCCTTTCACAGTTCACGTTCTGTATGTGACCTAGCTTCTCCAAGAAGAGACACCCACCCAAGATGTAGAAGACAAGAGTGATGTGAGGGCAGCTGCTGTCCTGCTTTTGTCATTTTTGCTGGCAATCATGATCATGGAAGCATAAGAATTTTCCACAGTGGTGACGACAGGGGTCCCTGGCTTTGTGGTGTCAAGAGGCAGGGCATGGGGCATTCATTCTGCTAGCATGGATCATGGCTGAGATGGAGTGGAGCTGGAGCCATCTGTGGTGGTAGCATCTTCTGGCTCCTCGGCTTGTGGTGGGTGAGGTGGGGTATTCTGCTTCTAGCAGCTTACTGATTCTGCCACGTTGTGGTGATGGTGTGAGAATTACACCCTTAACTGGCCAGATCTACCATATTGTTCAGGGACTGCTCAATACTGTTCCCAGAAGCTCAGGCTAATTCCAGGTTCCCCAGTCCTTCCAACACCTTTGTAAACATCTGTGTTAAATCACTTTCTGCTTAAAGTAGTTTCTGTGATCTAGAACTGAAACCCTGACTGATATACAGCCAGTTTCTCCACAGGGTAAAAACATACCAACAGAGTAGATGAGTAAGAGAAGATTCCATTATCAGCACCAGACTGATCCCCAGAAGAACCCAGCACGCCCCTCTAAAAACAAGCCATATGGTTAGATGTAGCTTATCATGCCAGATTCTTCCTTCGCCATAGCAATGTCACTCTCAGAGGCTCAGTGTTGTTCCCTACAAGTTACCATCTGTCAGGGTCACGTGAGTCTGTCAAACACATTCATATGTACTTGAAATCCAGTGACTTGAAGGTGTAAGCCCTCCACCCAGAAGGCTTCTCAGCCCCTGTGTGGATCAGTGGGTGTAAATGGACACAGTAGGGAGAGATACTAGCTAGTTCTATGTGCAAGGAGCTTCTATGTTCTGGATATGATAGGACTATTCCCAATTGTATTTTATAGGAGTGTTCGCCTAACAAAGACACCCTATTACATCTATAAAACAGACGTGATTTGGTTGTTATGAAGATCCAGTAAGGTAAAACAGGTGACAGGTGAAAATGGTAAGCACATTACCTGGGTCATACTAGGTCCTAATGAGCATTCTTTTCTTTATTAGTTCAGTGTGCAGCAAGTAGGTAATCTGAGCAAATTTTATGAAATAATTTGTGGGGGGCTTTTTGCTTGATTTTGTTTCTTTGGTTTTTTTTTTGTTTTTTGAGACAGAGTTTCGCTCTTGTTGCCCAGGCTGGAGTGCAGTGATGCAATCTCAGCTCACTGCAACCTCCTCCTCCCAGGCACAAGCAATTCTCTTGCCTTAGCCTCCCAAGTAGCTGGGATTACAGGCGCCCGCCACCATGCCCGGCTAATTTTTTGTATTTTTAGTAGAGGTGGGATTTCACCATGTTAGCCAGGCTAGTCTCGAGCTCCTGACCTCGGGTGATCTACCCACCTCAGCCTCCCAAAGTGCTAGGATTGCAGGCGTGAGCCAGCACGCCCGGCCAATTTGTGGTTATTGTAAACGTTGCTGTGTAAGCTTTTGCTGGGCCTTATCTAGCATTATGTATAGTTTTCTTTTTCGTGCATTTTCAAATTCAAATGCTTGAAAGATTACTTCTTGTCACTCAAAATATTCTTGCTTCTTAATAGTATTTCTCATTATTTCCTAAGTGGAGCTCATCGTTCATCAATTACTTCAACAAATATTTATTTAGTGCCTTGTGTCAGGCCCTATTTTAGACATTGGAAATACAATGGTGGAAAAGCAACAAGGTTTTTGTACTTACAAAATTTTCATTCCAAAGAAGGTTGCAGATATTTATCAAATAAAGATATAATCAAAATATTCTTAAACTCATGCTATTGCCAAAATCAATTGACTTTCCTTTCACCAAAAAAAAAAACTTGCTACAGTCTCCTTCCCTCCCCACTTCCTTACTTCCTCCTTTTCTCCTTTTCTTCCTTCCTTCCCTTCTCTTCTCCCTTCCTGCACTTTTTCTTTTCAATTAATTGTACCCAATAACTGTCAATTGCCAAACACTGTTCTTGGAAAAGTGGACACAACAGAGAACAAAAAAGATAAACATTCTACAGTTTGGGAGCTTATATTTTAGCAGGAGGAGATAGACAACAAATAAGCTAGAAATAAACAAATAATAAAAATTAGTTCTTAGTGAAATGAGGGGAAATAAGCTGGTATGTTAGAAAGTGAGTGGAGGAGAAAGGGGTCCACTTAAGATGGGATGGCCAAGGACACAGGGTACTGAAGGGTGAGAAGAAGCCAGTCATCCGAAGAGCCATGAGGAGGAGAGAAGAAGCAGATTTGTGGATACAAAGGCCACAAGACAAAGCAAGGATGTGTGACTCTTGGAGAGACAGGAAGGAGGCCAGTGTGGCCAGAGCTCAGTGAGCAGATGAGAGAGTGGAAAGAGATGAGGCTAAAAAGTGTGGGCAGGTGGAAAGCCATATGGGGCCTCCTGGGGCAAGGTAAGAAATTGGATTTTTTCATAAGTGTGTTGAAAGATTGGAAAGACCCTGTTCACTTATGCATGTCTTCTCCATCCTCAGATCCCACATGGTTCCCAGGCTTTGGGATGCTATGGTGTTAAACATGCATTTAGAGTTAGGATGAGGCAGAGGAAGGCCCACATAACAAGACCAGCCTTTTTTTTCTGCAGAGGAGGAGAATTGGAAAATAAACAATTACCACCATTTCCTATCATTATCATCTCACTAAAAAAAAGTATTCTAAATACCAGTAAAACAAAAAGGTAAGAAAGACATCATCTTGGAATTTACTTGTTTTTAAAAATAGCATTATTAAAAAGTCACTGCACCATCCCTTTTCTTTCCTATTTCACCTTACACCAGTTAATGACACTTGTCCTTGGGCCAGAGTTATGCTTCTATTTAATAATTTCCTGTGGTGGTTTTCCACTTCTAAACTTTGAAACATCTGCATATTTTCTTTAAATTTGTTATTTCAGTATAGTTATCAAAGGATAGCCTCCTACTTACATTCTTGGGTTAAGAAAATGACTTTTAAAGTGGAGGATCTCCGTACGCCTAGATTTTTGGATGGATTTTTCTAATTTTAGTGACCCTCTTTTGGGGAATGGACTGTAATTTCTTATACATTACTTTCTTTAAATCACATACTTTCTTTAAATGTATATGCTATAGGATGGAAAAATGATTATCTTCTAGCTCACCTTTTATGGCAAGACCACTGGCTTTCATGGACAGGAAAAAAGCTTTAATTAATTTGTCAATTAGCAGTGATGAGATGCAACGGGTTTTCCGTGCCCCTGTAGGGGCCTCCTATGGGATGTAGGACAGAAAACTTGGAGGCTCTCCTGGGCAGAAGATGCAATCTATTAGTCATTAAGTACCAGAAAGCATTTCCTAAAACTTGTTTTATAATATGGTATTTATAAGAGTAGTATTATAAAATTATATTTATAAAATTGTATTATTCCATAAAATGGTATTTGGTAAACTACCTTTTTGCCACACAGATTTTTAGACTCAAAATTTAGTCTCAAAATTATCTCCTCCAAAAACAATAGCTTAAATCCAATATTAGCAGTAGGTAAATAATCCCATTCTAGCAATGAGAGAAAAACCGTAAAGTTAGAGTAGCTTAAGGAAGAATATTTTGGAAAGAAGTATGTCAGCTTTAATTTCTAATTTACTAAAAGGATTAGTACTCAGTTAAGTTTAAAAACACCACATTACTTCCTTAATGTTTCACATCCCAAAATGAAATACAGAATATCTTAAATTTAAAAAAATGCCATGGCCATTGAAATTGTTGTGGTGCTCTGATTGCAAGTCATTATGTGTATTCTGTCATGCTCTAGAAATACTGATTTAAAAACTAAATAGCAATAGAATTTTTAGCTTGATGATTCATAGAAAACATGAGCAGTAAGAAAAAAATCTATACACTTTACATATTCCCTTACTGAAACACTTGAAAATTCTAATTTTAGAAAGTTTTCAAAAATCAATCTTTAAGAAAGATTTTAAATGTTTATTTACAATGGTCCCAGGTTTTACTGATGTAGGTAATAACTGTTATCTGGTACACATCTTTAGAACCAGAAGACTGAGTTTATGTCCTGGTTCTGCCACTTCATTTTGGGACCTTAAGAAAACCACTTAAACTCTCTTAATCCTAACTTCCTTTTTAAAAAAAAAAAAAATGCTAATTCCAAACTTCTTCATTGTGATGTTATAAATACCCAACAAGTTTAATTATAATAATGCACTTTGTAAACATAGCCAAATGTTACTTGTTCTAATTATTACATGAGTAAATCACTTTATTTCTTTTGTATATTTTTAATACTAACTTACTTTTTTTTTTTTTTTAATTTATTTATTATTATTAAACTTCAAGTTGTAGGGTACATGTGCACAACGTGCAGGTTTGCTACATATGTATACTTGTGCCATGTTGGTGTGCTGCACCCATCAACTCGTCATTTATATCAGGTATAACTCCCAATGCAATCCCTCCCCCCTCCCCCCTCCCCATGATAGGCCCCGGTGTGTGATGTTCCCCTTCCCAAGTCCAAGTGATCTCATTGTTCAGTTCCCACCTACGAGTGAGAACATGCGGTGTTTGGTTTTCTGTTCTTGTGATAGTTTGCTAAGAATGATGGTTTCCAGCTGCATCCATGTCCCTACAAAGGACACAAACTCATCCTTTTTTATGGCTGCATAGTATTCCATGGTGTATATGTGCCACATTTTTTGCTCCTCTACAGGATTTAATATTGGGCAAAGCCATTCTTCAAACTAGAATGTATATCTCCTTGAGAGTATTTGAACATTCCAAATGGTATACGATAATAATTATTGCAAATGAATCAATTTCCAGCTCCTACTTCTATATGTGTCCTTTCCCAGCATCATGTAGGTTCTTCTTTCCCACTTCCCTTTTCACAGTAGACATACTCTTATTTCAAAAAGAAAAAAATTTAGGCATATGTCCCTAATACATCCAGAATCTTACCACGATGTACTGGACAAGAATGTAAAAACTCAGGGGAACCAAATAAAGGAATATGTGAAAGTATTGTGTTAAAGGGAGCCTTATTTAATGCATAATCAGGGCACTAGTTTGTTGAGGTGACATATGAATATTGTCTGGCACTATATTTGGCCATAAGCAGAGCTCATTCCATGTAATATTTACTTTCTTAATTCATATTTCAAAAATCCCCTTACTTAATAGATACTTATTATTGGATAAATGCTTTAGAGAAGGTGGGGGATTCAGCGTGTGACCATACTTAACAACGCTTTGGAAATATGTACTTTACATATTTTTATATATTACTTATAATAGAAGCTATTTGTTAAGAGCATATTTTGTCTCATGCTCACTGATTTATAAATGATCCTTTATCTTCCATGGTTCTGTAAGGTATGTATTTTAATATCTTGAGATTAGAAGATATACATTCATACAGATAATAAAGTCAGGATGTTCACCCAGTTCTTTTTGACTAATGGTGCCTTGATGAGCAAGATGATAGGATAGAAGACTCCACCAAACAACCCCCCAACCCCCTGCTACAAGGACACCTAGTTACACACAAGAAGCACCTTCATAAGAACCAAAAATCAGGTGAACACTCTTAGTACCTGGTTTTAACTTCATATCACTGAAAGAGTCACTGAAGAGGTGGGAAAAACCATCTTGAATCACCATCACTGCCCTTGCCCTATCCCCTGGCAGCAGCAGCCTGGTGCAGAGAGTGTTTCTTCGTTCTGGGGAGAGGGATATTTATTGCAGCATCTGTGAGGCACTGAACTCGGTGCTGCCCTATTAAAACAGAAAACAAAACAAAACCAAAGTCAGCGGATGCCCACCCATGGAAAGAGCAATGAAATCAGCCATAGCGAGAGGGGAATCACCTATCCCAGTGGTGCAAACTTCAGTTCCCATAAGCCTAGCCATCACAGGCTAACATGCTTTGGGGCCCCACATAAACTTGAAAGGCAGTCTAGGCCACAAGAACTGGAACTTCCAGGCAAGTCCTAGTGCTGAACTGGGCCCAGAGACAGTGGACTGATGGGGCATGCAACCTACTGAGACGCCAGCCAGGTGCAGCTAAGGGAGTGTGAGTATCACCCCTCCCCTAACCCCAGGCTGCTCAGCTCCAAAAAAGACCCCTTCCTTCTGCTTGAGGAGAGGAGAGGTAAGAGTGAGGACTTTTTCTTGCATCTTAGATACCAGCTCAACCACAGCAGGATAGAGCATAGGTCAGGGTCATGAGGCTCCCATTTGAGATTCTAGCTCCTGGATGACATCCCTAGACATACCCTGGGCCAGAAGAAAACCTGCTGCCTTGAAGGGAAGAACCCAGTTCTGGCAGTATTCATCCCCTGCTAACTGAAGAGCCCTTGAGCCCTGAATAACCAGCAGTGATACCCAGGTACTATGTTAAAGGCCATGGGTAAGCCTATAAGACTTGCTGGTTTCAGGTGAGACTCAGCATATTACCAGCTGTGGTGGCTATGGGGCAAAACTCCTTCCACTTGAGAAAAGCAGAAGAAAAAGTAACAGATATTGCTTTTTCTGTTTATTCAAATATCCTTTATCTTCCACCTTAGGTACCAACACTGCCACAGGGGTGTAGAACATCAAGCAGGCTCTTGGGGGCCCAGATTCCAGGACTTGACTCTTGGATGGTATTTCTGGATCTGCCCTGAGTCAGATGGGAGCCCACTGCCCTGAAGGGCGAGTCCAAGGCCAGGTAGCATTCACCACAAGCTGACTAAAGAGCGCTTGGGCCTTAAGGGAACATTAGTAGTCTGGCAGTACTCCCTGTGGGCTAGTCATGGTGGTGACCATGGGGTGAGGCTCCTCCATCTTTGGAAAGGGGAGGGAAGAGTAGGAAGGACTGTGTCTTGTGGTTTGAGTTCCAGCTTAGCTGCAGTATAAGAAAACACAAGGCAGACTTCTAAGGTTTTTGACCCTAGTTGCTGGCTTCCAGATAGCACTTCTGGTCCTGCCCAGGGCCAGGCGGAATTCACCAGCCTGAAGGGAAGGACACAAGCCTTGCTGGCTTTGCCACCTGCTGACTTTAGAGCCCCATGGCGTTTACCAATTAATTATAGACTGTAGCCAGGATGTTACAGCAGGCCTCAGATGAGACCCAGTGCTGTGCTGGCTTCAAGTGTGACCTAGTACAGTCCTAGTCATCATGGCCACAGGGGTGCTTGTGTCACACCACCCACAGCTCCAAGTGGCTCAGAACAGAGAAAGAGATTCCGTTCACTCGGGAGAGAGTACTGGAGGAGAACAAGAGTCTCTGCCTGGTAATCCAGAGAATTATTCTGGATCTTGCCCTAGACCATCAAGGTGGTACCTCTATGAGTCTGCAAGAACCCCAGCATTACTGGGCTTGGGATGCCCCCTAGAGTAGATACAGCTTAGATCACAACATGCAAATTCTTTCAAATATCTGGAATGCCTGCCCAATAAGGACAGCTAAAACAAGCCCAGACTGAGAAGACTATAATAAATACCTAATTTTTCAATGCCTAGACACCAAAGAACATCTATAAACATCAACACCATCCAGGAAAACATTACCTCACCAAATGAACTAAATAAGGCACCAAGGACCAAACCTGGAGAAAGAGAGAGATGTGACCTTTGAGACAGAGAATTCAAAATAGCTGAGTTGAGAAACTCAAAGAAATTCAAGATAATACAGAGAAGGAATTCAGAATTTTATCAGGTAAATTTAACAAAGAGATTGAAATAACTAAAAAGAATTAAGCAGAAATTCTGAAGCTGAAAAATGCAATTGGCATACTGAAGAATGCATAAGAGTCTTTTAATATCAGAACTGATCAAGCAGAAGACAGAATTGGTGAGTTTGAAGGCAGGCTATTTGAAAATAAACAGCCAGAGTAGACAAGAGAAAAAAATACTGAAAAACTATGAGACATCCATACAGGATCTAAAAAATACCTCAAAAGGGAAAATCTAAGAGTTATTGGCCTTAAAGAGGAGGCAGAGAAAGAGATAGAGGTAGAAACTTTATTCAAAGGGATAATAATGATAACTTCCGAAACCTCGAGAAAGATATCAATATCTGAGTACAAGAAGGTTATAGAACACCAAGCAGATTTAACCCAAAAAGTACTACCTCAAGCTATTTAATAATCAAACTCCCACAGGCCAAAGATAAATAAAAAATTCTAAAAGCAACAAGACAAAAAGAAATAAATAATATACAATGGCACTTCAATACATCTGGCAGCAGATGTTTCAGTGGGAACCTTACAGGACAGGAGAGTGGCATGACATATTTGAAGTGCTGAAGGAAAAAAATCTTTTACCCTAGAATAGTATATCCAGCAAAAATATCCTTGAAACGTGAAGGAGAAATAAAGACTTTCCCAGACAAACAAAAGCTGAGGGATTTAATCAACACTAGACCTGTCTTAAAAGAAATGCTAAAGGAAGTACTTTAATCAGAAAGAAAGAGATGTTAATGAGCAATATGAGATCATCAGAAGCTACCAAACTCATTGGTAATAGTAATTACACAGAAAAAAAAAAACAGAATAGTATAACACTGTAACTGTGGTGTACAAACTACTCTTATTTTAAGTAGAAAGACTAAATGATAGACTGACCAGAATAATAACTGCCAAAACTTTTCAAGACATAGATAGTACAATAAGATATAAATAGAAGCAACAAAAAGTTAAAAAGAAGGGGTACAAAGTTAAGGCATAGAGTTTTTTATTAGTTTTCTTTTTGCTTGTTTGTCAGTTTGTTTATGCAAACAGTGTTAAGTTGTTATCAGCTTAAAATAATGGGTTTTAACATAGTATTTGCAAGCCTCATGGTAATCTCAAATTTAAAAAACATACAATTGATACACAAAAAATAAAAAGCAAGAAATTAAATCATACCACCAGAGAAAATCACTTTCACTAAAAGGAAGAAGGAAAAAAAGAAAGAAGGAAGTGGAGACCACAAAACAACCAAAAAACAAACAACAAAGTTGCAGTCTTTGCATACCAATGATAACACTGAATGTAAATGGACTAAATTCTCCAATCAAAAGACAGGAGAGTGGCTGAATGGATGACAATAGAAGACCCAATGATCTGCCTACAAGAAACATACTTCATCTATAATGACACACATAGACTGAAAATTAAATACAGCAAACACTGGCTCACCTAGACATATAAAGCAAATATTATTAGAGATAAGAGAGAGATAGGCCCCACTACAATAAGAGCTGGAGACTTCAACACCCTACTTTTAGCATTGGACAGAACTCCCAGGCAGAAAAATCAACAAAGAAACTTCAGACTTAATCTGCACTATATACCAAATAGGCCTAATACATATTTACAGAAAATTTCATTTAAAAGCTGCAGAATACACTTATTTTTCCCTTAGCACATGGATAATTCTCAAAGAAAGACCATATGTTAGGTCACAAAATATGTCTTAAAATATTCAAAATATCCAAATATACTTGATATGAAATAACATCAAGCATATTCTCTGACTACAATGGAATAAAACTAGAAATCAGCAATAGGAGGAATTTTAGAAACCATACAAATACATGGAAATTAAACAATATGCTCCTGAATGAACAGTGGGTCAATGAGGGACATTAAGAATGAAATTGAAAAACTTATTGAAACAAGTGATAATGGAAACACAACATATCAAAATCTATGGGATACAGCAAAAGCTGTACTAAGAGAGAAGTATATAGCTATAAATGCCTAAATGAAAAAAAGAAAAACTTTAAGTAAACAATCTATGCATTTTAAAGAACTAGAAAAGCAAGAGTAAACTAAACCCAAAGTTAGTAGAAGAAAAGAAACAATGAAGATCAGAGGAATAAATGGCATTGAAATGAAGAAAACAATACAAAAGATCAATGAAACAAAAAGTTGGTTTTTTGAAAAGTTAAACAAAACTGACAAACCTTTAGCCCAACTAAGAAAAAAAGAGAAGAGGCCGGGCGCAGTGGCTCACACTAGTAATCCCAGCACTTTGGGAGGCGGAGGTAGGTGAATCACAAGGTCAAGAGATTGAGGCCATCCTGGCAGACACGGTAAAACCTCCTCTCTACTAAAAATACAAAAATAAGCAGGGCATGGTGGCAAGCGCCTGTAGTCCCAGCAACTCAGAAGGCTGAGGCAGGATAATTGCTTGAACCCAGCAGAGTTTGCAGTGAGCCAAGATTGAGCCACTGCACTCCAGTCTGGGTAACAGAGCGAGATTCCATTAAAAAAAAAAAAAAAAAAAAAAAAAAAAGAGGAGATCTAAATGAGTAAAATTAGAGGTGAAAAATAAGACATTACAACTGACATGATAGCCATTCAAAGGATCATTAGTGGCTACTATGAGCAACTATATGGCAATAAATTGGAAACGCTAGAAGAAATGGACAATTCCTAGACACATACACCCTACCAAGATTGAACCATGAAGAAATCCAAAATGTGAACAGATAAATGACAAGTAATGAGACTGAAGCCATAATAAAAATCTCCCCAGTAAAGAAAAGTCATGGACTCCATGGCTTCACTGCTGAATTCTACCAAAGATTTAAAGAAAAACTAATACCAATGTACTCAAACTATCCTGAAAAATAGGGGAGAAAGGAATACTTCTGAACTCACTCTACAAGGCCAGTATTCCCTTGATATCAAAATTAGACAAAGATACATCAAAAAAAGAAAACTACAGGCCAATATCTCTGATGAATATTGATGCGAAAAGCCTCAACAAAATACTAGCAAAACCAAATTCAACAATACATTAAAAAGATCTTTCATCATGACCAAGTGGGATTTATCCCTGAGAGGCAAGGATGGTCCAACATATGCAAATCAATTGATGTGATACATCATATCAACAGAATGAAAGATAAATAACATCTGATCATTTCAAATGATGATGAAAAAGCGTTTCATAAAATTCAACATCCCTTCATGATAAAAACCCTTAAAAAACTGAGGATAGAAGGAACATGCCTTAACATAATAAAAGCCATATACAATAGAGTCACAGACCCACATCATGCTGAATGGGAAACTGAAAGCCGTTCTTCTAAGATCTGGAAAATGATAACGATGCCCACTTTCATAGCTTTATTCAACAAATACTAGAAGTCCTAATTAGAGAAATCAGATGAGAGAAAGAAATAAAGGGCATCCAAATTGGAAAGTAAGAAGTCAAATTATCCTTGTTTTCAGATTATATGATCTTATATTTGGAAAAACCTAAAGACTCCAACAAAAAAACTATTAGAACTAATAGACAAATTCAGCAAAGTTACAGGATACAAAATCAACATACAAAAATCGGTACCATTTTTATATACCAACAGTGAAGAATCTCAAAAAGAAATCAAAAAGTAATCCTATTTACAATAGCCACAAACAAAATTAAATACCTAGGAAAGAACTTAACCAAAGAAGTGAAAGATCTCTACAATGAAAAGATAAAACATTGATGAAAGAAATTGAAGATGACACCAAAAAATGAAAAGATATTTCATTTGTATGGATTGGAAAAATCAATATTGTTAAAATGTCCATACTACTGAAAGCAATCTACAGATTCAATGCAATCCCTATCAAAATACCAATGACATTCTTCACAGAAATAGAAAGAAAAAAAAACTCTAAAATGTATGTGGAACCAGAAAAGACCCAGAATAGCCAAAACTATCCTATACAAAACAATAAAACTGGAGGAATCACATTGCCTGCCTTAAAATTATAGTACAGAGCTATAGTCACCAAAGCAGTATGGTACTGGCATAAAAACAGACACATAAACAAATTGAACAGAATAGAGAACCCAGAAACAAATCCACACACCCACAGTGAACTCATTTTTGACAAAAGTGCCAATAATATACACTGGGTAGAAGAAAGTCTCTTCAATAAATGATGCTGCGAAAACTGGATACCAATATGCAGAAGAATGAAACTAGACGTTTATCCTTTTTTCCATGTACAAGAATCAAATCAAAGTGGACTAAAGACTTAACTCTAAGACCTCAAATCATGAAACTACTACAAGAAAACATCAAGGAAACTCTCCAGGACAATGGTCTGGGCAAAAATTTCTTGAGTAATACCCAGGCAAGCACAAGCAACCAAAGCAAAAATGGACAAGTGGGATCACAACAAGTTAAAAAGCTTCTGCACCTCAAAGGAAACAATCAACAAAGTGAAGAGACAACCCACAGAACATGAGAAAATATTTGAAAACTACCCATCTGACAAGAAATTAATAACCATAATATATAAGGAGCTTAAACAGCCTTAGAGGAAAAAAAATCTAATAATCTGATTAAACAATAGGCAAAAGATTTTAATAAAAATTTCTCAAAAAGCATACAAATGGCCAACAGACATAAGAAAAGGTGCTCAACATTATTGATCATCTGAGAAATGCAAATCAGAACTACAATGGGATATCATCTCACCCCAGTTACAATGGCTTATATCCAAAAGACAGGCAATAACAAATGCTAACAAGAGTGTAGAAAAAGAGAACCTTTGTACACTGTTAGTGATAATGTAAATTAGTACAAACACTATGGAGAACAGTTTGGAAGTTCGTTAAAAAACTAATATTGAGCTACCATATGATCTAGCAGTTAGTTTACCCAGTGGGTACATAGGTGTATATATTTATAGGGTACATGAGATGTTTTGATACAGGCATACAATGTGTAATAATCATATCATGGAGAATGGGGTATTCATCCCCTCAAGCGTTTATCCTTTGTATTACAAACTATTCAATTACACTCTTTTAGTAATATATAATTAAGTTATTACTGACTACAGTCACCCTGTTGTGCTAGCAAATACTAGGTCTTATTCATTCTTTCTAACTACTTTTAATGTAAACATTAACCATCCCCACGTCCCCCACAATCCCCTACTACCCTTTGCAGACTCTGGCCACCATTGTTAGATGCACTATGCAGATGAGTTCAATTGTTTTGATTTTTAGATCCCACAAATCTGCCACTGTAGAACCAAAGGTGCTATAGACAATATGTAGACAAATGCATGTGGCTGTGTTATAATAAAATTTTCTATTACTTGCTTATGCAGCACATATATCAGGGACCATGCTCTCTTTTCTGTAGTCAGCTCTCAGAACACACTACTTTGTATAGAGTCCATTCTAAGGAGAAATTTCTTTTCTCTTCCTGCTTTATAGGTGTGTGGGTAGCTGATTGTATGGTCGAGCTCTTTTACATACAGAATTTAGGTATTCATTACTGCACTCTCTCACAGGCCAAGGCTTCGTGTCAATTGGAATTAGAAACTGAAGAGAGTGAGACGGTTGAGGGAGGAGGGTGATAAGTTTGATAACCACATTCTGAGAAGCCAGTTTGGCCTTAATGCATTAGCTGTCTCCCTTGCCCTCTTAACAGAAGCCCACTAATGATTCTCCATTTATTCCCACAAACATTTTCTCCTTTTCATGCTTTATAGCTAAGAGATAATGTGAGCACATTTCTCTCTTTGACATGCATAGCAGAGTTAGGGCATCTCTTTTTATTACTGGCCTCCATCCTGAACACAGACAACAAATGCTGGTTTCATTGGACTTGAAAAAATCACATTCGTTATTTATGCACATGTCAATTTCTCCTTTGGATATACGATGGTATGTTTGGAGCTTTTCCATTTCCATAAAATTTCCTTAGAAACATTTGCACTGCAGAATAATATACTTGTATTGCAGATGAAAGAGTCTGGCATAAGGGTCATGCTGAAGGGTTTAGCTAAATGCAAATGAATCGAAACTACCATGTGCCACGTGTTAATTATATATAACTGATATTTTCTATTGTAGAAAGGAAATAAGCAAAAATAAAAAAAATTTTCACCCAATTCAGTGAGAAAAGCAATAACATATAAGGCAAAATCTATTGATATTAGTAGATCGATTCTTGAATTATTTATTCAGAATCTAGGAAATGTAGTTAAACGCTGCTCAGTGTATATTTTTTATTGTGTCCTTATAAAAAAGCTACTTTTACCTAACTCTGAGCCTTATGTATCTTAGAGAATTCTGCTGCACAGAGTCACACAACTGACAATTAACACTTAAGCAATAACATTTGTTGAAAAAAGGATTACAGTTTTGGTTTTCTTTTCCATTTGCACTAAGCTGTATTTTTGCTTATATCCATCTGTATTTAATGTTAGATGCATCCATCTTTCCTTCTTTTTGATATATTTTTTGCTCCTGGATCACATGAAACCTCTTCTAATAACTTTCTTCATTTTAAATGCTCATTGTTCATATCTGTTACTGAAAAATTAGAAAACGCAGGTAGGAAAAGGGAGTAAATCATTCAAAATTTCACTTCTCAGTGATAACCACTGTTAAAATGTTGGTTCTTCCTGATATATATATACTTTATATGTAAATATATAATTTTAAAACATGGAATATGATTCCACTTATTCTCCTGTAGTTCTGGTCTCACTCTGTCACCCAGGCTGGAGTGCAGTGTCACAGTCATAGCTCACGGCAGCCTCGAACTTCTGGGCTCAAGGGATCTTCCTGCCTCAGCCTCCCAAGTGGCTGGGATTACTGGCATGAGCCACCACACTCAGCTTGTTTTTCTTTAAATAATTTTTTTATTGATAAATATAGACTTATATCCTAATTTTAAAGGATTCCATAAAATTCCAACAGATGTATAAACGATAATCCAGTAAAACCTTTTTTGTTGAACTTTTAGATTGCCTCATTGACAAAAATATCTTTGAAAAAATATCTTTGCATTCTTTTTCATTCCTTAGGATAGATTTCTAAAAGATAACTACTGAATTGAAAGTATGTAATTTTTAAGGCTGTTGATGCATTTTGTCAAATTATTCTTCCAAATGGCTGCAACAATTACATTTCCACCTGGATTGTGTAAAAGCACCTGCTTTCCCACACCACAATGATGCCCAGTATTTACACACTTATGCTAATTTCCTTTTAAGTAGCATCTTTTTATTATTAAGTGGTTGATATGGGTTTAAAAAGGACAAAGGGGCTGGGCACAGTGGCTCACACCTGTAATCCAAACACTTTGGGGGCCCAGGAGAGAGGATCATTTGAACCAGGAGTTGGAGACCAACCTGAGCAACAGAGAGATAGATCCCATCTCTACAATTGTTTTTTAAATCAGTCGGGTGTGATGGCACACACCTGTGGTCTCAGCTACTTGGGAGCCTGAGATGGGAGGATCACAGGTACCTGGGTGTTCAGTGAGCTATGATCATGCCATTGTATTCCAGCCTGGGTGACAGAGCAAGACACTGTCCCTTTAAAAAAAAAAAAAAAAAAAAAAGGCGGAGGAGAGCTGGCAAGAGGGCCATATAAGAACAGCTCCAGTCTGCAGCTCCCAGTGAGACCAAGACAGAAGGCGGGTGATTTCTGTATTTCCAACTGAGGTACCCAGTTCATCTCATTGGTACTGGTTAGACAGTGGGTGCAGCCCATGGAGGGCAAGCAGAAGCAGGGTGTGGCGTTGCCTCACCAGGGAAGTGCAAGGGGCTGGAGAACTTCCTCCCCTAGCTAAGGGACGCCCTGAGGGACTGTGCTATCCAGCCCAGATATTACACTTTTCTCATGGTTTTTGCAACCCACACACCAGGAGATTCCCTCTTGTGCCTACACCACCAGGGCCCTGGGTTTCAAGCACAAAACTGGGCAACTGTTCAGGCAGACACCCAGCTAGCTGCAGGAGTTTTTTTCATACCCCAGTGGTGCCTGGAACCCCAGCAAGACAGAACCATTCACTCTCCTGAAAAGGGGCCTGAAGCTAGGGAGCCAAGTGGTCTTGCTCAGTGGATCGCACTCCCACGGAGCCCAGCAAGCTAAGGACCACTGGCCTGAAATTCTCACTACCAGCATATCAGTCTGAAGTCAATCTGGGACAATCGCATTTGGTGGGGGAGGGGTGTTCACCGTTACTGAGGCTTGTTTTCCCCTCACAGTATTAAGGAAGCTATTGGGAAGTTCAGACTCTGCAGAACTCACTGCAGTATGGCAAAGCACCTGGGGCCAGACTGCCTCTCTAGATTCCTCTTCCCCAGGACAGACATCTCTGAAAGAAAGGCAGCAGCCCCATTCAGGGGCTTATAGATAAATCTCCCATCTCCCTGGGACAGGGCACCTGGGGGATAGGGCAGCTGTGGGCACAGCTTCAGCAGACATAAATGTTCCTGCCTGCCGGCTCTGAAGACAGCAGCAGATCTCCCAGCACAGTGCTCCAGCTCTGCTGAGGGACAGACTGCCTCCTCAAGTGGGTCCCTAACCCCCGTGCCTCCTGACTGGGGAACACCTCCCAGCAGGGGTTGACAGACACCTCATACAGGAGAGTTCCAGCTGGTATCTGGCAGGTGCCCCTCTGGGAGGAAGCTTCCAGAGTAAGGAGCAAGCAGCAATCTTTGCTGTTCTGCAACCTCTGCTGGTAATACCTACACAAACAGGGTCTGGAGTGGACCTCAGCAAACTCCAGCAGACCTGCAGAAGAGAGGCCTGACTGTTAGCAGGAAAACTTACAACCAGAAAGCAATAACATCAACATCAACATCAACAAAAAGGACACCCACAGAAAAACCCCATCCAAAGGCCATCAGAACCAAAGATCAAAGGTAGATAAATCCATGAAGATGAGGAAAAAACCAGCACAAAAATGCTGAAAATTCCAAAGACCAGAATGCCTCTTCTCCTCCAAATGATCGCAACTCTTCTCCAGCAAGGGCACAAAACTGGACAGAGAATGAGTCTGATGAATTGACAGAAGTAGGCTTCAGAATGTGGGTAATAACAAACTCCTCTGAGCTAAAGGAGCATGTTCTAACCCAATGCAAGGAAGCTAAGAACCTTGTTAAAAGGTTACAGGAACTGCTAACTAGAATAACCAGTTTAAAGAACATAAATGGCCTGATGGAGCTGAAAAACACAGCACGAGAACTTTGTGAAGCATACACAAGTACAATAGCTGAATCGATCAAGTGGAAGAAAGGATATCAGAGATTGAAGATCAACTTAATGAAATAAAGTGTGAAGATAAGATTAGAGAAAAAAGAATGGAAAAGAACAAAAAAAGCCTCCAAGAAATATGGGACTATGTGAAAAGACCAAACCTATGATTGATTGGTATACCTGAAAGTGATGAGGGATTGGGGGGCATGGGAGGGAGAGCATTAGGACAAATACCTAATGCCTGCAGGGCTTTTTAAAACCTAGATGATGGGTTGATGGGTGCAGCAAACCACCATGGCACATGCAGGTAACAAACCTTCATGTTCTGCACATGTATCCCAGAACTTAAAGTATAATTTAAAAAAAGAAGAAGAAGAAGAAAGACCAGTATTATTCAGTAACTCCCTTAAGGATTATTGGTTGCTCCCCATTTACATCATGGAGCCCCACATCAAATCTCTAGCTCCTGTTAATATAAATCCATATTTCTAATTATTCTTGTCATTAAATTAAATGTATTAAGAATTGCTTGTTTTCAGCAAAGCGACTATTAAACCTCAAAATGTTATTCATTTCAAGATCCTGCAGCTACCAATCTAAAAAGCTTTTAGCTAAGTCCCTAAGGCAGAATATTGACATCCTTTCTCAGTTGTTAAATAAAATAAGCAACAAAGTAAATAGGCTTAAATTGAGCTTCCAGTTTAAGACTTGGGATTTCTATCATCTTCTGACTGAGATTTGACCCAGCAATTTTTTGACTTCTAATTACTTCTATACAGGTGATCCTTCTCTAGTATTCTTCAAAAGAGAGATTGCCAGAAAATTTTCTTCAGCCAAATCCTCAGCTCCTTGATAACGTAAGAAAAAAGAGAGAGAAAGAGAGAAAATTCTGTGGACTTTCCTGGTCCCAGTTGTGGTTTAAAAAAGTAATAATAACAGAATGTTAAAAAGAGAACTTTTCTATCTCAGTTTTGAGGAATGTGGTACATAGCAGATATCAAACTACAGGTAAAGCCTAAAATGGGGTTGAGAGAGTGGATATAGAGAGAGAGGATTTGGAAAGAGATTTCTTTGGCGAAAGCATGACTTTGCTGTGAGACTCCATCCTATCCTGTCCAAAATGAGGGGAAAGTTTATCGTGGTCACCTTAAGCTTACCGATAGGGTATTCACTGGCCTTGATGAGAGCTTTACATTATGCTCTAAAGCTGGAAGACACTTGCCCTGACCCTCAGGCAAGAAAGATAAAGCAGCCTTCGGGTGGAGAATAAAAGCTGCCACATTGCAATGGTCCAGCACTCCCAGAGTTTGTCAGGGCAAGGGACGAGTGCCTATTCCCTGTGGTCTTGCTATGAGCCACACAAAAGAGAAGGGCAGATTGGACTTATGTTAAGTCCTATCAAGAGAAGTATTTGAGAGGGTGAACAATTGGCTGTAGAGGTAACTGGAAAGCCAGGGGCTGGGGGTAGTGAGGTGGGGCGGGACCCGGTTGTGAGTCAAAGGCAGTGTGGTGAGTTCATTCCCAACATCAAGGAAGCTGCATTGAAAGGCCACAAAAGTAGCCATAAAAGCAAGTCCTCTTGAAACACCCAGATCATGATGCTATCTAGTAAAGGTCAGAAATGGCAGCTAGCTTGTCGGGAAGGAGAATGAACAGAGCAGAAATGCATGTCCTTCACTGGAGGATGCAGGTTCACCAACTACATATTAATACGTATTAGGTTGGTGCAAAAGCAATTTTAATGGCAAAAACTGCAATTGCTTTTGCACCAACCTAATATATAAGGGAAAATTGATATCTTGTACTGGACATCTTTAACATGTGAATCCAGACTGATTTTGAAACTTAAAGAAACAGACCTGTCTATTGAGTCCTGGCAACACAGTTTTATCCAGGGAAAGGAAAATATTTTCTCCCTGGAAAAAAAAAAAATATTCCAGGGAACAATGGCAGACTTACTGACAGCCAGCTTCCTAAGTGCCAAGTAGTCTTCTAAATGCTTTATCAGTACTAACTCTGTTAATCCTCACCACACTCCTGGGAGAGAGATGTTATTTTTATCCCCCTTTTGAGGACCCAAGAGGATGTCGAGGTAAAAAGAGTTTAACTAATTTAACAAAGGTCACAGAGCAAGTAAATACCCAAGTTAGGATTAGATATTTAGATTCCAGAATACATCACGCTCCAAAGTAGGATGCATTCATTGAAAATTATATGGTGAAATAACTGAAACTCCTCATGGCCATTTTAGAGGAAAAAGTGCTTGGGGGCATTAGAAATCATGAACTCTCTGTCCTCATTCCTTGGCACATAGTATAAGCAATCTCATTAATTGCCTGGGGGTCCTTACCTTCCAGTGATCACTAACCTAGGGAGCAAAGATCATGTTTCCAAAATTAAGTTGTAAACTTCTTGCAATTAAAGAGAGACAATTTCATCCTTTTTACATAAACGTTGCATATGTAGGACCATAATCATCATCTGTGGTGATGACATGTGAATTTAAGGAGATTTCGTGGAAAAAGACAATTATTTTTCTGCTAGTGATTTAAGCTTGATTCAAGATAGGTTTTGAATGAATTGTGAACATAGGCTTGATCTAAAGCTGGTGAAATATGCCTTGCATTTTCCATATTTTCTATTGCTACCTAGGATCTAATATTTACTGGGGTAGAGGGAAAACCGACAATTACCAAGCATATTTTATGTACCAGATGATTTCATTGTAGGTTGTTACCTTATAGAATTCTCACGAGAAAGATAATTGAGGTAATTGCCAATATCTCCGTTTGGCCTATTTTAACAATAACTAACATTAGTTGAGCACTTCCCCTGTGCCAGGCACTATTTTAATTTTTAAATGATTCATTGATCCCTGCAATAATGTTATGAATTGTTATTTATCTCATTTTACAGATGGGGAAACTCGAGCATTCACAGGTTAAAAACTTCCCCAATATTTTGCCATTTAGGACATGGCAACGTGGGATTTGAAACCAGGAAGTCGCCCGGTGGGGTGGCTCAGCCGGGCGTGGTGACTCACTCCTGTAATCTTACCAGTTTGGGAGGCCAAGGTGGGTGGATCACTTAAGGCCAGAAGTTCAAGGCCAGCCTGGCCATTATGGCAAAACTCCAATTCTACTAAAAATACAAAAATTAGCAGGTGTGGTGGCAAGCGCCTGTAATCTTAGCTACTTGGCAGGCTGAGGCACAAGAATCGCTTGAACCCAGGAGGCAGAGGTTGCAGTGAGCCAAGTTATGCCACTGCACTCCAGCCTGGGTGACAGAGTGATACTCTGCCCCCTTCCCCCAAAAAAAGTTCCTGAACCCAGGAATTCTGTAGCAAAGCCCGTGTGTTCACGTGTACTTCCTCACAGATGAAGTAAACTGGAGTTCTGGATGTTCAAGATATGTTCATATCTAAGGGTCCTAGTAAAAGATGAAGGCTGAATTTGAAATCTAGTCCCTTGGACTTGTGTGCTTTTCTATACACTCTCTCTTCCTGATCTAATGGAGTCACCCCAACCACACTTCCCCCAAAAGAACATACAGCTTTACTCCTAGGTCTCCTATTTAGGACTTCTATTTTGGTATCTTGAATGTTGCAAAGACTATTCTGGTCATCTTCTCTTTGTACATTTATGAGTCAGAGATGCTAGCAGAACTTAATAAAAACTTCTCTTGTTCTTGGTTTTATGTACAATAGAAAGTTGTTAGTGTTCTGGATCTCAGGAGCAGAACTTCACTTCCATTTTTAATCAACACCTACGTAGACTTTTAGAGTTCGAACTCTTGGCTGGTGTCCTAAATCAGACATAATCCACTGTTTAATAATCAAGGCCTGTCTTAACTAGATTGAGGGGAAGGACCTTGTCTTGTTCTTCTTCATATCTGCTATAGCCATGTGCTTCAGTTGTGAAACTAGTTGAGAAGACATGGAATCTAGAACCAAGTAGAGTGGCGTCATGAACTTAGCTACAGAAAAGATTCCAAGAGACGGCCAAAAACCTCCCTCACAATGCCCTAAGAGAACAACTGAAATTCAAAATATTTAACAACCAGAAGGAACTCCCAACCAATCCGAATGGGCACCAGTTGCTAAAATGTATCATTGTGTGATGACTGAATATTCTCCCTGCCTAATGTGGTACTAGTTATGGCATACTACTTAGGAATACTAGCTTTATAATTAGATGACCCGACTTGAATCATGCTGCTATTTAACCTTAGGGCAATTTTCGTTGCCTCTCTGTACTCAATCCCCTTATCTTTAAAAAGTGTATCAAAATAGTACTTTATAGGGTTGTTATAGGGCTGTCACGAAAATTAAGTAAGCTAGAATAGACTAAGCACTTCAAATTATGCCAAACACATAAATGCTCAGTAAATATTGGTTATTGTTAATTTCTCTAAACTACAGGGTCCAAACTGTGCAAGTAGCCCACCAGACAGAGGTGAGACCTGTAGTCAGATCATCCAGAGATGTTCAGTGTCTGACCATTGTGAAGCAAAACCCCTGCAGGTCAGTCAAATAGGGACACAGTCTTAGCCATAGGAAGGAGGCTGGCTAGATCTAGGAACAAAGGCATCTTACTCAAAAGGTTTCATCCAGGTTCAGCAGATGCTGGGATTATAGCAACAAGATTTACTCCAGAATCCCCCGACTGGTGAGGGTGAGGCATGTGGCAAGGTCTTCTAATGCAAACTCAGGGACTGGGTGGGGTGCTGATCTTTAAGCTGATAGTCATTGATGTCTATAGCAAAGAAGAGCTGGAGAGACAAGGACCTCCCTAAAGCTCCCTACAAATTTAGATACTCAAGAGGACAGTGTTGATGATATTGAAAGAATCATTTAGTTATTCATCCCATTAAAACATTTTCTAGAGGGCTTGTTATGACCTAGGCACTGTGCTATTCAGAAAAGAATAAGGCTAACAATGATCCAAAATGAATTGCGTGCCATATTCTAGATTTATCATCTTTAAAAGCTTGTATTGACAGCCTACAAAGGTAAATAACTTTACTTTCTTAGGGAGCTTCTAGTTTCTACAAATTTGTTTTCTAGTATCCTAGATATCAAGGTGAGAAATATTTAGATTGTCAGTTTCACACTCTGACTCCAAAGTTCTGAACCCAAAGTAGTACCTAACCTTCTAATACTTATCAATTTCAATCAAAGAGCTGGGGGGAAAAAAGCTTTAAAAAAGCTCCTCCTCCTTGAGAGTGCTAGTAATGCAGGGCAGATGTGATGAGTAAAGCAGAAAGAAAAATATCCATCTTAGCACATTTCATTTCTTCCCTCAGAAAGATAATGACATACTGATTTTTTTTTTTTTTAATTTCTCTAAGGTGAGAACTAAAAGGTCTTAGAAAATAAACATGTAGTGCCTCTGTGGAGAAAAGCTTTGTTCATCTCTTTGGCTTCTCGCTCCTTTTTTGGTGAGAAAGTACGTTTTTTTAATAATGTGGCCTAGGAGGGAGTGTGTACTCTGCCTCTGTAGGTTCTAGTTTCATAAAGGAGCCAGAGAGGTCAGAGACAAAGCAGATGCAGGATTCAGAGCTTCAGGCCAGAGATATCTGCAAGAGCCAGCACAGCACCCACCAGTTCAATTTCATGAAATTGAATTTTCCCACAGTGATAGATGCTTTAGAAATACAGGACCCCAGGTCAGCACTGCTCAACACACACACACACACACGAACACACACACACACGCGAGCACACACACACATACACACGCACTTTGTGCCTTTGTTCTTAACCTTTGAAATAGAGAGTAAAAGGTACATACCTACCTGAAAAAAAATTTCTCTTCCTTTAGCCTCTTAATAAGCTGATTATCTCTCAGTTGAAGGAGCAAACGCTGGCATTTTCATAGTGTCATGCAGCAAATGGCCTCCCAGCAGGTGTGTAGTAGCTCAGTTTCAAACACAGCTGGTATTAGGTTCAAGAAGATGAGACTGAGAAAAGGAGTTCCATCTCCACCTTTAATCAGTCGCTCTCTGCAGCACCCACCTCAGCAGGTGGTCTGCATTCTGTACTCACTTTCTCTCCTGCTTGAGGGAAAATGGAAGGTGGTAATGAGAAGAGAAAGAAGACAACTGCAGGTGGCCAGTGACCCAGCCATCCTGGAACTATCACTTCCCTTGATTGTCCGCCCAACATACACATACTTTGCTTTTCTAATTCTAACTCTATGAACTTCCTTCCCTGGAGTTGGGCCCTGGCAACAGATGTGCTAAAAGTTTTTAAATCCATTCTAAATATCACAGTGCCCTGAGCAAAATAGTTACCCCCAAAAATCATAAAGATAGAGAACAGAAACATGAGAAAATCCAAGCTCACAATATCCAAATCCTGCTCACACATTCAAACAAATATTTGTGTATTAAATATCTATTGAGTGACCACTACAGGACAAACATGGATGGCCTTCACAAAAGAGAGGAAAATAGCGATAGCTCATGCCCCAAGGAGCTTGCATGGGAGAGACAGAACATAGGTCAAATGAGTGCATATTGCAACAATGTTTAGTGCTAACAAGGAGAAGTTCAAAGTGCCATAAAGGAAAATTTTAGAATAATTTTATCTGGACTGAGGGGAGATGTACAGGATGAAGAGGAGTTACTAGAGGTGGAGGGTGGAGGGAAGAGGAGCGTGCATTTCCAACAGAGAACGCAGCACAGGCAAATGTGCTGTGGTGGGAAGCAGCTCCATGAGAACTGTAGGCAGGACGGAGTGGCTGGACCACTAAGAGCTGTGTGGACATGGTATGAGATGAGGTTAAAGGGTTTTGTGTCCTATGTTAAGGACCTGCGACTCAATCCTAGAAGCAGTGGAAAACAATAGAAGATTGTTTTTTGAGGGGAAAGGGGAAATGTTTTGCATTCTAGCAAGCTCTCTCTGGTTGCTTTAGTGAAAATAGACTACAGGCAGCCAAGGATTCAGAGAATCATTAGGTGGTTTCTGAAGGATTCCAGGCAAAATGGATGGTGGCTCTGGCTAGTGCTGACAGTAGAGATGGAGAGAGGTAAACAGAGCTTAGATGACTTTAAGAAGTAATTGGTATATTATTTTGGTATTCACAACTCCAATAACCATTTTTTACTCATTCATTCATTTAAAAAATCATTTCTGAAATGCCTGCTATGAGCTAGACTGTGAAAGAATAATTAAAATGAATAAAGATACAGTTCTAATTGGAAGACGCTGCAAGGGTCCACTTAACTGAGCAGTCAAGGACATGGTTTTGGAGTCAGATAAATACTGGCTTCAATTCTGATCCTGCTTTTAACCAGCTGCGTATTGGTGGGCAGGTCAAAGACCCTGAGCCACTTTTATAAATGGAAATAAATGGTACCTACCTCATAGGGTTGTCATGAGGATAAAATGAGGTAATGTACACCAAATTAATGACAAGATGATTGCATTTAGAACATCTGGAAATTTTTTTGGAGATAGGATCTCTCTATGTTGCTCAGGCTGGTCTCAAAATCCTATGCTGAAGTGATCCTCCCACCTCAGCCTCCAGAGCAGCTGAGACTCCATGCGTGTACCACCACACCCAGTATAGACCATTTTTAATACAGGAAAGGTAGCTATTTTTCTGGGTTGTTAAACAGTTAAAGAATCACAGATACATAAGCATTGGTGTATTTGCAAATGTAATGACTTATTGGAAGGATACATGGATATAAAATGGATACTTGGAGAGCCCATTCTAGTTGGGTAACACAAAGTCCCTGTAAGCCAGCCACCTATCCTAGAAGTTGTGCTATACTTCACACATTCTCTGTCCCTTGTGTGTAAACTGGTAGAGAAGACACCTGCAACACAACCTGTATTATATAAATATCTCCTTCCATATCCTCTGTAAACATTAGTCACAACATCTACTCATGTCTGTAATGGCTGCAAACAAAATTATTACTTCCATCACTCAAAGGTAGCGATAGACTAATACATAGACTAAAACCTGTACTAGCATACTGGTTTGACCTGCAAAACTTTGCTGTTGTTATCTTTCTCATAAATAAAACATTGTAGCAATGAACACCATTTTATATATAACTGCTAACAACTTTGAGCAATTCTGTCTTGGATGCTGATGCATTGATGAGTAGAGTGACATTGTTGACTGGCTGGGTGAAGTCAGACCTCCTCTCTGTTTTGAGCAAGGAATCATTGAAGAGAATAAAGTTACCTTAGAAAACTCCCTCCATCAACTTTTACTCCATTCAAAAGCTTTTAGAGGAATTCATGTATATCAAAGTAACCACAGAACATTTCAGAATAAATAAAACTAATTTTGGAAGCAGTTTGAAAATCATTGGAATAATGGTACTGCCTATACTTGGTGTAGAAATGTTTATCAGGAAAAGAAGCCATCTGACGTCCAAAGTTAAATAAACACTTTAACCAATAAAATCCATGTAGAAAAAAAAAATCTACCAAAAGGAACATTTATATATAAGGAAATTATATAAGCATTTCATAATTTATAGTTTCATTTTCTTTCACTTTATTTTAGTGATTAACTTTGGATTTAGCATGTTTTCAGTGAAGTCTCAGAAACAGATCATAGATTTTAACCTTGATCTTATAGGAGATAAGGGTTCTACTCACAAAGGCACATTTGTGACCTTTACCCAGAGAAAATTTTAAGGCAGTGGTTTTCAAGCTGTTCTCAGAATCCTAATAGCTCTTCAGAGATGTCTCAGGGCTGCCATGGGGCTGGGGCAGGCTAGGAATTCCCCAAGTGAGTACAGCAAACTCTGGTCCCAAAACAGTGTCATCTGTTTTATTTGCTGGTCTTCAGCACTAAATTTCACTTGGAAAAAGTTTGCTGCTTTTTTTTATTTTTTATTTTTCATTTCTTGAGACAGGATCTCACTCTGTTGCCCAGGCTGGAGTGCAGTGGTATGATCACAGCTCACTGCAGCCTTGAGCTCCTGGGTTCAAGTGATCATCTCACCTTAGCCTCTTGAGTGGCTGGGACTACAGGTGCATGCTGCCATACCAAGCTAATTTATTTGTTTTATATTATTTTGTAGAGAGGCGAGTTTTGCTTTGTGCCAAGGCTCATCTCGGACTCCTAAGCTCAACCAATCCTCTCACCTTGGCCTCCCAAAGTGCTGGGCATACAGATGTGAGCAACTACACCCAACCAATTGCCTTCAAAAAAATGAAAAATTATAGAATTAGGATTTCTGAAAAATACAGGTAAGGAGGCTATCAGTTGAATGTCCCCAAAGCCTTGGATATTTTTTTCCTCTATAACCATTCTCTGTTCTTGTTATTCTTCTTCTTTGTCTTTCTTTCATCCCTTAGATTTTTTCTTTCCCTGTCTTCTCCTCCTTTTCCTACCACTTCTCTATGACAATAAAACACTTATTCAGTATTTAATAGCAGTGGTAAGCCTTGTTGATGATTTTTTTTTGTATTCCACAAATATTGCTGTCTCAAGATGTTTGCTGCTGGAAATTTAGCCCTGTTGTATTCAAGAAGATCCAGGTACAAAAGATGTTAATGTGCACAGAAGCAAAGCAGATATTAAAATAGGTTAGTAGAGGCAGGGTTCAGTGACTCACGCCTGTAATACCAGCACTTTGGGAGGCCAAGGTAGGTAGATCACAAGGTCGAGAGATCGAGACCTTCCTGGCCAACATGGTTAGACCCTGTCTCCACTAAAAATACAAAAATTAGCTGGGCGTGGTGGCATGCACTTATTGTCCCAGCTACTCGGGAGGCTGAGGAAGGAGAATCGCTTGAACCCAGGAGGCAGAGGCTGCAGTGAACTGAGATCACACCACTGCACTCCAGCCTGGTGACAGAGCAAGATTCCTTCTCAAAAAACAAACAAATAAACAAACAAAAATGGTTAGTAGCATGCGGGTTACCAGAGAAGTTTACAGCATAGGTTCTAGAGTCAGGCTGCCTGGGTTAATAATATTCTCACCCAGCCATTTACTAGCTGTATGATCTTGGGAAGGTTTCTTGATCTGTGAGCCTCAGTTACATTATCTATAAAATGGAGATGACATTATTCTCTGCGCCATCTGTCTATTGTGAAAAGTAAATGAGTAAAAACACACAAAAAAGCCGAGAGCAGTACTTAGCCTGTGATAACTGTTCAATAAGTGTGTGTTTGTGTGTTTTAAATGTAAGAAGTTTTAAACGCAAAAAAGCCTGGGAGTAGTAAAGAATTCTGGGAATCAGTGATCAGCTGAGTTTTGAAGAATGACCAGATAATTATCTTCAACAGACAAAGAGGGGGAAATGATATTTCAGGTAGCGGGACCAGCATCCCAAAGACCCTAAAGAGAAAGAACACGTCATTCACTGGCTGCTAATATGAACAAGAACAATAACCGGAAAACTGCTAAAACATGAAAAGCACAAAGGTATAAAACAAATACTTTCCTTTAATTCCTTCATTTAGAGATAATAACTGAATTATTTGATGGTTTCCTTGTAGACTCTTTGTAAAGCCTAGATTTTAGAGCAATGAGTTCATTTTTAAAATGCCTTATAACCTATTTGTTTTTCTGGCTATAAATTAATTATGAACATTTGTCCATGTCATTGTTCTTCTACAACACAATTTTAATAGCTATGAAGCATTCCAAAATATCTTTAAAACTTAAGGGTATTTCAATTTATAAATAGCATACTACTTCATACATTTTTAGTACATATTAAATATTTTCTTTGAATAATATCTTAGAGTTGGAATTGCTGGGTTAAGGAGTATGCCCATTTTAGGGTTTTGATATATATGAACTGTCAAGACACCCTTCAGAAAGATCATGTATAAATAGAGAATGTTTTGATTGTCCCATTTGGCAATGCAAGCACTTGCTAAAGGATGTGCATCTCTCCAAGAGTGAGAAATTTTAGGCCAGGCGTGATGGCTTACACCTGCAATCCTAGCACTTTCGGAGGCCGAGGCAGGCAAATCACAAGGTCAAGAGATCGAGACCTTCCTGGCGAACATGGTGAAAACCCGTCTCTACTGAAAATACAAAAATTAGCTGGGCATGGTGGCGCGTGCCTGTAATCCCAGCTACTCAGGAGGCTGAGGCAGGAGAATCGCTTGAAGCCAGGAGGCAGAGCTTGCAGTGAGCCAAGATCGTGCCACTGCACTCCAACCTAGCAACAGAGCGAGACTTCATCTCAAAAAAAAAAAAAAAGAAAGAAATTTTATGGGTGAGAACTGAGTGCATACATAACAGAGTGCGTATATAACATGCAGTTAATTAATTGTGGGGCACAGCAATTAGTCTCATGTCCAGAGGAAAAGATAAGACAAAAGCATGAGTTCTGGAAGATTAAGATTATCATGGGCTTTTGCTTGGCGCTCTGCCAGGAGGCAAGGAGAACGAAGTGGCTCTGTTCTCAGATACTCACTCAGTTTTGTTGCATTTCTGGTAATACATTTATTTCATAAGAAAGTATTCCTCCTATTTGGTAAATTGATTTACATCACCCTCAGTCCATTCCCATTAGTGACTACAGTACTGCCTGTCTTATTCCTGCTCACTTTTCACTTTCATTGGGAGTGTGTATGAAAATGGATTTCCATTTTTGCTATTAGGTAGGTCTTAAAGCTAAATCAATTTTTTTTTTCTTAGTAAAAAGCACTTTTGCAGCACAAGGTGAATATTCAGTGAAGACCATACTGGAGGTTGGTCGGATGAGGAGGTTCTAATATGTGTTAGGCTTTTATTGTGGACTATCCATTTGCATACATATAGCATTTAATCCCCCAATAGCTGTCTAGGTAATTATTATTATAACTATCACCATGTTACCAAAGGTGTAATTGAAACTCAAAGAGATTAAGTGATTTAGTGATCATGCTGCAAATAACTAGCAGAGCAGGCATTCTGACCTCATTCTTCTGGTTGCCAAAGCCCAGCCTGTTTCCACTGCCTCCAAAAAACAGGAACACCCCAGATGAGAATTCCACACAAGCTCAGCCAGGCGCGGTGGCTCACGCCTGTAATCCCAGCACTTTGGGAGGTGGAGACCGCAGGATTACTTGAGGCCAGGAGTTCGAGACCAGCCTGACCAACATGGCAAAATCCCATCTTTACTAATAATACAAAAATTACCCAGGCATGGCGGTGTGTGCCTGTAGTCCCAGCCATTTGGGAGGCCGAGGCATGAGAATCATTTAAATCTGGGAGACAGAGGTTGCAGTGAGCCGAGATTACACCACTGCACTCCAGCCTGGGTAACAGAGCTAGACTCCATCTCAAAAAACAAAACAAAACAGAAAAAAAAAGAACTCTGCACAAGCTTATTCTAGGAGATATTTCAGGGGATTTTCATTTTTCCCATTGTTTCTTGGGATAATCAAAAAGCCTAGATTGACATATTAAAACAAATACTTGGTTTAAAAAACAAAGGCCAAGGGAGAAGAGGTTTGGTGCTTTGAGAAAGGCCAGGTGACAAAAGCAACAGGGCACAGAATAGGTGTTCAGTTACTATCTGTTTGTTAAATGAGACATTGCAAGGTACAGGTTGTTTTCAGATTGTTGCTTTACTCTTTTCTTTCTTCATGATACCACCAGCCAGCCATTCATTGGGATGATAAATGAAATTAGAATATGATTTGGGGGCTGGTTTCAGATCCTAGCTTCAAGGCTTCTGGCTAGAGTCCTGTGTAGAACTTCAGATCAATCTTGGCCAAGACAAATCATTTGCATTTGAAACCCAGAGCTGAATGGACTGTCTATGAGTGTGTGTGGTGGTATTTAGGGGAGGGAGACAGTAACGTTCAGATTAGGATGTGTGAGGAGGACACTTGCTTCCTGATGCTACTCTTGACAGTGTAGGGAGAATTCTTCTCTGGGTTGCCTCCGCAGGCTGAAGGGCTGTGTTGCTTGTGCTTTGAACTTAAAACAAACTATCCTTCTTGTTCCCAGGACCTCAATTTCCCTCTGAACTTAGGCTACATCTTTAAGAAGGAAATGGAAGTCCAAAACAGACTTCCAAGAGACAGGGTTTCACCCATGTTGGCCAGGCTGGTCTCGAACTCCCAAACTCAGGTCATCCACCCACCTCAGCCTCCCAAAGTTCTGGGTGTACAGGAGTGAGCCACCTTTTGATGTTTTGTGCTCTAACAAACCACCATATGGGGATCAAAGGCAAGTAATTCATCATCACAGGTGTTGAAAGCTTAGGAGCCAATAAAATTTACTAAACTGATGGTGGAAGGGTACTACAGATGAAGACTCTCTCTAATCTAAAAATAAAATATTGCAACAGGAGACAGAACTTTAGAGTGCATGCAAAGCGGGCAGTGGCAGATACTTTCTATATATCAATGCTAGTGTCACAGAGGTTGTAAGCTCAAATGCCTTTGTACCAGGCCCTCAGGTTAATGTAGGAAATTGTAAAACACCTGTTTCTGAGAGTTATAAACCATTGTTTTACAACTGAGTATGGGGTATATGTGTCATGGGGAATGTATGTGCCTCATGTTCAAATGGAAGAAAAAAAATGAATGAACATTTTCTTTCCCTAAATTTTTCACTGAAAGAATGAGGAAACAGGGGTAGGCTTCTCATGTACTCTTATACATATTCAACAGACATATTTTAGCTCAATGAAAAGATTCAAGAGGCCCAAGTGGCAGATCGCTTGAGCCAGGAGTTCCAGACCAACCTGTGCAACATGGTGAAACCCTGTCTCTACTAAAAATACAAAAAATTAGCCATGTCTGTAGTCCCAGCTACTCAGGAGACTAAGGTGGGAGAATCACCTGAGCCCAGGAAGTCAAGGCTACAGGGAGCCACAATTGTGCCACTGCACTCCAGCCTGAGTGACAGAGCAAGATCCTATCTCAAAAAAATAAAAAATAGGCCAGGTACAGTGGCTCACGCCTGTAATCCCAGCACTTTGGGAGGCCAAGGCAGGTGGATCATGAGGTCAGGAGTTCAATACCAGCCTGCCCAACATAGTGAAACCACATCTCTACTAAAAATACAAAAAAATAGCAGGGCATGGTGGCAGGTACTTGTAATCCCAGCTACTTGGGAGGCCGAGGCAGGAGAATTGCTTGAATCCAGGAGGCAGAGGCTTCAGTGAGCCGAGATTACACCATTGCACTCCAGCCCAGCAACAGTGCAAGACTTCATCTTAAAATAATTAAATAAATAAATAAATAGTAAAAATAAATAAATAAACAAATAAATAAAATACTAAAGAATTTCTCATGCAAAATCAACTTAACCAAATTATTTACTTTCAAAGGTTTAGATCAGACCCTGAACTACAGCAGGGACAATTGAGAAAGTTGTGTAATTATGGAATTAAGCATTCTACATGTTTTTCATTTGGTGAGTACCTAAGTCGTAAGTGAGCAAAGTGGCAGAAAATGGCATGCCAATATCTTCAACATTTTCATTTAATTAAAATTGTTTTTGCTATTGTTTAATCCCTGTATTATGGAATTTGTCAAACACAAAAACAGAGAAAATAATATAAAGAAATCTCAGGTGCACAACAACCAGTTTCAACTGTCAGCATTTTGCCATTATTTTTATTTCATCAGTACTTACCTCCCCTCATCAACATACACACAAAAAATTGTTTTTTATTTTACTAGACTATATTAAAGCAAATCTCAGAAACATAATTATTTCACTATAAGTACCCCACTATGTATAGCTGACAGACAGGGCCTTTGACTTTATCATAACCTAACATCATTACTATACCCAACAAAAATTTTTTTCAATTTCCTAACATCATGTAATTTCCAGCCTATGGTTGATTTTCCCTGATATCTTTTTATAATCGAAGGTCCACATATTGAATTTTATCAATGTGATTCTTAAGTCTCTCTTAATATATAGGAGTTCTCCCCGTTTCTTTGTTTTCATGTCATTTATCTGCTGAAGAAAACAAATCATTTGTCTTGTAGAATTTCTCACATTCTGGATTTGGCTGGTTGCATCATTGTGGTGGCATGGATCGTCGTCTTCTATGTTTTGTAATTCTTGGTACCTAAGGTGAAATCCAGAGCAGAAGTCAGCAAACTGCAGCCAGGGTGCCAGCTACCTGGTTTTTGCACATAACATTTCTTTGGAACACAGCCACACTCATTTCTTTACGTGTTGTCTATGGCTGCTTTCAGGCTTCTACAGCAGTCAAATAGTTGTGACAGAAACCATACAGCCTCTAATGCTGACAATATTTACTATATGGTCCTTCAAGAACAAGTTTGCCAGCTTGATCTAGAGGCTTAAATAAACTCCATTGCTTCTCTGAGTTCCAAACAAATTCCTTCATCCCCCCATTGCGTAGCAGCAATAACAGCACCTCATAGGAATTAGGGTTCAATATATCAACAAGTTCAGCCACTTCTTTATGTGCTCGATGGGGCATGCAAATGAGGAGCCCCGAGTGGCCAGGTGGCAGTCATGGCTTCCAACTTATAACACTGTGTACAGGCATGTCCTGGAAGAGGCATTCTCACTCCTAAGAGACAGAGGACCTCCACCCAGAAGAACTTAAAGTTGTGAGGACCACCTTAAGCATCCCAGTATGGCAAGTGTAAACTCCCCAGCTGAGTCACTGAAAGTAAAGAGGTGACACTTACTTCCATCTCTTGTTTCCTGGATCCATATATTCTAGCTATTGAGAGCACACCATCATATATTAGCCACTGATCTATTTACCACATGCTGGACACCCCCGGATGGTGCTATCCCAGTGCTATTGCTTTAGTCCAGCCTTCCCAAGCTCGTTCTAGTGCTACTTGGGCACCCACTTCTGAGTACTAGAGTAAATAGTATAATCAATGAATCTTGTGGTCATGTGCCCATTGTTGCACTTCCTTTTCAGCGGTGTGGTATCTTAGTCTAAAAAAATGTTGTATTAGATATCATACAGCAGGTTATGACTTCTATAAGCTGTCAGAATATGTTGTTGGCACAGATACTGCACACAGCAAAGTCACACCATTCTTGCAGTGGGTATGAACTCCTGTGAAGACAAATTACTCATCACTCCACATTAAGAAGTGCCCAACATGAACACTCCACCCGTCAGCTAACTGGTCCAGGTTGGTAAATTTTGTAAACAGAATTTGAAGGACTGGCTATATAGTTTGAGAGACCCTGTGCAAAATGAAAAGGGGTGGGTGGGTTGGTAGGTGTGGGGGTGTGTGTGTGTATCAAACCCACCACACACATACATGCCTTTTCATTTTGCACAGGGCCTCTCAAACTATATAGCAATGAAAAGGTGTGGGAAGGGTTGTTACACACACTCACACACACACACACACACCCCTTTTCATTTTGAACAGGGCCTCTCAAACTATATAGCCAGTCCTGTGGCTGGTCTCCCTCAGAATTGGAAATAGGTCAGCCCTGGAGAGAAAAATTCCATGCAGTTGGCCTCAAGAATATCTATTCCTACTATGGCCCAGATGTTCATGGGCCCATTGCTCAAGCACTGACAAGGCTAAGGATTGAAGCTGACTTTACATCTACAGGATGAGTCTTTTCATCTGCCTGCTAGTTGAGAGTCCCTCAGGTAGATATTCATACTGCGGATGGGAACCCAGTTATACCTTTGTGTCAGTATAATCTCTCTACATGCAAACTCACCTTTCTTTCCTGGGGAATTTTCCTGCCAGGGGATATATCAGCCAAGACTGTCAATTCATTGAAGAGATTCTAATGACCTCAAAATTCAAAAAGGAAGAGGGAAAATATGTTCCCTCTGTACCCAAGAAACTCAAAGACTTCTATTGACTTCTTCTCTGGAGATAAGTCATGTGATTTCCAAGAGGCAGCCATGGCTGAGTTTAAAAAAAACCCTATTATGCCTTCCTTCAAGGCAATGGGTACAATCTTGACTGACATTTACATAATTAAGAGAGAAAAGTGACCCCTCCCAGAGCAATATCTGTTCCTAACGGTGCCTTCCATCTATACCCTCCTGGAGATATTAGGACTGGAAGCCTTTAAATGGCATCTTTTCTTGCATAAAATGAAGAGCCCTCAGCTAGAAGCATCCCACTACAAGATCACAAAGGTATGATAAGCCATGCTATAGAGCTTGTATTTTATTCCAAGAGGAGAATCAGAACTGAACAGTCTTAAGTAGAGGAGAGACTTTGATTAGATTTTTGTTTGGGGGAAAATACTCTAACTGCTGTGTGGAGTTGATGTTGAGAACAGCATCACTGGAAGGTAAGATGCCTGTGAGGAAGCTGTTGGAAGTTATAGCGGACCAAACTAGAGCTGTGACAGGAATGATAGAAATAAGTGAACAGATTTAACCTAGTGGACTTATTCGTATATGAGACATGAGGGAGAAGCAGGGGTCAAAACGGACACGCAGTTTTTCAACTTGGACAAGGATGAATGCTAGAGTTAGCCACTTACACTAGGAACACAGAGGGAGGGAAAGGTTGGTGGGAAAAACAGATGATTAGCAACTTTCTGGGACGCCTCGAGTTTGATGCAGATGTGGACTGAAACCGGGTTTCCCTCCATCACAGTCCAGGTCCTCTAATGCAACACAGGGAGCACTCCCAGGGAGATGTCCAGAGGGCAGCTGGATGAATGGGCCTGGGACCGAGAAGAACTATCTGGCTGAGACATGAATCTGTGCATCATCAGAAAACAGATAATACCTAAAGCTGTGGAAATGGAGGAGCTCTTCCAAGGAAATTGCGTAGATTGGAGAAATAAAAGGGTACGTATCTGGCCCTAGGAAACACCAGAATAAAAGCAGATGAGTCTCCATGGGAGGCTAAGAAAGAAATAGCCAGAGAGGTAGGGAGACCACAAGAGTCTTACTTCAGAGAAACCAAGATGACATAAGATTTAAAGGAAGAAAACGTTGTCAACAGAGTCAAGTGCTGCCAAATGAAGAAATAAAAACTGCAGCAAGGAGCCACTTTTCGGTTTAAATATGCCTTCAAAGACTCACATTTCTTTATTGAGCAATATTCATGAGCATGATATCAGGGTCAGAGTCCACTCAGGGAGACAGAACACGTTACGTTTGTTAAAGAGAAGGCATTTGGTGCAAGGAATGGGTCACACAAGGGCTGGAAGGCTGGAAGAACAAGAGGGCCCACTGCAACGGCCTAGAGAACAAGAACTGCAGGAAGCAACTGCAAACTCCTAGGAGTGGGGGATCCAAAGGGGAGAGATGGTGTTTCCAGAATGAAGAGCTGGGGAGAAGTTCTGGGGGCCTGGAACTCAAACTTCTTGAAGGAAGCTCTGGAAAGCTGGTACTCAGACCACTGAGGGAGAAGAATCCAGCCAGGGCTTGAATTAGAAGGGATTTTAAGGCCCATCTGGTGAAGGACATTAGCATGGCCTGTTTGCTGACTGCCAAGGAAGGGCAACCCAGCTGCTGCTGGCAACTTAGGGACATGGAGAGGCTGGAGCCAACTGTCTGTGGCTCTAGAGAAACAAGGACAGGAATAGAAAAACAAGAAGTCCATTTCCCCCTTCTCTCACTTCTCAGTCACTTTCTAGTGCCTGCCACTGGAAAAACCTAAGGAAGGCAGCTGCCAAAGGAGTTTGGGAAATGCAATTTGCAAAGTCCCCGGCCCGGTTGCTGAGAAATAACAGATTTTTAAGTGCCAGCATGTAAGACCCTATCCAATCTGCCCCATAAAACAAAGTAGCTTGAGTCATGAAATTCAGCATTACCATCCACCAGACATAAAAACATGAGCAAGTTCCATGCATCTAAGCTGCTGTTTCCTCTCCTATAAAACGAGAATTCAATAGTACATGTCTTCTATTGCACAACATACTCAATCCTGAAAGATCTCACGTTCTACAAAATCACACTAAAAATAAAGGACTAAAGGGACAAAATGAAATCAGGCATATCTCTCAAAAGCTGTGAAACTTTGCAACCAGAAAGAAAAAACAATAGCTGGAATCTCTGGGGCGAACTAGGCCGATCCAGGCAGGCTGCTCAGCTCAGTTGAAGGTTGCTCAACACAGTTGAAGGCTGCTTCAGGGGCTATCAAAAAAGTTCACAGTTATAGGGAGGAGATGGTATCGTGTAGGCACTAAGAAAATGCAGACAGAAGTGGAGCTCTGAACCAGAGGGGCTGCAGTGAATGTAGACAGAGGGGGACGTGGACCTGCCGAGAGCCAGGAGCTTGTGTGAGGTTCTCTAGAGAGGGAGCCCCATGGCATACTCCCATTTTTAATTTTCTTAAAATAGAGCAGTAAGGGTCGCGAGTCTAAGCCGCAGTTGAGCTGAGGGCTTTCTTATTTCCTGCTGAAAGTTCTGATTTTACTCCTGCTTTTCTAATTCCCCTAGCCTTGGGGGATGGGGCAGGGAGACTGTATCTGAACCAACCCAACTTCATTATACTGAAATCATTCCCTTATTTTCCAATCAAGTGTGAGCTAACTGTTGTTACAGAAACATACATTGTAGCAGAACAAACCATACCCATATTACAATGTTTCCTGAGAAGTAAACAGGAAAACCCATGAAAAGTGCTGAAGAAATTAATGTTTGTGCTATTGTTCTTATGCCCCCTGCATCTTCTTCCACTGCTTCCTCACATGCAGCCTAAACTATGTGAAGTAGCACCTGCCATGTATTCTTGCAATTTCGTGCATCTGCATGGTTGCCGCTTCCTAAAATGTCTACCAGTCTCTTAGCCTCCATTTCTACCCTCAAGGTATCTGGTTAATTCCTATTCCTTCTCTGCCTTAGCCTAAAGAAGCCTCTGATACTCTCTGTCCTAGACTCTTAGAGCGCCTTGGTCATCCCTCTAGAGCACTTACACCACTGCTGACTCTGTCTCCAACAGGAGGTGCGGCCACTGGAGCACAAGCACTGCATCCCATTCTCATGTCTATAGCCTCAGTGTCAATTACAGTGCCTGGAACCATCAAGTTTGGCTGTTGACAATGTTATCCCATAGGGAATAGTCAATGATGACCTGGGATTGGACTGCAGAAGGGTTTATACACCTACTTTTAGAATTCGAGTATTATTTGGTCAATACCGGGGAACTTGCAAATGCTTTTAGAAAGGCAGTCAAAACTGGCCCTCAGATGAATGAATGTAGCATCTCTAGGTCAGATGGACTGGATGAGGGCAGACTAGGGGTGTGAAACCTCAGGAGGCTCATGCTATGAGCAGAGAAGAGGTAATGGGGGTAAAACAGGGAGCCCAGAGAGGGAAGGAGGGGAGAAGGGAGGGCCTGAGATAGAAGCTTCAGAACTTGGCAATTGCTGAGATGGGGAGAAGACTCCACAGCAACTCTCACGTTTTATGCTTAGGATTCTGGAAGGATATTGGCCCTCTTTCAAAAAGCGGAAGAGGGGAAGAAAAAGCTTATTGGGAGTGAGAACTTGAGCATGATTTTGCTCATCTGGTATGTCACTCAGGTGGAGACCTGAGTTTTAGTCCCTCTCAGCCCAAGTTAAGCTATTGGTTAGTAAGTCTTTTTCTCTTTTTTTTTTTTTTTTTTTTTTTTTTTGAGATAGAGTCTCGCTCTGTCACCCAGGCTGGAGTGCGATCGTGTGAGCTTGGCTCACTGCAACCTTTGCCTCCTGGGTTGAAGCAATTCTCCTGTCTCAGCCTCCTAAGTAGCTGGGATTATAGGTGTGTGCCACTATGCCTGGCTAATTTTTGTATTTTTACTACAGAAGAGGTTTCACCATTATAGCCAGGCTGGCCTCGAACTCCTGGCCTCAAGTGATCTGCCCACCTCAGCGTCCCAAAGAGCTAGGATTACAGGAGTGAGCCACCACTCCCGGCCAGTTAATAAGTTTTAAATGTCAATGTGCACAAATCTTTCCATGGCAAAAAAAAAAAAAAAAAAAAAAAAACAAAAAAAAAAAACAAGAAAAAAAAACCCACCTCTTTGTTACTCCTCCTTCTCTCCCTTGACTTGATACTGAACAAACAATGTCGGTTTCTAGCCACTTACTTGTGAAACTTTTGTGTGGTGGCAGAAAGAGAGATTGGAACGAGGACAAGACAATTACCATGATAGGGGAGGACTGGGACAGAAGTAGTGGCCAGAGATGAAGGGTGAAGCAGGATTGAGGATGAATAAGGACAAAAGCCAGTGCCAGATCTCTGGACTCCAGCACCAGCCAACTCATCCCAGCCAAGCGAGTGACCACATCAGAGAAGCCAAATAGCTCTGTCCTCTATCTTCAAACTGCTGGGGTGAGTGAGCTGCAAGAAGAAAACAGAGCTAACCTTTCTTTTCTGTTTCCCATCTCCTGCCTTGGAAATCCTGGTCCATGCTACTTACAACCAAAAGTCCCAGGTTTACACAACCAGAGTCTCTGATTAAGAGACACTCTTTCTTTTTTTAAGTTAAAAGATACTAAGTAATAAATATTCACCGTTTAAAAAAAATCTATAAAATGCAGATAAGGAAAAGCACTCATCACCTTCAGAAAACTACCGTTGGTATTTAGTCTTTCATCACAAATTTTATATTCTTTACATTCTTTGTATATGTGTGACTACATGCACACATACCTTATTTCTCATGTTTTTTCCAAGATTTATGGTGAAAAATAATGGTAGACTTCTAAAGTCATTAATGGATACTTTCCAATCATACTGCATAATTTGTTGTCTGGGTGCTCTGCTGACCTCAGCAACACTTATTTAAAGCCAGCATAATGAGGTCAGCCGCCGCCCGCCTGCTGTGTCTGCAGACTTTATCATTGTATACCTACTCCCAGATTAGGGGCTCTCTCTTGCAAGTAGAAGACCCAATCCTTGGTACTATTTTAGCTTCTCAATGTGCTCCAACTTCAGGGACTGCAGGAGCCAAGCATCTCCGGAGGGGCCTCTGGTGAAGGGTGGGGGAGAGGAAAGAGCTCTCATTTGGAAAATGCCTACTATTTCCCGGTCAGGGACTGCTGGGCCCTCCCTACGAGCCATCCATCTACTTTATTACAGAAGCAAGGGGAGGCCTCTGCCCACATCCTGTTTGAAGGCTGGAACTTCAGACCTTAGGGCACAGGTCTTTTACTCAAAACTGTTCAGACAATGAAAGAATAGAGATAAGCCAAGAATGTCAACACAAGCACCTTGAAGACAATTGCAGATGGCACTGTAGTCACTCCTCAGGGCTACGCTGGCAAAGATCCCAGAGCACTGACCCTGTGCCCAAAGCTTCCTTTTGCCTTCTCTAGGATGACCAGTAGGTGGCAGCAGAGCACAAGGCAAAGCAGAAGGACGGTTGTCGGGAGCTCTGGAAAGACAAGCGCTTGAAACCAGTATACTTTTCAAAATTTGATTGATACGTTTTCTTCACTTCACAAGAAACGTAATGGGTCCTACTCCGTTTGGCCATCCCATGATTGTTTCCTGACCCCTTGGAGATTTGTAGCCTAGAAGTCTTCTGTCCTCACCCACTGTCCATGCCAGTTTTCACAGCATGAAAAGTTCTCATTTCCAAGTTAAGAAGTAATCTTTTTATGAGAAACACGCTGTTTGACAAGGTGGTTTTGATATTTGCATGTCTTCAGGCCTAGACTCCTAGTCTGGCTCTTTTATGTACTAGTTCTGAGTTATCTGAAAAGTTACTAAGTCCCCCATTTTCTCAGTGGAGATTTTAAGCGTCATCAAGATTTAAATGAGGATGTGGGTTTAAATGACCAGCATGACACTTGCCACATGGAAATTCCTCAGCACATTTCAGTTATCTCACCCCTACGAAGAGAACTGGGGCAAATAAAGAGAATCTATTATGGAGAATACTGTCATTTCAAATAGTTATATAGAGGTAGAGAAAATGATTCTCAAACCAGAATTTTCCTTGTTAACTCATTTTTGATTATCTTGTGAAATACAAGCAATGTCAACCCTTCATTTTCCTAAACATTTTGCTCAAATTGACTTAGTTCAATTACATGCAATAGAAATTTACCAAAGCTCTATTATGTACCAGGCATTATCACAGACACTGGAGGTCCAAATATAAGTAAGACACTGGTTGGTGCAGCTCTCTGGAAATGGACAGTATAGGTATAGGTACAGCAAGAAAGCAACAGAAGTAGTAAAATAAATATAACGTGCCCAGAGAGCCCCACTCTCAAGACCCAGGCACTGGGTCTAAATGACTAAGACTGAGGCTTATTCAAGACAATAGAGAATGTCCACCATGAACCCAGAATCCAGTCACAAACAAGAGCAGCCTACCACTGAAGGAGAAGCAAATGAGTGGAGAGTCACTGTGTGTGGCTCAGCCCTGCAGGGACGGCTGAAAGTCCAAGGAGGAGCCAAAACACAGAAAACCCTAGCAAGGCAAAAGCATCACGGGATTCCATCTAACCCTCCTGACTTTCATTTTCGTAACTTCATTCTCCCACTCTGAGAAACCTAGCTTTGATCATTTACAATTTATTTATTTATTTATTTATTCATTCATTCATTCATTTATTTTGTTCAACCTTAACATCCAAATTAATTAGTTTCAAAACTTCTAACCCATACTCCCATGAGAAACAAATTTATCAAGTAGACACTATCCAGCCATAAAAAAGAATAAAACTCTGTCATCTGCAATAACATAGATGGAAAGGGAAGTCATTATGTTAAGTGAAATAAACCAGGCACAGAAAGATGTTCTCACATGTTCTCACTTATTTGGGGGTGCTAATAATTAAAACAATTGAACTCATGGAGATAAAGAGTAGAATAATGATTACCAGAGGCTGGGAAGGCAGTGGGGGAAGGGAAGTGGGGATAGTTAATGGGTACAAAAAATGCTTCGAAAGAGTGAATAAGAAGAGGTTCCAAGATGGCCGAATAGGAATAGCTCCAGTCTGCAGCTCCCAGCATGAGTGCAGAAGACAGGTGATTTCTGCATTTCCAACTGAGGTATCAGGTTCATCTCACTGGGGCTTGTCAGACCGTGGGTGCAGCCCTCAGAGCAGGGCGGGGCATCACCTCACCTGGGAAACACAAGGGGTCAGGGAATTCCCTTTCCTAGCAAAGGGAAGCTGTGAAAGACAGTACCTGGACAATCGGGACACTCTCACTCTAATACTGCACTTTTCCAATGGTCTTAGCAAACAGCACACCAGGAGATTATATCCCGCACCGGCTTGGAGGGTCCCACACCCACAGAGCCTCGCTCGCTGCTAGCACAGCAGTCTGAGATCGAACTGCAAGGTGGCAGCAAGACTGGGGAAGGGGTGTCCACCATTGCTGAGGCTTGAGTAGGTAAACAAAGCAGCTGAGAAACTCGAACTGGGTGGAGCCCACCACAGCTCAAGGAGGCCTGCCTGCCTCTGTAGATTCCACCTCTGGGGGTGGGGCATAGCTGAACAAAAGGCAGCAGAAACTTCTGCAGACTTAAACGTCCCTGTCTGACAGTTTTGAAGAGAGTAGTGGTTCTCCCAGCACGGAGTTTGAGATCTGAGACTGCCTCCACAAGTGGGTCCCTGATCCCCGAGTGACCTAACTGGGAGACACTTCCCTGTAGGGGCCGACTGACACCTCATACAGTCGGGTGCCCCTCTGAGACGAAGCTTCCAGAAGAAGGACCAGACAGCAACATTTGCCATTCTGCAATATTTGCTGTTCTGCAGCCTCTGCAGGTGATACCCAGGCAAACAGGATCTGGAGCGGACCTCCAGCAAACTCCAACAGACCTGCAGCTGAGGGTCCTGCCTTTTGGAAAGAAAACTAACAAACAGAAAGGACATCCACACCAAAACCCCATCTGTACATCACCATCATCAAAGACCAAAGGTAGATGAAACCACAAAGATGGTGAGAAACCAGAGCAGAAAAGTTGAAAATTCTAAAAATCAGAGTGCCTCTTCTCATCCAAAGAAACGCAGCTCCCCACCAGCAACGGAACAAATTTGGATGGAGAATGACTTTGACGAGTTGAGAGAAGAAGGCTTCAGACGATTGGTAATAACAAACTTCTCCAAGCTAAAGGAGGATGTTTGAACCCATCACAAAGAAGCCAAAAACCTTGAAAAAAGATTAGACAAATGACTAACTAGAATAAACAGTGTAGAGAAGACCTTAAATGACATGATGGAGCTGAAAGCCATGGCATGAGAACTATGTGACACATGCACAAGCTTCAGTAGCCGACTTGATCAAGTGGAAGAAAGGGTATCGGTGATCGAAGATCAAATGAATGAAATTAGAAGTAAGAAGAGAAGTTTAGAGAAAAAAGTGTAAAAATAAATGAACAAAGCCTCCAAGAAATATGGGACTATATGAAAAGACCAAATCTATGTCTGATTGGTGTACCTGAAAGTGATGGGGAGAATGGAACCAAGTTGGAAAACACTCTTCAGGATATTATCCAGGAGAACTTCCCCAACCTAGAAAGGCAGATCAACATTCAAATTCAGGATATACAGAGAACACCACAAAGATACTCCTCGAGAAGAGCAACTCCAAGACACATAATTGTCAGATTCACCAAAGTTGAAATGAAGGAAAAAATGTTAAGGGCAGCCAGAGAGAAAGGTCGGGTTACCCACAAAGGGAAGTCCATCAGACTAGCAGTGGATCTCTCAGCAGAAACGCTACAAGCCAGAATAGTGGGGGCCAATATTCAACATTCTTAAAGAAAAGAATTTTCAACCCAGAATTTCATATCCAGTCAAACTAAACTTCATAAGTGAAGGAGAAAGAAAATCCTTTGCAGACAAGCAAATGTTGAGAGATTTTTGTCACCACCAGGCCTGCCTTACAAAAGCTCCTGAAGGAAGCACTAAACATGGAAAGGAACAACCAGTACCAGCCATTGCAAAAACATACCAAATTGTAAAGACCATCAATGCTAGAAGGAAACTGCATCAACTAACATGCAAAATAACCAGCTAACATCATAATGACAGGATCAAATTCACACATAACAATATTAACTTTAAATGTAAATGGGTTAAGTGCTCCAATTAAAAGACACAGACTGGCAAATTGGATAAAGAGTCAAGACCCATCAGTGTGCTGTATTCAGGAGACCCATCTCACGTGCAGAGACACACATAGGCTCAAAAAAAAGGGATGGAGGAAGATCTACCAAGCAAATGGAAAGCAAAAAACAAAGCAGGGGTTGCAATCCTAGTCTCTGATAAAACAGACTTTAAACCAACAAAGAACAAAAGAGACAAAGAAGGTCATTACATAATTGTAAAGAGATCAGTTCAACAAGAAGAGCTAACTGTCCTAAATATATATGCACCCAATACAGGAGCACCCAGATTCATAAAGCAAGTCCTTAGAGATCTACAAAGAGACTTAGACTCCCACACAATAATAATGGGAGATTTTAACACCCCACTGTCAACATTAGGCAGATCAACGAGACAGAAAGTTAACAAGGATATCCAGGAATTGAACTCAGCTCTGGACCAAGCAGACCTAATAGACATCTACAGAACACTCTACCCCAAATCAACAGAATATACATTCTTCTCAGCACCACATCGTACTTATTCCAAAACTGACCACATAGTTAGAAGTAAAGCACTCCTAAGCAATTGTAAAAGAACAGAAATTATAACAAACTGTCTCTCAGACCACAATGCAATCAAACTAGAACTCAGGATTAAGAAACTCACTCAAAACCTCTCAACTGCATGGAAAATGAACAACCTGCTCCTGAATGACTACTGGGTACATAATGAAATGAAGGCAGAAATAAAGATGTTCTTTGAAACCAGTGAGAACAAAGACACAACATACCAGAATCTCTGGGACACATTTGAAGCAGTGTGTAGAGGGAAATTTATAGCACTAAATGATCACAAGGGAAAGCAGGAAAGATCTAAAACTGGCACCCTAACATCAAAATTAAAAGAACTAGAGAAACAGGAGTAAACACATTCAAAAACTAGCAGAAGGCAAAAAATAACTAAGATCAGGGCAGAACTGAAGGAGACAGAGACACAAAAAACCCTTCAAAAAATCAATGAATCCAGGAGCTGTTTTTTTGAAAAGATCAACAAAATTGATAGACCACTACCAAGACTAATAAAGAAGAAAAGAGAGAAGAATCAAATAGACTCAATAAAAAATGATAAAGGGGATATCACCACCAATCCCACAGAAATACAAACTACCATCAGAGAATATATTATAAACACTTCTATGCAAACAAACTAGAAAATCTAGAAGAAATGGATAAATTCCTGGACACATACACCCTCCCAAGACTAAACCAGGAAGAAGTTGAATCCCTGAATAGACCAATGACAGGTTCTGAAATTGAGGCAATGATTAATAGCCTACCAACCAAAAAAAGTCCAGGACAAGATGGAGTCACAGCTGAATTCTACCAGAGGTACAAAGTGGAGTTGGTACCATTCTTTCTGAAACTATTCCAATCAATAGAAAAAAGAAGGAATCCTCCCTAATTCATTTTATAAGGCCAACATCATCCTAATACCAAAGCATGGCAGAGACAGAACAAAAAAAGAGAATTTTAGACCAATATCCCTGATGAACTTTGACGCAAAAATCCTCAATAAAAGACTGGCAAACTGAATCCAGCAGCACATCAAAAAGCTTATCCACCACGATCAAGTTGACTTCATCCCTGGGATGCAAGGCCAGTTCAACATATGCAAATCAATAAATGTAATCCATCATATAAAAAGAACCAAAGACAAAAACCACATGATTATCTCAATAGATGCGGAAAAGGCCTTCCACAAAATTCAACAGCCCTTCATGCTGAAAACTCTCCATAAACTAGGTATTGATGGAACATATCTCAAAATAATAAGAGTTATTTATGACAAACCCACAGCCAATATTATACTGAATGAACAAAAACTGGAAGCATTCCCTTTGAAAACTGGCACAAGACAGGGATGCCCTCTCTCACCACTCCTATTCAACATAGTGTTGGAAGTTCTGGCCAGGGCAATTAGGCAAGAGAAAGAAACTAAGGGTATTCAATTAAGAAAAGAGGAAGTCAAATTGTCCCTGTTTGTAGATAACATGACTGTATATTTAGAAAACCCTATTGTCTCAGCCCAAAATCTCCTTAAGCTGATAAGCAACTTCAGCAAAGTCTCAGGATACAAAATCAATGTGCAAAAATCACAAGCATTCCTATACGCCAATAACAGACAAACAGAGAGCCAAATCATGAGTGAACTCCCATTCACAATTGCTTCAAAGAGAATAAAATACCTAGGAATCCAACTTACAAGGGATGTGAAGGACCTCTTCAAGGAGAACTACAAACCACTGCTCAACAAAATAAAAGAGGACACAAACAAATGGAAGAACATTCCATGCTCATGGATAGGAAGAATCCATATTGTGAAAATGGCCATACTGCCCAAGGTAATTTATAGATTCAATGCCATCCCCATCAAGCTACCAATGACTTTCTCCACAGAATTGGAAAAACTGCTTTAAAGTTCATATGGAACCAAAAAAGACCCACATTGCCAAGTCAATCCTCAACCCAAAGAACAAAGCTGGAGGCATCACGCTACCTGACTTCAAACTATAGTACAAGGCTGCAGTAACCAAAACAGCATGGTACTGGTACCAAAACAGAGATATAGACCAATGGAACATAATAGAGCCCCCAGAAATAATACGACACATCTACAACCATCTGATCTTTGACAAACCTGACAAAAATGAGAAATGGGGAAAGGATTCCCTATTTAATAAATGGTACTGGGAAAACTGGTTAGCCATATGTAGAAAGCTGAAACTGCATCCCTTCCTTACAATGTATACAAAAATTAATTCAAGATGGATTAAAGACTTAAAACGTTAGACCTAAAACCATAAAAACCCTAGAAGAAAACCTAGGCAACACCATTCAGGCCATAGGCATGGGCAAGGAGTTTATGACTAAAACACCAAAAGCAATGGCAACAAAAGCCAAAACTGAAAACTGGGATCCAATTAAACTAAAGAGCTTCTGCACAGCAAAAGAAACTACCATCAGAGTGAACAGGCAACCTACAGAATGGGAGAAAATTTTTGCAATCTACTCATCTGACAAAAGGCTAATATCCAGAATCTACAAAGAACTTAAACAAATTTACAAGAAAAAAATCAAACAATCCCATCAAAAGTGGGCAAAGGATATGAACAGACATTTCTCAAAAGAAGACATTTATGCAACCAACAGACACATGAAAAAATGCTCATTATCACTGGCCATCAGAGAAATGCAAATAAAAACTACAATGAGATACCATCTCACACCAGTTAGAATGGTGATCATTAAAAAGTCAGGAAACAACAGGTGCTGGAGAGGATGTGGAGAAATAGGAACACTTTTACACTGTTGGTGGGACTGCAAACTAGTTCAACCATTGTGGAAGACAGTGTGGTGATTCCTCAAGGATCTAGAACTAGAAATACCATTTGACCCAGCAATCCCACTACCAGATATATACCCAAAGGATTATAAATCATGCTGCTATAAAGACACATGCACACATATGTTTATTGTGGCACTATTCACAATAGCAAAGACTTGGAACCACCCAAATGTCCATCATTGATAGACTGGATAAAGTAAATGTGGCACATATACACCGTGGAATACTATGCAGCCATAAAAAAGGATGAGTTCATGTCCTTTGTAGGGACATGGATGAAGCTGGAAACCATCATTCTAAGCAAACTGTTGCAAGGACAGAAAACCAAACACTGCATGTTATCACTCATAGGTGGGAATTGAACAATGAGAACACTTGGACACATGGTGGGGAACATCACACACCAGGGCCTATTGTGAGGTGGGGGAAGGAGGAGGGATAGCATTAGGAGATATACCTAATGTAAATGATGAGTTTACGTTAGGGGTACAGCACACCAACATTAGGGGTACAGCACACCAACATGGCACATGTACACATATGTAACAAACCTGCACATTGTACACACGTACCCTAGAACTTAAAGTATAATCAAATCAAATCAAATCAAATCAAATCACCAACCAGAAATGCATGTGTCAAGATAGATCAGTCTCAGAATTACAGTGTTAAGCAAAATTTCCACAAGAATATGGACAGAAGTTTTTCAATGTGTGAAACAATATCTTATATTACATAATATATATTCTTTAAGGATAAATATATGCATCCAGGGTAAGAATGTAAAAATATGCATATGAATGATAAACCTCAAAATCAGGGTGGTGGTTACCCTTGGAGACGGAGGAGAAGATAGGCAATTACAGAGTTATGTAGAAGGTTACGCCTGCATCTGTAAGTTTTAATTTTTTATGCTTGATATTGAATATATGAGAGTTTATTATATTTATTCTCTATACTTTTATGTGCTTGCAATATTTCAAGATGCAAATTTTAAAATGCGGCTATAGACATACTATTATGTTATTTGCTTCTCATGGAACCTTGTGAAATAGAAAAGCAGGAAATGTTATTTTCCCAGCTGGGCTTTTTAAACCCATTGTGTGGATTATTTAAGAATCATCACAGCAGCACCATGGGGCAGTTGTGATGACTGTCCCTATTTCACAGATGCAGCCACTGAGGCTCATGGAGGGAGCAGCTTGCCCAACTCATGCAGTTATGGCAATTTGGGGCAACAGGATTTGAATGTATGACCCACAGCCTCTTTTCTCAGGAGGCAAAGAGTGTAGGAGTTTAAAGGATCACCTCTAGCATATTCTTAGGCTAAACTCCCAGCTCTACCTCTTCCTACCTGTACGATATGACCTCAGGCAAGCTCATCTCTGTGCCTAGTTCTTTACCTGTAAAATGGAGCTAATTATAGTAACTTCCTCATGAGGTTGTGTCATGCGGATTAAAAACATTCATAAGAACTTATAACAGTGCCTGGCACATAGTAAATGCTACAAAAGTGAAAAAAAAAAAAAAAAAGAAGGAGTGAATAAGACCTACTATTTGATAGCACAAAGGGTGACTACAGGCAACAACAACTTAGTGTACATTTTAAAATAAATGAAGGAGTATATGTGAATTGTTGACAACAAAAAGGATAAATGTTTAAGGTAATGGATACCCCATTTACCCTGATGTGATTATTACACATTGTATGCATGTAGAAAAATATCCCAAATACCCCATAAATATATACACCTACTATTAACCAGAAAAATTAAAAAATATAAAAACAAATTTCTCAAGTACAGTGTTTATATACAGTTCTTTCGTCTTGAGTCTTACAGCATCCATCCAGTTTAAACCCTGACTTCCCCACCTCCCTCCATATCGGTTATGTGATTCATTCATAGTGCATTCTGAGCCACTTGTCACAGCCGGCTTTCCATATTGTTCCCATATTCTGGCTGAGATTTTTAACTTACATGCAGTAAAATTCACTTTTATGGCATACAGTTTTATGGGTTTTGACACATGCATAGTGTCACGGTTCTATAGAGAACATTTCCATCACATATCCACCTCCTCCTGAACTCCCCATGCTTCCTTTTATACAAAATCCCTTCCCCTCACCCCCAACCCCTGCTCCTGCTGATGTGTTTTTCTCCTTATAGGTCTGCCTGTGGAATCAAACAACACATAGTCTTTGGGTTTTCAGATTCATCCATGTAGTTGGGGAATCAATAGCTTGTCCCTTGATATTGCTGAGTTATCTCCTATTATATAGATGTATCACAGTTTGTTTATTCATTCACCAGCTGAAAGATATCTGGGTTGTTTCCATGTCTTGACAATTACAATTACAATTTGACAATGACAATTACAATTATGAAGGGGCTATGAAGAATTGTGTACATATTTTTATGTGACCATAAATTTTTATCTCACTTAAATAGGTACCTACGGGTGAAACTGTTGGACCATTTGGTGGTCCACCATATGTGTTCAACTTTATAAGAAACTGTCAAACTGTTTTCTGAAGTAGCCAAAACCTTTTTTGTTGTGACCAGCAATGTTGGAGAGTTCCAGTCGTTCCACAACCTCTCCAGAACATGAAATTCACAGATTTTTTTTTAAACTGTAAACAGTCTGATAGATGCATACTGGTATCTTATTTTATTTCCCCTAATTTTTAGTGATTTGGAGCCCCTTTTCATATGCTTATTTTCCATCCAAAATTCCTTCTTTGGTGAAAGTTCAGACGTTCTGTCCATTTTGTAAAATTAGGTTGTTTTCTTATTGTTGAGTTTTAAATATTCTTTACATTCTGGATGCAGCCTTTAGTCAGAAATGTGATTAGCAAATATTTTCTCTCAGTCTGTGCCTTCTATTTTTCAAATCTTTAACACTGTCTTTCTCAGAGCAAAATGTTACATTTTAATATAAAGTCCAGTTTATTGATTTTTTTTCTTTTACATAAGCTTTTGGTGTCATCTCTACAAATTATTTGCCTAACCCACATCGTGCAAGTTTTCTCTTAGGGAATTTTCTATTATAGAAGTGTTATGATTTTAGATTTTGCATTTAGTCTATGAATCATTTTTGATTCATGTTTTTATGCAGCGTAAGGTGCAGACTAAGATTCTTTTTTGTTTTCATGTGTATGCCCGATTGTTCCAGCACCACTTGCTAGGATTACAGTTGTGAGCCACCACACCCAGCCCATTGCTTGATTTAAGATGTTGAACCAGTCATATATTCCTGCAATAAAGCCCACTTGGTTGGGATATATTATCCTTTTTATGTTTTGCTGGATTTGATTTGTTAACGTTTTCTTGAAGATTTTTATCTTCAAGTGTTTATGTCTATAGTTTTCTTTCTTATAATATCTTTGTCTGGTCTTGGTATTGAGACATCCAATACTAATAAAATGAATTGAAAGGTATATTCTCTGCTTTTACTCTGGAAGAGATTATGCAGAGCAATCAGTCAAGTGAAAGAAATAAGGGGCATCCAAATTGGAAAAGATGGAGTCAAAGGATCTCGGTTTGCCAATGATTTGAGTTACACCTGGGAAACTCCTCCAAAAGACTCCTAGATTTAATCAATGAATTCAGTAAAGTATCAGATTATAAAATCAATGCACACAAATCAGTAGCACTGCTATACACTAAGAATGTCCAAGCTGAGACTCAAATCGAGAACTCAATTTCTTTTACAATACCTGCAAAAAAATTAAAATACCTAGAAATATACTTAACCAAAGAGGTTAAAAATCTCTGCAAGGAGAACTACAAAATACTGCTGAAAGAAATAATAGACTGGGCGGGCGCGGTGGCTGAAGCCTGTAATCCCAGCACTTTGGGAGACCGAGACAGGCGGATCACAAGGTCAGAAGATCGAGACCATCCTGGCTAACACAGTGAAACCCCGTCTCTCCTAAAAAATACAAAAAAATTAGTCAGGCGAGGTGGCAGGCGCCTGTAGTCCCAGCTACTCGGGAGGCTGAGATGGGAGAATGGCGTGAACCCGGGAAGTGGAGCTTGCAGTGAGCCCAGATCGCGCCACTGCACTCCAGCCTGGGCGACAGACCGAGACTCCATCTCAAGAAAAAAAAAAAAAAGAAATAATGGATGACACAAACAAACAGAAAAACATTCCATGTTCATGGATTGGAAGAATCAATATCATGAAAATGACCATACTGCTGAAAGCAATCTACAGATTCAGTGCAATTCCTATCAGAAACACACCTGCATATGTATGTTTATCACAGCGCAATCCCCAATACCCTAGAGAGAGAAACAGGGTAAGTGCTGGTCAACTGATGAGTGGATAAAGAAAATGTGGTATAAATACACCATGGAATACTACTCAACCGTTAAAAAAGAATAAAATAATGTCTTTAGCAGCAACTTGGATGGAGCTGGAGGCCATTATTCTACATGAAGTAACTCAGGAATGGAAAACCAAATACTGTATATTCTTACTTATGAATGGGAGCTAAGCTATGGGTGCACAAAGGCATGCAGAATGGTATAATGGACTTTGGAGACTCAGAATAGGGGAAGGTGGGAGGAAGATGAGGGATAAAAAAGTACATATTGGGTACAATGTACCAATTTGGGTGATGAGTGCACTAAAATCTCAGACTTCACCCTTACATAATGTATCCATGTCACCAAAAACCAGCTGTACCCCCAAAAGTATTCACATTTTTAAAAAGAAAAAAAAAGAAGCTGTGTATTTCTTCCATGGGTCCTCATATTAGATGCCTGTCTACTCAGTAAACTAAAAATATTTCTTTATATATATGTCAAGCCACACCTATCTACTTAATTTTTAGAGACTGTGATCAGTTAGCCATAACCACAGATACCTATGTTTAAATAATCTGGCAATCTTGTTTTCCCTATCATGTAATCATATATGATCTTATACAAGATGAAAGAATGTTTCTTGGTTGAAAGTCGGAGAGTGAGACCAGTCATGGGCTGGGACGTGGGAACAATCTGAGGATTATTAGAGATAGCCACCATCTGTGTTTGTTCAAGGGAAAGGTTGTATAATTGTGCTAAAGCTTAAGGTTTATATTATAGTGCCCATTTCAATAAAAAAAGTGCAAGGTTATTGGTATGGTTTGAATGTGTCTCCCAAAAAGCATGTGTTGGAAACTCAACCCCCCAATAGTACAGTGTTAAGAGGTGAGATCTTTAAGAAGTGTCAGGCCACGAGGACTCTGCCCTCATTAAGAGATTCATACCATTATCCCAGGAGTGAGATCCTTATAAAAGGATGGGTTTGGCCCTCTCTTGCTCTCTCTTTTTCTCCTATGTGATGCCCTCCACCATCTTATGATGCAGCAAGAAGGCCCTCACCAGATGCCAGACCCTTAATCTTGGACTCTCAGCCTCTGGAACCATGAGCCAGTTTGTGATATTATAAATTACCCAGTCTGTGATATTCTGTTATAGCAGCACAAAATGGACTCGGATAGTTATACTTTAATATATAGAGAAATGTCTTCTTGTAAGTTTGTCAACATTTTTATTATTGTTTAATATGCTCAGGTTACCCTGCTGACTAATTTATTTGCTTAAGAACATATCCTGTACCTCACTCTGTCCTTCTAGGCTCCATTTCTTCCTTGACTAAATCATTTGTTGGTTCTTTCAACAAGGTTCTATCAGTGGTGGATTCAGGTGCATTGTTAGTTTATCTCACTATTTTACAGATATTGTTCTACTGCCTTCTAATTTCTATTCTTGCTTTTGAGAAGCCTACTTAGAGTTTATTTTTTCTTCTTTCATAAGTTGTCTTTTTCTTCTGGTTTTGAAAAATTTCTTTATGCATGTAGTTTGGAAGTTTCATCATCTGTCTAGGTGTGGATTTAGTTTTATTCACAACCTGGGCTTATAATTGCTGGGTCTTTAGGTTAATATTTGTCATCAATTCTGAAACATTGTCTCTCAGAAGACTCTTTGCCTACTATCTTTCCATCATCTTCTTCATTATCTCTCTTTAGAGTTCCTGTTAGACACATAGTATACCTTCTCTCCCCACTTCCATGTCTTTTATACATTCCTTTCCTTTATCCTTTTTTTCTATATACATTCCGAATGTAACCTTTTTTTTAATCTTTGTGGGAAGCATTCTCAGTAAATTTGTGAGCTTTATCTTCCAGTTCACTAATCTCTTATTGGCTATTTAACCTGCCATTATTTTAAAAACTGTAATGATCATTTTTAATTTTTAGAAGTTATATTTTGTCTTTTTAAGATTTGCTATATTTGATCAGTAATAATGATTTTATCAGTTCTAATTTTTATTTTATGTCTAATGATTATCAACATGTTAATTTTAAAATTTCTGTGGGTTTGTTTTTTACTGGGTCTAATGACATTCTCGAAGTGCATGGTTTATTCTTTTGTTTCATAATTTTTATTCTGATCTTCTCCTTAGCAAAATTTATCTGTGAGAACCAAGGGTAGCTCAGCTGGGGGCATGAGCCTGTAGAGAAGTTTAACAGTTGCTCCTGCTATTCACTTCAGATTTATCAACAGCAGTCACCGCATTCTAATTCCAATGACTATGTATTTTATTTCTAGAAGTTGTACTTGTCTTTTGCAGATATGTCTAATCTTTGCTTATATCTCTTTTCTCATATATTGCATTCCTTTGTTTCCTAAATAATGTTACTCATGTTCATTTTAGAGTCTATCTAATAATTCCATTTTCTTAAATTCTTGGGGGGTCAAATATGGAGGTTTTCCTTCTCTCTCCTATTCATCAAAGATTATATGACATTTTATACATTTGGACTGTGAGGTCATGTTTGTCTGATTTTGTGCAAATCCCACGAGGCCACTCCCTCCAGAGGGATTTTGAATTTGCTTTTGGCAAAAGCAATAAGGATATTATATCACAGGGCCACTTTTACGTTAATATCTGGGCTTGGTTCTAGAGTTTGCAAATGATAGAAATTTATTTCCCAATCTTGTGTCAAGATAGGACTCTGGTTATGAATTCTCAGGGAAGGTTTTCTTTCCCCACTCAGATCTCAAGATAAAATAAATTCGCTTACTCATACTTCCTTGCTAAGAGCTAGATTTTATCAAATATTTTACTCAAGATGGAGCCTTTCAAGTAACCTGATATTAGTTCTAACCCCATGTCTCCTGGTGGCCCAAGGTCTCATTTTCTCATAAGATGCTACTAAAACACGAGCCCGATGTTACTTAGACCAGCAAACAGTGCAGAGAATCAGCAATAAATAAGATTCGGGTGCTTATGGCCCTAGTTTTTAATTCTTTCCTGTTTTAAGCCCATGAGTATATGCCTTAACTTTTGTAGGATCACCTAAGCATTTAAAAGTATATTTAAGTTTAATGAGCATTTCTAGTTTTTTTAATAGAAAAACGTTTAACTTATTTAACCCACAATAATGTGGAAAAGGTAGTCTCCTTTTCTATTAGGTAGAATATAACTCCCACATAAACCCTCTGAGCTATGGCCCTTTGAACACCATATCACCACCAACAAAGCATGGCTCTTTCAAATAAAGTCCTTGTTTTCTATTGTATTGTTTTGGCATCAGTATTAAAAAAAAAAAACAAAACTCTATTTTGAAAGTCAAAATTGAATAGTGACCTCTTTGTCTGAGCTGTATTTATCTTCCCCATTCCCTAGACCAATAAATTTCAGCCCTTGACTTAGTCCTAGTAGGAAAATGACTGTGGAATAAGGAGGTCAGAAAATGACGGAAAAGAAAGTCCATCAGGCAATATTTCCAAATGTACTGGTTAATGAGGCTTATCTTTCCTAGTATTTTCTTTTGTAAATTTCTCTTTTTTCAATATTTTATTTGTTTAATTGTTTTGAGATGGGGGTCTCACTATGTTGCCCCATGCTGGTCTCAAACTCCTGGACTGGACTCAAGCAATCCTCCCACCTCAGCCTCTCAAGTAGCTGGGATTAGAGGCATGAGCCACCACATCAAGCTCAACATTTTATTATAAAAAATGTTCAAATATCCAGAAAGTTAAAATAATGATACAGTGAACACCTACAAATCTACTTTTGTTTAATAATTGTTAGCATTTTTCTATAATTTAAAATAATATATACACATAAGGATAAGTATACATAGGTTGAGCCACTTGTAGGTAAGTTGGAGACATTTCAACACTTCATATCTAAAACTTCAGCATACAGTAATCCCTCCTTATCCATGGTAAGTACATTCATGACCCCCAGGTGGATGCCCAAAACTGCAGATAGTAACAAACTCTATATACATTGGTTTTTTTCATATACATACATATTAAGATAAAGTTTAATTTATAAATTAGGCACAACAAGGGATTAACAACAATAAATAATAATAAAATATAACAATATACTGCTCACAAGTTCAGAGGCAGAAGATTCAGTCTCACCCATAGACCTTTGCAACCTCAGAATGTGATTTTTTTCTTTCCTTGAGTCACACACATTCACCTTTTCACTTAAAGGAAGCACTTTATGGCTTCCCTTTGGCTTATCTGAATTGCCAGCATCACTATTCTTGTGCTTTGGGGCTATTATGAACTAAAATAAGGCGATTTGAACACAAGCGTGGTGACACACAATGGTCGATCTGATAATCCAGACAGCTACTGACAAATGGGGAGTGTAGACAGGGTGGATATGCTGGACAAAGGGGTGATTCATATCCTGAGCTGGACAGAGCAGGACAGCATGAGATTTCATCACACCACTCAGAACAGTGTGCAATTTAAAACTTAGGAGTTGATTATTTCTGGAATTTTCCACTTAATATTTTTGGACCGTGGTTGACCATTTGTAACAAACTGTGGAAAGCAAAACTGTAGACAAAGAGATAAAGAGGGAGTACTGTACATTACCTAAGAATGAGCACGTTTTCCTATATAGCCATACTATTATCACGCAGAATGTTGACAGTGCTTCCCAAATATCATCTAATGCCCAGTCTCTTTGCAAATGTTCAAAAGTGTGTTTTATAGTTTTCCCCTTCCCGCCCAACAGAGTTTTAAACAAAGAGAACACTCTATTGTTACTGGATATCTTTATTATGGTAAAACTTTGAAAGAAAGGGATGGCTACTTCATTATTTGAATCATCAAAAAGTCCTTGAAACAAAAAGATATGATAACCTACATAGATATTCTGTGGTGCATTTCTCAATGTTCTGGAAATTTGGGAATTGCAGGATTCACTTTATCAACCTTCATTTTTCAGCTCTAATATAAATTTCCCAAAATCAAGAAACTTTTATATGCTCTTGGAATCTTTTCTGCTTACTATTTTAGTTAGTTCCAACTGCATGTAAGTTCCCTAATCTTTGCAGAATTGATGTTATTAAATAAAAGAATAGTCGAACTTTCCATTTAGGCCCTCAAAAATTAACATTAGGTATACAAAAAATTACATTTGATAGTCACCGTAGGACTGAGAGTCTGGGCTCTAAGTCTGCCTCTCTTCATTTCCCAGCAACGATCCATGAGCACCCACCTATCTAGCCATCTCCTAAGTAAGCCACACTGCGGTACCAGTGAGTTGCTCTAGAATGCTGATGGATGGCCGAGCTACAATAAAACAAACAACAGAAGTACCCACTGCCACCATCTTGGCCTGGATTATCTTTTCTTTCCAAATTCAAATCAAGCCACTCAAAGCTAATTTTTAGCTCCAGCTAACATTTCACCAATACAACAAAGCCAATAGTTACTTGATTTGTAGATTCTCCAGCATGTGCTTCCCAATGGTTAAGATGCATCTCCATAACTGGGTAAGATGTTAAAACAGTGATCATAATCTGCTAGCTTTAAAAATAGGATTAGCATTATGTGTCGATAAGGAATTTTTGTTTTAGAAAACTAATTTCCTCATACGTAGTGTGTTAGACTTTAGGTATGTATATTTATGATGAAGTTAAGTTCTAGCGACTGACCTGCATCTCTTATAGCTCTAGGTACTACTCAGCAGGAATCTTTTCCTTCCAGGTTTGATTTGTTTTCCCTGATAATTTCTCTTTTTTCTACTATGTTTTGCTCCCCACAGCCATAACACCTCTATTGACTCCCTTACTCTCCAGCAACCTTGGCTTACCCATCTGGCTGAGCTGTTGAATCCAACTACGAATCCCAGTTGGAAGCAGTTTTTCTGCCCAGTCTTCTAGACCAGAGTATGCACGCCAGATAGCCTTGTTCCAGATAATGCTAGGCACATATTGCTGCAGTTGCTAGAAGTGGAATTTAGGGAATTCATTGTTACTGAATAACATTCTATTAGATGCAGATACAAATTTTATCCATTCCCCTGTTCATGATCTTTGGGTTGTTTCTAGTTTTTTACTTTTGGAGAAAAAGAACATTGGTGTGCCAATCTTTGTACAGATGTGCTTTCGTATCTCTGGCTGGATCATGTGTGAGGTGTTACGTATAATATTTTGAGGATGTTAAATTAACCTTCCATATTTGGAATAAACTCTGCTTAGTTGTGATATATAGTCCTTTTATATGTTGGACTAGTTTGCTAAAATTTTGTTAGGAATTTTAGAGTTTATGTTCAGGGGTGATACTTTTCTGCAGTTTTCTTTACTTGTGTTTTGTTTTTTGTTTTTTGTTTTTCTGATTTTGGCATCAGAGGAAGGTTGGCCTCATGGAATGACTTGGAAAATAGTCCCTCCACTTTAGTTTTAATGGAAGAATTTCTGTGGAATTGGTATTATTATTTCCTTCAATGTTTAGTAGAATTCACTATTGAAGCCAACTGTGCTGAAGTTTTCTTTTTGTGCAGATTTTTAACTACAAATTCAATTTTATAAATAGATATTGCAATGTTTAGGTTAGCTATTTCTACTTCACTAATATTTGGTAGCTTAGATCTTTCAAGGAATTTGCCTATATCATCTACATGTAAAATTTACTGACATAAGATTGAAGTATTCCCTTATTTTGCTTTTGATATCTGTTGAAACTATTGGGATTTCACATCTCATGTTCCTGATTTTAGTAACTGTGCTTTCATTTTTTTTTTCCCTGCTCAGTCTGGCTAGATTTTATCAATTTGATTGATCTTCTCAAAGAAGTAGGTTTAGGTTTCACTGATATTCTCTCTTGTTCTTAGGTTTTCTATGTCATTGTTTCAGGTTAGATATTTATTATTTCTTGTTTTCAGCATACTTCATATTTCATGTGCTCTTCTAGTTTCTTTCAGATTGAGGATGAGATTATTTATTTGACAGTTTCTTCCTTTTCTAATTTAAAAACTTAATGCCATCAATTTCCTGCTAAGTAGTACTTTACATCTCACAAGTTTTGATATGCTATGTTTTCACTTTAATTCAGTTACAATATTTTATATTTTTTCTGTTGATTTCATCTTTGTCCATGAGTTATTTATAACCCTACTATGTTGTTTTTATGTATTTGGGAAATTTCTATTTTTTGGTGATTGGAATATAGTTTAATCCTATTAAATAAAAAGAACTTGCTTTGTATGATTTGAATTCTTTTAAATGTATTGAGATTTGTTTTATGGCTCAGAATACGACCCGTATTGGTGAATGTTTTATGTGCCTTCTTTAAAATGTATATTCTGCTGTTTGGGGTGCAGTCTTATAAATGTAATTAGGGAAAGTTGTTTGATGATGTTAAATATTTTATATACCTACTGATTTTCTGTTTATGTGTTTTATCAATTATTAGAAATGATTATTAGTGTTTCATATATAATTGTGGATTTGTCTATTTCTCCATGCAATTCTATCCATTTTTCTTCAAGTACTTTGAAGCTGTTTTTAAGCACATGCACATTCAGAATTGTTATATCCTCTTAAGTAATTTATGTCCTTATTATTATGGTATTTCTCTCTTTATCCCTGGTAATATTCTTTGGCCTACAATCTTTGTCTCATATTATTATAGACAATTCAACTTCCTTTTAATTAGTGGTCACATAATATAACATTTTCCACTGTTTTACTTTTAACTTATTTGTGTCTTTATGTTTATAAGGGGTTTCTGCCATCAAATATAGTTCTTACATGTTTCATCCTGATAAGAGAAACTACACAAGAAAAAATTCCACATAAAATATTATAATTAATAGAGAATTACTGAAAATTTTCCCCGTGATTGGTAATAAGATAAATATGGCTGCCCTTACCATTTTTATTCAACATTAGAAAGGAAGACCTAGTCAGTACAATAAAGCCAGAAAAAGAAATAAATAAGAATTGTATGATAGCAAAAAATAAAAACTGTCATTTAAAATTATATCATTGTATATGTAGTATTTCCAAAAAGTTCTACAGATCTTTTATCAATTAAAATTAATATATTTAGAAAGAAGGTAAGATATATAAAAAAACCAATTTTACTTCTAAATATCAACAATAAACAAAAAAATTTTAATCATGATACTTATAGCATTTTTAAAACCATCAAATATCTAGGAATAAATAAAAGAAAATTGCATAAGAACCTCCATACTGAAATTTATAAAACATTATTGAACAAAATTTTAAAATATAATTTAAAAATCTATATCATGTTTATAGATTGGAAAATTTGATATTGTTAAAATTTAAATTTTTTGGATATTTATTAATAAAGGCAAAAAAAATTCTCCCCTTCCCAAAATCTTGGTAGGTTGGGAAATTAACCAATTGATTCTAGGATTTGTATGGAAATGTAGAGAGCCAAGAATTGTCAATGTAATACTGAGGAAGGACAAAGCTTAGAGACTTATATTATAAGATATCAAGATATTTGGTAAAGCTACAGTCATTAAACAATATGGGCATTGGCACAAAGGCAGAAAAGGAGACCAATAGAACAGATTATTGTGCAGATACAGACCCACATATATATGGTTATGACAAAGTGCTCTACAGTTCAGTGGGGAAAATGATATTCTCTTCTCTTCAATAAACAGGCCTGAGTCAATTGTATACATGGAGGAAAAAAGGGATTATGGTAGGCAGAATACTAAGATGGTCCCCAGTGATTCCTGCCCCTGGAATCCATGCCTTTACAAATTCCTCTCTCCCTGAGTGTTGGAAAGACCTGTAACTTGCTTGTAATCAATAGAATGTGGGAAAGCAAGGGATTTTTTTCAATGTAATTAAAGTTTCTAATCAGTTTATTTTAAGAAAAGCAATAGAATCTCCCTTTAATAAAAAGGCAAATTATCCTGGGCAGGTCTCACTTAATCAAAACAGTCTCTTACAATATTTTCTAGAGTGAACAACCTTACACAGTAGAATATTTCTCTTTCCCTTGGTAGCTTTGAAGAAACAAGCTGTCATGAACTCTGCAGCCAAAAGAAAATGAATTCTGCTAACAACTATGTAAGCATGGAAAACAACTCAAGCCTCAGATGAGACCTCCCAGTCTAGTTAACAGCTTGAGTTCAACTTTGTGAGACCCTGAGTGGAGGACACAGCTAAGCCATGGCCAGACTCCTGACCCATGGAAACTCTGAGGTCATAAAATATGTGTTGTTTCAAGCCATTAAATTTATGGTGATTGGTTACACAGCAACATAAAACTAACATAGAGACCCTTAGCTCATACTATACCAAGAAAAGAAAACTAGCTCCAGATGGATTGTAAAAGTTAATAAAAGAATATATTTACAACCCTAGGATAGGTTAACATTTCTTAATAGGACAAAGTAAAGCTAACCATAGAAAAATAATAATAAATCATAATATATTGTGATTATGAGTTTCTACTCATTGAAATATTTCATTAGGAAAGTTGAAAGGTAAGTCAAAGAGTGGTAAAATGTGTTTTTAATTCATATAGCTGACAAAGGATTCACATATAAAATGCCTGAAGAATTTTTACAAATAAATTGAAAAGAAAAGCAAGCAATAAAGTAGGAAAAAAAGAGTCAATCAGATAATCATGGCAACCAGATGGCAGACTAAGAAGTACCAGACCTCATCCTCCTGCCTCACAAACAATGATTAACTATCCAAAGATGAATAGGAGAAAAGAAAATCAGGAGGATGTAAGCAGCCTTAAGCACCCAGGACCACAATTGCTCTTGCCTCCACTGTGGACCTCTGCAGGCTTTGCTGTTGAGGATACACACAGTCTTCACCAATGCAGAACACAACTGCTGGAGGCAAAATATGGTCTATAAGAAACTCATTTTAGATTTAAGAACACACATGGGCTGAAAGTGAAGGGATGGAAAAGATATTCTACGCAAATGGTAACAAAAATAAAGAAGCGGTGACTACACACACACACACGTATATACACACATGTATATACATATACACACATATATACATGTGTATATACACGTATATACTCAGCAAGTTATGACTACAATACAAAAAATTGTTAATGAATAAACAACATAAAAAGAAGCAAACTCTGACTTCAAGAACACAAAGTAGGGGTGGAGGGGATAAAAATGTAGAGATTTTGTATACAATTCTTGTGTATATACACGTATTCTTCATATATACAGGTATATATGTGTGTATATGTATATACATGTATATATGTGTGTAATATATACGTTTTATATATACATATTACACTTTAAGTCAAAAGGTGTCACTAGAGACAAAGAAATTCATCACATAATGATGAAAGGATCAATTCATCAATTGTAAATACATAATGCACCCAACATCAGACCACCTAACATTGACAGGTATGAAGGGAGAAGTAGATAAACAGTACAATAATAGTAGGAGACTTCAATAGCACATTTTCAATAATAGATATAGCATCCAGGCATAAAAATCAGTAAAGAAACAGGTGACTTCAACAACACTATAGACCAAATGAACCTAATAGTCATATACAAGACTTTCTACCCAATAGCAGAAGAATACATATTATTCTCAAGCACACACAGAGCATTCTTCAAGACAGATCACATATTAGGTCACAAAATCAATCTTAACAAATTTAATGCCCATAAATTTAATGCCTTAACAAATAATCATATCAAGTACCTTTTCTAATCACAACAGAATAAAAGTAAATCAGTAAGAATAAGAAAATGGGAAAATTCACAAGTGCATGGAAATGAAACAATACATACTTGAACAACCATTGGGTCGAAAAGGGAATCAAAAGGGAATTTTTAAAATATCATAAGACAGGCCAGGCACAGTGGCACATGCCTGTGATCCCAGCATTGTGGGAAGCTGAGGTAGGAGGATCACTTGAGCCCAGGAGTTTGAGACCAGCCTGGGAAACACAGTGAGACCTCATCTCTACAAAAATAATTTAAAAATCAGCTGGGCATAGTGGCATGCACCTGTGGTCCCAGCTACTCAGAAGGCTTAAGCAGAAGGATCACTTCAGCCTGGGAGGTCAGGATTGTAGTAAGCCATGATCATACCACTACACTCCAGCCTGAGTGACAAAGTGAGACTCTGTCTCAAAAAAAAAAAATTACATATATATAATATATATACACATATATATATACACACAGATATAAAACAAATGAAACAAAACACAACATACCAAACTTAGGGGATGCAGCAAAAGCAGTACTAAGAAATAAGTTTATGGTAACACATGCTTTAATTTAAAAAGAAGGAAGAATTTAAATAAACAACCTAACTTTATACCTCAAGGAACTAGAAAAAGAAGAACAAACTATGCTCAAAGTTAGCAGAATAAAGGAAAAAATAAAGATTAGAACAGAAATAAATGAAATAGGGAATAGAAAAACAACAGAAATGATCAATGAAACCAAGAGTTGGTTTTTTGAAAAGATAAACAAACTTGACAAACCCCTGGCTAAACTAAGAAAAAAAGAGAGAAAACTCAAATAAATAAAATCAGACATGAAACATTACAATGGATGAGACATTACAATGGATGCCTCAGAAATAAGGATCTTAAGCAACTATTGTGAACAATTATATGCCAACAAATTGGACAACATAGAAATAAATTCCTAGAAACTATAGCTTATTAAGAATGAATCAAGAAGAGATGGAAATCCTGAACAGACCAAAACCAAGTAAGGAGATTGAATCAAAATGTAAAACCTCTCAACAAAGTAAAGCTAAAGACCTGTGAAGCTCAGCCTTCATGAGTGAATTCTAACTAATGTTCAAAGAAAACCTAATACTAATCATTCTTGAACTCTTCCCAAAAGCAGCAAAGAGAATACTTGCAAATTCATATCATGAGGCCAGAATTACCTTGATACCAAAATCAGACAAAGACACCACAAAAAAACTGTAGACCAATATCCCTAATGAATATAGATGCAAAACTCCTCAATAAAATTCTAGCAAACCAAACTCAATAGCACATCAAAATGATCATACACCATATCAACTAGGATTTATTCCTAGTAACCTAAGCAAGAATGGTTCAATATATGCAAATCGATAAATGATATATGACCCTAAAAGATAAAAACCACATGATTATCTTAATAGATCAGGAAAAGCATTTAACAAAATTTGATATCCATAAAACTCTAAAACATCAGTATAGTAGAAACTTAACACAATACAAGACATAGGGGAAAAACTGAAAGATTTTCCCCTGAGATCCAGTACAAGATAAAGATGCCCTCTCTCACCGTTTCTATTCAAGATAGTACTAGAAGTCCTAGCTAGGGCAATTAGACAAGAAAAGAAATTAAAGACATCCAAATCAGAAAGAAAGAGATAAAAACATCTCTTCTTGCAGATGAAATGATCATATAAGTAGAAAACTCTAAAGACTCAAAAACAATTTGTCATAACTAATAAATTCAGTAAAGTTGCAGGATAACATAATCAATATATGACAATTGGTATTGCTTGTATACAGTAACAATGAACTATCTGCAAAGGAAATTTTGAAAAAATCCCATTTATAATAGCAACAAAATGAATAAAATACATAAGAATACCCTAATCAAAGAGGTAAAAGACTTGTACATTGAAGAATATAAAACATTGATGAAGGAAATTAAAGACCACCCAGATAAATGGAAAGACATCCAATGTTTGTGTACTAAAATGTCTATACTAATCAAAGGATCTATGGATCCAATGCAATTCCTGTGAAAATATCAATGGCATTCTTTATAGAAATATAAAGAATGATAAAATTTATATGGAATCACAAAAGACACTGAAAAGCCAAATTAATTTTGAAAAAGAAGAACAAAGCTGGAGGCATCACATTTTTTTAATTTCAAAATATATTGCACATCTACAGTAACTGAAGCAGTGTGGTACTGGCATAAAAACAGACATATACATCAATAGAAAAGAATAAAGAGACTAAAACAAATTCACACGGTTACAGTCAACTTATCTAGGACAAAAGTGCCAAGAATATAGATTGAAAAAGATACTCTTTTCAATAAAAGGTATTGGGAAAACTGGATATCCAAATGAAAAAAAAAGAAGAAAGAAATTGGACCCTATGTCACACCACTTACAATAAAATCATCTCAAAACAGGTTAAATACTTAAAGGTAAGACCTAAAACTATAAAAATACTAGAAGAAAACATAGAGAAAAGCTTCTTGCCATTGATATGGGCAATGGTTTTTTTGCATGTGATACCAAAATCACAGGCAATGAAAGCAAAAATAGATTAGTGGGATTATCTCAAATTAAAAAGCCTGTGCACCGCAAAGGTAACAATCCACAGAGTGAAAAGGCAGCCTACAGAATGGGAGAAAATGCTCGCAAATCATATATTCAATAAGGAGTTAATATTCAAAATATAGAGGGAACTCATATAATTAAATGGCAAGAAACAAATAAGGCAAAAACAAACCAAAAATGCAATTTAAAAATGAGCAAAAGACCTGAATAGACATTTCTCAAAAGAAAGCATACAAATGGCCAACAGGTATATGAAAAGATTCTCAGTGTCACTAATGATAAGGGAAATACAAATCAAAACCACAATATGATATCACCTCACATCTGTTAGTATGGCAATTATCAAAGGGACAAAGATAATTACTGTTGGCAAGGATGTGGAGAAAAGACAACTCTTGTATGTTGTTGGTGGGAATGTAAATTGGTACAGCCATTATGGAAAGCAGTAGGGAGGTTCTTCAAAAAGTTGAATATCCAAAAGAACTGAAATCAGAATCTTGAAGAGATATCTGCAATCCCATATTCATTGCAGCCTTATTTACAATAGTCACGATATGGAAACAACCTAAGTGTTTGTCAATGGACGAATGGATTAAAAAATGTGTTGCATGTATACAATAGATTATTATTCAGCCTTAAAAAAGAAGGAAACCCTGTGATATGGTTTGGTTGTGTCACCACCCAAATCTCACCTTGACTGTAGTAATCCCCATGTGTCAAGGGTAGGGCCGGGCGGCGGAGCAAGATGGCCGAATAGGAACAGCTCCAGTCTCCAACTCCCAGCGCGAGCGACACAGAAGACCTGTGATTTCTGCATTTTCAGCTGAGGTACTTGGTTCATCTCACTGGGGAGTGCCAGACGATCGGTTCTGGTCAGCTGCTGCAGCCCGACCAGCGAGAGCTGAAGCAGGGCGAGGCATTGCCTCACCTGGAAAGCGCAAGGGGGAAGGGAATCCCTTTTCCTACCCAGGGGAACTGAGACACACAACACCTGGAAAATTGGGTAACTCCCACCCCAATACTGCACTTTAAGCAAACCGGCACACCAGGAGATCATATCCCACACCTGGCCGGGAGGGTCCCACACCCACGGAGCCTCCCTCATTGCTAGCACAGCAGTCTGTGATCTACCGGCAAGGCAGCAGCGAGGCTGGGGGAGGGGCGCCCGCCATTGCTGAGGCTTAAGTAGGTAAACAAAGCTGCTGGGAAGCTCGAACTGGGTGGAGCTCACAGCAGCTCAAGGAAACCTGCCTGTCTCTGTAGACTCCACCTCTGGGGACAGGGCACAGTAAACAATAACAAACCCAGCAGCTCTGGAGACGCAAAGGACTCTGTCTGACAGCTTTGAAGAGAGCAGTGGATCTCCCAACACAGAGGTTGAGATCTGAGAAGGGACAGACTCCCTGCTCAAGTGGGTCCCTGACCCCTGAGTAGCCTAACTGGGAGACATCCCCCACTAGGGGCAGTCTGACACCCCACACCTCACAGGGTGGAGTACACCCCTGAGAGGAAGCTTCCAAAGCAAGAATCAGACAGGTACACTCGCTGTTCAGAAATATACTATCTTCTGCAGCCTCTGCTGCTGATACCCAGGCAAACAGGGTCTGGAGTGGACCTCAAGCAATCTCCTACAGCTACAACCTACAGCTGAGGATCCTGACTGTTAGAAGGAAAGCTATCAAACAGGAAGGACACCTACACCAAAACCCCATCACTACATCACCATCATCAAAGACCAGAGGCAGATAAAACCACAAAGATGGGGAAAAAGCAGGGCAGAAAAGCTGGAAATTCAAAAAATAAGAGCGCATCTCCCCCGGCAAAGGAGCGCAGCTCATCGCCAGCAACGGATCAAAGCTGGATGGAGAATGACTTCGACGAGATGAGAGAAGAAGGCTTCAGTCCATCAAATTTCTCAGAGCTAAAGGAGGAATTACGTACCCAGCGCAAAGAAACTAAAAATCTTGAAAAAAAAGTGGAAGAATTGATGGCTAGAGTAATTAATGCAGAGAAGCTCACAAATGAAATGAAAGAGACGAAAACCATGGCACGAGAAATACATGACAAATGCACAAGCTTCAGTAACCGACTCGATCAACTGGAAGAAAGAATGTCAGCAATGGAGGATCAAATGAATGAAATGAAGCGAGAAGAGAAACCAAAAGAAAAAAGAAGAAAAAGAAATGAACAAAGCCTGCAAGAAGTATGGGATTATGTAAAAAGACCAAATCTACGTCTGATTGGGGTACCTGAAAGTGAGGGGGAAAATGGAACCAAGTTGGGAAACACTCTTCAGGATATCATCCAGGAGAACTTCCCCAACCTAGTAGGGCAGGCCAACATTCAAATCCAGGAAATACAGAGAACACCACAAAGATACTCCTCGAGAAGAGCAACTCCAAGACACATAATTGCCAGATTCACCAAAGTTGAAATGAAGGAAAAAATCTTAAGGGCAGCCAGAGAGAAAGGTCGGGTTACCCACAAAGGGAAGCCCATCAGACTAACAGCAGATCTCTCGGCAGAAACTCTTCAAGCCAGAAGAGAGTGGGGGCCAATATTCAACATTCTTAAAGAAAAGAATTTTAAACCCAGAATTTTATATCCAGCCAAACTAAGTTTCATAAGTGAAGGAGAAATAAAATCCTTTACAGATAAGCAAATGCTTAGAGATTTTGTCACCACTAGGCCTGCCTTACAAGAGACCCTGAAGGAAGCACTAAACATGGAAAGGAACAACCGGTACCAGCCATCGCAAAAACATGCCAAAATGTAAAGACCATCAAGGCTAGGAAGAAACTGCATCAACTAACGAGCAAAATAACCAGTTAATATCATAATGGCAGGATCAAGTCCACACATAACAATCTTAACCTTAAATGTAAATGGACTAAATGCTCCAATTAAAAGACACAGACTGGCAAACTGGATAAAGAGTCAAGACCCATCAGTCTGCTGTATTCAGGAGACCCATCTCACACGCAGAGACATACATAGGCTCAAAATAAAGGGATGGAGGAAGATTTACCAAGCAAATGGAGAACAAAAAAAAGCGGGGGTTGCAATACTAGTCTCTGATAAAACAGACTTTAAACCATCAAAGATCAAAAGAGACAAAGAAGGCCATTACATAATGGTAAAGGGATCAATTCAACAGGAAGAGCTAACTATCCTAAATATATATGCACCCAATACAGGAGCACCCAGATTCATAAAGCAAGTCCTTAGAGACTTACAAAGAGACTTAGACTCCCATACAATAATAATGGGAGACTTCAACACTCCACTGTCAACATTAGACAGATCAACGAGACAGAAAGTTAACAAGGATATCCAGGAATTGAACTCATCTCTGCAGCAAGCAGACCTAATAGACATCTATAGAACTCTCCACCCCAAATCAACAGAATATACATTCTTCTCAGCACCACATCGTACTTACTCCAAAATTGACCATGTAATTGGAAGTAAAGCACTCCTCAGCAAATGTACAAGAACAGAAATTATAACAAACTGTCTCTCAGACCACAGTGCAATCAAATTAGAACTCAGTACTAAGAAACTCAATCAAAACCGCTCAACTACATGGAAACTGAACAACCTGCTCCTGAATGACTACTGGGTACATAACGAAATGAAGGCAGAAATAAAGATGTTCTTTGAAACCAATGAGAACAAAGATACAACATACCAGAATCTCTGGGACACATTTAAAGCAGTGTGTAGAGGGAAATTTATAGCACTAAATGCCCACAAGAGAAAGCAGGAAAGATCTAAAATTGACACTCTAACATCGCAATTAAAAGAACTAGAGAAGCAAGAGCAAACACATTCGAAAGCTAGCAGAAGGCAAGAAATAACTAAGATCAGAGCAGAACTGAAGGAGATAGAGACACAAAAAACCCTCCAAAAAATCAATGAATCCAGGAGTTGGTTTTTTGAAAAGATCAACAAAATTGACAGACCACTAGCAAGACTAATAAAGAAGAAAAGAGAGAAGAATCAAATCGACGCAATTAAAAATGATAAAGGGGAGATCACCACCGACCCCACAGAAATACAAACTACCATCAGAGAATACTATAAACACCTCTACGCAAATAAACTGGAAAATCTAGAAGAAATGGATAATTTCCTGGACACTTACACTCTTCCAAGACTAAACCAGGAAGAAGTTGAATCCCTGAATAGACCAATAGTAGGCTCTGAAATTGAGGCAATAATTAATAGCCTACCAACCAAAAAAAGTCCAGGACCAGATGGATTCACAGCTGAATTCTACCAGAGGTACAAGGAGGAGCTGGTACCATTCCTTCTGAAACTATTCCAATCAATAGAAAAAGAGGGAATCCTCCCTAACTCATTTTATGAGGCCAACATCATCCTGATACCAAAGCCTGGCAGAGACACAACAAAAAAAGAGAATTTTAGACCAATATCCCTCATGAACATCGATGCAAAAATCCTCAATAAAATACTGGCAAACCGGATTCAGCAGCACATCAAAAAGCTTATCCACCATGATCAAGTGGGCTTCATCCCTGGGATGCAAGGCTGGTTCAACATTCGCAAATCAATAAACATAATCCAGCATATAAACAGAACCAAAGACAAGAACCACATCATTATCTCAATAGATGCAGAAAAGGCTTTTGACAAAATTCAACAGCCCTTCATGCTAAAAACGCTCAATAAATTCGGTATTGATGGAACGTACCTCAAAATCATAAGAGCTATTTATGACAAACCCACAGCCAATATCATACTGAATGGGCAAAAACTGGAAAAATTCCCTTTGAAAACTGGCACAAGACAGGGATGCCCTCTCTCACCACTCCTATTCAACATAGTGTTGGAAGTTCTGGCTAGGGCAATCAGGCAAGAGAAAGAAATCAAGGGGATTCAGTTAGGAAAAGAAGAAGTCAAATTGTCCCTGTTTGCAGACGACATGATTGTATATTTAGAAAACCCCATTGTCTCAGCCCAAAATCTCCTTAAGCTGATAAGCAACTTCAGCAAAGTCTCAGGATACAAAATTAATGTGCAAAAATCACAAGCATTCTTATACACCAGTGACAGTCAAACAGAGAGCCAAATCAGGAATGAACTTCCATTCACAATTGCTTCAAAGAGAATAAAATACCTAGGAATCCAACTTACAAGGGATGTAAAGGACCTCTTCAAGGAGAACTACAAACCACTGCTCAGTGAAATCAAAGAGGACACAAACAAATGGAAGAACATACCATGCTCATGGATAGGAAGAATCAATATCGTGAAAATGGCCATACTGCCCAAGGTAATTTATAGATTCAATGCCATCCCCATCAAGCTACCAATGAGCTTCTTCACAGAATTGGAAAAAACTGCTTTAAAGTTCATATGGAACCAAAAAAGAGCCCGCATCTCCAAGACAATCCTAAGTCAAAAGAACAAAGCTGGAGGCATCACACTACCTGACTTCAAACTATACTACAAGGCTACAGTAACCAAAACAGCATGGTACTGGTACCAAAACAGAGATATAGACCAATGGAACAGAACAGAGTCCTCAGAAATAATACCACACATCTACAGCCATCTGATCTTTGACAAACCTGAGAGAAACAAGAAATGGGGAAAGGATTCCCTATTTAATAAATGATGCTGGGAAAATTGGCTAGCCATAAGTAGAAAGCTGAAACTGGATCCTTTCCTTACTCCTTATACGAAAATTAATTCAAGATGGATTAGAGACTTAAATGTTAGACCTAATACCATAAAAATCCTAGAGGAAAACCTAGGTAGTACCATTCAGGACATAGGCATGGGCAAAGACTTCATGTCTAAAACACCAAAAGCAACGGCAGCAAAAGCCAAAATTGACAAATGGGATCTCATCAAACTAAAGAGCTTCTGCACAGCAAAAGAAACTACCATCAGAGTGAACAGGCAACCTACAGAATGGGAGAAAATTTTTGCAATCTACTCATCTGACAAAGGGCTAATATCCAGAACCTACAAAGAACTCAAACAAATTTACAAGAAAAAAACAAACAACCCCATCAAAAAGTGGGCAAAGGATATGAACAGACATTTCTCAAAAGAAGACATTCATACAGCCAACAGACACATGAAAAAATGCTCATCATCACTGGCCATCAGAGAAATGCAAATCAAAACCACAATGAGATACCATCTCACACCAGTTAGAATGGCGATCATTAAAAAGTCAGGAAACAACAGGTGCTGGAGAGGATGTGGAGAAATAGGAACACTTTTACACTGTTGGTGGGAGTGTAAACTAGTTCAACCATTATGGAAAACAGTATGGCGATTCCTCAAGGATCTAGAACTAGATGTACCATATGACCCAGCCATCCCATTACTGGGTATATACCCAAAGGATTATAAATTATGCTGCTATAAAGACACATGCACACGTATGTTTATTGCAGCACTATTCACAATAGCAAAGACTTGGAATCAACCCAAATGTCCATCAGTGACAGATTGGATTAAGAAAATGTGGCACATATACACCATGGAATACTATGCAGCCATAAAAAAGGATGAGTTTGTGTCCTTTGTAGGGACATGGATGCAGCTGGAAACCATCATTCTCAGCAAACTATCACAAGAACAGAAAACCAAACACCGCATGTTCTCACTCATAGGCGTGAACTGAACAATGAGATCACTTGGACTCGGGAAGGGGAACATCACACACCGGGGCCTATCATGGGGAGGGGGGAGGGGGGAGGGATTGCACTGGGAGTTATACCTGATGTAAATGACGAGTTGATGGGTGCAGCACACCAACATGGCACAAGTATACATATGTAGCAAACCTGCACGTTGTGCACATGTACCCTACAACTTGAAGTTTAATAATAATAAATTTAAAAAAAAAAAAAAAAAAAAAAAAAAAAAAAGGGTAGGGCCAGGCAGAGAGAATTGAATCATGGGAGTAGTTTCCCCCATATTGTTCTCATGGTAATGAATAAGTCTCACAAGATCTGATAGTTCTGTAAAGGGGTTCTCCTGCACAAGCTCCCTTGCCTGCCACCATGTAAGATGTGCCTTTCCTTCTCCTTTGCCTTCTGCCATGATTGTGAGGCCTCCCCAGCCATGTGGAACTGTGAGTCCATTAAACCTCTTTCCTTTATAAATTACCCAGTCTTGGGTATGTCTTTATTAGCAGTGTGAGAACAGACTAATACATTTCAACAACATGGATGAACCTGGGGAACATTATGTTAAGTGAAATAAACCAGACACAGAAAGACAAAAATTGCATGATCTCACTTAAATGGGAAATCTCAAAAAGTCAAATTCACAGAAGCAGAAAGCAGAATGGGGATTGCTAGGGAATGAAGTTGAAAGGGAAATAGGGTAATGTTAGACAAAGGTACGAAGTTTCAGTTATGCAAGATGAATAAGTTTTAGAAATCTAACGTACAGCTTGGTGATTATAGTTAATAATACTCTATTGTACACTTGAAATTTGCTAAGAGGGTACATTTAAGTGTTCACACCCACCCTCCCCCCCGCCAAAAAAAGAGAGAAAAATGGTGTAATGACATGAGGTGATAGATATGTTAATTAGCTTGTTTGTGGTGGTCATTTCACAATGTATACATATGTCAAAACATCAAGTAATGGACCTTAAATATATAATTTGTTTTTGTCAATTACACTTCAATAAAGTTGCTTTAAAAAAAATACACTCCCTATACACCCTACCATTTCCATTCAACAATCCAGAGAAATTAAAATTATGTTCACATAAAAACCTACACACAAATGTTCATGGCAGTTTTATTTGTAGTAGCCAAAAACTTGTCACAACTACAATGTCCTACAGTAAGTGAATGGTTAAAGTAATATGCCATATCACAGAATAATACACAGAAAAAAAAGAAGTAAACCATTTAGAAAGACTTAATCAGTTACTTTTTAAAAATGGATATGTGAATGAACAAATCGTATATAAAAAGAGGCTCAATTTCATTCCTCATGAGAGAAATGTCAAACAATGCTATATCATACCATTGCACACTCCCCCAAATGCCTGAAACAGACAACTCCCAGCATCTAGTGAGATATCACAGAAACCTGGACTAGAATGGTGATTAAGGGGATTGAAAATTGTGGATAGGTTTAGAAGATGCTCAGGAGACAAAAGTAATAGAAGTTGGGGATATAAGTAAGTGGAGTCTAATTCCCTGGCCAAGTGTAATACCTTTAATGCAAAGAGTTGAAAGGCCCTGCAGCCGAAAGCTGGGCATCGTGCCTTCTTGAGGATCTAAAAGAAGTCGAGTGCAGTTTTACTAGAAAGCATTTATCCATTACAGAGTCAAAAATTTTCCCTGACAGCCTTCCCATGGAATTACAGAGCCTGGAAACACAGGCTTTGGAGCTGTAGGCAAAATATGTACTAAAGGAAATTTCATAAAGATAGGTTATTGTACATAGATATATGTTTTGCTTTAAAATATATATATTTGTGTCCATCACATATCTCAGTGTGTTGTCAATATAAACTATGTGAAATTGCTTGTAATAGTTCAACCATCACCCATATCAGGCTATTCACACTTCCTATCAGTTTTATCCACATGAAACTCCTTTCTTGGAAATTTAACTAACTATTGTGGCTGCAGCACGTTCGTTTCACATGGTGTTACTTCAAAGCCTGTGAAGGACAGCTGCAGAAGAGACCCTGAAATTAAAATCAGCACATCAAAAAAAACCCAGAGTGCTAAGTGAAAAAGAAAAGTACATCCAGGAGTGAAAAATGTCACTTAGGTCAGCACTTATTTTGTCCTTACTGTTGAGACTGGTAATCTTGGTTAAGAGGAATATTGGTAAAGAAACATGATCTTAGAAATTTGGCATTGAAAGGCACCTCAAAAATTCAGTAAAGCATACTTCTCAGTTGACAATTTAGGAAATTGGGGCCCACTGAGGGAAAAGATCAAAGAATGGCACAAAATGAGGTAGGGACAAAAGCAGATTGCAAATCTAACACAGACCACCTTGTCACTATACCAAAATAAAGACTTTAGGAAAGTTTTACTGGGCATTTCAGCATAACAATGTCCAACAGGATTCAATGCAAATATCCTTTTGTACAGAGTTCTTTTTTTGAGAAAAAATTGGAATATTCTTCCTGTATCAAATATCCTGAAATTTTCTGGAAGAATCTGCATTCAAACAGGCTGTCTAGAACCTCTTCTGTTTTTTGTTTTCATTATGTGTATTTTGTCTCAGAGTCAATAGTTGCTCAATTGTCTTCACTTCACTGCTGGATGCATGTTGTGCTGTCAGAAATTTCTAACTATGTGAATTATTTTCATTTCTAAAAGATGAAAAAACATGAAATATTTTTCAGGTTTACTGGGATCAGGATTTCTGTTTTTTTTGTTTTTTTTTCTTTTGGGACAAGGTCTCACTCTGTTGCCAAAGCTGGCATGATCTCAGCTCACTGCAGCCTTGACCTCCTGGGCTCAAGTTATCCTTCCACCTCATCCTCTCAGTAGCTGGGACTAGAAGTGCACACCACCATATCCAGCTAATTTTTGTATTTTTTTATGGAGATGGGGTTTTTCATGTTGCTCAGGCTGATCTTGAACTCCTAGAGCTCAAGCAATCTGCCTACCTCAGTCTCCCAAAGTGCTACAATTACAGGGGTGAGTCACTGCACCCAGCTGATTTTTGTTAATTTTTAAGACTGTGAGTTTCCCTCAAGAGAATTAGTCATTTCCCCCACCAGCTCTTCCCATTTCCATTCAGTAGGCCTGGTTTTCCAATACCAAAAGCAGAATAACCATCAGTCTTCCTTCTAGGAATCAATCACACTGCGTTGCTATCTTGTGATCACAGTCACCCCACTCTCAATTCAATTTTTTTTTTTTTTGCTTATTCATTTTTGCTTTTTAAAAAAATTATACTTTAACTTCTGGGATACATGTGCAGAACGTGCAGGTTTGTTACATAGGTATATATGTGCCATGGTGGTTTGCTGCATCTACATTAGATATTTCTCCTAAAGCTATCCCTCCCTTAGCCCCCTACTCCGTGACAGGCCCTGGTGTGTTATGTTCCCCTCCCTGTGTCCATATGTTCTCATTGTTCAACTCCCACTTATGAGTGAGAACATTCAGTATTTGGTTTTCTATTCCTGTGTTAGTTTGCTGAGGATGATTGTTTCCAGCTTCATCCATGTCCCCACAAAGGTCATGAACTCATCCTTTTTATGACTGTATAGTATCCCATAGTGTATATGTGCCACATTTTCTTTATCTGTCTATCATTGATGGGCATTTGGGTTGGTTCCAAGTCTTTGCTATTGTGAACAGTGCTGCAATAAACATACGGGTGCATGTGTCTTTACAGCAGCATGATTTATAATCCTTTGGGTATATACCCAGTAATGGATTGCTGGGTCAAATGGTATTTCTGGTTCTGGATCCTTGAGGCATCGCCACAATGTCTTCCACAATGGTTGAACTAATTTACACTCCTACCAACCATATAAAAGTGTTCCTATTTCTCCAACCCTCACCAGTATCTGTTGTTTCATGACTTTTTAATGATCACCATTCTAACTGGTGTGAGATGGTATCTCACTGTAGTTTTCATTTGCATTTCTCTAATGACCAGTGATAATGAGCTTTTTTTCATATGTTTGTTGGCTGCATAAATGTATTCTTTTGAGAAGTGCCTGTTCCTATCCTTTGCCCACTTTCTTGATGGGATTGTTTGATTTTTTCTTGTAAATTTGTTTAAATTCTTTGTAGATTCTGGATATTAGCCCTTCATCAGATGGACAGATTGTAAAATTTTCTCCCATTCTGTAGGTTGCCTGTTCACTCTGACAATAGTTTCTTTTGCTATGCAGAAGCTCTTTTGTTTAATTATATCCCATTTGTTAATTTTCCCTTTTGTTGCCATTGCTTTTGGTATTTTATTCGTGAAGCCTTTGCCCATGCCTATGTCCTGAATTGTACTGCCTAGGTTTTCTTCTAGGGTTTTTATGGTTTTAGGTCTTATGTTGAAATCTTTCATCCATCTTGAATTAATTTTTGTATAAGGTGTAAGAAAGGGGTACAGTTTCAGTTTTCTGCATATGGCTAGCCAGTTTTCACACCATTTATTAAATAGGGAATACTTTCCCCATTGGTTGTTTCTGTCAGGTTTTGTCAAAGATCAGATGGTTGTAGATGTGTTATTTCTGAGGCCTCCTTTCTGTTCCATTGGTCTATGTGTCTGTTTTGGTACCAGTACCATGCTGTTTTGGTTACTGTAGCCTTGTAGTATAGTTTGAAGTCAGGTAGCATGATGCCTCCAGCTTTGTTCTTTTTACTTAGGATTGTCTTGGCTATATGGGCTCTTTTTTGGTTCCATATGAAGTTTAAAGTAGTTTTTTCTAATTCTATGAAGAAAGTCAATGGTAGCTTGATGGGAATATCATTGAATCTATAAATTACTTTGGGTAGTATGGCCATTTTCACTGTACTGATTCTTCCTATCCATCAGCATGGAATGTTCTTCCATTTGTTTGTGTCCTCTCTTATTTCCTTGAGCAGTGATTTGTAGTTTTCTTTGAAGAGATCCTTCACGTCCTTTGTAAGATGTATTCCTGGTATTTTATTTTCTTTGTGGCAATTGTGAATGAGAGTTCACTCATGATTTGGATCTCTGTCTATTATTAGTGTATAGGAATGCTTGTGATTTTTGCACATTGATTTTGTATCCTGAGACTCTGCTGAAGTTGCTTATCAGCTTAAGGAGTTTTGGGGCTGAGACGATGGGGTTTTCTAAATATACAATCATGTCATCTGCAAATAGGGACAATTTGACTTCCTCTTTTCTTAATTGAATACCCTTAGTTTCTTTCTCTTGCCTAATTGCCCTGGCCAGAACTTCCAACACTATGTTGAATAGGAGTGGTGAGCGAGGGCATCCCTGTCTTGTGCCAGTTTTCAAAGGGAATGTTTCCAGTTTTTGCCCATTCAGTATTATATTGGCTGTGGGTTTGTCATAAATAGCTCTTATTATTTTGAGATACATTCTATCAATATCTAGTTTATTGAGCGTTTTTAGCATGAAGCACTGTTGAATTTTATCGAAGGCCTTTTCTGCATCTATCGGGATAATCATGCTGTTTTTATCATTGGTTCTGTTTATGTAATGGATTACATTTATTGATTTGCATTTGCTGAACCAGCCTTGCATCCCAGGGATGAAACTGACTTAATCACGGTGAATAAGATTTTGATGTGCTGCTGGATTTGGTTTGCCAGTATTGTACTGAGGATTTTCACATCAATGTTCATCAGAGATATTGGCCTGAAATTTTATTTTTTGTGTGTATCTCTGCCAGGTTTTGGTATCAGAATGATACTAGCCTCATAAAATGAGTTAGCGAGGATTCCCTCTTTTTCTATTGTTTGGAATAGTTTTAGAAGGAATGGTATGAGCTCCTCTTTGTACCTCTGGTAGAATTCTGCTGTGAATCTGTTTTGTCCTGGGTTTTTTTTTGGTTGGTAGGCTATTAATTACTGCCTCCATTTCAGAACTTGTTATTGGTCTATTCAGGGATTTGACTTCTTCCTGTAGTCTCGGGAGGGCATATGTGTCCAGGAATTTATGCATTTCTTCTAGCTATTCTAGTGTATTTGTGTAGAGGCATTTATGGTATTCTCTGATGGTAGTTTGTATTTCTGTGGGATCAGTGGTGATATCACTTTTTTTTTTTTTTTTTTTTTGATGCAGAGTCTCATTCTGTTGCCCAGGCTAGAGTGCAGTGGCACTATCTCAGCTCACTGCAAGCTCTGCCTCCCAGGTTCATGCCATTCTCCTGCCTCAGCCTCCCGAGTAGCTGGGACTACAGGCGCCCACCACCACGCCCGGCTAATTTTTTGTTATTTTTAGTAGAGATGGGATTTCACCATGTTAGCCAGGATGGTCTCAATCTCCTGACCTCATGATCCACCCGCCTCAGCCTCCCAAAGTGCTGGGATTACAGGTGTGAGCCACCGCCCTGGCTACCTTTTTCAATTTTTATTGTGTCTATTTGATTATTCTCTCTTTTATTCTTTAGTTGTCTGGCTAGTGGTCTATTTTATAAATAATTTCAAAAAACCAACTCTTAGATTCATTGATTTTTTGGAAAGGTTTTTCGTGTCTCTATCTCCTTCAGTTCTGCTCTGATCTTAGTTATTTCTTGTCTTCTGCTAGCTTTTGAATTTGTTTGCTCTTGCTTCTCTAGTTTTTTCAATTGTGATGTTAGGGTGTTGATTTTAGTTCTTTCCTGCTTTTTCCTGTGAGCATTTAGTGCTATGAATTTTCCTCGAAGCACTGTTTTAGCTGTGCCACAGTGATTCTGGTACATAGTGTCTTTGTTCTCATTGATTTCAAAGAACTTATTTATTTCTGCCTTAATTTTGTTATTTATCTAGTAGTCACTCAGTAGCAGGTTATTTGGTTTCCATGTACTTGTGCGGTTTTAAGTGTGTTTCTTAATCCTCAGTTCTAATTTGATTGCATTGGGGTCTAAGAGACTGTTTGTTATGATTTCCATTCTTTTGCTTTTGCTGAGGAGTGTTTTACTTCCAATTATGTGGTCAATTTTAGAATAAGTGCTATGTGGTACTGAGAAGAATGTATATTCTGTTGATTTGGGGTGGAGTGTTCTGTAGATGTCTATTAGGTCTACTGGGTCCAGAGCTAAGTCCAAGTCCTGAATATCCTTGTTAATTTTCTGTCTCACTGATCTGTCTAATATTGCCAGTGGGGTGTTAAAGTCTCCCACTATTATTGTGTGGGAGTCTAAGTGTCTTTGTAGGTCTCTAAGAACTTGCCTTATGAATCTGCCTGCTCCTGTATTAAGTGCATATATATTTAGCATAGTTAGCTCTTCTTGTTGCATTGATCCCTTTACCATTGTGTAAAGTCCTTCTTTGTCTCTTTTGATCTTTGTTGGTTTAAAGTCTGTTTTATCAAGGGCTAGGATTGCTACCCCTGCTTGTTTTTGCTTTCCATTTGCTTTGTAAATATTCCTCCATCCCTTTATTTTTAGACTGTGTGTGCCTCTGCATGTGAGATGGGTCTCCTGAATACAGCACACCGATGGCTCTTGACTCTTTATCCAATTTGCCAGTCTGGGTCTGTTAATTGGAGCATTTAGCATATTTACATTTAAGGTTAATATTGTTATGTGTGAATTTGATCCTGTCATTATAATGTTAGCTGATTATTTTGCCCGTTAGTTGATGCAGTTTCTTCATAGTGTCAATGGTCTTCACAATTTGGTATGCTTTTGCAGTGGCTGGGACCGGTTTTTCCTTTCCATGTTTAGTGTTTCCTTCAAGAGCTCTTATAAGGCAGGCTTAGTGGTGATAAAATCTCTCAGCATTTGCTTGTCTCTAAAGGATTTTATTTCTTCTTCATCTATGAAGCTTATTTTGGCTGCATATGAAATTCTGGATTGAAAGTCTTTTCTATAAGAATGTTGAGAATGATGGTTTCCAGCTGCATCCATGTCCCTACAAAGGACACAAACAACATCACACACTGGGGCCTATCATGGGGAGGGGGGAGGGAGGAGGGATTGTACTGGGAGCTATACCTGATGTAAATGACGAGTTGATGGGTGCTGATGAGTTGATGGCTGCAGCACACCAACATGGCACAAGTATACATATGTAACAAACCTGCACATTATGCACATGTACCCTAGAACTCAAAGTAGAATTAAAAAAAAAAAAAAAAAAAGAATGTTGAATATTGGCCCCTGCTCTCTTCTGGCTTGTAGGGTTTCTGTAGACAGATCCGCAGTTAGTCTGATGGGCTTCCCTTTTGTGGGTAGCCTGACCTTTCTCTCTGGCTGACCTTATCTTTTATTCCTTCATTTCCATCTTGGTGAATTTGATGATTATGTGTTTTGGGGTTGCTCTTCTTGAGGAGTATCTTTGTGGGGTTCTCTGTATTTCTTGAATTTGAATGTTGGCCTAGCTTGCTAGGTTGGGGAAGTTCTTCTGGATAATATCCTGAAGAGTGTTTTCCAACTTGGCTCCATTCTCCCCATCACTTTCAGGTACATTAATTAAATGTAGATTTGAGCGGTTTTGATTGAGTTTCTTAGTCCTGAGTTCTAGTTTGATTGCACTGTGATCTGAGAGATAGTTTGTTATAATTTCTGTTCTTTTACATTTGCTGAGGAGTGCTTTACTTCCATGGTCAATTTTGGAATAAGTGTGATGTGGCGCTGAGAAGAATGTATATTCTGTTGATTTGGGGTGGAAAGTTCTGTAGATGTCTATTAGGTCTGCTTGATGCAGAGTTGAGTTCAATTCCTGGATATCCTTGTTAACTTTATGTCTCGTTGATCTGTCTAATGTTGACAGTGGGGTGTTGAAGTCTCCCATTATTATTGTATGGGAGTCTAAGTCTCTTTGTAAGTCTCTAGGGACTTGTTTTATGAATCTGGGTGCTCCTGTATTGGGTGCATATATATTTAGGATAGTTAGCTCTTCCTGTTGAATTGATCCCTTTACCATTATGTAATGACCTTCTATGTCTCTTTTGATCTTTGATGGTTTAAAGTCTGTTTTATCAGAAACTAGGATTGCAACCCCTGCTTTTTTTGTTCTCCATTTGCTTGGTAGATCTTCCTCCATCCCTTTAATTTGAGCCTATGTGTATCTCTGCATGTAAGATGGGTCTCCTGAATACAGCAAGCTGATGGGTCTTGACTCTTTATCCAATTTGCCAGTCTGTGTCTTTTAATTGGACCATTTAGTCCATTTACATTTAAAGTGAATATTGTTATGTGTGAACTTGATCCTGTCATTGTGATATTAGCTGGTTACTTTGCTCGTTACTTGATGCAGTTTTTTCCTAGCATCGATGGTCTTTACATTTTGGCATGTTTTTGCGATGGCTGGTACCGGTTGTTCCTTTCCATGTTCAGTGCTTCCTTCAGGGTCTCTTGTAGGGCAGGCCTGGTGGTGACAAAATCTCTAAGCATTTGCTTGTCTGTAAAGGATTTTATTTCTCCTTCACTTATGAAACTTAGTTTGGCTGGACATGAAATTCTGGGTTGAAAAATTCTTTTCTTTAAGAATGTTGAATATTGGTCCCCACTCTCTTCTGGCTTGGAGGGTTTCTGCTGAGAGAACTGCTGTTAGTCTGATGGGCTTCCCTTTGTGGGTAACCCAACCTTTCTCTCTGGCTGCCCTTAACATTTTTTTCTTCATTTCAACTTTGGTGAATCTGACAATTATGTGTCTTGGAGTTGCTCTTCTCGAGGAGTATCTTTGTGGTGTTCTCTGTATTTCCTGAATTTGAATGTTGGCCTGCCTTACTAGGTTGGGGAAGTTCTCCTGGATGATATCCTGAAGACTGTTTTCTAACTTGATTCCATTCTCCCCATCACTTTCAGGTACACCAATCAAATGTAGATTTGGTCTTTTCACATAGTCCCATATTTCTTGGAGTCTTTGTTCATTCATTTTCATTCTTTTTTCTCTAATATTATATTCATGCTATATTGCATTATCTTCAGTCTGTGATATCCTTTCTTCCACTTGATTGATTTGGCTACTGATACTTGTGTATGCTTCACAAAGTTCTCATGCTGTGTTTTTCAGCTCCATCAGGTCATTTATGTTCTTCTCTTAACTGGTTATTCTAGTTAGCAATTCCTCTAACCTTTTTCCAAGGCCCTTAGCTTCCTTGCATTGGGTTAGAACATGCTCCTTTAGCTCGGAGGAGTTTGTTTTTACACACCTTCTGAAGCCTACTTCAGAACTAATTCTGCATCCAGTTTTGTTCCCTTGCTGGTGAGGAGTTGTGATCCTTTGGAGGAGAAGAGGAGTTCTGGTTTTTGCATTTTCAGCCTCTTTGTGCTGTTTTTTCCTCATCTTCATGGATTTATCTACCTTTGTTCTTTGATGTTGGTGACCTTTGAATGGGATTTCTGTATGGACATCCTTTTTGTTGATGCTGATAGTATTCCTTTCTGTTTGTTAGTTTTCCTTCTAACAGTCAGGCCCCTCGGCTTCAGGTCTGCTGGAGTTTACTGGAGGTCTACTCCAGACCCTGTTTGTGTGGCTATCACCAGCGAAGGCTGCAGAACAGCAAAGATTCCTGCCAGTTCCTTCTTCTGGAAGCTTCGTCCCAGAGGGGCACACACCAGATGCCAGCCTGAGCTCTCTTGTATGAGGTATCTGTCAATCCCTGCTGGGCAGGGTCTTCCAGTCAGGAGGCACAGGGGTCAGGGACCCACTTGAGGAGGCAGTCTGTGCCTTAGTAGAGCTCGAGCTGGGAGATCTGCTGCTCTCTTCAGAGTCAGCAGGCAGGAAGGTTTAAGTCTGCTGCAGCTGCGCCCACAGCTGCCTCTTCCCCAAGGTGTTGTGTCACAGGGAGATGGGAGTTTTATCTATAAGCCCCTGACTGAGGCTGCTGCCTTTCTTTCAGAGATGCCCTGCCAAGGGTGGAGGAATCTAGAGAGCCAATCTGGCTATAGCAGCTTTGCTTTGCTGAAGTGGGATCTCCCCAGTTTGAACTTCCTGATGGCTTTGTTTACACTGTGAGAGGAAAACTACCTACTCAAGCCTCAGTAATGGCAGACACCCCTCCCTCTACCAAGCTCGAGTGTCCCAGGTCAACTTCAGACTACTGTGATAGCAGTGAGAATTTCAATCCAGTGGATCTTAACTTGATGGCCTCCATGGGAATGGGATCTGCTGAGCTAGAACACTTGGCTCCCTGGTTTCAGCCCCCCTTTCCAGGGGAGTGAACAGTACTGTCTCGCTGCTGATCCATGTGCCACTGGGGTATGAAAAAAACCTCCTGCAGCTAGCTCAGTGTCTGCCCAAACAGCTGCCCAGTTTTGTGCTTCAAACCCAGGGCCCTGGTGGTTTAGGCATCTGAGGGAATCTCCTGGTATGTGGGTTGTGAAGACCATGGGAAAAGCATAGTATCTGGACTGGAGTGCACCATTCTTCATGGCACCATCCATCATGGCTTCCCTTGGCTAGGGAAGGGAGTTCCCCAACCCCTTGTGCTTTCCAGGTAAGGCAACTCCCCACCCTGCTTCTGCTCACCCTCTGTGGGCTGCATCCACTGTCTAACCAGTCCCAGTGAGATGAGCCAGGTACCTCAGTTGGAAACGCAGAAATCACCCGCCTTCTGCGTTGTTCTCAGTGGGAGTTGAAGATCAGAGCTATTCCTATTCAGCCATCTTGCCAGCCCTCACCTCAATTCAATTCCTTTTTCTCCCTCTCTGTTGAGATATTGCCAGTTATCAGTATAAAATCCACTAAAACTGGTTTAAACCACAGGAAAAAAGGAGGATCTCCTCTGTTAGGAGTTTCAGAATGGGAAGTTACAGGACTGCTAAAGTTCAGTACTGCCTTCTTGGACCAAACCTTTTCCCCTTTTCTCCTCTGCCTTCCTTAGCAATTTGACCTGGTTTTCCAGTCTCTGTGGTTCTGATACTGTCATCCATTGTTCCTGCTGACTCTCAGTCAAGGGACCATGTCCCTGTGTAAGTAATGTTGTTAATGACCTTATATTCTTGGAACGTTGAAGTCTCCCAGGGTCTTGGTGGAATGTGGATTTTGCCAGAAGCTATTTACATTTGCTTCTACGATGTATCTTAGATGCTCAAGCAATACAGGACTCTTAAAACTAAATATTTTGCTTGTTGTTATTCTAGACCACACAGGTAGTATGAATTCTGGCCCAAAATTCATGCTCATGAAAATCTGAGGATAGAAATTCGAGTGTTCGCAAATCTGAGGGTAGGAATTCTCCGGACAGTTCTTCTTTTCCTTCCATTTTTTTCAACTCAGTCCAGAGCAATGACTGAACTAAGCAATAAGCCCTGTGTATTAGTACATTCTTGCACTGCTAAAAACACACACCTGAGACTGGGTAATTTATAAAGAAAAGAGGTTTAATTGTCTCATGGTTTCACAGGCTGTACGGGAAGCATGACAACTTCTGGGGAGGCCTCAGGAAACTTGCAAATCATGGTGGAAGGGGAAGGGGAAGCAGGCACATCTTACATGGCTAGAGCAGGAGGAAGACTTTGTTAAACTATTGTCTTTCTGGTCACTTCTCTACCCAATTAACTACCCTGCCCCAACCCCCTTTGCCTTATCACGTTTCCAAACTTACAATTCTTTGTCTAATTTGGTACATAAGTAACTGATTCTATTTCTTTGGGGCTTTATCTTACTCTTGTTAACCCATCTTATGTCAATTTAATTATCAGGCCCAACCGGGACTCTGAAGATGGTGGTGTTTTGCCTCCCCTCCAGAGTGATACGGGTCATTATATATACATAAATAAAGACTTGGTCAGACACAGTGGGATTGATAACCCTATTTATAGCCCCACATTTAAATCATAAAGCTTAGAGCACTGCAATGGACTGAATGTGTGTGTCCCTCCAAAATTCATATGCTGAAATGTTAACCGCCAGGTAATGATATCAGGAAGTGGAGTCTTTGGGAAGTAATTAGATCATGAGGATAGAGTCCTCATGAATGGGATTAGTGTCCTTATAAAAGAGACCCCAGAGAACTTCGTAGCTCTCTTTCTGCCATGTGAGGATACAATGATAAAATGGCAGTCTGCAACCTGGAAGAGGGCCTTCACCAGAGCATCCAGAGCCATGAGAAATAAATGTCTATTATTTATAACCCACCCAGTCTGTGGTACTTTGTTACAGCAGCCTTAACTGACTAAGACAAGCACATACCAAATTTCTAATGTTTCATATCAAAGAAAGAATGATTCTGGGAAGAATTAAGTATTACAGATATTATGTGAATTATTTGTCTTATTATTTAAAAAGATAGAAGTAATATTTTCATGACAAATTTGTTTTATAATTGATATATAATCTTGGGCTACTAAATATTGTAGTGATGATATTTTCAACCCTTTAACTCCAATTAAAATGTCAACATAATTTTTTATTATAAAAACTTAATTCAGCTAAAATTACTCTGGAAAGAATATCAATTCAGTAAAATAAGAAGGGTGGAGAATCTGGCTCTCCAAGTATTAAATTTATTGAGTAGCTGTGGTAATTACAAATTTAGTACTAGCAAAAAAAATAGATTAAACAGTCAATGAAAAAGAATAAAAAGTCCAGAAATAAACACAAATGTGATTGTGAATTAGTAAGTGATAAATGTGACATTTTATGTGAGTAGAATAAAAGATTGTCTTCCCAGAATCAAATTCTGCTGGAGGGAGTGTAAATTAGTTCAACCATTTTTGAAGACAATGTGGCAATGCCTCAAAGACCTAGAATCAGAAATACCATTAGACTCAGCAATTCCATTATTGGGTATATACCCACAGGAATATAAATCATTCTATTTTAAAGACAGATGCACATGTATGTTCATTGTAACACTGCTCACAAAAGCAAAGACATGGAATCAACATAAAAGTCCACCAATGATACACTGTATAAAGAAAATGTAGTACATATACATCATGGAATACTATGCAGCCACAAAAAAAAAAGAATGAGGTCCGGTCCTTTGCAGAGACATGGATAGAGCTGGAGGCCATTATCCTTAGCAAACTAACACAGGGACAGAAAATCAAACACCACATGTTCTCTCTTGTAAGTAGGAGCTAAATGATGAGAACATATGGACACATAGAGTGGAACAACACACACTGGGGCCTACCGGAGGGCAGAGGGTGGGAGGAGGAGGAGGATCAGGAAAAATAACTAATGGATAGTAAGTATATTAGTCCACTCTCACGCAGGTATAAAGAAATACCTGAGACTGGGAAATTTATAAAAGAGGTTTAATTGACTCACAGTTCCACATAGGTTGGCAGGTCTCAGGAAACTTATGATGGAAGGTGAAGAGGAAGCAAGCTTGGACCTTCTTACGTGGTGGCAGGAGAGAAAAGAGTGAGGAGCGAAGGGGAAAGATGCCTTATAAAACTATCAGATCTCAGGAGAACTCATTCACTATCACAGGAACAGCACGAGGGAAACCGCCCCCATGATCCAATCACCTCCCACCAGATCTTTCTCTGGACATGTGGGGATTATGGAGATTACAATCCAAGATGAGATTTGGGACACAAAGCCTAACCATATCACTAGGCCTAATACCTGGCTGGTGAAATAATTTGCATAGCAAACCCCCATCACACACATTTACTTATGTAACAAACCTGCACATCCTGCACATGTACCCCTGAACTTAAAATAAAAGTTAAAAGAAAAGGAAAAAAAATAATCCAAATGAAGTATTGAGACAAAAAACAGTAGGAAAAAGAGACATGTGGACCTAGGCCAAAATACCTACCATATATGAAACTGATAGTTCCAGAAGGAGAGGATAAATAAAATGAGACAAAATTGATGAAGAAATAATGGTTGAGAATTTTCCAGATCGAATGAAAATTCTCAATCCACAGATAGAAGAATCTCAATAAATATGAATCATGATAAGTAAAAAGAAAACCACAACTAGGTATATAATAGTCAAACTGCTGAAAAGCAAAGATAAAGAGAAAAGTCTTAAATGCCAACAAAAATACACAACAAAAGACATATTACCTTAAGGGAAATAATTAAAATAATGGTTAACTTTTCAACAGTAGTAATAGAAGCCAGAAGGCAATAAAATGGCAACTTACAATGAAGAAAAATAACTGTTAACTTTGAATTCTATAGTCAGCAAATACATCTGTAAGAAAATGAAGGTGAAATTATGATCCCAAAGTCTGATTGAGTTTGTCACTGTTGATTTACAGTATAAGAAATACTGAAAGAAGTTCTTTAGGATGAAGAAATATTATCCAAGCAGGAAAAACAAAGATGCTAGAAGAAACAAACAGCACTACAAAGGTCAAATTTGAAAGACTGTTGATTATATAATGCTACAATGAAATAATGCTTCTGATGTTTATAAAATATACAGAAATAATATATAAGACAAAAGTAGCCAAAAATAGCAGGAGAGGAATTAATTAAATGTTACTCAAAATCATTACATATTAGAGAAATGCAAATTAAAAGCACAAGTAAGCATTATGTAACCATCAGAATGGCTAAAATTTTAAAGGTTGACAATATCAACGTTGATCATGATATGATATATGGAGCAACTGGAACTGTCCTATATTGCTGATGGCAGCATAAATTCATTCAACCATTACTTGGATGTATCTGTTAAAGCAAAACAAAATCCTAACCTATGACCCAGCAATATTACTTCTAGGTATACACTCAGGAGGAAATATGTAAAAATTCATTAAATTATATACTGAAGTCTTGTGTATTTTACAGTACATATCTCAAGAAAAACTTAAGAACAAAAATGTCAAAAAGAATGATAAGAAATCATAAGTTCTGATAAAAAATAGGCAAAAGGAAATAGACATGGAAGATAAAAGGTAGAGGAAAACAGATGCTTATAAACATATGAAAGCATGCTCCATTTCACTCATCAAGTTAAAATTAAAATAACCAAAATGATACTGAAGCCAATTTGAGTTGGTTTATCACATTTGCAACCAAGATTCCTGACAAGTAGTTTTACAAAAGCATGACAAGACGTAATTACGTGTGACAATGATCACTTCAGTATTGTTCATCAGAGTAAACAAGATTGGAGGGTTTCTAAATATTCACCAATTGTGAACTGTTAAATTATTGTATTTTGACAAAATAGAATACTGTGCAAACATTAAAATTAATGAAGTAGATATGTTTGAATTTATATAGAAATATCACTAAGATACAGGAAAAGGGTAACTTCATAATATTAAGCAGAATAATATCCTAACTGTATACATGCTTTTAAATTGGTAAAATAATAACAGGTTATTTTGGGGAACAGGAGCTGAAGATTGGGAGTGGAAAGAGACCATCACTTTTTATTTTATGTTTCTCAATACTATTTGAAAGTTTTTCTGTGTGCATTTGTTTTAATTACACTTTAAGATTAAAAAGCAAGAAAAAGAGATATATGTCTGAATACTAGCTCAAGTAGTGACAAAATGCAAATTGCTAGAAAACCTAAGTAATAAAACATATGTTCATAAATCACTATAAATCAAGATTTCTTAGAGAACTAAAGACTCAAACTATAAGAACTAAAGACTCAAACTAAAGAGCTCTTAAAAATTGAAATGAGTGTCTTTCTTGATGATTAAAATGAGTAATCTTTCATCACAAGTGGCTATAATGCCAGCAAGAATCTGATGTGGGATGATCTATTGAGACATTACCAGAGAGAGTAACAGTAAAGGGAGGTCCTGGGATCTAAAATATTTTCAAACCCCTTACAAATGCAAAGCATATGTCTTTTGGAATTTTGAAGACCCAACGACAGGCTAACAATGGATAAACATTTTGTATTAACTGTTTGTATAAACTACAAGGATTACTTCTTTATATTTTCAAATGTTAGCTGAATAGTATCATTATTTTATTTACCATACAACAGATATCATCCTAAAGTAACTTAAACTCATAATTCTTTTTGGACTTTTATTTCTCAAAATTAACACTGCTTATAATTCATAATAATAAAAAGATGAATATACAGTCATCATGTACACTGCTTTCTCTGTGACTTTGGGAACATAAAAGAGAAGTAGACCAATTAAATTTCATAGAACAATTAGTGATGCATATCTTGGCACTTATGTTTATAACACTTTTTAACATACCGATTGTGACTAAAGAGAAAGTGTTAACCACATGTCAAACACTTAATGACAGGTTTTAAAAGTACAATATCTACAATATAGATATCTCACTACAAAATTAAATATCTTCCAAATTCATTCTGAGCTTCAGGTTTTTTTAGCAAACATGTCAGAAAGCTTCATAAAATTGAATTTAATGCCATACACCTTAAGCATAATTAATTTGAAAAATAGACATTTTCAGCAGCTTTCCAAAATAAATATTGATAAACTTTATAGAAAAATAATTCATTCACTATAAAACCTCATGAAGGGCCAGGTGCGGCAGCTCACACCTATAATCCCAGAACTTTGGAAGGCCAATGAGGGCAGATCACTTGAGGTCAGGAGGTCAAGACCAGCTTGGCCAACATGGCAAAACCCCATCTCTACTAAAAATACAAAAAAAAGAAAAAAATTACTGGGCATGGTGGTGTGCCTGTAATCCAAGCTACTGGGGAGGCTGAGGCAGGAGAATTGCTTGAACCTGGGAAGCAGGGATTGCAGTGAGCCGAGATCACATCACTGCACTCCAGCTGGGTAACAGAGCAAGACTCCGTCAAAAACCAACCAAACAAACAAACAAGAAACATGGAAATCATCTCCTAATGCTTATACAAATATATGTAACAATATCCCAGTTCTAATACAGGCTGATCATGTTTTAAGTTGCTCTCCTAACATTGTGATTAGATGCATGTGTGCTTTACTGTTTTAAACTAGTTGTTTAAGAAAGAGTAAAATTACTGACTTACCTAGCTTCCTTTTATAAATACTTCTTCACATTTCTTAGTAACTGTGTTTAAATTTTTTCTTCAATGCTGCTTATTTCAGTTGTAATAGAGTGGACAATTATAATTTTGTGAGTTAAAATTTAAGAATGAGCTTTCTTAATAATGAATAGAAAGGTTTGTTAAGGTAGCTATCAAGTGACCCTTGAAAGATGAAAAGTGGAAGAAATTTCTTTTAAGGTCACAGAAAATAATATAGAAAGAGATCTTTTTTTATCCACATCTAAGTGAGATGGAACTTTGTGGTTGCAGTATGTCTTAGATCTATCAGCATATTGTCCAACTCCACCTGTGAGCCCTGTATGCATAATTCTCAACTCTTACAGCCTAAAGTTGATTTTCTTTCAGCTTTGGAGGAGTTAATATAAATATTTCTGAAGTAATGTGACCATATATATGATATTATGGAAGAGAGAATAAGTTTTATTAGGCAAAAATGAGAAGTAGAAGAGTGTCATGCCTAAGGTTATAAAACCTTATTCTAAATCCAGAATCTCGCACTGGTATTGGAATTTCATCCACATCCTTTTACCATTTGATGACTAGGCTTAAAAAGGAAAAACAACTGCTCCTATTCTTCTTGTCAACTTGTAGCTCATCTCTAAATGGAACACAGGGATTCAACAGAAGGTGCCTATTCATAGTGACGTGTACTTCAACTTTTTCATTGTTCTTTGGGGTTTTAAGTTAGAAAACCTGTAATCCTGCAAACCCTGACATACGATTTCTCTTCAATCTATTTGAACTTGAAGCCATAGCACAGATTAATTTCTGAGTTGCTTTCCATGAAGGTCAGATTTAGAAAGACTATTAGTAGCTTGTGTTTCAGTTTAAGGCCTTAAAATGAAATATTAAAAATTCCAGATTTATAAGTTTAAAAGACCATAGCCTCTATTTCAGCTTCTCCTTCCTTTAAATTTTTTTACAGAAGCTATGGGAAGAAATGGGAAGTTTCTAACCATCCTGAAGCATAAAACATCCTAAATTTTCTCCAAATTGTGTGAAAATCCAGTATTTCATGGCAGGTAGTTTTCACAAGGTCCCGATAAAACATAATGATACATAGTGAAATAAACTTTCAAAAGTGGAAATCAGAATTCAAGCCCATTGACAATAAATATGATCTAAGTCTACACATACCAATAGGCCAAACTATACTTGTTCAGCACTTTCCATGAAAAAGTGCCTCGGAATTTCAATATTTCTGAAGTGCATTTTTGTTTGTTCATTTATCTGGGGAACTGAGGCTGAACCAAGATGATATCAATGATCTCAGGTTAATGTGCTGTCACTAAATTTCTTTAACACATACCTACAGCACTACAGTGGTCCTGGGACTGTTGAATTCACTCAAGTAAGATACATACATTCTTGGGCTGATGAAAACATCTATCAGTTTCTCTTTCCTGTTATTCTGGGTCCCAGATCACAGCAGAATACCATGTCTCAGTGGACATGCTTAGAGGTCAATCTTCAATGATAGAGTGGGGCAAAATTTAATTTTCTACCTCTTCTCTACTGTATCTTCAATTAAATACCTATAATCTATAAGCATGTATTTAAAATGTCAATTTTACCAAAATTTTTATACATGTAATATTTCATCTGTTTCTGTGTCTCTAAAGCCATGTAAAATTATCCATGAAAAAAATCCTTCTCCGTTTATCTTTGCATAGAACTAAGACTTTCGTACCACATCAAGTAACGCGTTGCTATCAGCCCTCTACCTATTTCTTATAAGGGGGTCATCAGTTGAGTATGTGAGATCCTGAGACATCTTAAAAATACTTATGACATAGAATGGCTTTATTGATTCCCGAGTGGAAATTGATGACAAAGTGTGAAAAATATATATCAAGTGGGGTCTGGAATCTTTGTCATTGTTTAGAACTGCTCACTCATAGCCACAACTGGAATAGAGATGGAATGTAGGGATTTATTTAGAGTAACTGCAAAATCAGGAGATTCTTGTCTTAGTCTAAATATGAAATTCTGATAATGTTTAAAAACCCACAGGCATATTTTTGAGCACTAAAGTATTTATTTTTATGATACTGATAGTCTTGAACGTCTTCTTGCCATTGAACATCTATATGTGCAGGTTTCTTAATTTAGTTTGTTGCCCAATATGCTGTCTTTGAATTTTTTACCATACCAAAAGTTGAATAAACAATGAACTTATGTATCAATCTTGTTTTTAAAGGCAAACAAGAGATCTGTGCAATTCTCACTTAATTTCTCATCCAGCATTATATTGCTACTTAATACATTTTATAATCTTCATTTTTTTCTACCACACTCAGCTAATTTTTGTGGTTTTTTTGTATAGACGAGGCCTCACTATTTTGCCCAGGCTAGTGTTAAGACTTCTGAGCTCAAGCGATCCACCTGCCTCTGCCTCCCAAAGTGCTGGAATTACAGGCATGCACCACTGTGCCTGGCCTCTACTTAATAAATTTCGATTATAAGTCATTTTTTAAAAATTGATGGCTATGTAGGGTATAGATTAAAAACATAATCATTAACATTAAAAAATCTGGATTTAAATCTGAATTCTGATTCCATCACCCACTGACTGTAACCTTGGGCAAATTATTTACTGTCCTCACCTTTAAGGAGTACCATAGTAATAGATGTCTCATACAATTATTGCAATAATTAACTGAATTAAGGTATGTAAAGTACTACACAGTAGTTGGTTTATGTAGAGAGAATGCTCAGTGAGGGAAAAAAAATAGCATATGTCCAGGTGGGGATGGGGGAAGACAATTATTCCGGAGAGATATACGGTGACATTTGGCAATCTACCTTCATCAGAAAATGACCACTTCAACATCTTTCAGAGAGAAGAATTAAAACTGGCATTATGTTTTCAAAAGTGCCTGTGCTGTCATCAAAATACGGATTGTGGGCATCACCATTCTTGGAGGTTATTTCATTCTATGGTACATCTTAAATTTGGTACAAAACAATTTGCTTATTAGTCTTCACAAGTATAACCCCTTAGTCCAGGGCTGAATTCTCTGTTTATCTTAAACATTTAGGGAAGTCATACTTCAAATCCTACAGTCTGATAGCACAAAATATAAGTACGTAACATACTCTCAAAACACACAAGGACAAGTGCTAAGAGTGTGTGTGTGTGTGTGTGTGTGTTGGTACAAAACAAAAACTTGCAGTAAAACAACATGCCCTCTGAAAAAACAATTACATTTCACAAAAGATGGTGTCTATTGGGCTTATTTCTAGCTGGAAACAAGGGACCTTCCCACTACAGATTGGGAATAAAATAGAAGAGCGTGTCTACATTGGTAGGCTTATGAAGGCTTTCTCAAATTTTTTGTCTATACTACTAAGAGAGGACAGATAGACAACATTCATTTGGAACAATTATTTTCAAATTTGACTCTGGTTTCTTTTCTCTCTCCCACCCACAACTATAAAGTAATCTATTACACTTTATATGACCCATTATAACACAAATCTGAAGGTTTCTTCAGTGAAATTACACAGTTAGGTCACACATCTTGTTTTCCATGATCTTATGAGTCTGAGTAGAACAAGTTTGGAATTGAGGCATGTAAGATGCAAAAGTCTTCTTACTAGAAGTTCCTAAGTTGAAATTATTTTCTACAAAGTGTGGGCAACTGTCCTGGAGAACTCTGATGTCCGTGAATAAACAGGGGGCTGGGAATGGGCACAATACCCTTGACTTGTCAGTCAAAAGCACACCACTCTCTCTCTTTTTGATTGAGGTGACCCCTAAATAATAAATAGACTTTTCATCATTATTTTCTTCAGGGAAATTTCCCTCCAGTCTCAAAAGTTCATCCAATCCTTCTGAGAATGTGAGGTGTGGTAAAATTATGTTGGGACGCTGATCTGATAATATAAAAAATGCCTGGGCCTCTATCTCCCATGAGCTATTAGAGAAAGAATCCTTCAATGGAGAATTTTTGCTAGAGAAGCACTTGGTAACTGAACTATTTATAAGCCCTTGTTCTTCATCAGTTTCACTTGGTTTAGAGTTGCTGATCAGCGTGGCATATTTAACAAAGGGTTGTCTCTGGCTTTCATCCTCACAGGTTACCTCGGTACCCTCAGCCTCAGAGAAGTTAACACTGTTGAACTGGTCACTAATACAAACAGAACCCTTTTCAAGATCTGTTGTTGAAAGTAGAGAGACCACAGTTGTTGGCACCATCTCATCTTTATTTTTCCATGATGTATCAACACTGATATCTTCTGAAATTGTTTCAGGCTCCAAAAGAAGAGGACCACATGTCACTGATGCTGTATGCTTGATAAAAAGATGCTCAAACGTTTCTGGCTAAAAGAAAACACACATTTTAAGGCTCAGTTATGTTAAAAAATTTTGCTTCATTATGTCATACTCGCAGAAATGGAAGTGTGTTAAGTTAGTAATAAAGGATGTAAGTCAACCACAAATTAACTAGTTTTTTACTAAAATACATATATCAAAAAGCATAAGGAAGAGCCCATTTAAGATAGCATTTGAAAGTGGGACAAGACGACTTAGACTTGAGTTCTTCCAATTCTACAACCATGAACAAGTACATTAACCTCTCTGCCTTTCAATTTCATCATCTCTAAAAAATGTGCTTCATGGTGTTGTGGCTAGAAATAAATTATTGTCTGCAAGTGCTTAGCTCTCAGGAAAGATTGGCTACTGTTATTGGAAAATGCTATCTTCTGAAGATACTTTCTTCCTAATATTTTGCAGCAAATTACATTCCCACAAAATTTTAGCCCAAAATTGAAAAAAGTGGATTATAATAAAATGAAATGACCAAAATAACTTGTCTAAAAACAGTTAAAATAACTGTATTGTGAAATGAGATATGGTATGAAAGTAAAGTAATTGTGTTGACTATTAAAAACTTATCTGCTGTATACTGAGCATCTGCTTGAGACTATCTGAAAATAAGAGCTAATAATATCATATGTTGAGAACAATGATGATGAAAGAGATGATCACAAACTGGTAAATTACTATTCTTTATAAATAACTTCATGTAAAAATATTTACTATGGACATGTGAAATGAAGACAAACACACAAGACAAATGTACATCATATTTTTTATAGAAATGATTATATCACAAAGAAAAATCCTGCCAAGCAACTACAAATCAAGAATCTGCGGGCAAAAATCTCAATTCATACAATGTAAACACATTGAAAAAATAAATGCAAAATAAAAAAAGCTGTTGATACATCACATTGAAAAATTAACACAACTAAATTAAGGGCTATAGAAAATGTGTTAAGCTTATATATCATACATGTCATTTAACTTGAATTTTACAATTTTTAAACTAATAGAATTCAGACTCATTGCTTGAAATAATGGTATACCCAGCTGTTCTTCATAATGGCAAGTATATTCCAGATACAATACAATTTATTTAGCAGAGTTTTATACTCTTAAGTAGAATATGCTAGTGATTAAAAACATAAAGGAATAAATATACCAAGCACAAAATATAATAAAATAGACTTATGTAGGTATTAAAATACTGCATATTAATTCAGACAAATACTGAATACAATTTTTCCTATTATTCACAATCATAATATATGAAGAGAAAACTGTTCCTATGTCTGTTTTTTTCCTAAAGAAATCTATAGTTTTATAATTTTCTTCAAATATTTGCTTGCCCGTTTTCTTTTTTCTTAAGGCTTCTCCTATATATGGACTGAACTGTCTTAAAATTTAAATGAACCTACATATTAAGATTGTCAAATAAAGGAATTAGATGCTATCAATACGAAACAAGGAATACATACAAAAAAACCCATAACCACAGTCAAGATCACATACGTCCTTCAAATGATGTGTTTGATATATTTCATGCTCTCTAAAATATCATAATCAGTAACTGTTGAAATCAAATACTGTAAATGCCTTCAAATGCATTCAGATAGAATATTTTACTCATACTTGATAAGAAATCTCATACTCATATACTATTGAAATATGTTTTGTCCGTGAGTTATAAAACTTTATTAAAAGTATATTCATTTTAAAAAATTTCATGATATGCATCTTTTTTAAAGATTTTAGAATAATCTGGGCACATATTAAATATGTGTTCAGTGGGCAGTAATTAAAGAATATCCTTTCATAATTTCACATTTAGATTTTACATTTCAATGACATCTATTAGTAGTCAAGAACGGAAGAAAGACACATTCTTCCTGTTTTTGTAGAGTTCTTTTCTATGTTCAAATAAAACTATGAGTAAAATCTAAATATAAGGGATCCATATATACATATATATACTTATATATAATAAATTTGAATACTGAGTTCATTAAACACAGTCTTTGGTTTGGTTTGAATGTGAGCAACACAGCGTAATTCGCGTGCTGAATTCATAAAACCAGCAAGCGGTCTGTTTGAAAGTAGAAAAGTCCTGTCCTCACCATGAACTATTTGTAAAAGCTCCAAAGAGTCTCTCTTTCTTGCATCACTGCCCATTTCCCTGCCTGCCAGAGGTCTTGGATGTTTTAGTGGAAGTCAATTAGATTTAGGCCATAATTAAACAAGAAAGCTGGATTAGAAGTTGATGTTCCCTTCTGATCTGGTCCGTCTGACCTGGATACCTAGGGTCATTCTTATATGAACTGTAACTCCCACTGTCCTGTGACCACCAGAAACACAACTTCAGGCTTTCTTTTAACTGAAACAGAAGTTAGCACTTAAGCCATTTTCAAGGATATTGAAAACTGAAATTCCCAGGCTGAACAAAGTTAGATATAAAAATGCCAGGAATGGCCGGGCGCGGTGGCTCAAGCCTGTAATCCCAGCACTTTGGGAGGCCGAGACGGGCGGATCACGAGGTCAGGAGATCGAGACCATCCTGGCTAACACGGTGAAACCCCGTCTCTACTAAAAATACAAAAAACTAGCTGGGCGAGGTGGTGGGCGCCTGTAGTCCCAGCTACTCCGGAGGCTGAGGCAGGAGAATGGCGTGAACCCGGGAGGCGGAGCTTGCAGTGAGCTGAGATCTGGCCACTGCAGTCCAGCCCGGGCTACAGAGCAAGACTCCGTCTCAAAAAAGAAAAAAAAAAAAAAAAAAAAAATGCCAGGAAATATTCAGAAGAACACCCGAATAGGCTGGTTTTTAGGCTGAGGTGTCTATAAAGGAATCTAAAATGGAAAACTTTGGACATAAAAATACAAACTAAATATTTTCACTGATTCTATACTTACAATCATTGTATTTTTAAAGCTATTTGTCAGATGTTGCAGTTTTAGAGTTCACCTAATTACAGCATTGTCTACTACATATTTGATGACATTTAATAGATATGTAATGACAGCAACAGCCATAATTTTCTTAATGTTTTATGACCAGGAATATGACAAATCAAAAGCCAGAAATCATGAATATTACTTTTAAACTTTAGATAATTTGAAAATTAATCATACATCCAAACTGAACTGGACTCAAATCTATATTTTGAACCCAAATTTACACATCTATTTTAAGTTCTAAATCAACATAATCCACCATATGTTAACTCTCAGAAGTTCAACTGAATTTTTTTTAGATTTGCTCCCCTTCTTCAAAATGTAAAAATCTTCTAATACTCTATAGACTGTTGGGAAGTTGGCACATTGGGTTCATCTGTAGTGATCATGATTAGACTTCAAAGAATGTCCGTTCTCTGTTTAGATAAAATAAAACAAAATAAGAAAGCAAAATAAAAAATCACTCACAAAGAAAAAGATAAAAGATTTCAAAAAACATTGTCTGTCAAGCATGGGTTCTGGACTATAAATTTTTGTGTTAGGTTACAATAATGCATCGTTTTGGGAAAGGGCAACATTTTAAACTAAGGTGGCTTCTCCCATTTTCTTAATGAATGTCTTCACATCACACTCTAAGGACAGCTTTAATAACCCCAGGAAGGGAAAAACTTACAGGGAAATAACAGAATAGGTAAAAGGAGAGAACAACAACGAGCTGGGAAAGTTAAAAGAGGGAGAACCAACAGCAATATAGGATAGTTTGGAACGAGAAAGAATAAAAGAGGAGAGCAGTGAAAAGAAAAATTAAAAAAAATAAAGAGAAAGAAGTGCTAAAAATGGTAAAGAATAGAATCACAGAGCCATTCATTACCATGGGTTTTTAAAATCTAGAAATAAGATCTGAGAAATCATATGGTCCAAGTGTCTCCCTTTTTTCTGACAAAGCAATTGAGGCTGCCAAGATCATTTGCTAAAGGTTACATGGATAATTAAAGTATAGGGAGGACCCTGACTTAGTTCTTTTTTTCTAGTCCAACAATCTTTCTATAACACAATGGAAGATGAAAGGTTGTCCCAAACACAAATAAGCAGAAGAACATGTTATTTGTTTTCCTTTACTACTTGCTGTGACAAAATTCAGCAGATTAATTTATACTCTCTCCTGGTTCCTCATAACCTGAGGGCCATAAGGAACAAGAAAATAAACAAAACTGAAGTTGTGTTTTTAGGGGAGTGAAATATACACTTCTAGGCCCAGTAATGTGCATTTCCGGGCATAGGGGAGATGGTTACTTCTAAACAGAACTTTTAACTCGAAAATGCACCAGCTCTTCCACACATTTGGAAGGCCATCTAGCAATGTTAGGGATGCTTCTGATTCAGATCTGTGAGGATGGTGTTCTGGGAGGCCACAGGTTGTTGAGCTGCTTATTTGGAGGCCTAGGGCTGGCTGGGGAATCTAAGATAGTTTTTAGATCCCAAGGAAAAATCTATTTCTTTCTAGCTTTAGCCCCACGAAAGGGAGTTGTTAAATGGAGTAAACTCTTGTGAAAGCTGGCATAAATGTAGACATAGCAGCATGGCTGGATAAAAACAAACAAAAAACAGAGAATGAGAAAAATATTGTAAAATAATTAAAGAATAAAAAGGAGTGGAACGAATTGAAAATGAATTAAAGAGGCTTAAAATATCTTTAAGGGAAAACCCAGGTGATTTGGATTTAGAAGAAATTTGACAAATTAGGCAGAAATGCTAAGGTAAAAAGGTGCAAAACAAAGTAAGAAAGGTCATAGTTCTTTTACACTCTAAAATTTGAACTGGAAGAAAAGCAAGGCTATTGAGTTAGCATAATACATTTTCTTACAACAAAAATTCAATCTGTGTTTAAGGTTCTGATTTTTAAGGTATAAACAGAAATGGTATTCTGATTCAAGATGGCAAACTGAACCGGTTTCTCTCTTGTCTCTCTAGAGATTCTGTTGGAATGGCAGTATGTAAATGAGTCAAATACAGACCCACCACAAAGAAGGCGATCTGAGAGGGCTAATGAGAAATGAGTGATTTTCATTCACTGCTAAAAGATAGAAAACAATTGGAAGAGTATAGATCAAAGAAGGTGAGCAAAGAAAGCTGAAGACCAGAATATATCCAGCTGCAGCTGAGGAGAAAGAAAATTAGCCCTGCCATATACAGCAGAGACAGTGTGTGAAGAAATCGCACGTAAAAACACAGGAAGAAAAGAGAACTATGACTGGAAACTGGGGCCTAATGGAAGTTCTATATATGGAATGGGGCTCTTCTACTCCTCTGCTGAACAGGGAAGAGCCTTCGTGTAAGAACTACCGTTCAAAACCAGACTGAGGGTTTGTTCTCAAAAATCGGGAGGAAGACAGCAGCCATGGAATATTGCTAGCTGAGAGCACATCTTTCCTCATCTGGCCAGACAGCCCTGCCTACTCACCCAGGGCAACAATCCCTGCCTATACACACTGCGCTCCCAGTCAGCCTGTCTACTGTTTCACTCCTAAACATGAAAGGAAAACAAAGGATTACCAGATATTGGGAGGAAAGTCTGAGATAATAAAAGAGAGGCCAAGATAAACAACAGGAACGTATGACCTAGAAGGAACACAGATAATTCAGGGTATAGAAGAAAAAAGAATTTTTAAAATAAAAGAACAAAAATCCTCGAATTTGTATTTCTAGCAACATTTAAGGAAATATGCATAAAACCAGAACAGAATACTCTGAGAAAGAATATTTGGAAATTTACAAAAATAATAGTATATAAAAATCCAACAGATACACTGGAAGAAGAGGGTATGACAAGGTCTCAGAATGTAACACACACACACACACAAAGCAAAGAAACAGAAAATATGAGATAAAAGGTAAGAAATGTGGAAGATCTATGCAGAGGGTCCATCATCCAACATATAGATTCTAGAAAGAGAAACAAAGAAACAAGAGGAGAGGAAATTATCAAAGAAATAATATAATTTCTTAGAATTGACAGGAGACATGGAATTGAAAGTCTCTTCAAAAATAACCACGTTAAATAAAAAAAGAACCATTCCAGATTCATCATTGAAAATTCAAAGCAACAAAAATGAGGAGAATTTTTTTTAATTTTAGGAAAGATTTTGAAAATCATGTTAGATATCTAGAAATTACAGATATCTATGAAAGAGTGCTTTCATAAAAATCAATATTCAAAATATCTGAATTTGGAGAACAAATTAAATACTTGATATAGAAATTATTACTTCCTTTAAAAAATACTATATTTGTATTTGAATTATTTTTAAAAACAATAGGCTCCTCTGGTCTGCTTTCTTTGCAATATACTGTGGGTTTTTTGTTTGTTTGCTTATTTATTCATCATTGGGTTTACTTTCACATTCTGGCTATTATGAATAATACTGCTATGAGTATTCATATAAAAGCTCCCATGTGGATTTGATATTTCATTTCTATGGAGTATATACCTAGAAATGGAATTGCTGGGTCATATAATAATTCTATGTTTAACCTTTTGAAGAACTGTCAGACTATTTACCAAAGAGTTGCACTATTTTCCATTCCCACTATCAGTATATAATTCTAATTTCTCTGCATTCTCACCAACACTTATTATCTGTCTCTTATTATAGCCATCCTACTGGGCATCTTGTGGTTTTTATTTGTGTTTCCCTATTGTCTAATGACACTGAGCATATTTGCATTTGTGCTTCTTGGCTATTTGTATATCTTCTTTGGAGAAATGCCTATTCACATCATTTGCCCATTTTTATGGTGCTAAAATATACATAACAATATTTACCATTTGAACTATTTTTAAGTGTATAATTTAGTGGCATTAAGCATATTAAGAAACATATTTTTAATATGGAACTGATAGCACAGGTATCAATTTGAATCAGACAGATCTGGATTTGAACCACAGATGTTACATGGACAGGCTGGGTGATCAAGACAAGCTACTAAACCACTCTGGGTCTCAGTTTTATCATCAGAAAATATAAGGTTATTAGTCCTATGAAATAATTAAATAAAATAACATGAATATGACGCATAGGGTAGATGGTAAATTTCCCTTTTCCTCTTTAGTAATATAAAGTGAGTTACATTATATTATTTTTCCTTTAGAAAGCATATTTTAGGCCGGATGTGGTGGCTCACACCTGTAATTCCAGCACTTTGGGAGGCCGAGGTGGGTGGATCGCTTGAGCCTGGGAGTTCAAGACCAGCCTGGGCAACATGACAAAACCCCGTATCTACAAAAAGATACAAAAATTAGCCAGGCATGGTGGCATGCGCCTGTAGGTCCCAGCTACCAACGGGGATGAGGTGGGAGGATCAATTGAGCCCAGGGTCCTCGAGGCTGCAGTGAGCTGAGATCGCAACGCTGCACTCCAGCCTGGGTGACAGAGTGAGACCCTGTCTCAAAAAGAAAAAGGTACATTTTAATTATTTAGGAGATTAAAACAACAGGCTAAATAGAAAAAAGTTAATGAATTTTACAAGATTTTTATCATTAATAAAATCTTTGAAGTTATATTATCCTTCACTCTTTAAATGTTCTATTATATTCCAAAACCTGATTTATTCCTAACAGTGTTATTTATGCACCTGGTCAGCCCTAGTAATAAACTAAGCATCTTGTGGGTTAGCTGTGCTTAAAAAATAAATTACAAGATTAGAAAGTCAAATATTTCCAGAGATTTTTAAAGTATCAGTCCTACAAATAAGAACATTCACACCCATGGTATTTTAAAAATCCTTCACATTTCTTTAATTTACCAGAACTTGAAAAAATGTGGCAATATTTCAATCTACTTGTATATAAGGTCTGTCAGATGACCTGTGGCAGCATTGTGCGCACCTCAGGGAGAGCAGGTGTGGCAGCAGGGTAGGACGTAGTCCTCAAGCATTTCCTGATTCAACCAACCTCCACCCAGTAGTTCCTTTGTGCCAGGCATTTGCTGGCAAAGGGAAAAATAATTTGGTGCAGGTTTAAACTGCATTTTGCTGATGTGGGCCTGAACATCTCATGGCCCTCCTGAACACTGAGAAGCCACTTCATGGTGGTCCATAGGTAAGATTTCAGAGCTTTAATGCTGAAGGGAGAGTGTTTCAGCCTCTTTTTAAGTGGCATTAAAAAGTAAGATGATCATTCCCTGAATTAATATATACTTACATAGTGAAGCTTTAGCAATTTTATTTAGATAAGTATTTAGGGTTTTTGACATAAAACCCTCATATTTAAGAAAATGTCTTGTAGTCTTCCTATTTCCATTTTGTGAATATGCTGGGTACTGCCTTCCACAGGACTTAGTGTTTGCAGGTGCTTAGCTGGACACCACATCTCTGCCTCAAAACCTACTTAATGATTGTTCATCTACCAGATCTTGACCCAAATGTAATTTGCTTAACTTTATTCATTCACCCCCACCGATAAGCCAGGTTCCCACATTATAAGTGTTCAGCACAATGGGACCCCTTCTTTCACAACATGTAGTTTACAACTGTAAGGTTGTGATTGGATCATTATGTGTTATATACATGTAACTAAATTTCTCATGTGCCCCATAAATTTGTACAAAAAATAGTAATGTTATTTCCATGATAAATGTATTAATGATTATCTTCCCCACTAAACTGTATACTCAGGAGCATACAGTATTTTTCTTTTCCTTATAATGCCAGGGCCTACTATAGTGTCTGGTATAGGATAAGTATTCAATCATATTGAATATATGGATGAAATGAATGCTATCACAGGTCATCTGACAGACCTTATATAAAAGTAGATTGAAATATTGCCACATTTTTTCAAGTTCTGGTAAATTAAAGAAATGTGAAGAATTTTTAAAATACAGTGGGTGCGAATGTTCTTATTTGTAGGACTGATATTTTAAAAATCTCAGGAAGTATTTGACTTTCTAATCACAACTACACAACATGTCACTGTATGAATTCATAATAAAAGATAAATGAGAGAAAAATATTTACTTGAAAAACTCAGCAACGCTGTTTAAATGAAAGGAGACTGCGGCTTAGTGAGCAACAGCACAGGTGAGGAGTGTATAGGAGTGTGGCTGGTTAGACCAGGCAAAATGAAGTTTCTATAAAAAGAATTGTTCATATATAAAACAACACTGCTGCTGCTTCTGAAGACAGGACATTCTTTCTCCTGCTGAGAAATTACAATTCAATCTTTGTCATTGTTCATTATGTCTACAATATTAGTGGTTTACTTATTCATTGATAAGCTGTAGAACAGTGTTTTTCTAACTGCAAATCATAGGCCACTCGAATGTTGTGAAATCAATTTAGTGTCTTGCAACCAGCATTTTTAACAAATAAAATAGAATTTTAAAACATTCTATTTCAAGCAAGTAGTAAAACTCTTTTGTGTATCTTCCATTTAGGTCTTGCGTATCTCTATCTATGGTGTACTAGGTTGAAAGGCAAAATGTATTTATACATTAAAAATGCCAAAACTGCAATTACTTTTGCACCAACCTAAGTTTTTTCACTGTGGGTCATGGTGAAGAAGAAAGAAAGAAAAAGAAGCCACTGCTATAGAGAACAGCTGCTATTAGAACAGGCTTCAATGCCAGACAAACTGGTAAGCTAATCTTGCCTCTAAAACAAGTTACCGAACCACTACGAACTTCAGCTTTCTCTTCTGTAAAATGGAGAGAATAACATTTGCCCCATAGGGTAACTGAAAGAATAATAATAGTAATATAAAATACATAAATATGTAAATAATAACTAATATTTGTTGAGACCTTACTATGTCACAAGTACCATCTTTTTTAGTATCCCAAACAACCTAATAAGGTAAGTAGCCTATTTCACAGAAGAGGAAATTGAAACATTGAGAATGTCAGTAAACATCTTAATAAATGTAAGAATATGTATCTCAGTGCTTTGCATATATACAACAGCAGGAGGAATACCACAAATATTTGTGATGGATAAAATACAGTCTTTGAAATCAGAGCACTATCCACAATAAATAAAACAATACAATGCTCTAGGAACTTAAAGGGGGTAGAAAGTCTTTTGAATTAAACTGGTTAAAGGAAGGCATGAGGAAAGAAGGGCCTAGAGCAAGATCTTCATATACAAGGAAGGCTCTGTGTAGGTGGATGGGAACAGTAAAGGTATCATCAAGGCCCACGGACAGGAAAAGTCGCATAGGTAGGTTGATAACAGATTGTAGAAAGAGGTCGTTGAGTACTATTAATAGCTTCAGGAGGCTTTAGTTTGTATCTTGTATTCAAAAGGAAATCATTGAAGACTTTTAACAAGTGACTAATGACAAAGATGCAATCACCGAACCTGGATAATAACCTCCCAATAAGTATTGTTTAAAAATTTGTGTATTTTGACTTGACTGAATTCTATCTTTCCAGTTATATGAGTAGAAAGCTAACCTTGCTTCAAGGGACATTATGAGAATTAATAAATCATTCAATAAACTTTAGAGCTTTCTGAAAAATCCTACTATAGAAGTAAATACAAATTATTTTATTATAGTTGACTAACTTTCATAAAATACTTGTACTTGAAAGGAACTTCTGCATAAATGTAAGTTTTATTATGATTATTGCACTTTTCAGATTGTAATATTTGAGGATCATATAATTTTCTAATTTATTTAAATGATTATGGAGCTAATTATTGCCATTAAAAATATTGATTCCAGCCTTTTGCCTAAAGACAGTTTATACCAAAAAAAGTGTATCCAAGTATCTGTTGTCCATCAGATTGACCCTTAACTTTATAATATTTATTTTATTATGTGCTGTGACACAGAAGCAACATATGTATATTGTGAACTCTCATACGATAAACTATGCACTGAAATTTGTTTCTTCCTGATTTCAAATCCCTGCATCCCGCTATTCTTGAAAATATAAAATAAACATACATATTAAGATGAACTGAATAAAATATGAGCTTTTAAATCTCAAAAAAGCTTAATGCTCTATAAGTCATATGGCATCTAGAATACAATCTTATATATTCTGGGTTAAAAAAAATTGAAAAAGCAACCTTCTGAAAATTAAGTCCTTGCGCCCAGGAACAATTCTTGGGGTTCGGAACATCTTCCCAAAACAGCTTTTTCATTCTGCAAAGGATAAACAGGGTGTCAAAAATAGAGAAAAACATTCATATTGAAAATGTGAACAGTTAGTGAATAGACAAGCTAGAAATTAGTCCACCAGATCAACTATGCCTCTGTAGGGTCAGATGCATTTTCACATGCTAGCCCATGAAGATTTCTACCAAATTTTTATCTAGACCAAAGTCGAAAATCACAGCAATAATAGAAATAGCCAATACTTATTGAAAGCCGTGTGCCAAGCACCATGCTAAACACTGCATAGATTTCTCTCAAAGAAACTGAAATATTAAAAATGGCCACCAAGTGGGTACCAGAAAAAATTCCACTTGATGTGGCCCCATCAACTCACTTAACTAAAAGATAAATTCAGATTCTAAAATCTCCTCTCCCTCTTTTTTGCCTGAAGACAATGGTTTCTACAGAGATTTGGCATGTGTAAAATAACCACACTGGACTTCTCAGCACAGAGATTACCTTGGCACCCATGCCACAATCCATGGAACTCAGTCATTTGCCTGACAAACCAAGCAGACTGGAGCCACACAGTTCTGATTTCTAAAAAGCAGAGTGCCTGCTGATCATAAATGAACTGACAGCTCCAGGTCACCACTAAAAGGCTACTTTTACCACCTACTTCACCACAAAAAGTCCTTGACCCAAACTGCAGAACTCTGAAAGTCATTTTTGCCACCTCCAAGAACATACTGCTTAGGATTTCCTATTATAAGCTTGTTGTTTTCTGAATGTACATACATTAAAAAAAAAAAAAAAGAAACTAAATTCTTCCTTGAAGTTATGTTGTCCTTGACAGAACAAGAGCATCACCATCATGGACAAGCACCTCATTTTAAAATTCACCTTAATCAAAAACCACCTAAATCCAAAGGGCATCAGCCTAATGGCTAAGGTCAGCATGACCATAAATGACAAATAACATCTCCAACCAGAAACATTCCATCCTCCCTGACCAGAGACATTCCAGCCCTAAGATAACCTCCCCTCCTCCCAGAGACATTCCAACTCCACCATAAACTTCTCCCTCACACATAAACATTCCAAGCTTGTGATAAGCCCCCTCACCCTAAAACCAATATATACTCTTAGTCTGTAAGAGAAAGGGCTTCTGACCAAAATTGGCCAGAAGTCCCTCTCAGGTTTTATCTAAAGAAAACCTGTCTTTAACTGTTAAGCTGCATTTTGTGTTTCTTTCCTCATTCTTTAACTCTTACAGTCCTAGCAAAATGGGATGCCATTTCCTGACAACAGGCCTTTCCTTTTTATGCTATCTTAATTGTATACAGACTACATATAAAAGCACTTAGAAGACTTTAATATTCCTGATTTAGAAGGTTTTAAATCAGGGTTTGAATATGCTTAAGGACTTTTGCCTTAAAGATTCTTAACCTCAAGTACAATACCTTTGGCGCGATATTAATAATGTTCCAAGCAATAAGATGGAAGAGGAAATAATTACTGGCACAATCACATATAAACCTGCATCATTCTGGTGTTTTTCAGTATTATCTGAAAAAGAAATACAATTTACACAACTCAGAAACTTGAGGAAATATTAATTTCTTTCTGTATCAAAAATTATAGTAGACATTTTCTGATTTCATCATAAATCTCTATTACCTTCAAAACTATAAAAATAAAGAACAGGAAGATAAAAATATGTTGTGATCACATTAACAAAATACTATTTTGTTCAGCATCATATCTACTGTAAATTAGCAAAGTATTTTTTCAAATTTATTCATTTGTCATTCCTCTCTATCTGATCATGTTTACGTTATAAGGGGTCAAGGTGTTAAAACTGTTATGATGACTGTCTCAGTATCTACTCCTGGAGGACCCAACCTTCCACACCTGCCAATCTCTATCTTGCTCACTCCACACACACTGATTTCCTTGCTATTTCTTGAACCACCAAGCATCCCCACTCTTTAGGGGCTCTTCACACACTGTCCCTTTGCCTGGAATGCTTTTGCTATTTGTACAGTTATGTCTTCACTGAACATCATTGATAGGCTCTTGGAAACTGCAATGTTAAGTGAAATGGCAATGTAAAACAAACCTTTTTTTTTTTTCTCATCAACATTATAATGAAACTACCTTGAACAAAATGATGTTATTCAAGGACCTCCTGTACGTCATGTTGCATAAAGTTGCAGTTTCCAAGAATCTATTGACAATATCAAGTAGGGTCTTACTGTACTTGCAAGGTTTTACTTGAATATTATCTACCTCCATAGAAAGACCATTTCTGGCTATCAACTAAAATGCCACATTTAATGTCATCCCTTTATCTTGCTTTTATATTCCTTCATGGCACTTATTTCTATCTGACATTATATAATTATTTATTGCCCATCACTGTCAATTAGAGCACCAGTATTTAAGATCCATAAGGGCAGAAACTTATGTTCATGATTCAATCCCCAGTGCTTAGAACAATATTCAGTTAATATCTGTTGAATAATACATGTATGAATTTTTTAAATGATTTTTATTCTAACACTAGATGAAATGTTTATCTCTTGAAATATCATTGCTAGGTTGCTTAGATTTGAAGACAATTTAAAAAGTAATAACAAAATCAAAATGTTGGTATTCCAAGTACAGTAAGGTGAATCAGAAATATAAGAGGCCCAGTGACTTTATTTCTATAGCTCCAGTTTTATTTTTAGAGGAAAAAAATATTTCCTTTGGAACCTCACCATGAAAAATCTACAGAAGACTCTGGACTCTTCCATGATTCTATCAGAAAAAGAATAATCAGATGGCAATATTACTACTGACAAATTAGGCACACACATTGGTATAAAAGGAAACTAAAATTATGATTTTTACCTTGAGTGAAACTATTAATTATCTTTGGTTTTCCCACTCCTTCCATAAATATTGGGTAAAGACTGAACTGGTACTTCTCAATGGGGATAAAATGATCTGAGGAGAAAAATACATAAAAGGCTCATTTATACATAATTAACAGTAGAGTTGAACATACATTTTAAAAAAGAATTAAAGTGACTATCCTATATTTCCAAACATAGAAATTACTTATTATTTATGGATTAAATTATCAAGGGAGTTTCAAAACACACTTAAGCACTTCTAATCATCTAGTAATGACAATAGTTTTCCAAATATTTTTCTAAAAAGTCTTACCCAGAGACAGAAGATTGCAATTTTTCAAAGCCATGTTCCAGTGATAGCCAATTTGTTCAAGGGCAGCGTGTATGAGCTTTTTCTTTCCTTCATTTCCTTTCCCAGAGCAATATGTTCTACTACCTCTCCCTTACCCCCAAAGTGGGCAATATTCCTTTTTTTTATAGGAATTCAACTTACTTAGTTTCCCCATTCCATTCAAGGTAGCTGGGAGACTAAAGTCTTGTGAAATCCTATGCAAACAAAATGGTGGTAGAGACCACAAGACCCTTTGCAATATCTGGGATTTTGATCCATGGAAAATGACCAACCCTATAGCAAAGCTCCAGATGGATCGATCCATGATTTTCACAAATGCTAATAATATATGAATATTCTAGAAGAATATATCCAGAGGAAGAGAGATCTCTGTGAAGCCTAAATTTTATGTCCTCATGTTTTAAAGAAAAGCACAGAGAGTAGCCACCTGGGCAGCAGTGGTGATGAACTAAATTCAGTTCAACAATTTGCAAATAAATGTACCCTGATGCTAAATTCTAGGTCCCTGATATAAAATAATGGTATGAGTCCTTAGTATGATATTGTATAATAAGATCATAGCAATCCTTAGCCTCCCTAGTTAACTTCCCTCAATCCTTACTCAGACTTAGAAATGCTGTCTTGTGCACTTATACTTTGTACTTGACTCACCTCCTGGGATAACTGGTCTACCTTTAGAAGAATACCCTGGTCTAGGTCACCCAGTTCTAGCTCCTCTGACCAGGCTAGCATTCCCACTCATTGCTAGTGGCCTTATAAGGTGGTACACAGTTTGAGGAAACAATTTGGCAGAAGATATCAGAAGCTATTAAAAAATGATTTAAGAAAAGATAAAGCTGGAAGCAACATAATCTCAAACAGTTTAAGTAGACTTTGGAATAAAATGCTATACCACTAAAAACAATGGTAGAAAAAATTGAGGAGAAAATTGACATGATATGATATCCCCTGTATAAAATATTAAAATGAGAAAATGTCAAAGGAAATATAATTAGTCTGGGTCTGGTGGCTCATGCCTGGAATCCCAACACTTTCGGAGGCCGAGACAGGAGAATTACTTGATCTTAGGAGTTCAAGACCAGCCTGAGCAACATAGTGAGACCTTGTCTCTACCAAAAAAAAAAAAAAAAAAAAATTAATTAACTGGGTGTGATGGCATGTGCCTATAGTTCCAACTATTTAGGAAGCTGAGATGGGAAGATAGCTTGAGCCTAGGAGGTAGAGGCTGCAGTGAGTCATGTTCGCTCCACTGCACTCCAGCCTGGGCAACACAGAGAGACCCTGTCAAAAAAAAAAAAAAAAAAAAAAAAGAAAGAAAGAAAGAAGAAAAGAAAAAAAGAGAAAGAGAATTAAATGTTTTGATAAAGGTTATAGGATTATATGTATTAGGATGGTACTATCATCTATATTTTTGAAGTTTTCATTAACTGGTTATATTAATTGAATTAATAATCTGTAGTGTCATATAATCCATGAGAGCAACTCACTAAAGTATAGTAAACTTACCATGGATATAATACTTCTTAACAGATGAAGAGATTCTAAGCCATTTTATTTCTCCATCTTCATTAAGATTTTTCCACTCAACAATAAAATACATTAGCTTGTAATCACTGGGTGATAGTATCCAGGAAAGAATCACACAACTGCTGTTTAAAGGATAAGCACTGAGTGACTGCACGATATTTACTGAGGGGAAAAGAAGGAAATCAATTTTTAAATTAAAAATTAATAAAAAATATACTAATACTTTTGAGGAACTTATAACCTACTAAAGAAGGGGATAAGGAAGAGAAGACAGACAATTTACACAAATAAATATAATACATGACAATTATTTTTGTATCATGAGAGTCATTTAAACAGAGATATGGGAATATATGATATTGAAGAGAAACATGGTACTACCTAAAACCTTAAAAAAGCAATTTTGTGATGTATTCGAAAAGGCATTCTCATATGGAATACTGCACAAGCCGATTAACCATCCTCTCCCACGGATGGAGTGATACTCTCAAAGCACAAATCTTTTCATTTTAACACCATCTGTACAGCATCCCACTTAAAAGCCTCCAGCAGATCTCTACATTTGAGGGTAAAATTCCTATCATGCTTACGAGGCCCTGAGGGCCAAGTCTCAACCTACCTCTCTGCCTTCCATGATTTTCCACACCAAAGTCACCTTTGTCTTTCTTTATTTTCTATCATGTGCCCTTGACTTTTGATCTGGCTGATCGTGTTAGCAGCCAATGCTTTCCCTGCCCTCCCCTACATCTTTTGGGGAAGTTTAATTCCTACTCACATTTCAGATTTCAGTTCAGTACCACTTCCTCAAGGTGGCTTCTCTGAATCTCAATGCCAGGTCAGGTTCCTTTCTTTCCTTTCATAAAATTATATTCCTTTCCTGTAGGCCCTTATCTCAGTTTGCAAATAGACATTCACTTATATGATTATTTCATTAATACCTGTCTTACCTCTTTGGCTCTGGATGCTTCAACCATTATAGTTTCTCTCACATTACAATTCCCACTACCTACCCAACTGAGGCATTCTACAGATACTTCTAGAATATATATACTTAGAAAATGTTAAGCGTAAAACATTGAACTGGGTACTATGGAACTCATAAGATGCTTACACTATACATACAAAGGTAATCATAATGTAAAACAGGACATAAAATACTTTAAGAAAGACAGGATGGACTCTGAGATTTAAAGAAGAGAGAGGGCATATTCAATTAAAGCAATAAGCAAAGATTTCAAGAAGGAGGTAACACTTCGAAAGGCCTCTATAGATTGGTAGAGACACAGAAAATTTGTGTTTTCCGTTAAAAATTTACATTTTGAATATGTAACCTAGAGTAGAAACGCCTATTGAAAGTGGGTCTCAATTCTCTGATTAATCAGATATATCAAAATTAATGCAAGGAGGTTTGTCACTCACATTAAATGAAGTCCATAGTAATTTTAAGTCTCAGCAATTAACCTGCATCCATATGTCATGCTATTACTATTTTACATAGTGTTAAATATATGTTTAATATGACATAAACTTATTTTTACATATTTATATGCATGTATGTGTGAATATAAATATATACATGTATATGTATATAGGGAGAGAGAATTATTGACCTAAAGATCTCCATTGGTCCAAAAGATTTAAGTATTAGATTCACTAAAACATTCTCATATATTATAATACCATTACAACAATGTTCTCCCACATGAAAACTCAAGGACTGTATTACATGATCATTGTACAATGTACTTTGTTATTTTTCCAGACAAAGGAGAGATGAAAGGTGAAAGAGAGACTTTCAGATGCAGAGAATTGCAGGTTGCTTGAAAGATAATTTAAAATAGGAGAGTTTGCAAAAGTTAAATATTAAAAGAGGCAATGGACTACTACTCTGTACCTCTTCTTACCTTTGCTCATAGGCCATGAAAAGGTTAAATTAAAATTTGCAACAGAAGCACCAATTGAATTGATGGCCAGAACCGTAACAGTGTGTGCTTGCTCTGTCCACAGGAAAGTGAATTTAGTGTGATTTCCCACATCTTCTGACCATGTTCCATTGCAGGAAGTATGATGGTTTATCACATATCTCTGAACACTGCACAATGAGTCATTTTTCATCAGGGGCTGTAGTAAATATAGAAATTGATTAGTTTAAGGGCTGCAGTGCTTTTTATACTAACTGAGCTCACATAACTCTCATTCTACATTTCTCATTAGGAGGCAGGGGCCAGATCAGGGCAGGTACTATTACAAGGCTGAGAGACTGGGGAAATGGATGGGATAGAGTCTGCCTCTGCCACAGTCTCCATGAAGGTATCTGGATGGTTATAGAGCATAGCAAACTTATTTTCCCCTTTTTGAGGTTTTTTCCTAAGGCCCAGAGAATAAATCATTTGAAGATAATAAAGTAGGGATATGATCAAGACACTTTTCTACCAAGAAGTTTCACTCTAATTTTAGAGAAATGAAAGACTGATAAGGGGTAGAGAGTTTTCTAATCTAAAAAGCAAACAAGGAATAACCCTCAGACAATGAAAAGCAGCAAGAGGAGCTGTGAAGGTGTTCATCATCATGTATTAATCAGAGTAAGATTTGTCATTCATTTTCCTTTCCTCTGATATGCTTGGAAGATTATCTAGAACATAAGAATGTCTGCAAAGGTTAACGAGTAACAGAGGATATCAAAACAGTGTCTATGGCACCCCAGCATTTCTGTCATATAATTAAAACATAATAATATCAGGTCATTAAGGATACCAATGTAAAATAGGTATCTAGTTCAATTCTATTCTTATGTTCCACAGAGGTTAACAATGTACCCCATTTCCCCAATCAACTTCACCTGTGGCAGGTAAGATTAAATGCTGGCAATCCCTTATAAAGCCAGAGAAGGCTGGACTGTATATCATAGACTAGAACAGTACATCTCAATTTCTTGCCAGTTAGATGCCTCTAAGGCAGAGAAAAATAAACACATATACATGTATCCCTGCCAAGAATCATCTGGATAGGTTGGAAGTAAAATTTTAGCAGCCACCCCCAGAAAGAAACGTCTCAAAGTTATGTAAATTTTGCATTTTATTTGAAAATTCTATGTCAGTTTTAATGAATACTTTTTTTGGTAACCATCAAGTAAGAGAATGTTAAACTTCCTTACTTTCTGGTACTACAAGATCCTCCAGGCTAATCTCGTGTATTTTCTGCCCCAACCCTAAAATTAGACATTTCTCCAAATAGCCCTTGTTTCTGTTATTGAACGATGGTATTAGAAATAAGTCTGGGCACATGCCTTACTACTGGATTTTAGGCCCTCTTAGCTTACAAATCATGAAAAGGTACATGCATCCTAAACCAGAATCTATCTATATCTATATTAAGCTATATATAAGTTCATACTTATATCCCAAACTCTAATTCATTGCCACATGTATCATCCTGTGTTTGTGTGTAACCTCCCAATCCAACAGTGAGAAATCTGGGTCCCACCGTCCACCATCCATTTACTTGCTTGTCCCCTTCCAGTGTACATGTAGAGCAGGACCATAATTGTTAGCCCATAGCCCTGTGAGAACTATATCAACTAGACTACAGTGCTTATGTACAGTTTCTTTAGCCTTTAGTCCTAAGATCCACACATTTCCAACAACTCCCCTAAAGTTCCAAAGTGGCCTTTTCTCCCACCACCTTCAGTGAAGTTGCTTCATACGCTTATAATACAAGTAGATTCCTTTGTCACAGTCTACAGTCAATCCTGGGATCCTTCAACCTCCTAAATGATTTTTTTTTTAATCTACATGCATTAAGATTCACTCTTTGTGCTATGAAGTTCGAGGAGTTTTGGCAGATGCATAGTGCTATACACCCACCATTTCAGAAGTACACAGAATTGTTTCATTTTTGAAGGATATCTTAGTTGCCTCTAATTTGGGGTGATTATAACTAAAGTTGCTTAAACATTCATATGCAAGTTTCTATGTAGACTTAAGTTTTCAAATCACCTGAGTAAATACCGAGGCTGCAATGTTGCATCATATGGCTGGTAAGGCTACATTTAAATTTGTAAGAAATTACCAAACTGTCTTCCAAAGCGGCTGTCCCATTTTGCATTTCCACCAGCAATGAATAAGAGTTCTTGCTGCCCTGCATGCTCACCAGCAATTTGTATTGTCAGGTTTTTTTTTTTTTTTTTTAGCCATTCTAATAGGTGTGGAGTTGTATCTTGTTTTAATTTGCAACTCTTTGGTGATGAATGATTTTGAACATCCTTTAATATTCATATTTGTCATCTGTATATCTACTTTGGTTAGGTTTTTCTTCAGATACTTGGTTTTTCTTTTTTTTTTTTTTCATTTTAATTGCTTTGTTCTCCTACTGTTGAATCTTAAAGATTTCTTTGTGTAATTTGGTTATAAGTCCTTTATCAGATGTGTGTTTTTGCAAATATTTTCACCCAGTCTGTGCCTTACCTTTTCATCCTCTTAACAGTCTTTCCCAGATCAGAAGTTTTTAATTTTTTTTGAAAATCAATTTATTTATTTATTTTTTTATTATTATTATACTTTAAGTTCTAGGGTACATGTGCATAGCGTGCAGGTTTGTTACATATGTATACTTGTGCCATGTTGGTGTACTGCACCCATCAACTCATCAGCACCCAGCAACTCGTCATTTACATCAGGTATAACTCCCAATGCAATCCCTCCCCCCTCCCTGCTCCCCATGATAGCCCCCGGTGTGTGATGTTCCCCTTCCCGAGTCCAGGTGATCTCATTGTTCAGTTCCCACCTATGAGTGAGAACATGCGGTGTTTGGTTTTCTGTTCTTGCGATAGTTTGCTGAGAATGATGGTTTCCAGCTGCATCCATGTCCCTACAAAGGACACAAACTCATCCTTTTTTATGGCTGCATAGTATTCCATGGTGTATATGTGCCACATTTTCTTAATCCAGTCTGTCACTGATGGGCATTGGGTTGATTCCAAGTCTTTGCTATTGTGAATAGAAGTTTTTAATTTTAATAAAGTCAAACTTACCAGTACTCAAAAATTAAAATAAAAAACCCCACAATGATGGGGGCATGTCAAAGGAACATGAGTCCATTAAAAGAGCTCCCAATGACTGAAGCAGGAATATTTTGAGCAACAAAATAAAGTAGTATTGGATTTTGACCCAAGTCTAAAATAAATGTTCATTGTCCATACTAATATAAATAAATGATTGAATAAATAAATAAATTAATGTGAGAGGACAGACCAATCTCCCATGCAGAAGAACACTAAATAATGTGTGTAGGTCCTCTACCTTCAAGTAGGTGGAATATAGCTCCTACTCCTTAAGCATGGGGACTTCATTTTTAAAACTAAAGTGGAGAAAGGAGAAAAAAGAGTAACTTTCCAGTGGGAAACCAGACAACACTACCTCAGCCAGACGAGCAAGGTGAACATCAACCATGATGAGTCACATTGGTAGAATGTATCCTTAATATGATGTGATGGACTGGCATTTTACATCTGCGATCTTCCTCCCCCAAACCCATAACCCTAATCTAATCATGAGAAAACATTAGACAAAACCCATTTGATGGAGATTCTACAAAATACCTGACCAGTACTTCTCAATTGTGTGAAGTTTATAAAAACAAAGAAGGTCTAAGAAACTTTTACAACCAGGAGAAGCATAAGGAGGTATGACTACTAAATGTAATCTGCTATCCTGGATGGAATCCTGAACCAGAAAAAGAGCATTTGGTATAAGCTAAGGAAATTTGGATTTGAAATAAATTACAGATGAGTTAATGATGACATATCAATCTTGCTTAATTAATTGTAACAAATGTATCACACTAGTGTAAGATGTTAATACTAGAGAAAACTTGGTGTGGGAATACATAGGAATTCTCTGTACTATCTTTGCCACCTTTTTGTAACTCTAAAACTGCCTTAACATAAAGTTTAATATTTCTGAAATGCCAGAGAAATGATTTTTTTAAGTGCCATACTTATCCTGTGGCCTTGTGGCTTACTCCTTAAGCAAATCTTATCCCAGTTTAAGAAGCATAGACTTGGAGAACCGTAATCATTGAACTATTATCTCAGTTTAGGAAACCACAACAAAACAGCACAAAACAAAATTAATGAAAGGCAATTTGATTAATATAAGGCACTCAAGTTTCTGCAAAGATGGTAGATTAGCAAGGGTACTGTCTCCCTCCCACACATCATCCTTAAAGAAACCACAGAGCTTTGATGTCCAAAAAGACAGCCACTGGCCACTTGCACCCATTTAAATTTAAATTAATTAAAATTAAATAAACTTTAAAATTCAGTTCCTGAGTCACACTAGGCACATTTCAAGTGCTTAATAACGATGTGTGGCTAGTGGCTACTATATTGGACAATGCAGATATAAACCATTTTCATCATTACAGAAACTTCTATTGGCAGCACTGCTGAGGAAATGTGGAATTCATGATATGAGGAAAATATAAGAACTGTCTGGAGAAAGACAACTGTTTTGTTCTAGAGTATGTTGCGATGGGAGAAGGTATCTATAGCCTAGGCCAAAGGGCTGTTGACTACAGCTCTGAAAGGATAAATCAAAGATAAAGAAAAGCTACTTAAATTCTGCTCAAAGCTGGCCCTACCACAAACATAGGAACATCACTGCCTGTCCCTCACTGTAGAAACTTGCAGATATCTAGAGCACTCCCATGGAGATAAAACCAAAAATATGAGAAAAATAATCTGTCGGGCAAGGCTGTTGTTTCTTATTCAGCAGTGCCCCCTTCTGCGGTGGGTTCAACCGCCCACTCAGTCTCTCAGAGTACAGGCCCTGAATTCCCCGAGAGGTGGAGATATGTATGAAATGTTCAGAATACAATAAATGTCTCATAAATGTCTGTCAGATCTTAACGCTAACTTTAAGTCTGAAATATTAAAATGTGTTGAAGGAATTGTTTGCTAGAAAAAGAAAAGAGAGCAATAAAAAAAGAAACTAAATTTTTTAAAGACAGCAATAATAAAAGAAATGAAATAAGATAAAATCATAAAAAATTATTTTAAGAAGTATTGAAATGGAAAAGTTTAGAAATTGCATTGATTATTAACCAAATGAAATTATAGAGTAACTGGATTTAGAAACCAAATGAACATAAATTCTTATATACAACAACTTTTACATAGGCTTTGGTCTTTCATCAGGAAACCATTTTCAAACGTGTGCTCATTCAACCTTGGGTATTAAACTTACAATTCACATTTGGAGTGACAGAAATACTATTTGACTTCATGTGTTGCATTCCCAAATCAATCTTAAATTTGGCATTTACTGACCAAATAAACCATTCACTTGAAATAGAAATCAATTCATTTGGGAAAGGATACTTTGAAAATTACTAGGCTACACAGCTATCATATATGGGAATATCCACTGTTTATATGCCATCACATAAATGGAATACTCTGTCATGTGTTAGATGCCCTTGGGGTTTGTGGGGAAGGTGACATTTACACTGTTCAGAATTAAATATGAATACAATTTTTAGACTACAAGAAACATTACGTATCATCTAGTTCAATCTTACATTTACACAGATGAGAAAACTGAGGCCCAAAGAGTCTAAGTGTAACCTTGCCAAAATAGTACTGACATAACTACAGTACGTGAAGCTGAGAAGAAAATGAAAGTCTCCTAACACTATGCCAGTGCTTCAGCCACTGTACATCTTAGCTCTCTGCAAATATATCTCATAAATGAAATGAAAATACAGGATTGCTGAGCTTTCCAAAGATTAATAACAGGATTATGGACCATGAAGTAAATTTTTTAAGAGTATAAAAATACAATTTAAGAATAACGTTAAAATTGGGAATACCTTCCAAAGTAAAGTCACATTTCTCTCCTTTTTCATAGTATCTCCATTAATTATTCTCCAAAACTCAGGTCCTCTCATAGGAACTGCAAAATGACAAATTGTGTGTGTGTTTTTGAAGGAATCTTTTTCAGCCATATTTGAAGCATACACTTATGTACTTTCAAAACACATTTACAAAATCTCTGCAGACCTTTTATATCCATGACAACTGTGTAGGCTGGATTGCTCCAATTACTCCAAAGTCCCAATCCATCTGACCTCTTACAGCGCACCTGAACAGCATAAACTGCACAGAAGTCTGGAACTGGGAGACTGACAGATTTTGATTTTGCATCATAAACGTCATACATCTATAAAATAAGTCAAAGCATTAGATTGCTCATTACCAACACATATGTATCTAAAGGGCCCTGAAGTACATTTATTTTAAATTTTAACACTATTCCAAAATTAAGAGAACTGATTCTGTGTTTTCTGACTTCAGAAATAGTCACAATTAGGCTAGGATTGTAAACTCCTTCAAGTCAAGGATTTTCTTATTTATCTTGTCACACCCTTGCTAATGACAAGATTTTGAACTGGTTTACTTGCAACCTTGTTTCCCAAATACTCTCTTATCCTACTACTAATCCCTGTCCACTAATCCTCTACCCACAAAGACGTTCTAAGAATTTAAACCTATTGGTTAGATAGGACCGACTGTAGCAAATCGCTGATATTCAGTATCCTTCAATAGCAGCTAAACTGTCACATTTGTTTTAGTTGATATCATTGTGATCTAATGATATAATAAGGGTTTCTGATATTTCTAGGTCTTTGCAGGCTGCCATCACAAAGCTGATGTGAAATGCCATCATAGGCACCCTTGCCACTATGGGAATGATTCTGTTTGTTTGAAAAGCAGCTTCTCCCAAAATGTATTCCATCAAACATGTATGTACTAAAAGACATTAACAGATGTTAGAGAAACAACAGTTCCTTGGAAAAAACTAGTTTGGGGAACATGAAATGAAATAAGGTCACAAATTTTTCTTTAATGAAGGACCTCTCCAAACCTTGAATATGTAATATGTATACTGTGACTACACAAGGAAGATACAGTGATACAGGGTTTCCTAAACTGATTTAACCATTTAATCTTTTTCTAAGGAACATAATATAAGACCTGTGTTCTATAAAACACACTTCAGGGAATGATGGATTTCAGGAAACTTTGTTCTTTAAAAAGGTTAGACTTAGGCAAATCTATTTAATGAAAATAGCTACAGAATACAAGAGAATGTACTTTTATGCCAATAAAATTAATCTAATGCAATTGAACTCTTAAATATTATAAAAATAGCATTTAATGAGGAAAGCTGAAGTTCTAAGTAAAAGGTACCTTCCATTGTATTTCTTTTCCACTCAAACCATAGCGAATCTGGAATTGAAGGTTATTCTCTGGAAAGACTGGCTTTTCCCAAGATATTTTCAATAATCCAATGTTTTTAATAATTTCTGCTTTCACACTGGATGGAGGCAGTGGCTTCACTAGAAATTTTTAAAACAGTTTTAAGTGATGGCAATTTAAATAGTAATAATGCCTAAAAACATTGTGTTATATTTTCATACCTCTATATTCATCAAGCAATATCTTCTTCATAACTTTCTCACTCATTATCTCATTTATTTCTCTATTACTTTATGTGATATATTAAAAGAGGGATTTATCACTATTTTGCAAATAAAGACTTGACTGAAAAAAGTCAATACATTATCCATGTTACTCAGCAAGCTAACAGTAGTACCTGATTAGAAATTGAACCATTGGCTCTGCATGCAAAAGACACCATACTGAACCCATGCTAAATATCAATAACAAACGGTTCTCCATTGAACTTTAATTAAAGGAAAAAAAAAAAAAATCATGGACTGCATCAACTTCCACGTGAGTGTGAAACTCTTATGCTGATGTATATCATTAAATATTTCTAGATCAAGGTCAGAGATAGTATCTCAGAGCAAAGCCTTGGTTTTCTATAATCTGAAGGAAACAGGCTTTTAACGGGCAGTAATAGAGGCAAAGATGATCTGAATAGCAAGTGATTTTTAAAATAGATTCATATATACATATGAATCTATTATATATATAGGAATCTATTTTAAATATATATATATACATACACACATATATATAAAAGCAAGTTATGTAGGCATAATGTAAAAATCACAGAAATGCAAAGAAAAAGGTTATCTTCCCTGTTTTCCTATCACCTTTTTATGATGCTGCTTTCAGAGCTAAAGTAAAAACTTTAGCTTAGGCTTAGATTCACTACGTAAGTTTTCCCCAAGTTCTTAATTATTAACTTTGAGGGCCACTCTTTCTGATGACAATATGGAAATGTGGCATATTTTAAACTAAAAGCCTGAAAGCCCAAGCATAACAGTGTGTCTCTGAAGCCCTAACTCTGTTATGACTCCAAGCATCAATTTTATGATGCATACTACATTTACATAGTCATGTCTTGATTATCTGTACTAAGAGTGGAGGATTCCATTTAGAGGACATATATTCAGTTGGTATGCCAAAACAGTTGTTAAAAATATTAAGTACATCCATACCAACTGGTAAAGAGCTGCTCTCCTGAGGAACATCTCCTCCAGAACTGCTCAGACTGGATGCCCTCCACACCTGCCCATGACCCAGAACCTAAAAGGTCGATGCCCGGTACAGCAGAGGCCTCCAGGATTGCAGTTGGAATGGCCCTCCTCTTGGTCATTATTTTGACAGTCACCCCTTCCAATGGACAATCCAAAGTGAGAGATGGCCGTTGGTTGGAGTATGCAGAAAACAACTGCAGCAGCAAAAAGGGAAGCCGAAGGGCTAATGTATGAAACCATCCAACCAAACAACCACCACCAACAAAAAGAAACCTAAATAACCCAAACCATAACTAAGGCCAAATGTCGACACTCTGTGTAAGAAAAATTAAGAGAGTTCCAGGGTTTACCTTCTTGATTTATTTCCCCATGTCTTATAAACCATACTACTGTTATGATTCACAGGGAAATCATAACACCTGGATTGGCACAATATGGGTGTTTATTATTCTCTTGCTCCAAGTCTCACTTGCCAAAAACCAACACTGTGTAAAGGTATAGTCTCCCTTTCATACGGTATTTTAAAATCATTTTTAAGCAATCAACAATAGTAGTTTTTACTGTTGAAAACAAAAATACCTAAACTTTTTCCTTTGTGTAAAGTTTGTCATGATGATTCAATTCTTCATAGACCAAAAAGGCATTCTCCACCAACCCAGCAAGATGATATATACTGTATTTCACCTCTTGATCATTTCTTGTCAGGAAAGGAAGTATCAATACTCAAGAGACTGTACGAGGTTAAATCTGTGTTTGCAATTAACTGAATCATATGAAGCGTATCATTTCTGTAGACTGGCAATGAATATCCAGTCTGCAGAAAGGATATGCTTGAAGTTACGTGATTCCCTCAATACCCATGCTGGGAAGGTATGGGCAGCTGTCTACATTTTATGGATGGCAAAACAGACACAGAGTGCCTATGTGGCTAGTGCAGATTTAAAGGCTAGTAATAGGTGGAGTTGGCATTTGGATCCCAACATTGAGTTTCCACATTACCTTCTAGTACTAAGTAGGCAATATAAGCCCAACCTAAACTCGCTATTTTAGTTTTGAAAAGGATAACACCAAAGGTTATTCAGGTAACATATGTTACTGAATCCATGCTGCATTTGTCATATCTTATAAGTGAATGTGTTGTTATCTGTGCATGTTTGGAGGAGTGTAGGAGGGTTCCTTGCTATCCTAGGATATTAAGTATCACTGCAGTAAAAATCACTTCAATGGAATTAAACAGTGGGGAGAGAATTCATTGGGACTTTATATAGAAAAAGAAATCTAATAATTAAAACAATCTTATTCTGTATTTTTTGGATATAGGTTTTAATTCAAATGTGTATTAATTAATTGAAAAACAATGACTCAAATATTGATTTTTGGCATAATCCCCCAATTAAATAGCATATATTAATATTTTTATGGAACATTATTCTAACGTGTTTCCTACTGAGGAATATTTTATTTGAGGGGAAAATTCACTGAAAATTCCAGTTTTGTTTTTGTTTTCAGATATCTTATATTGAAAACAAACATTTAGAAAATATTTACAAAAGCCTCCTTAGTTATACATACATAACAGCACCAAAAGATATTTTTTCATTCCTGTTGCACAATCATTTCTCAGATATTTCACAATGAACTTGAAAGAATATATCACATTTTCCAAGGACTCTCTTAATATCTTTGAAATCAAAAGTTTTTTTTGAAAAGAATGTTTAAAATATAATGTATGTCATCGTTGTCTATTTCCTCCACTTCAATTTAGCTATTTTAAATGCTTCTGTGCCCTACATATCCTCACAAATTAAAGGCTTGAGTTATGAGTACTCAGATTACTGAGACCCTCAGAATATTCAAATCACACCTTTGGAGTAAAAATACTGCATGTTTTCATAACTACACTGGAACAAAAACATAAAATAATGCCTTATTTAGAAAAACATTACTAAAATTCATTCATAAAGACCCATGTATTTCATCTAATAGTGTGCAGAAAATATTCCTATTGCTTAAAAAAGTCTACTATAAATTAATTTGAAATGAATTCAAAAGTGTAAAACTTCCTAAGGCTGATTTTCTCAATACCACTGTAAACAGGAACAATTTTCTTTTCAAAATCTAATGTGATCAGAAAATGGCAAAATATAACATTAAACCTGCATCAATCTGCTAACACAAATGAAGACACAACATAGCTTGACATACCCACAGAATCAGGAATGACACATGTTGGTGTAGAGTCAAGTGAACCTAGAGGGTGATTGATCCTAATCCACATTGTATAGCCAGATAATAGAAAGATTGGCTGGAAAACACATTCATAAAAACCATCGCTCTGCAAATAGCAATCTTTAGGCTTAGATATGCGATGAACAGATGGAATATCAAAACAGTAAAGGCTGCTCCTTTAAAAGATACAAAAATAGTCAATTAGCATACATTAATAAAAGTAACAAGAAGATACCTGAGAATTCTGATTTGTTGTTTAAAACAGCAGTCGCCAACCTTTTTGGCACCAGGGACCAGTTTCACGGGAAACAACTTTTCCACAAATGGGGGATGGGAAATGGTTCAGGATTTCAGGACGAAACTGTTCCACTTCCGATCACCAGGTATTAGAGTCTCATAAGGAGTGCATGCCCAGTTCACAATAGGGTTCTGCTCCTCTAAGAATCTAATGCCACTGCTGATCTGACAGGAGGCGGAGCACAGGTAGTAATGCTGCTCTCTCACCTCCTGCTGTGTGGCCGGGTTCCTAAGAGGCCACAGACAGGTACCGCTCCGTGGCCCGGGGACTGGGGATCCCAGGTTTAAAAGGCAGGCAGGAGGCCCGGTGCGGTGGCTCATGCCTGTAATTCCAGCACTTTGGGAGGCTGAGGCAGGCCGATCACTTGAGCCCAGAAGTTCTAGACCAGCCTGGGCAACATGGTGAAACCCCGTCTCTATAAATGCGCGTCTGTAGTCCTGGCTACTTGGGAAGCTGAGACAGTAGAATCACTTGAACCCGGGAGGCGGAGGTTGCAGTGAACTGGGATGGTACCACTGCACTGCAGCCTGGGCGACACAGGGAGACTGTCTCAAAAATTAAATTAAATTAAATTAAATTAAATAATTAAATAAAATACAGACAGTTGCACTCCATCTAAAACAATAAATATTCTTATTAGAAAGGCATCTTTTAATTTTTCCCAGCTATATCCCAGTTCTATATCTTTCCACAGAAACTGACAGTAACTCTTATTAAATATTTCATTAGACACTAAGTAGGAATGCAAATGAAATAAATGCTCTAAAAAGGAGAAAATGATCCAGTTAGAGACAGAACTTAAAAACAATTTGCAAATTAAACTAACACTATATATTAGTGAGACAATATTTAAAATATAGATGAAAGTAGTCATGGAACATTCCCGAGGTGGCAAGGAAGGCAAATTTCTCACACTTTAAAGAAAGAATTAAATTTCATCACAAATCCGTGATGAATATAATTTTCTAATTCAAATTAATACAAATTAATATAATACCAACTTCAGATATGTATGTGAATTATATAACCACGTATATTCCTCATCTTCTCAGAGACAAAAATTTTTTAAAAATTGTATAAGTGAGTCCTAGACAACCCTCCACCTCAGAACCCATAAAGCAAGGGTGTCCAATTTTTTGGCTTCCCTAGCCAGCACTGGAAGAAGAACTGTCTTGGGCCACACATAAAATACACTAATGATAGCTGATGAACCAAAAAAAAAAAAGTTGCAAGAAAAATCTCACAATGTTTTCAGAAAGTTTATAAATTTGTGTTGGGCCGCATTCAAAGCCATCCTGGTCCACATGGGGCCCCGGGCCATGGGCTGGAAAAACTTGCCATAAACTCTTTTTCCTCTGGTTTGAAATAACTTCTTGGGCCAATGTTTGTTCTGAATACTATATTTAAATGGCTAAAGTAGCAATTAGTCTTTCCAAAGAGATGGGAGGAAGTTAGAAGAAGCTAAAAAAATCGATATTCTTCTGTCATTTTCTATTTTCTATACCACTTCTTTTTCTTGTCTTCTCAAAATTACAATCATGAATATGTGTGTGTGTGTGTGTGTGTGTGTGTGTGTGTGTGTGTGTGTGTGTGAATAAATGATGGTGCGTGGACAAAAATGAAAATGAGGAGTGAGGGGTCATCTGGGGGTAGAAAATAAGAACAAAGTAGAAAAGCACAGTACCAGCACACTTAGAATCGAAAAGTTGGCATCATTACCATCGTGACAGCAAAAACAATATATTGAATATTTACAAGGAGAAATTATATCACGTGATTATAATTAGGTGAAATATGTTGTTAACTCTCACAGAAACATTGTAAGTCCTATTAGTCTCTCTGTTTTTACACACAAGGAAATTGAGACTTAGGGAAGTTAAGAAACTCACGCAAGTAAATGTAGTTTCCTGGTTATTCTGTAAATGTTAAGAGAAACGAGGCATGGGGCTTAATATAATAGGTTTTCACAAATACCTTTCTAATGTGAAGATGCCATGAAAACAAGGTAAAGACAGATTATAAAAGTAAAATTTCATATCACAAACATTCTATTGATTTTAAAATATACATATTAGGTAGAATGAAGGCAGCTATTTGAGAAATGTATGAATTGTCACATTTTTTTCCTAATACTACATAAGAAGAGACTGGCAGCATTAGGAATAGACTTCAGATCACAGTATTGGAGAGAAGGGATTTATTTTTCTAGTTGAAAATTTATATTTTAAGAATAAATGAGCATGTTATACAAACTGAAAGTCTCCACTACAAATAAAAATACAAATTGGGACACAGTGTTTAACAGCAGTATATTTACTTGAATACTACTATGGGATATTTTAAAAATCTATCATCTGATCAAGGGTGGTATCATTTTAGATAAAATGATTTTAGAGAGAAAGGGACCACTATAAGATGATGCCTTGAATTCTTTTTAAAACATAGAAGAGTAAAAATAAACAAGTACAAATTACTTCTTATTAGAACACATTACCCTTTACTAACCATAAGTATTTATTTCCTAAATAACCTCAGTTAGTTCTAAAAACCATTCATATTATCTCCTATAATCTGCTTCTACCTCTTTTTTTCCAAAACAATCTTTAACCAAATGATATGAAACTTTTATAATCTTTCACATTCTCCTCTAGTCAACTCTCTAAGTCAAGTTAAAATATACACAAACTACATTTTCTTGTGTTTCATTCAAAAGTTAAAATACAAATTATACAGAATTGGTTGATTTTCAGAAAAGATAATTTGAAGTAAAAACAAATTACAAATTTTTAACCTCCGGTGTGAATATTTTGCAAGAATCACCAATGTATATAATCCCTCAAAAATTTCCTGATTAATTATATCATACTTTCCTCTTTCAGGAAGCAAATAATCTGTAAGACTACTGTTGTAATACTTCTACAGAAAATTTTTATCTCACCATACCCACAGAAAAACGAAACAGCAAAAATAATACATACCTACGATACCACAATTGCAAAGTGCTTCCCGCAAGTGACTGGATTGTATTGGTTGACCATCTGCAAGTCATTTTAGTTAAGTACCCATCAGTTTCACATGAGATATTGATATTGACATCTATTTGAAACACATTAAAATGTTAATATAAAGCAAAAACACCAAAAAATTTAATGAAAAATTTTTTTCTTACATCTTAACAGGACTCTAATATAAGGAGGTTCCATAATGAAACTTTAAGTTGTGGAACAAAATGAACAAAACCTTCATTTTCTTACCAATCACATATAATTCAGCATAGCGATGATGGCATTCATGTTCATTGCAGCAGTACACTGCATCATAGGTAAACTTTCCTCGAGGTTTGGTTTCATTCAGATTGAAAAAAGTAACTTTGCTAACGTGATCACTCACAACATCATACTGGCTTTGAGGGATTTTCTCAGCTAAATTCATCCACCAAACAATCTTTTTCGAGGAAACAATCTTGTTTTCATTCTTATAGATGCAGTGAAAAGAAACATTAGATCCAACACTTGTCAGAATTTTAGGTGGGAAGTATATGACATCTGTAATGAGGGAAGAAAGGATATCAGATGAAGACAAAACACTCTAATTTATACCACATCGAAAAAGATTCACAACACATTGCAGAGTTACACTGCCAAAAATAAAATGAGTGTACTAAAAAACTGGATAATGCTGAAATTGCCTGTTTGTGTACAGTTATCTAGTGTCCCGAGTGCTCTCATTCGAAAGTGAATTGAGCTTCCGTGAATGTCTTCACTATCTTCGAAACACAGAGGCTTATTCATCATAAAATATGTTTTAGGGCCGGGCGCGGTGGCTCACGCCTGTAATCCCAGCACTTTGGGAGGCTGAGGCGGGTGGATTACGAGATATATATCTATATATATGTATGTATGTATGTATATGTGTGTGTGTATATATATATGTGTGTGTGTTTTAGTCAGTAATTGTCACTTGCTAACTGATAGGCTGGAAAGTAACTAAAACAAAACATAGTTTAATTCCACAATGACATATTTTCCACCAGACCCTGCTTTGGGAATCAGTGAAACCTAGGACAAGTTCTTAAAAAAAAATCACTATGAAGCAAAATCCTGAAGTAAAAATGATTGCTGCTATGGTCTTGTTTGGATACATAAAAATTTCAAGTAAGTAGGTAAATATATGAGATATAAATTAAAAACTAGGAATGTCATATGAATCATAATGCAGCAATATACAAAGCAGAGAAAATTATAAATGCTGGTTTGTACTATCATTTTGAGTTATTTAATGCCAATATCCTATGGATGAGGGCAAAGAGAAGCAATATTTTCCTAAAACATGATTTTTTAAATGCCTACACATGATTCCATACTATTTTTAAAGTCCTCTATTGTTGTAAACTTCATTTGCCTATCATTTTCAAAGACACACAAGATAAAAGTAAATGATGGTTTGCATAGGAAGAAATTATTTCCACCACGGTGCACTGCAAAAACATCAGTACATTTCAGAGCTGTAAAGTTAAGGTAAACCATTTTCTGCTGATAGACTATGAAAATTTGTTTTCACACATATCTTGGGATTACCCTTAAAAACAGAAACAAAAATAATTGGTTTTTATTAAGTTTTCTTTATTCTGTAATAGCACACTAAACATCAATGTCTACATATTTACAATCCATACAAAACATCTATGTTTCGTATGTCCATAATCAAATAGACACAGGAAAAACTTAGTAGCATAAAATTACTGGACAGAAGCCAAACCATTAGATTTATGAGCGTGACTGAGTATAATCCTAGCTGAGGTGGCACTCAAGCTTCACTTATATGTTACTTACTGTAGATAAGTACCTAACACATTAACCTATTTTAACCTACCTTCAGTATGTGCCGCAACCTCCTTACTAAACTGCCTCAAAAGTCTCAGAATAATTCTTATTTAAAAAGAAAAAGTATAATTGAACTTTCATGAATTAAGCTGAAGTTTTTCATTTTAAAGATGATAAGAGAATTCAAAGCATTTCACTTTGAAATCAAATATATATAGTAAGGCTTAATTGAGAAATAAGATGAAAATCATAGTATTTTTACATGAGTAGATGCTAAAATATTAGCTTAAAAATAAGAAAACCAAGTTAATAAAAACTTGACAATTTGTGAAATATACACTGGATAAATTTATTGAAATTGATATGAGATAAATATTGAATATTTAATTTGTAAAATATTAATATAGATAGATATGCATTTTATCTGCATATGACACACTATGCAATTTTTAATTTGCAGAATAATAAAACAATAATGATTTTCTTCACATGACCAATGTGAATTATTTCATTTCATTATTTTATTCTATATAGATATTTCATATCCATATAAAACATCCCTATTTTACAGATGAGGAAATTAAGGCATAGAAAGATTAAGAAATTCTCCAAATCAGTAGTGAGGCCAGAATTTCTATAAACTTCTGTTGGACTCCAAAGTCAATGTCTTAAACTACTATTGCTACTTGCCTTTTGATGAATCAGTGCTTTTAAAATAGTAAGCAATCAATAAGTAAACTTGTTAAATGGACTGAATATTTGCATGGTACATATTATCTCTATACAGGCCCTAATCAATCTCAGTAAGTCTGAGCAAGAAAAATTTTGCCCTTTTGACAGATTGGACAACCGGTCAAAGGACTATTTTCTTTCTATAGTCACAGCTTTGCACGTAGCAGGTCTAGGACTATTCCAAGCCTCTGGAGCCTCTATGCAAAACTTTGCACATCAGCTGCATGAAGAAGCTGTGAATAAACTGTAGATGTTCCAATGCTAAAAATAACCTTTACAATATGAACAATTGGCACTGAAAACTCTCAAAAGCAAGCATCTAGAATAAAAATTCATTTATTATATAATATGAAGTAAAACATTAATATTTGAATTTTATGTCAAATAAATATGCTTGGTTTTAAAATGTAAATTAAGGAATTATCAATACAAGGGGCTTTCTGAGTTTAATTTGGAACTGTTATATTAATTTTTTCCAATTTGGAACTGTTATATTAATTTTTTCTTTTTAATAAGAAAAGTGATCCTACAATGTACTGCAATAGAAACACACAAGCCCAGAGACTCTGACAGAATTTTAATTTATGAATTGGCCCATTCAAAGTTTAAACAAGGAAGTTGATATTGTGTTCCTTCTTTCATTTTAAGGCTACAAAATTTAAGATGCTTATAATATACAAAGGCAAGTTCAGGAAATAAATTTCCCTCCCAGTAGAAGTGGCTATTACATAACCTACCTTGTGTGGTAAAGACATGAGGAGTACTCCAGTCACTCCAGATTCCTGGGCCATCCAGTCTCTTGCCCCTCACCTGAACCTCATATGAAGACCCAGGAAGTATACCGTCTACCAGCAGGGATGTAGCTGAGACAATCTTGTCAGCCTGTTAAAATATTATATTAAAACCTCAGAACATCAAGTTGATGGGGAACCTTTACGAAAAGTGATCATAAGCTAATCTCATCAAATTTCAAAGAATTAAAATCTTACACAGTAGTTATCTGGCCACAGCGGAATTAAAACAAATATCAATAATCAAAAAGAAATGTTTGCACATTAGTCAATAAAATTTTAAATAGTCCATGGGTCCAATAGAAAAATCATAAAGATAATTAGCAAATACTGTTAACTGAATCATGATGAATATATGACCTTTAGAATTTTAAGAAATGCAGCTAAAATCTGTGGGAAGCTTCAAGCCACTACTGACACCTGTAAGACACACCTGGTAGAAAATGCTGTGCAGGGGTACACAAAGAACTACAAGTATCCTGTGCAGAAGGGCATGAAAAGTCTTAAGAACCTGAGCCTGGCCAGGCATGGTGGCTCATGCCTATAATCCCAACACTTTGGCAGACCGAAGTGAGTAGACCACTTGAGCCCAGGAGTTCAAGACCAGCCTGGGCAACATAGTGATACCACATCTCTTTAAAAAAAAAAAAAAAAAAAGAGGCAGGAGAATCACTTGAGCCTGGGAGATCAAAATTCAGTTCCCAAAAATGTACTCCAAAGTTAATAAACTCTCTGGCCTCTAATGACTGCTCTTGAGGCAGGGGGAGCATATCACAGACTAAAAATTATGAAAAGCATCAGGAATGCATACAACAACATCAGATATTAATAACTCCTATCTAAAATCCTCAAGTTTACAGATTATCTCCAGTTTACAGATAAGAAAGCTGAAACCCACAGAAGCCTTAATTCTGTCTTCTCCATACGTGACACTGAGGATTTCCATCGTTCTCTTTGTGAAAATAAAATGTTTTACATTTTTTGCCAGTTCTAAAAGACTGTTTTTCACTTCTAAATTATATGAAACTTAGCTTCACAAAGTAAAGTGCCAAAGTATTCACATGGCCCAAGAGGCTATTCATTGAGCTCCACCTTCTCCTCCCCCACTGGCCTCTGACTTCAACCACTACTGCTGTCACCTTCACTGCCCTCAGCCACACCATCCTTTGCATCGCTGTTCTCTCTGTTTAGAACTCAACTCCCCAGATATCCACATCACCATCTCCTTCACATCTTTGCTCAAATGTCACTCTCCCCAACCTCCATTTATTATTGCAACCTTCCATTCCTTGCCGGCACCCCCAGATTCCTCTTATCCTGTCCTGCTATCTCAGTGTATCCTGATGCAAGTAGAACAGTTCCAGGCACGTAGCAGGTGTTCAATAAATACTTACCGAATGAACTGTTAAAGAAAAAGAGAAAGGAAGTAAGGAAGACTTTATTTGGAATCTTCACAATAGGTATATGGAGCACTGCATATACCTTGTGATGGGTGGGGGTGGGTGGGCTAAGTCCAAATACAGCATAGGCAACAGGGAATTTATAGCCAAGAAGCAGGGAATAGATAGAAAATTACTAAGCAAAAACATCATGATAAGAGGGATTCTGGCTAAACTGACCTAACAGAATTCTTATTGAAGACAGGCCATGGTGATCAAACATTATTTGGGGAATGATGGAGGATGAGAAACCTGACCAAATATTCCTCAGATATCCAGGGTCGAGGGGTTCCTTCTAAAATGACCTAGCAGAGTTCTTTGCTAAAACTGAGTTTTACAGGAATATGCACAGATGGGGCTAGCAGAAGATTCAGAAGCTCGACTAATGATTAGCCAAGCAAAAATCTTTCTGTTGCCACACTCAGAAAAAGATTCAAATAGATTGAGCAATTTAAAAAAAAGATGAAATCAGTGGTCTGTTGGTGGAAAATAATTGTAATTATGAATTAAAGTTTCTGTAACTAGATTTCCTATAGCCATATATATATACGTATGTATATCTATCTATATATGATATATATAATATGAAATATTGAACTATAATTCATTCTGCTTTAGAAGAAATGTATATATTTAGTATGCAGAGGTTAATTGCTATGGGACTTAAGAGGGTCTTAACTTCTCAACTTTTCATTTTACTTACTAAAATATACTTACTTCTCTGATAACTGTTGTAGAATTCTCTGAATATTTCACTTCATATTGAAGTGGAAATGATACCAATGGTGGGCTGGACCAAGAAATCTTTAAATTACCGTCATCGGTGATTTCCATACGCAAACCTAATGGTGGATCAGGCTTCACTTAAGAAAAAAAAGAGAATATTTTTAAGTCAAGTAATTTTCATGACAATTATAGTTGAATAAAATAAAGTCAAAATAAATTTTCATCATATCTTGCCTTTCAAGTACTTAAAAGGTGACTTTATCCAAGGACTAATTACAGAACCGAAACAAGCTAGAATATTGGGTCTAGTTCTTGTACCTTATCATAGCAATCCATGTATATCCATTTCCCTCCCCTTAAGTGGTAAAGACTATGAATCAGCAAATGAGATTATCTTGCTAAATGTTATTTCCCCTTATAAGAATCCCACTTAACTTTATTAAACCCAGCATCCTCAAACTTATTCGAAGTCTCCCCTGAACCTCACCCACTCCACTTATTTTAGTGGGTAAAAAGGAAAAAAGCATTGTGCAGAACACTATTTGGAAATACATAAAACTATCCAAAATTCAACTTGTCTATTAATTATGGATCATAATTGTCTATAATCTAGACAAACCTACTCAAATAACTGACAGCATGAATATTCCCATGCAATAAATGCAGCTGCAGCAGTCCCTGGCTTGTCATCAGAAGTAGGGATGAAGTTTCTCAGAATATTAAAAATGTTTAATGTTTAAATTTTGAAAGTTTAACACACATTTATACTTGGATTCCTGATATATTTAAAATAGAAAGATTGCCAAAGTGATAGAAAATGGGTGCATTTTCTTGTTTGTTCATCTCTATATTAGCAAGGTTTTTACAATTAACAGGAATTATTCATGTATATAGAAATTATCATTAAACTGAAACAATTACTGATTCGAATTTTATTTTCAACAAATAAAGAGCATAAGATAATTTTCACATTCTATATTTTCAAGAATTTGGTCACAATTTTCCTCTTTTAGTCAAAATCAATGATGTTTTACTTTATGTGACATATTAAAAATTTCAGTTACTTTAAAGCAAAGACAGCTAAACACAAAAGTCTGGAAATTACAGGTGAAATTTACTGTGTTCCCATGACCAAAGAGAAAACAAACATATACCAAAGAAAAGTAAAATCACAATATTACAAGCTATTGTACATTTCCTATCTGCATATCGTAAAAGTTATCAGTATCAAACTGGAGTTACTAATGTGGAACCCTAACACAATGGAGCTGGGAGGCCATGAAGGAGTCCTCTTATGCATGTATGCCTACGTTGGAACGATGTAAATAATTCCTCAAAACCACAGTATTCCATAAAAGCTGCCTGCACAGAGACACTTGCCTAACAATGGCTGTCTCCACCAATGAGCTAATGCCAACCCCTGCAGCAAGCTCTTGTAACCAAAAATCTTTGTTCAAAAGAGCTTACATGGAGGTCTCCTATATGTCTTTTCAAGCTTCCCCTTTACTCCAACCCCCCGTGGATATGTCATAGTCATTTCATAGCATGCATATCTAGAACTGCAATCCCCTACTACTCCCAAATAAACTTTTTGCTTTGTAGAGTTGGTATCTGTCATACATTTTAGGTTGACAATACTAATATGCATTACTATTAGAAATACAAAAACAAACCCAATGTCAATTTCCCATTCATCTTACTCTGCCTCTCAGCAGCACTCCACAGATGCTTATACCCTCCTTCTTGAAATATTTTTTTCACTTGGCTTCTAGAACAACATACTCTTTTACTCCTGCATTCTTACTGATAACCCCTCAGTCGTTCTCTTCCTGAACTCTAAATAGGTGATCTCATACAATACTCTAAACCTTGATATGTTAATAACTCCCAAATGTATATATCTCCCCTAAACTTTAGACTCGTATGTCCAACTTCTTATTCAACGTCTCCTAGGTTTCCAACAGACATCTCAAATACAATGTGTCCAAAACAGAGCTCTTGATTTCTGTACACACACCTAATCTTCCCTGAGTTTCCATATCTCAGTATCTAGTGTCACTGTTCATCTAGATGCCCAGGTCTAAATTTAAGAGTTATCCTTGATTCCCCTCTGTCCTTCACACTCTACAACTCCAACCACTAGACAGTCCAGTAAGCACCATCTCCCAAACAGATCCAAACCAAAACAGTTCTTTACTTCTCCACCCTGGCCTACTATATGCTCTGGACCAGGTAACTCTGACCTCATCCCTTAATACTCTCATACCTCATTCACTCCTAGCACAAAGGTCTTCTGTTTTGTTCCTCAAATTACCAAGTTCATTTTATCTTAGGGATTTTGTGAATATTGTTCTTCCTGCTTGGAGCACCTTTTGCTCTGGATTTTTGCATGGATATCTCTTCTTTATTCAGCTCAAATGCTATGTCCTAAAGGAGATCTTCTTTTATCTACATAGTAGAAACAATAGTCCCTGACACTCCATCACACCAGTTTTATTGTTTTCATGGAACATATAATTTGGGGATATTATCATATGTGTTCAAATACAAGGAAAGATTTTTTCCCCAAAATTATCTCTGCATAAAGACAAAATTAAGAAAGTTTTCAAGTTCTTAAAAATTCCATAGCACTTTCCCTTAACTATTTCATTTTGAAAAACAATGCAACTCAAAGTTGACTCTAAATGCTACTAAAAAATTATCAGGTAGAATTAGTTTTGCAAAGAAAAGAAAATGATATTGAACAAAGATTTTGTAATTTTTTTCTCTATGGTATAACTTCACGATTGAATTGCTTGTATGTCATTGTAACTATGTTGTGGAGAGCACAATGATATCCCTAGAGGACAAATTATTTGAAAGTCTTAACGTTAAAATACGATGTCATACACAGTTTCAAAAAGTGCTGTATCTCCAGTAACTTAGAAAGAAGCAAAGCCTGAGTTGTATGTAAAATTGTATCAGATACTTGGAAAAGTGGCTCTAGTGATGTCAAAACCAATGATGCAAAATCAGACATAAAGAGTTTGCATACAATTGTTTCAGGAAATATAAGTGGAGAAAAATTGCTAAATTATACATAATTAAATGAAATTAATAAATTAAATACATAGCACTAACATTTGCCTGTATTATTCACATTTGTAATTGCATATTTAAATTGATAAAAAGAGATTTGGGGGGATCTTTGCACAAAGAAAACAGAGTGTTGTCTATTATTTGAAGTTTTCTGTAATCATGTTTGTACAGTAAATTACTTATTTACTCTTTTATCATTGTCTCTGCCTACTATTGTTTTTCCCTGCTCTCTGAGGTAGGAACCATGTCTAATTTCCCACTCTTTTTCTAGCTCCTAGAACAGTCTCTGACAAACATAAGCCTCTAAGAAATATTTATTGAAGGAATAAATTCAGGTAAGAAACATGCTTCTAATTATTTTTAAAAATAGTTATCTGAGTTGTGAAAAAGTGATATCCAATCAATACACACCCATTACATAGATCCAGGATTTAAAGAAAACAGTTTTCAAAACAGAATTTAAGTGACAATGGCCGAGATATACATACTATTGTTAAATCATTCCAGAAGCCACTCTTCATACCCCCAGTACTACATCTACCATCATTACAGTGTTAAGCAAAGTGAGATATGCTAGCAAATATTTTTGTAAGCAATTTTTAACCTTTATATATGACTGATGTTTTGACCTATTATCATCATTTTAGTGCATAACTTACCCATATTTATGGGCTGAACTGACATTAGAGGTGACTGGAAAATTACTCCACCAGATGTGATTTTCAAACACATAAGGAGAGTGTTGTTGAGTTTGGCTGTTGGCACAGGCACAAGACATTCACAACGTTCATGAACACTGCAATTGCAATGAACCATCTGAAAACTGCCTTTTTGGGGAACCAGAGGTGAATCTTCTAACACTTCCGGCCTATATTGAAAAATAAAATCTAAATATTAACACAGATATGAAAATACTGGATAGGCTCTTAAAGCAGGATACTAAATACAAATCGAAGTAAACTATTTGAGACACCCAGCTTAAAGGGTATCTGGAAAAAAAAGATACCTACATTAGAAAACACAGATAAAGATTACAGCAGGTTAATCATCAGGAAGAACATAAGCAAAAAGATAGCGAAGCAAAAGTGAAGTACTAAAATAAAAGAAAAACTGCAATCCTAAAATCCTACGCCCAGTGAAAACAGCTTTCAAAATAATGATGAAATAAAGACTTTTTTTTTTTTCAGATATACCAAAGCAAAAAGAATTCATCACCATCAGACTTGCACTATAAAAAATGCTAAAGGAAATCCATCAGGCAAAAACAAAAAAAAATGACAGCAGATAGAAATATGGTTTCACACAAAGAAATGAAATTTAACTAAAATGACAAATATTTATTGATTGTTTAAAGCAAAAATAATAGCTTTGTTGGTGTGGGGTTTACAACATATGTAAAAGTAAAATGTATGGCATTAGTACCAAGCTTGGTAGGGGAGAAATTTGTGATGTTCTTACATGCAGTGGTATGATATCACTTAGAGATATATTATCACTTGGACTATAATAAATTGGAGACAAATATTATAAATGCTAAAGCAACCACTAAAATAATAAAACAAGAAAATATGATTAATAAGCAACACAGGATATTAAGTAGAATCATTTAAAAAATCAAAAAGAAAGCATAAAAAGAGGAAAAGGGGAACAAATAATAAAATAAGATAAGAAAAGAAATAAAAAGATTTAATCCTAAACATATCAATTATCACACTAAATGCGAACAGCCTAAACATCCCATTTAGAAGGCAAAGATTATCAGACTGGATTTAAAAGACCCAATTATAAACAACCTACAAGAAATCAATTTTAACTATAAACACAAATAAAATGAAATGAATGGGAAAAGATATACCATTATAAGATTAGTCAAAAGAAAGTTGTAACGGTTATATTAATGTCAGAGAAAGTATATTTTAAAGCAGTGAATATTCCATGGGATAAAGATGATCATTTCATAATGAAAAAGGGATCAATCCACCAAGAGGACATAACAAACCAAAACATTTATGTACCCAATAACAGAGTTTCAAAATACATGAAGCAAAAGATTGAGAGAACCTTAAGGAGAAACAGACTAATCCACAATTATTGATTAATTTCAACTCATCATTGATGCAACATTCTCCATTGATATAACAAGTAGACAGATATTAGTAAAGATAAAAACGTGAACAACACATCAACTGACTTGACCTAATAGACATTTCGAGAACACTCCACGCAACAATAGCAGAATGCACATTCTTTTCAAAAGCATTTACCAAGGAAGACCATATTCTGGGCCATAAACATCACACACCGGGGCCTATTATGGGAAGGTGGTTGGGGGAGGGATTGCATTGCGAGTTATACCTGATGTAAAAGACGAGTTGATGGGTGCTGACGAGTTGATAGGTGCAGCACACCAACATGGCACAAGTATACATATGTAACAAACCTGCAGATTATGCACATGTACCCTAGAACTTAAAGTATAATAATAAAAAAAAAAGTCTCGATAAATTTTAAAGGATCCCAGTCACACGAAAATAGCATTAATAACAGAAATCAATAACAGATACATATTTAGAAAGGCCCTAAATAGTTGGAAACTGAACACACTTCTAAATAATTCCTGGGTCACTCAAAAACCATATCAAAAAAAATTAGGACTTTTTAAGTACATGAAAACTAAAATACAACATATTCTTTAAGGTAAGATATTGTTTACAGCAATAATTCCAGGGAAATGTGTTTAACACTAAATATAGGCACTGCCTATATGAAAAAAAAAGAAAGGTCTCAAATCAATGACTTCAGCTTCCATCTTAACAAACTAGGAGAAAAAAAAAAGAGCAAATTAAACCAAAGTTTAAAATAGATGAGAAATCATAAATATCAAATCAGAATATAATGAAATAAAATAAAATAAAATAGAAAAATAATACACAAAGATCAAGAAAGCCAAAAGCTGGTTAAAAGATTTTAAAACACGAAAGAAGCTTTAGCCAGACTGTATTAGTCCATTCTTATGCTGCTATGAAGAAATATCCAAGACTGGGTAATTTATAAAACGGAAGAGGTTTAATTGATTCACAGTTCCACAGGGCTGAGGAGGCCTCAGGAAACTTACAATCATGGTGGAAGGACATGCAAACACGGTGGCAGCAAGGAGAAGTATAGAGTGAAGGGGGGTAAAAGCCCCTTATAAAACCACCAGCTCTCGTGAGAACTCACTCACTATCGTGGAGGTAACCGCCATAATAGTGAAGAACAGTGTGAAGGTAACCACTTCCATGATTACCTCCTACTGGGATCCTCCCATGACACATGGGGATTATGGGAACTACAATTCAAGATGAGATTTGGGTGGGAACACAGCCAAACCATATCACAGACTGACCAGGAAAAACCATAGAAGTCACAAATTAACAATATAAAAAATGAAAGCACGATATTGCTACACAGTCTACAGCTATTAAAAGGATAATAAGAAAATATGAATAATTTTATGACATTAAATTTATATTGGATAACTGATGAAACAGAAATTATTTTAAAATATCATTTACAATAACATCAGAAATAGAAAAACTTTGGAATGTATTTGACAAAAGATGTTTAGGATTTGTACATTGAAAACTACCAAATGCTGTTGACAGAAATTATTAAGACCTAATTAAAATGAGAGATGTACTGTGCTTATGGGTCAGAAGACTCAATATTGCTAATATGCCAACTCTCCTTAAATTTATCTATAGATTTAATGCAATGCTACTCACAATCTTAACAGGCTATTTTATACAAATTGACAAGATGAATCTAAAAATTCATATGGAAATGCAGAGAATCTAGAATAGCAAAAATAACTTTGAAACTGAAGAACATATTTTGAAGAATAACAATACATAACTTCAACATGTATTATAAAGTTGCAATAATCAGGCCAATGAAGTATTCATGTAAAAACAAAAAAAGTAAATGAATGGACCAGAATAGAGTCTAGAATAGACTAACACGTACATGGACAACTGATTTTCTACAAAGGCACAAAAGCAATTCTGTGGAAAAAGGATAATATTTCTGACAAATTGTGCTGGAACAATGGAATATCTATATGCAATAAAATAAAAGAACTTTAATCTATACCTCGCATCAGATAAATTAATTCCAAATGGATCATAAATCTAAACGTAAAACCTAAAGCTATGAAACTTCTAGAAGAAAACATGAGTAAAAAATTTTGTGACCTTTGCTTAATTAAAAATTTCTTACATATGACACAAAAAGCACGATCCATAAAAGAACAAATTGATAAACTGGACTTTATCAAAATTGAAAACTTGTTTTTTGAGAAGCACTATGAAAGATAACAAAAAGACAAAGCATACACAGAGAACATATTTGCCAATCATCTATCTGATAAAAGATTTGTATCCATAAGGTATATGCAACACTCAAAACTAAATAATAATAATACAAACAACCCAGTTAAAAAGATAGGCAAAATGTTACACAGTCACTTCACCATATAAATCATAGTTATGGCAGATAAGCACATGACAAGATGCTCATCATCATTAGTCATTCAAGAAACACAAACTAAAAACACAATGAGATATCACTATCCACATACTAGAATGGTTAAAATATTAAAAAGAAAAGACTAACTATACCAAGTATTGCTGAAGATGTGAAGGAACTGGAACTCTTACACCGCTGGTGGGAATGAAAAATGATACAATTTTGGAAAATAGTTTGGCACTTTCTTAAGTTGTTAAACATACACCTACCATACGATGTGCCCATTCCATGCCCAGACATTTATCCAAGAGACATGAAAATATATTTCAATTCTAACACTTGTGGCAACTTCATTTGTAATAGTCAAAAACTATAAACAATTCAAATGCCTATCAACAGGTGAATGGGTGAACAAATTGCAATATAACCATTTAGTGGAATGCTATTCAGCAATCAAAATGAATGAAATACTGATATAAACAACATTAATGAATCTCAAGATAATCATGTATATGAAAGCACAACAAAGTACTGTATGATTGCATTTATATAAAGTTCTAAAAAATGCTAGAGTAATAGTAGGTTATAGTGCTAGAAATCAGATCAGTCATTCCCTGGGGACAGAGGTGGGGTGGGAGAAGGAAGTACCACAGGTAGGAGCGTGAGGGTGGGATTACAAAGGAGCAGGAAGAAATTGTCTAATTGATGATATATTCATTTTCCTTATTATACTGATGGTTTTATGAGTGATTTCTCATATCAATATTTGCCAAATGTATAATTTAAATATGTACAGCTTATTATATATCAATTATACCTCAATAAAACTATTTACAAAAAGAAAGAAAATCTAGGAAAATTTTTGTAAGCAATACTTCGCCTATCATTTTAAACCTTCAAATAAGCAAGTTAATCTTAAAAATATAATTATAATTAGCTGGGTAGGGTTACCAAACATTATTAAAAAATTAAAAATTAAAAAATAATAGTATGCAACCAAGAACAGAAAGTTGTTATTTCTTACTTAATAGATTTTTTATAAATCTGCCTCATCCTTTAGGGAGTCTAAGTCTTGGTGTAAATGAAATAACTATAGAATAAGAGCAGTGGGGAGAAGAGTGAGGAGTAACAGTGCCTCTGACTACCCATCTCACCCGTGCTGCCCCATTCTATCCATTAATATCTGCTACCTCCTACCGAAACCACACTCTGTTTTTCAAACAACCTGGGGATAGGGAGATAGTGCATGATCACTGCCTTCAGAAATCTTGCAGTCCTTGTAGAGGGAAAACACTGATATAATAACTTAAAAATCAGTATGGAGAAGTGTTGATTTAGAAGCTACAATAAAGTAGCATATACATGAGCATCCAGATATAAAAAACATGAAAAACAGACGCTAATCTTTCTATGCATACCCCACTAATATTAAATGTTTAGAATTATGATATATTTTCAAGTTTCCTGCGATATAATTTATTATTACTTCAGTACTAAAAAAAAAAAAAATCAACCATGAAACAACATTTGCAGAACTTTAATGTGCCAAGAAATCTACTGGGAACTGTATAAGGGATATTAGTGTCAAAAGCACAATAAATTAACATTGAGATCTAAAATCAAGTACTTCTGTTTGCTTATTGGCCATGAGATCATGGACAAGTAAGTTTATATTTGTGAGTCTCAGTTTCCTTAATCAATAAAACCAAGATAATCCCTGAACCATCTGTGTTTACAAGGATGTGAATATCAAAGACAAGAATTACATAAAAGTATGTTCGAAAACTGTAAAATGCTATCCACCCTAAAATATTGTTTTGAATTAGAGATAGCCTGATGTAGCACTTTCAATTTTATCTAAATCTTTAAGCAAAGCAAAATGTAATTTTTAAAAATATCAAGCCAGACCTTTTATGCATTTTTCACATATTAAAATAAAAGCTTTTACAAAAAGGGTGTGAACAAATTGAATAAATTGTGGTGTTTTATGTCAGAAACATGCTTGCAAGGCATTATGCTTTGGCTGAAAAACTTCAGAATTTTAAAGTAAGAATATTTGCCTAAGTTGAGCACATATATTCTCCACTAACATTTTAAATGATAGAAAATTTTAGTCATGTTTTAAGACAAAGAGAAAAGTTGGAATCACATCATCTTACTTTAGATGGTCTTGCCAATGCCAAATCCTTTTCTAAATACACTGAATATTTTTTAAAAAGGGCTAATTTAAAATCAGATTAACTCTATGGTTTTCTTATCACTTCACTGATGTAGTTTCTATTTATTCAATCTCTTTTTCATTTTGTTAATAATTGTAATATACATGCAAAACATCATATAGATTATATATCCTTAATAATGACTATATAGTATCTACATTATAAAATCTGTATTATAGTAATTCATTGTTTGTTTTCTGGTTTTTAAAAAAGCTTTCTGTAACCACGTCAACAGCTAATCCCATCATGACACTATCAGAATCAATCTAAAACTAATTTCAAAATGTTCTAAGCTTGGGATCAGCAAACTCTGGTCCACAGGCCAAATCCAGCCATCTGCCTGTTTTTGTACAGCCTGGGAGCTAAGAATGGTTACTTATATTTTCAATTAAAAACAAAAAGACTGTTTCATGATACATGAAAATTATATGAAATTCAAATTTCAGTGCCCAAAAGTGTAGTAACATTAATTCAATTTACATACTAACTATGATTGCATTTGTACAAGCACAGAATTGAATAGCTGTGACCGAGACAGTATGGTCCACAAACCCCAAAATGTTTACTACTTGGCCCTTTAAGAAGAAGAAAATTTTGCCTCCCCAGGTATAAGCCAAAAGTATTTTGTACTCTCTACTGGTGGGTATTTGATGGGCAAAGGACACAAAAATAGAGAAAGCACATTAAATATATCATCAAATTTCATTATTACAATTTACATAAAACACCTTTAGGAATATTATCTAATCCAATTTTTCAAAGCACCCTTTGAGGGAACTAACATCATCTACTTTACAGGTAAAACAAACTGAGATTTGGAGAGAATGTAGACCTGGAACTCAACTGCAGTCTTGTGCATCAAGTTCAATGTTCATTTCGTTACACCCAACATGCCTTATTATCACAAGATAAATTTTGCTGTTACCATCGCCATTTTATTTAGAGATTAATAAAGACCATAGTAACCATGACTAAAAAATAATTATAACCTGAGTCATGTTAATATTTTTATAAATGGAAATATTAGAGAATTATATAATTACTTCAAATGATTCTTTAAGGAAAAACATTAGATATTTCCTGGATTTGTGAGGGGAGTTTCCCAAGTTTGTGTGAGATCCGGAATCCCCCAACCTGGTTACATGCCAAAGTCAGTATAAGAATTTAAGAACTCTGTTTTTATTACTATCAAAAGAAACTCTAACAAATTTGATAATTTTAAAGTATGGGGATAAAAGGATCATCAAATTTTAAAAGTAATGAGATATACTTGGCTTAAAACAAGCAAACATGAAGAATTTCTGGAATTCTTGAAAATTTTTATATGCAACAAAACATTTTATGCCTTACCAGCATACATATGCATATACAAACTCAGTGTCACTATTTAATACCTCTACATGTAAATAAACTTTACTTGAAAGTGAAAATAATATGAAAACAGTTGTCAAATGAATTTAACATTTTGTCTCTTTACCATTTTTGACTTTTTGGTAATATTTTTACTCAAAAGGTAAAGATATAACTCTTTAGTATTGAAATTTCATTTTTGGTAGCCATACGTGGTTTAGAAAGAAAGCACAATCTGTCCTCTGACTTTTGGTCCAATTTTTCTTCCAGAAAGTGCAAAAATATTAAAACTTCTCCAAGCAAATTCTATGCTAAATTATTACAGGAATAACACCAAATTGGTACCACCTAATTTCCTGATTGTAACGTGAACTGACAGCAAAACAGTGAACAAACCAATGAAGTGAAATCAGAAAGTTTACTATTAGCTTTGTAAATCATTTAATAAAGTCACTTATTTTAAATTTCAGATTGGTAATCTATAAAAACATTACCTCAAAATTTTCCCTTGCCAATCCCAAATAATTTGAGACTAAGTTACTGTCCCAGACTAGATTCATCATAAAAATCACCTGGAGAACTTGTGAAAAAATACATTCCTAGACCCCATGAGGAATTCAGAAGGTCCAGAGCTAAGCAATCTATGTTCTGAATAAATGCAAGCAATCTAGTTCCACCACAGACCTATTGAACGCCAAGTAAGAAGTGCTGACCTAGATAAATCTTATCAAGGAGGAAAGTTTAAGAAGCATTTTGTAAAATGTAAAGTACTCTTCAGATGTAAAATATCACCAAATAAACAGAAAATCAACAAATATAAGAGAAAGTGGGGAAAAAAAGAAGAATGCAAACTGAAACAAACAGGACCTTAATGTCTATCAAGTTAATAATATAACTGCCTGAAGGGAGAGGGAAGACCTATCCTATTTAACTTTGGAACATAATATTTGACCATGTACCCATTAGCCTTAGTAAAGGCAAAATGAGTGTAAAAAATATTGTACCCCAGTTAGTACACTTGTTTTTGTTTTTCACAGCAGTATGGGTTAGCAATTCTAAAACTGCTTTGTGTATATTCTAGCACTGAGCAAATAAGTAATACATTGTGGGAAAGGGAAGCCAGGTTTCTCACTGCTGGAGAAGAAAGTTACAAAACAGAAAGAAAAAAAAGAAGTTTAGAATGGACCCTTCGTTTTTGACCTAGAATGGGACATATTAGTATGAACGCATACCCTTTAATATATGTACATACAGAGAGATACAGGTATATAGATTTGTGTATATTATGTACACACATTGTGTATATATTGTGTGCACTAACTAGCTCTGCACACAGAGAGGGCTATAAACAATAACAATGAACAACTATCCTCCAGACACTGGTTTGTAATACCATTCTTCAACAAAAGGAACCATGGCTCCTTGGAGAAATGGCTGATTCCAGTGTTATATCAGGAAAAGTATAAGATCAACCTGGTACATCTTATACTGCTAGAAAGAAAGTCCTCAAAAAACAAAATGATGGGGGATATATCAAAAGTACACAGGAGCCAGCTTGAATGGGCTCTCACTGGCCAAATAGGGGACAATTTCAGTAATAAAATGAATGACATAACATTATAGCCTACAAACTAAAATAAGAATCCATGAGTCCATCTTGACAGAAAGGAAAGAAGGGAAGGAGAATGAAAAGTGCATCACTTACAGAGCCTAGTACTATGGGCTGCACACACTAAATACTTTTTTATTGAATAACATTATTCTAAATGCCCAAATTAATATTTAGCATTTTTGTTTACAAAAAAAAATTGCATTTTGCATCTGAAAAATGTCGCTGGGTTCTTTTTTACATCTTCAATTTCTTTTCTCATTATATTCATATTTTCCTTCACATTCTTGAGCATGTAGAGCATATTAATGATAGCTGTCTTTGTCTACCAATTCTATCATCTCTGTCATTTCTGGGTCTGTTTCTACTGATTATTTTTTCTTTTTCTCTTGGTTATGGGTCACATTTTCTTATCTTTTCATATATCTAGAATTTGTTTACTGGCTGCCAGACATTGTGAATATTTCATTTTTGAATATTATATTGTTTTGTTTTGCCTTGAAGAGTGCTGGATTTTGTTCTGAAAGTCAGTTATGTTATTTGAGCACTAATTTGAATCTTTTAGGGCACCCTTTAAGCATTTTGGGGAAGAGTATAGTGTAGCCTTGACTCTAAGGCTAATTTGGCCCCACCTTTAAAGTATAGCTCTTGTGGGGTTCCTACGAAATGTCCCTGATACTCTTCAAGGTCTCTCCAATCTCGTTTATGGGAACTTGAACAATTCCCAGACCTGTATGACTTCTGTGAATTGTTGAGCTTATAGCTCCCTGATAACTGTTCTCTTACTAGAAGTTTTTCTTACCCAACATTATGGCAAGATTGATATTCAGCCAAAGAGTTAAAGTGGCCCCACTCTAAGTTTTTGTGTATGCCCCTGCTTTCAAAGTACTCTGCCCCATGAACTTGAGCCCCTTACACTCTCTGAACTCTCATCTCTGCAAGTTTGTAGGGCTCAGCTTGAGTTCCTCAGCCCTCTGCCGTGTTCTGGGAATTTTCTCAGAAAGCCTAAGTACTAGTAGGACTCATTTTGTTTCCTTCTCTTAGGAATCACAGTTCTGTCTGCCTTTGTCCAATATCTGAAAATAATTATTTCCTTTTTTTTTTTTTCAGTTTTCTAGTTGTTTATGACAGGAGGGTAATCCCAGATCCTTTTATTCTCTCATGGCCAGAGTCACTTGTTGATTTTTTTATTAACTTTTGAAGACATAATGTATTCATACAGTTCAAAACTTTGTTTTCTTTAAAAGAAGTAGTGAAATGGGGTGGTTACTTGACAGAAATGTGTAATAGAGAAAATTTATTTTTTAAATGGGAGTTATTGTATTGTGTCTATTAGTTGAGAGAGTAACATGATGGTGCAGAAAATAGAGGATAATGGCAAGAAAGTCCTTGAGTTGACAATAAGAGATAGGACTCAGAACACATGACAAAGTGTTCACCTTAGATCAGAACTCAAAGAATTTATTCACAATAAAAGGAGAGAGGAAAATTGCATGGGCAGTGATATAGGCAGCCTGGTAGATTTGGGTGAGAAAAGCAATCATTAGAGAAACTCCACCTGCTTATGTTTTCTCAGTGAAAATAAAAAGCAAGATCATCAGTGAGTCTCTCTGGCTCACTTTCAGGAAAGCCAGCTGCAATGGTGCAGGCTGTCCTATGGGGAGATCCACATAACAAGAAACTGAAGGAGGTCTCCAGCTGACAGCCAGGGAGGAACTGAGGCCCTCAGTCCAACATCCCATGAAGAACTTGGAACCCCAAGAACTGATCTCCAAAGCAGCTCCTCCTGAAGGTGAACCTTGAAATGACTGCAGTCCTGGTGGCTGACACCTTCAGTGCAGTATTTCTAAGAGATCCTGAAGCAGATACTCCCTTCCCATTCCACCCGACACTAAGCTGCAACTGAATTCCTTAACCACAGAAACTTATTGTTTTAAGCCACCAAGTTTTGGGTTAATTTATTATATGACATTAGATCACGAATGCAGATATTGGAACTTGAAAGTGGGGTGCTGCCATAATGAAAACCTAAAAATGTATGAGTGGTTTGGCAACCAGGGCACAGAGGCTAGAAGGATTTGGAGAAGCATGGTGAAGAAAACCTAAATTGCCTCAAACAGACTGTTAGTAGAAATCTGGTGGACTTCAAAGATTTTGCCAGTAAGGTCACAAAAGGAAGTGAGAGATAATTTATTGGAAAATGGAGAAAAGTGATCTTTCTTGTGTAGTAGCAGACAGCTTATTAACATTACCATCTGTAGTCATGTGGAAAGTACAGAATGTGCTTATTGAACTGAATTATATATTTAAGGAGATTTCCAGCAAGTGTTGAGGATGTCTCTTGGTTTCTTCTTGCTGTAAGAGGAGAGATATACATTGAAGAAAGGACCATTAAACAAAAGAAAAGAGGACTTCATAGTCTTGAAGTGTCCAGCCCCTCCAGATAGCAAATACTGTTAAAATCAAGAAATTTTGAACAAAGATCAAAGAGAAGACAGAGAAAAGATCTCTAGGAGGTTTGCAGGCTTTTATAATATCTAATGGAGTGAACACCAGAGAGATCCACTGGAGGTCCAGGTAGTTTTGTGAGAGAAGTGTATTAGCAGAAATACTGCTAATATAGAGACAGAAAGAGACAGAGACAGAACAAAATGAAAAAAAAAAAAAAAAGACTTTGGACCATTCAAAATTGTGCTGATAGGAAAGCAGGCTGTGAAAACAACTTAGATGCGCACATGGGCTGTTTTTAATGAAGAAGAGAGGGTTACTCAGGCCAGAACCTGGTACCCAGAAAGGGGAGCCAAGAACCATGGAGAATTATTCCTGAAGTTGGGTAGTAGAGGGAATAAACTAACATGAAGGGTACAAGGGGAGATGGTCGAAGAGCAGGATTCTTGACATGGAGATTATAGAAAAAAGCATGCTTATTGGTGATGACAAAGTCTAGAGCATGTCCATGACAAGAGGTGAACAAGGTGGTGTGAAAAAAAAAAGAATATTGAAAATAAGCATTCAAGAAACTGAAGATTAATCACATGGATGCTGAAATCATCCAGAATGCTAGCAGGAGTAATTGTGAAGACAAAGTAAAGTAGGTGTTAGTAGTTACAGAAGCCCAAACTCCAATCATGACCTGGAGGGCCCTTCACAATCTGACCCTTGCGTATCCCTCCATCCTGATTTCTCTTCATTCCCCAGCTTCCCAGCCCCACCACACTCAACTTTTCAAGTCCTCCCATGTGGTATGTGTGCCTCTGGGCCTTTGCAAATGCTCTTCACTCTCTGGCTCATTCTCCTCTGCCCCCTCTTCACCTGGGCTGGATATCCCTAGTAAGTGTTTCCACAAGGCACTGTATTTATTACATCACAGCATTTCCAAACTTTGCTGTTATGTCTTCTGTTTTTACCATAGAATGTTAACTCCGGGAGGGCAAGGGTTGAGTCTGTGTTGTGGAACCTTGTTCCCCATGCTCAGCTCAGTGCTTGGAATACACAGGAGGCACCTAATAAAGAAAGAGAATTTCCTTCCTAGATATAAGAGGAAATCTCTAGAGCAATTTCAAAATATTACATTTCTAGAGTATCTGTCCTTCAGACTCTCTGACAAACATTAATATCTGAGCCCAAACAAAGCTTTCCCTTAAGGGACATATTTATATGGCTTTAAATCCCTTACAAACATTAGATTTTATCCCTTTTAAAATACACAGTTTTACACATGGAAGCATTTGAAAATTTCTCTTGTGAATTCTCCAATGTCCAAAATAGGTGAGTCTGATTCAAAGTTTTTCTACAGTAACCACCATTATGGATTTTCTCTTCCATGGAGTTCTCACTGGTTTTATTGACCAGCTCTTCCTATATTGACCAGCCCTTCCTATTGAATTAGAGTCCTACTTAATTATTTGGAGATATATTGCCTTAAGAGCCAAACAAAAATAGAATTAAAGGCAGAAACAGCATGTGATAGTTGGTATAATGAATATATTAACCAAATCATAGAGGTATAATGTGGCAGGAAAAAAATGGGAGACTGTTTCTCAAATTCCTTGGAATTATGACAAGTTTTACTGTGCTAATATTTTTAGAAACCTAGGTTCCAAGTAAAAGACCAAATTAAAATCATCTTGTAAGAAAGTTTGAAAATCTACCTAATTTACCTAATTTTCTTATTCTTCTGGGTCCTATTGTTTAGAAGAATAGACCAATGACTGTTCAGTTGACTAAACTGAAGCTAAAATTCTCAGCTACAGCTAAGTAACTACTCAAATTTATAATGCTCTGAAATTATAGGTATCTATATATTACATATATACTTATCTTTTTCAGAAAAATACCTCAAGCCATAATTATAATATATACATAATAGAATTTAAGCCCTTACAAATATTCACAGGGCTTTAAAACTGAGCACTTTACCCTAACCTGCTGATAAGATCAGAAATTGTCTAGAACGGGAACCCAAGTGAGAATTTTTAATCACATCCAAAGCATTTAGGTCATCACAAGAAAGTAGTACTATGCAAAGGAATACTTTTCTCTGAGTTAAAACCTATTTTGCTCAATAAAGCAGGAAACTGCCCTGAACTTCAAATATATCTTCATCTACCATAGGGTTTCCTTTCTTCTCTCAATATTCAGAAGTTGAGGTAAGCCTTCTTTAAGACCAACCCTGTGCTCTTTTCATGGAATTTGCCTATTCCATTATTCACTCTCTACAAAATATCTTCAATGGGTCCCCTTCTATTACCAACTTTTCTCTCCCTGCTGGGTCACTTTCTATAGACTAGAAACAAACTCATGATTTCCCATCCTTTAATTATCCACCCTGGGACATTCATTATCCATTAGTCTTCCACCTCCACTTTCCAACCCCAACCAGGCTTCTCAAGCTCTAGAGATTTATAACTCAGTCACTTTTGTTATGGACATTTGTCTACTTTCTGGCTGGCCAACATCTGACTGAAGAATCTACCATCATACAAGGCTGAAACACTGGCAGTTAGAGCACCTTCTCACCAACTAGATACCCACTCTGAAACACTGGCCCTCATGATGATTGCACAAAGACGCAGGGGCTTGTAGGTTCATCAGAGTCATGGCATCAGGTGACCTGCATGTGGAAATGATGACCACAGGGACACTCAATGTCCAGATACGATAGCAGTGGCACTATATCTGGGTTCCTCCTCTGGCTGACTTAAAGAATTAGTCCAGTGGTCTAACACTAGTAATAAATATTAACTACAGCCTGGTAATCAATACAGAAAGGAGACCAGTGGCAGCTGTGCATATTACCTCCCTTACAGTATGTTTGCGTGTGTGTGTGTGTGTGTGTGTGTGTGGTGTGTGTGTGTTTCTATATATTAACGAAATTCTTCTCAATCTTCTCCTTCCCCCTATTATTTTATATAAGGATTCCTGCTATTATTAAATTTACAATTTTATATTTAGCTTCCACAATATTCATTCAGGTAGAATCATGATTGAATGTGAGGAGCAATTAATACTGCCCAGAGAGCAATACTGTACATGTTGCACAGAAAACATAATAACAACTGCGACACAGCATCATCCACTTTGGGAGAGAGGATAAGACTGTCTCCTTTTGTTCAAAGTGTAGCACACCACTCTCCACTCCCTGAGCAGCTCCTGTGGCTCAGACAGGGGCTGTGGCAGGAGGAAAGATGCCACAGCCTGAATCCTGGAAGCCACTGCCAGTGTTGTAGAAAATGAAAATGGCCCATTAGTTATGCTAGGTTTATAATGGGAAGTGTCACAGTTCAATATTTCTGTTACAGGTGCATTTTTACATATGTGACCTGCACAGTTTTGGTTTTTGTTCATTTCAGCTTCAGTGAAGTGACTCAACCACTTAAGAATGTGCTCATCCACTATTCACAATAGCAAAGACTTGGAACTAACCCAAATTCCCCTCAGTGATAGACTGGATAAGGAAAATGTGGCACATATACACCATGGAATACTACGCAGCCATAAAAAAGGATGAGTTCATGTCCTTTGCAGGGACATGGATGAAGCTGAAAACCATCATTCTCAGCAGACTAACACAGGAACCAAAAAACAAACACCGCATGTTCTCACTCATAAGTGGGAGTTGAACAGTGAGAACACAGAGACACAGGGAGGGGAGCATCACACACTGGGGCCTGTCAGGGGGTGGGAGGCTAGAGGAGGGATAGCATTAGGAGAAATACCTAATGTAGATGACAGGTTGATGGGTGCAGCAAACCACCATGGCACACGTATACCTATGTAACAAACCTACACGTTCTGCACATGTATCCCAGAACTTAAACTATATATTAAAAAAAAGAATGTGCTCAAGGGATCTGGACCCCATGGACCATTTCCAAAACAATTCTATTCTTGTTTCATTCAAAGTCCAAGTCTATTACTAGAGCCACAGTTCAAAGAAAACAAAATTAATGATGTGATAGTCATATTGAAGATCCAGAAAAAGGCCACTTGAAATTGTCTTCTGAACTAGGCATGATTTTTAATGAACGTGCTCAGGAGTTGAGAGACTTGGGCTATCAGAAACGTGGTTTTAATATGCTTATCAGTAACTGCAGGCTACCACAGAGATGTGCTAGGGACAAGGAATGCAGCATGTATAGTCCTACCGCCTGACCTGCCAGTTGCTAATATTGTTATCTGTTTCCACAATGAAGCTTTTTCTGCCTGTCTCCAGATGCTGCACATTGTCATAAATTGCATGCCAGCAAACCTGCTTCCTGAAATCATCCTCATGGATGTTGTTAGTGACCTTGATGATTTGAAAGGAGAACCAAATGAGTATGTCCAAGATTACCTCCTTGGAAAAATTAAGGTATAAGAAATATAAAGTGTGAGGGATTATTCAAGGAAGAATGAGTGTAGCAATCCAAGCAACAGAAGTCCTTGTGTTCCTAGACAGTCACGTGAAGTGAATGTGATGTGACTGCAGTCCTTGCTGGCTGTCATCTGTGTGGACTGGCACACCATGATGTTCTCAGTGATTGACATCATTAGTGCCAATACGCTAGCCTACAGCTCATCCTCTGTTGTCCGTGGAGGATTCAACTGAGGGCTGCACTTCAAATAGGAGCTTGTTCCCCTTTCTGAGCTAAGATAAGCAGAAAAAGCCACAGCACCAACAAAGTTGCTGATAATGACTGGAGGATTGTCTGCCAGGAACAGACAGTATTTCCATGAATTTGGACAGTATGATACTGGCATGGGTATCTGGAGAGGAGAAAATTTGGAAATATCATTTCAGATCTGGATGTGTGGAGGTAAGTTCTTCATTATGCCTTGCTCTACAGTAGGACATTTTCCAAAAAAGGTGACCATATGGATCTCCTGAAGGCCGGGACACCATGAACACAACTCTTTGAGGCTGGCACATGTCTGGCTGGATGAATAAAGGGGCAGTATTTTTCCTTAAGACTTAATCTGAAGAGGAAAAGCTATGGAACTATCAGTGAGCATGTTGACTTGAGAAAGAAGTTGGGATGCAAATCATTTAAATGGTATTTGGATAATATTTAGCCAGAGGTGCAGATATCTGGGCCTCATGCTAAATTCCAGCAACCCACTTTTATCAGTAGAGGGCCAAAATGCCACCAAGTCCTTCAACTTGGAAGGCTCTATCACTTCTAGACCAACAAATGTCTGCTGGCTCAGGGCTGCCCAAGTCGGAAAGAAGGCATACTAGTGCTTAAGGCCTGTGAGTATGGGAACCCAAATCAGATCTGGATTTATAATGAAGAGCATGAATTGGTTTTACACCATCTTCTTTGTCTAGGTACGACAGAAACTAGCTCATCAGACCCACCACGACTCATAGAGTCCATGGGTCAGGCAGACATGGACCTTTGGGGAAAATAATCGGCTGCACCAGATGTCAGTTGGACAGTGCCTGAGAGTGGTGGCTCCACAGGGTCAGGAAGACTCTGTTGCTATGGCAATCTTTGATGGCTCCTCCTCACAACAGTGGCAGTTGGAAGGTTAAGGTGGACACCGTAGCAGAAATGGTGTTTCATCAGGCTTTGCCTCCTCTGTGAAGTGTAGGGCTTTAGAAAGAATGTTGTTGGTGCCAGGAAAGCCTTGGTTTGGTAGAGCCATCTTGGATAGGATGACATTTCCCATCTTCCTGGAGATGCCTGGGAATGTTAACAGAGGTAACACAGCGGATCTGATAGAGATGGGAGCACTGAGTGTCCGCAAGTGAAGAAGTATGTTTCACCAAGACACTGAGGTCATTTCTGAGCTTCTATTAAGGAATTTCTTGCTTATAGAGGAAAATCAGAATACCATTTTAACTCTAGAGTTTTGTTTGTACACAACGACAAAACTCAGCAAATGGATGTTTCTATTCAAATTTATTTATGCCTCTTTTTAATCCCCTTTAAAGATGGAATGGTTTTTATCTAATCAGGAGTTTGTCATGATTTCCCTTCTTAGAAGACTTTACAGGAGACAGTTTTTTTTTATTTTACTTATCATTTGTTTAGTATGTTCTAAACAGACAATTTTTTTAAAAAAAAAGAATCTACATTATGTTTAACTTCAGAAGGCATCATTTATAAGACAATATTTGAGAGGCAGTTAACTATTATAAATTATTTTGATGAATTATGATACTACATACATGTGAAATAAAGGATCCTTTTGGGTTTTTTTAAAGTATAGTTGCACCTAATTAGGTGAAAGCATGAAGTTATAGGGAAGTTGTAGGGAAAGGTAGGTATGCGTAGAAAGGTGTGTGTGAATGTTCCAAGTAGCCAATGAGCCAATGAAATGAATTGTGCTGGTGGTTAAGCTATTGTCTGCCATCTTCAATGCACCCTAAGCTCTGTTTTGCCATGATGGGGCTGGAGCTCAGAAAACCATAGTTCTCCTCTGCTACCTAAATTCTTGTTAAATTCTACCTGTGGGGGAGCTAGAAAGAGATTAGAATAATGGAGTGACAAGGGAGTTGATCCTTCCTGTTTTGCCTTCCATTCTTGAAATATCACTCCAGCCAGAGGTTCCTCACCTGGGCAGCAGCAGCTGGTCCCAGTAACCAGGTTTTTTTCCCATATTCTCAGCGCCAGCCATAGTATACCTTGGATATATGAATTCCAGCTCTGCAGGGTCCCCCCATCAACTGACTGAGGAACTAGCATAAAGATCAGCTCTTTAGGGTCCTTTCTCCAAGTTTTCCTTTGTTCTGGCAACCTCTTCTTCCACTCCCCTGAATGAGCTTTGCCTAAAGACCCATTATTTTCACACTGCCAAATCCATACATATTATTCAGAACTTATTATATCTTCCTGCTCTATCTGACCATTGACCACTCACTTCTCCCACCTTCAGACAATATTATTTCTTTACTAATAATTTTTTGGCTCATTAAGACATTTCTGGAGGGTAAATCGGAAAATCTTTTAGAAAACATTTTGGCAATATGTATTCATTCAACAAATAATTTTTAAGCATTGTGTAAATATTTCCATTGCATTAATTTCTAGAGGTAGAACAACTGTTAAAGATAGTAAGTGCTTTGTGTGTGCATTTAGTAAGTGGTACAACCAGATAGTCTGACTCTAAAATCTGTCATATTAACCTCTACACCAGGAATTTTCAAACTTGATTTCCATCAGAATCACCTAAAGGACTTGGTAAAATATAGATTAATGAGCCCCACCCCCCTAATTTTTTATTTACAAGGGTGAGCTAGCAAATTTAAATTTCTAGCAAGGTTCCAGGTGATATTGATCTCCTTCCCAATACTACACTACCCACATATTTTCTTATTAACTCTTATTCATCTCTAATGACTCAACTCAGCTATCTCCTTCCTTCGGAAACCTTGGCTCCTCTCTTCCCTCACCAGCTGAACTAGATAACCCCCATCTATGACCTCACAACAATCATGAGCTCCCATGACATTATGTGCCTACCAAATACATATCGTAACCACTGAAACTGAAACTCTGTACGCATAGGTCCCAACTGCTAGCCTTTGAGCACCTCAAGGACAGCGATCGCAACCATTCATCCTTTTTTACATGTCTTTAAGTTTCTTTTTAAATTTGTACTGTGATAAAATGTATATAAAATTTAACATTTCAACCATTTTAAGTGTACAGTGCAATGACATGAAACACATTCACATTATTATACAACCATCACCACCCCCCAACTCCAGAACTTTTCATTTTCCCAAATTGAAACTTTATATCCATTAAACAGTAACCCCCCAGTTTCCCCTCCTCTCAGCCCCATTCTACTTTCTGTCTCTATTCATTTGTACAGGGACAGTTTCTAGCACATTGTTCCTCAACGGTATTATCTCAATAACTGCAGAACTGAAGGAGGCGAGACTTCAAGCATCAAATAGAAGAATTAATGAGAAAGAATTTTAAAGAGTTAAAATTGACATAGAAATGGTGTATATCATCACTGGAGTAATTAGAAAACTTGAAGGACATATTAGCTGCTTGAGTTATAAGTAAATGGCTGTTTGAAAACAATATCTTTGTTCTCTTTCTAGCACAAATAAATATTAGCCACTCATATTTTTAAGTTTATAAAGAGATCAAATACGAAAAATCATCTGAAAAAGAAATATAAAACACATCTTTTTTCCTTTTCCACTCAAATACCTAGGACTCCTGAATTGAGTTCACTCTTCTTTCAGACTCTATGCCCACCTATATCTGCAATATCTTTGTAAGGTGCATGGATGTGCTTTGGTCAAGAATTAGGCCAAGGCAGATGTCCAGGCCTGCATGACTCAGCGAGTACAGTGCAGGCGTATAACTCTAGCTGTTATCACAGCCACGTAGCCATAACATAGGAAGGCCATCCCTTGGCCATATGCCACTATTGTCTGTAAAAGTTATAATTGCCCTGCTGACACTGTACAGATGCTCTTGTACAGCCATTCTTGGACCCAGAGAGAGAGAAAGTACCAGAGCTGTCAGTCTTGCTCTGACAAGGGGAGCCAGGGCATGGCTTGACATGGCACAGCATGGCTCACTTTCACGCCCAGAGAGAGAAAGAGTTAAGCTGCTGACCCTGAAGGCAAGGGAGAGCCGATCGTGCCGTTGTGCATAGGAGCAGCTGGCCCAAGCAGTCGAAACAGAGCAGAAAGTGAGAGAAAGCTGCTGGTAAGAGAGCTGCTAATGAGAGACCTAGTCTGAGTAAGCTGCTGATAGGGAGCTGCTGAATAACACTACATTTCACCTGCTTACGGCCCCCCAGTGTTCTTTCAGCTATTGCCCATTCACCCACTGCCTTCGGACCTCAGCATGAGCTGGAACCTGAACTTGAACCTAACAGTTGGTAGACTCGGGGAGCTGACAATCGTGACCCTACACCTGACTGTCTTGCTACCTCAATTAACAGGAGAAAAGAGGAAACCTAATAGAGCAGAATGCTATATTAAAAAATAAAACATATAAAAGGAAATGTAGGGATGCAAGAGGTTTATAATCTACTTCTGCATATGAAACCTCTTTTAAAAAAAATTGTGTGGTAGAAATGCCCAAATTAATTATTTAGTACTTACAGAACATATAAAAGATGGACCTTATGTTTGTAATTCTTGAATGGATTCTTAAATAATGACTCCACATAACAGATGAATAATTTCAAGTCTCCTTTTAGCCAGCACTGTATGTTCCAGTTTGCACCTGAATTTAAAAAAAAAAAAAAAACAACTGCATGAAATCTCAAAAACCATCTGAACAACTCAGTGAAAGAGAAGAACTAAATCAAATTGACCAGTGTTCTGATACAATTTCCATTTCCTATTCTGAGAGAAAAAGAACAAACTTTAACTAGGGGCATGCGTTTGCCCATCACTTAGTCCCTTTGGCCCTCAGTTTCCTTTTTTCTAAAGTAACAGAATTAAATTCAATTATTGCTTCTCAAACTCTCTTTAATTTCAAACCACTTAAATAGGACAAAAGAGCTCAAAACTTATCTAGCTCATCTAGCTCAGTTCTCACTTTTCTCACTTTTCTTTCCTTTTTTTTTTTTAGAGATGGGGTCTCACTCTGTCACCCAGGCTGGAGTGCAATGGCATGATCATGTGATCATGGCTTACTGCAGCCTCGATCTCTCAAGCAATCTTCCCACCTCAGTCTCCTAAGTAGATGGGACTAGAGGCACGCACCACCATGCCCAGCTAATTTTTTTTTTTTTTTTTTTTTTTTTTTTTTTTGTATTTTTAGTAGAGATGGTGTTTCATGATGTTGCCCAGGCTGGTCTCTAACTCCTGAGCTCAAGTGATCTGCCCGCCTAGGTCTCCTAAATGCTAGGATTACAGGCACTAAAGCCACTGTGCCCAGCTTTTTTTTTTTTTTTTAATATTAGACAGTTAATATGCCAACATCATAACAAGGTCTGAGGGAGGCACATCTCACACATACATGTGAAAATCCAGTCATCACGCTTTTGAGGGAGGAAAAGATATGCCTGTATTTTCACACTGGAGGTCTCTTTACATGAATGAGTCAATTGATTCCATTCTTCCTAGCTTTTCCAAAAGACTTGGGATAATTTTGTTGTTTATATTTCCAGATGCAGAATTTTTAACTACACTAGCTACAATGAGTATGCATTATACTTAAACCAAAAAAAAGAATTTTTTTCTTTGCTTTTTTGTTTTTCCAACTTTTATTTTTAGTTCAGGGGCACATGTGAAGGACATGTTAGTTAGTTAAACAGGTAAACGTGTACCATAGCAGTTTGCTGCACGGATCACCACATCACCTAGGTGTTAAGCCCAGCATCCATTAGCTATTCTTTCTGAAAAACCCATGTTTAAAATGTAGATTATTTCAGAGATATTCCTTGCCTGAAGAAATATTATTATTCATGAATATTTTAAAATTTAACCAATTCAACAATATTTTCAGTCATTTGATATTTTATATATTTAACAGAAATAAGGTGTGTTTTCTATTTCAAAGCAAATTTAAAAGACTACAAGGAATGTACTTAAAATGTACTTAAAAGTAAAATATTTCCCTCATTATATTTTTATGGGATACAAGATAATTGGGGAATTATTTATTAGTTTGTTTACATAATGAATCCTAATTTTATTATCAATATAAAAATGATTATGTATGTTAAAAATCAGAGCCATAAGACAAGACTTAAAGGCCGGGCGCGGTGGCTCAAGCCTGTAATCCCAGCACTTTGGGAGGCCGAGGCGGGCGGATCACGAGGTCAGGAGATCGAGACCATCCTGCCTAACACGGTGAAACCCCGTCTCTACTAAAAAATACAAAAAACTAGCCGGGCGAGGTGGCGGGCGCCTGTAGTCCCAGCTACTTGGGAGGCTGAGGCAGGAGAATGACGGGAACCCGGGAGGCGGAGCTTGCAGTGAGCTGAAATCCGGCCACTGCACTCCAGCCTGGGCGACAGAGCGAGACTCCGTCTCAAAAAAAAAAAAAGAAAAAAAAAAAAGACTTAAAACACATTGTTCAATACATTAAAAAAAAAATAGCTAATGCTTACCCATTTGTTGAAAAACTGAAGAATTTACTGTTGAAACAAATGTCTTTCCTTCAATGTTGTCTGCACACAAGGAGCAGTTTCTATCTTGCTCACTCCGAAAGCAACAGTGGAAAGTTGTTTTGGATAAGTTAGAAAAGTGAGTATCACTTGAATTAAACTCAACAGCTGTCTCATAATGTCCATTGAAATTTGAAGTATTCTTTGAGAGTCCAGCAGGCAAAAGGAAGTAGTCATAGGTTGAATTTGGTGGCATGCAAGACAACTTAAATCTCCAAGGAGTAATTGGATATGACAAGTTAAATGCAGTTATCACACAAATAAACTCTGTTAGGATATTAAAAAGACACATAGAAAAAAGTGATCATTTTGACTAAGACATGAATAGAAAGTATCCAAGATTAAACCGTGTAGTGCTCAATAATTATTTAACTTTCTAAGTCCTCAGTGAGTGCCTAATGAATAACTTCGTGCTTTCATTGTACAATGTGTTATATTCAAGAGGATGCATTCATTTGTAGAAATAACTCCACTTTCTGACATCTCTTTTCTTTTTGAAAATTGACACTTCATGTTTTCTCTTTAATCTGACATGTTATATTTATGTTTTAATAAAAGGAAACAAACACAAATATTTTATTTTTCCTTTCTAAAGCATAATATTCTAGCTTCCATTATAAATGATAAATATAATATCCAGTATAAATGATAAATAAATATCTGGATGTTCAATTATATAAACAAACATCAAAGCGCTATTTTAATATGTATTTAAGAGAGTAACACCAACATATTAACACTGCTTTCGCTGAGCACTTTTAGAAAAAATTTGTCTTCAACATGATGATAGCTTGATGATCTCCTGAATTTTCCCATGATCCTCCAAACACAAAACATCATATAAGACACGCCCTTAGCACCTTACACAAAAAATGATGCAAAAGAATAGACTTCTTACGGGAAATGCCCACTGCTGATTCAATTGTCACTTTTTAAACATAAAAATTAAGAACAATTATATAATCCAGTACCAAAAAATCTGCAAAAGTTAAACTTTTTCTTTTTTTTTTTTTTTTTAAGATGGAGTCTCGCTCTTGTCACCCAGGCTAGAGTGCAGTGGCGTGATCTCAGCTCACTGCAACCTCTGCCTCCTGGGTTCAAGTGATTCTCCTGCCTCAGCCTCCTGAGTAGCTGGGATTACAGGCACCCACCACCATACCCGGTTAATTTTTGTACTTTTAGTAGAGACGGGGTTTTGCCATGTTGGCCAGGCTGGTCTCGAACTTCTGACCTCAGGTGATCCACCCACCTTGGCCTCCCAAAGTGCTGGGATTATAGGCATGAGCCACTGCACCAGCCAAACTTATTTTTAAATATTTGTTTGAAAATAAATTAATTCTTCATAATTGCTTTTTCAATAAGTTACCCAAATGATGCAACAATTGTGTTGGCTTATATAGACACTGATGCAGAATAGGAATTCTGAGAATCTTGTATGGATTTGTATGAAATGAGAATTTTGAAGAGTTATGGCAAATGTAATAATGTAAGGAAATAGAAGTAACCATGATGTTCATCAGTAGCTGAACGGGTAAATTCTGATACATCCACACAAGTAAATATTATTCAGGGCTAAAAAGAAATGAGATATCAAGTTACGAAAAGGCATGGAGGTTCCAGCACTCTTCCAGAACTATGGATCCAACAAAGGACTAATATCCAGAATTTAGAAGGAACAACTCCACAAGAATAAAACAAATAATCCCATTAAAAAGAAGGCAAAGGAAATGAACAGATATTTCTCAAAAGAAGACATACAAGCAGCCAATGAACATGAAAAAATGCCCAATGTCACTAATCATCAGAAAAATGCAAATTAAAACTACAATAAGATACCATCTTATACCAGTAAGAATGGCCATTATTAAAAAGTCAAAAAATAATAGATGTTGGTGAGGATGCAGAGAAAAGGAAATGCTTATTCACTGTTGGTGGGAATGTAAATTGGTACAATCTCTAAGGAAAACAATGTGTAGATTTCACAAAGAACTAAAAGTAGAACTATCATTCAATCCAGCAATTCCACTACTAAGTATCTACTCAAAGGAAAAGAAATAATTATAACAAAAAGACACCTGCGCTCATATGTTTGTAACAGCACTATTCACAATAGCAAAGTCATGGAATCAACCTAAGTGTCCCTCAACGAATGACTGGATTAAAATAATGTGGCATATTCACACACATGTGCAGACACACACACACACACACACACCCCATGGAATACTATGCAGCCATAAAAAAGAATAAAATCGTGTGTTTTGCAACAACATGGATGGAGCTAAAGGCCATTATCCTAAATGAAATAACTCAGAAACAGAAAATCAAATGCCGCATGTTCTCACTTATAAGTAGGAGATAAGCAATGGGTACACACGGACATACCAAAGAGAATAATAGATACTGGGGACTCCACAATGGGGAGAGGATGGAAGAGGGGTGAGCAGTGAAAATTACCTATTGTGCACAATGTTCACTAGTCAGGTGATGCACACACTACGTAATATATCCATGTAACAAAATCATACTTGTACCCTCTGAATCTACAAAAATAAAAATTTAAAGAGGAAAAAAAAAGACATGGAGGAAACATAAATGCATATTACTAAGTGAAAGAAACCAATATGAAAAAGACTACATACTATGTTATTCCAACTATATGACATTATGACATTCTATAAAAGGCACAACTATGGAAACAATCAAAAGATTGGTGGTTCCCAGGAGTTAGGTAAGAAGGTAGGAGGAATAGGCAGGCCACAAAGGATGGATAGGGCAGTGAAATTCTTCTGTATGATTCTACAGTGGCAGATAAAGGTCACCATACATACATCTGCCAACATTCATACAATATACAACACCAAGAGTGAACCATAATGTAAACTATGGACTTTGAGTGACAATGATATGTCAATGTGGGTTCATCAATTGTGACAAGTGTACCACTCTGAGGGGAATCGCTGATCATGGGGAGTTATACATGTGTGGGGCAGGAAGTCTACGGAAAAATCTCTGTACCTTCCGCTCAATTTTGCTGTGAACATAAAACTGCTCTAAAAACTAAAGGCTATTTAAAAATGTAAGAAAATAAAATTTTTAATCAACTCACAAATATATTTTTTCATTACAAAAGCAATTATCAATGAAAAACATTCAAACGATACATAGGTAATGACTGTTAATAGTTTGGTTTCTAACGATTTCTATAGATATAAATTAATATAAATATGTATAGATGCAAAAATTGAAGCCAAAGTGATTAATGTGACAAATGTGACTATGGTCATACTGATGACAATGAGGTATCACAACGTTACCAAAAGTAAATCCATATTACAATTATGTTCCTTTGGACTTCATTCACTCCTTCTAACATGTGTTTCTAAAATCGGAACACCTCAAAGAAAACAGAATAGTGTTTTGAGGGAGGGGGTTTACAAAACCAAGAATATGTAATATTACTAATTTACAGCACTATATATTCTAGGTCTACATAGAGGATTCAGTTGCTTGAAACAAATTAGCCTAAAATCCTCACAAAAGTATTTAAATGTAAAATGTAATGATGAACTTCAAAAACATAGCAACTATTGATGCAGTGAAATTAAAAGATGAGTCTATTTTATCCACATGCAACTTTGCAAATGATATTTCTTTCCCTCAAAATGAATCCTAAACTCTAAAGGTGGTCTAGAATTTCATCTGAAGGCATATCTTATGAGGTAACAATATCCCAGGATTTATTTTGATTCACAAACTTGATCAAACCACAAACCTTCCAGAAAGTCAATGTAAAACACTAGAGTCTAACAAAAATTAATAGAGAATTATAAAAGAGAATGAATAGTTCCCTTAAATATATCTAATAAAATTAGAGAATATAAAAAGAGAACGAGCTATTTCTCTTTGATAATCCCTTGTGGCACAATGTTTTGGAAATCTGTAACTGTGGAGCTATCCAGGTTATTTTCTGGAGGTATACAGGTGGCTGCAATGAGAAAGAAGTATGTACAACAAGAAAGACCTGTAGGGCAGCTTAGAAAAGCCCGTTTAGATTGGGGTAGCCAAGGAGATGCTCAGAACCAGTTGACACACAGGTAACAGTTGCCAGATAAAGTTGCCATAACATAAGTTTTGTTAAAGAAAGCTAGATAAACAATTGCCAAATCACATAAGTTTTGTTAAAGATACTCTAACTTTAATTTCAAAAACCTGGAACATAATCTAACTTAAATGATTTGGTTTAAGACAATCAGAATGTCACCAGAATGTGGTAAGAAACACGTGAGAACGGTATGCTCAAAAGTTATTGGCAATGTGGCACAGTGGCTCACGCCTGTAATCCCAGCACTTTGGGAGGCCGAGGCAGGCAGATCATGAGGTCAAGAGATTGAGACCATCTGGCCAACATGGTGAAACCCTGTCTCTACTAAAAATACAAAAATTATCTGGGCATAGTGGCACGTGCCTGTAGTCCCAGCTACTGAGGAGGCTGAGGTAGGAGAATCGCTTGAACCCAGGAGGCGGAGGTTGCAGTGAGCCAAGATCATGCCACTGCACTTCAGTCTGGCGGCAGAGCAAGACTGCGTCTCAAAAAAAAAAAAAAAAAAAAAAAAAAAGAATCTACAGAAATATTTTTCCAAATATACAAAGATATATGAATTTTCAATGCAGTATTATTTGTTACAGAAAAAGAAATGTCTATCAATCAGGAACTGGTCAAATGGACTATACATGTTATATATAAATATAAATGTATAATAACTTTATATATATTCATACAGTGCATTGTCATGTAACCATTAAACTAATAAGTACCCTAGCAAATACTGATAAAGATAAAAAGCCATCATGATAAATTGGAAACCTATTAAATGGAAAAATAAACATCCAGAACAACATGTATAGACCAGTGCTATTTTTGCAGCTATAGATATGAGTGTGTCTGTGTATGTGTGTGTGTGTCTGTGTGTGTGTGTGTGTGTGAGTCTGTGTGTGTCTGATAATTCTGGAAGGATACACCATCAGGTTGTCTTTAGGAGGTTGGGAAGGGTTTTCATTTTCACATTTATACACTTACACTATGGTTTGCATTTTTAATCATAAGCATGTATGAGAATTCCTAACTAGAAAAAGGAAATTATGTTAATAAATAAAACAGCATCTCTAAGGCAAAATATCTACCATGTTTAAGGGCATTAAAATAGCAAATGAGCAAATAACTTACCCCAGTGTAACAAAACCACACAGAATTTTTGACAAATCATCTTACTTCAGAGAGGTACACCTGGAAAAGAGTAAATCTAAAATTAAAAGACACACACAAACAAAAACACACATATATAAGTTGTCTGTGGAAAACATAAAAAGAAAGGGATTATAGATAAGTCTCTAAATTTTAATCACCTGTGATACTCTAGATCAATATCTGAGAAATATCTCACATTAAATTATGTTATAGATTTATTTATTTACGCATCCTATATCACTAAAAATACAAGTCAAAAAAATGTAAATTGAGTATTCCTTTATGCCATAACAAACAAGGACAGGTATCACAGGATAAGATTGAAATTTTTAACTAAACACAAGTGACCACGATATTGATTAAATATGTAACAACTAATCTAACATCATTAATATCACCATCTTCAATTTTTTTCATGCTCAGGTCTTAAAATTTCCCTGTTTTCTAAAGTCTTTATCTTTACTATGATATTATAAGGCCAAATAATTATTGCATAGATAACAACTGCCTATTTATTTCCAATAAAGAGGAGAAATTTTACCAGTAGACTTTTGGAAACCTATTGTTAATTTGCAGATGAGGTAATATTGGAGAGTTAGAATAATTAAAAGTCTGATGGCTTAATATACCCAAATGAAGTCTGACTTCAGAGACAAGATTTCCCACGAGTTCTACTCAATTTGAAATATCACAAATATGATTATTTGTACTACCATGTCACAAATCCAAATAGTAGTATAATTTTAATATATTGGGCTTGGACTTTGGATGAAAATCTACCTGAATTAGGTGTCAGGAGTGTTGGGTGCCAGTCTAAGCTCTTCTGGGACTTGGGTTTTCAACACTCTAGATCTCAGTTTCCTCATCTACAAATCAGACAGTCAGATAGTCTCTACAACCCCTTTCAGAGCTGCCTATGACTCTGAGAGACGTAATTTAAAATGGAAACCACACTTTACCACAAAGAATAAATAGTACAAAACATTAAGTGAGAAACATGCCTCATGACTCATATCTGAGAATTGGCACCACATGATAAGTGAGAATTGGCACCACATGATAAGTAAATGGAAAAACATGTTTATTTATTTTACAACTTACTATCAGGGAGAAAATAAATGAGTATAAACAGTGGGTAGTGCAGTAAATTTGTTTTTCAGACTACAAGTTTGTCATCAGAATTTTTGTTCTTTATACACTGATATCACAATGGTTTTTAGGATTTCTAGAAATCAGTTCAGTGTTTGGAACCCTCATGATTTACTTATATTAAATGAGTACAAATTCCTCCCTGTTTTTATGCTACCTGTTCTTGATATAAAATGTTCTCATAAAATAAACTCAAAGGCAAGTTTTATAATCAAGCTGTGTCACAGATACAACACATCACTGGATTGCTTTGATGAAACTTACTAGTGACTAGTAATTCAGTTCAACAATTGACTTGGCACACTTTTAATTCACCTGGTCTCCTCAGTTAAGTGATCAAATAGATCAGCAGTTTTCCTTACATAAAACAACCACTTCTTTATTTAATGTTCCATGCAAAACACAAACTATTCTGATGGTTTGGATTCTTGCAGTCAGGTTACATTCTTAAATAACAGAGAAACATCACAAGTGTAAAAAGGACATAGACTCAACCTTGAAGAGACAGTGAAAGGTGGTTTCTGACATAGATTTGATGAGAGAAACATATGCACCCTAAACTGTACAAAAAGGAATATAAAGAACATTTTTTAAAACACAAATAATATAGAAAAGGAGGTGGGGTGCAGTGGCTCACACCTGCAATCCCAGCACTTTGGGAGACCAACGCAGATGGATCACTTGAGGTCGGGAGTTCAGACCAGCCTGGCCAACATAGTGAAACACCGCCTCTACTAAAAATACCAAAAGTAGCTGGGTGTTGTGGCACGTGCCTATAATCCCAGCTACTTGGGAGGCTGAGGCAAGGGAATCGCTTGAACCTGGGAGGTGAAGGTTGCAGTGAGCTGAGATCGCACCACTGCACTCCAGCCTGGGTGATAAAGTGAGACTCTGTCTAAAAAAAATACAGAAAAAGTGACAGAAAATTTTTAAACTGTGAAAAAATTTGAAGCAAAGGGAAAATTAAAGATAGGATGACAAAAATACGTCTAATACACCAAACACCATTAATATTAAGACACTTCCTAAGGATGAACCATTAATTTGTTCTAACTTTTCTTATGGTCGTATTGTTCAATTATAAATTCTAAGTAGTTAAAATGAAATGAACAGCTTAGGAGAAGAGTACAAATAATCCTAACACTAAGAACAGTAAGAAATTTTTATTGATTAATTTTATAAGATAACAGCTAACATCCTCATGAACATCCTAATAATACCAGAGTTTCAAAGCAATTTCAAAATTTAATAATTTGTCACATTCTCCACTACCAATACCTTGTTCTAAGCCACAATTATCTCTTCCCGAAACTATCAGAAGAGCCTCCCAACTGGTCTCCCTACTTCTGTCCTTGCTCCCCAGTTCAGTCAGTTATAAACATAGCAGTTAAAGTGATCTTCTTAACACAGATCAGATCATGTCTCTGTAGCACAGTAGTCACAGTGATCTTATTAACACATTGACCAGATCATGTCTCTCTTTCTCAAAGCACTACAGCCCTACCCTGGCACTTGGAGTAAAAGTCCAAGTCCTGAGCAGGACTACAAGGTCCCGGATCCCACTCATCATCCACTGCTCTCCCCACCACTCAACTCACCTTCTAAAGGAGCCTTCCCTGGCCATCCCATCTGAAATTTTAGCACCTCCCCCATGCCAACATGCACAAAAGCAATCTTCAAAGAGGCATTCTCCTATCATGCAGATACAGCTCTTTAAGAATCCGGCATAATAGCAAGAAGGACTTCAAAATGGTGATTCTTAACCATTTTTTGGAACATGGACCTCACTGAGAATTGGGTGAAAGGAGTGTATCAACGCCACGAGGAAGCACATACAACCAATTAGGGCTATAATTTCAAGAGGTTAACAATCCCTTGAAACTTATCCAAGGATTAAGAATTCCTGATATAGATAAATAAATGTAATGCACATTCCACAAGCAGAGTTCCATGAACTGAGCCAGTAACAGACACCACACTATAAAGAGTTGAGATAATACTGCCTAACATTCCCCTGGAATGCAGTTTTCTTCATTCATTTGGGCTGCTATAACAAAATACACCAACTCAGTGGCTTATAAACAATGGAAATTTATTGCTCACAATTCTGGAGGCTGGAAAGTCCAAGATCAACATGTCAGCAGATTCAATCTCTGATGAAGGACTATTTCTCATAGATGGTGCCTTTTTGCCGTGTCTTCACACAGCAGAAGGGGTGAACAAGCTCCCCTGCAGCCTCTTTTATAAGGATACTAATCCCATTCATGAGGGCTCCACCCTCATGACCTAATAACCTCCTAAAGGCCCCACCTCTTAATGCTATTGCATTGATGATTAGGTTTCAACATATGAATTCTGTAGTGGCACAAACATTCAGACCACAGTAGTCATTCTCTGTTGATAGTTAAAAGGAGTAATGTGCCTTAGCAGTCATTCAAAAAGATGGTATGGTTGACATCCTCACGTGACATGGAAACATGCCAAACAGAGTACCCTCTACCCCAATCACCACTGACAATACTTAAAACTGGGATAGGGTAAGGAAAGAGCTTAATCAATTCTCATTAGAAAATAATTGTGGCTCTGCTCACACAAAAAAAAGGAATGTTGCAAAAGTTCTCTAACTATCATGGCAGAAACAAGTATAGCTTGAAAACATTTTTCAAAGAAAAATAAGCAAATTCCCATCATAGCCATAATAAATTATCATAAGGTAAATATAATTATAGATTTGAGCAGTGTAGGCCCCTGTGCCCACTTCCAAAGAAAACTAATTGAAAAATGTACACTTATCTGACTGGTCTTACAGACCAGATACAAGTATAAGATGTCTACTAAAAATAACAGTTTAATAATATATGCTTCATAACCCCACTTTTCAGAAATATTAACCGGAAGTCTACTGTGGCCATTCCTAGAATTCAATTATTCACCACAGCTCTTTCAAGTCACCGCACCCCATGACTCTTTCCTCTGAATCAGATCCTGCAGGAGAACCATTCATCCAGGTGATATGTGGGTCTCAAACTGATTCCTGAAGTTGGCAAATTATTTCTATACAAATAGCACATTTTTTAAATGCTGTGCATTCTGTTAGTCAGCTTCCTATGTGAGAACATGCTATTGCTGTGTTCAATAAAATAAATTTAGCAAGAAGAACACCAAAAAAGAACAGGCGGGGGTGGCTGGCAAGATGGCCGAATAGAAACAGCTCTGGTCTGCAGCTCCCAGGGAGATCAACGCTGAAGGCAGGTGATTTCTGCATTTCCAACCGAGGTGCCCAGCTCATCACATTCCTACTGGTTAGACAGTGGGTGCAGCCCACAGAGGGTGAGCTGAAGCAGGGTGGGGCGTCGGCTCACCCAGGAAGTGCAAGGGATCAGGAAACTTCCTCCCCTAGCCAAGGGAAGCCACGAGGGACTGTGCCGTGAGGGACAGTGCACTCTGGCCCAGACACTACGCTTTTGTCATGGCCTTCCCAACCCACAGACCAGGAGATTCCCTCGGGTGCCTACACCACCAGGGCCCTGGGTTTCAAGCACAAAAGTGGGCGGTCATTTGGGCAGACACCAAGCTAGTTGCAGGAGTCTTTTTTTCATACTCCAGCGGTGCCTGGAATGCCAAGAAGACAGAACTGTTCACTCCCCTGGAAATGGGGCTGAAGCCAAGGAGCCAAGTGGTCTTGCTCAGCAGATCCCACGCCCACGGAGCCCAGCAAATTAAGATCCACTGGCTTGAAATTCTCGCTGCCAGCACAGCAGAAGTTGACCTGGGACACTCCAGCTTGGTGAGGGGAGGAGTGTCCGTCATTACCGAGGCTTGAGTAGGCAGTTTTCCCCTCACTGTGTAAACAAGGCCTCCGGGAAGTTTGAACTGGGTGGAGCCCACTGCAGCACTGCAGAGCTTCTGTAGCCAGACTGCCTCTCTAGATTCCTCCTTTCTGGGCAGGGCATCTCTGAAAGAAAGGCAGCAGCCCCATTCAGGGGCTTATAGATAAAACTCCCATCTCCCTGGGACGCAGCATCCTCCCTGGGGGAAGAAGGCAGCTGTGGGCGCAGCTTCAGCAGACTTAAACATTCCTGCCTGCTGTCTCTGAAGAAAGCAGTGGATCCCCCAGCACAGCGCTCCGGCTTTACTAAAGGACAGACTGCCTCCTCAAATGGGTCCCTAACCCCTGTGCCTCTTGACTGAGAGCCACCTTCCAGCAGGGGTCAATGGACACCTCATACAGGAGAGCTCCAGTTGGAATCTGGCAGGTGCCCCTCTGGGACGAAGCTTCCAGAGAAAGGAACAGGCAGGAATCTTTGCTGTTCTGCAGCCTCCACTGGTGATACCGAGGCAAACAGGGTCTGGAGTGGACCTCAAGCAAACTCCATCAGATCTGCAGCAGAAGGGCCTGACTGATAGAAGGAAAACAAACAAACAGAAAGGAATAGCATCAACATCAACAAAAAGGACTCCACAGAAAAACTCCATTCAAAGGTCAGCAACATCAAATACCAAAGGTAGATAAATCCAAGAAGATGAGGAAAAACCAGCACAAAGAGGCTGAAAATTCCAAAAACCAGAATGCCTCCTCTCCTGCAAAGCATCATGACTCCTTGCCAGCAAGGGAACGAAACTGGACAGAGAATGAGTTTGATGAATTGACAGAAGTAGGCTTCAGAAGGTGGGTAATAACAAACTCCTCTGAGCTAAAGGAGCATGTTCTAACCCAATACAAGGAAGCTAAGAACCTTGAAAAAATGTTAGAGGAATTGCAAACTAGAATAACCAGTTTATAGAAGAACATAAATGACCTGATGGAGCTGAAAAACACAGCATGAGAACTTTGTAAAGCATATACAAGTATCAATAGCCAAATTGATCAAGTGGAAGAAAGGATATCAGAGATTGAAGATCAACTCAATGAAATAAAGCATGAAGACAAGGTTAGAGAAAAAAGAATGCAAAGAATGAACAAAGACTCCAAGAAATATGGGACTATGTGAAAAGACCAAATCTACATTTGATTGGTGTACCTGAAAATGACGGGGAGAACAGAACCAAGTTGGAAAACACTCTTCAGGATATTATTCAGGAGAACTTCCCCAACCTAGCAAGACAGGTCAACATTCAAATTCAAGAAATACAGAGAACACCATAAAGATACTCCCAAGACACATAATCATCAAATTCACCAAGGTTGAAATAAAGGAAAAAATGTTAAGGAAGCCAGAGAGAAAGGTCGAGTTACCCACAAAGGGAGGCCCATCAGACTAACAGTGGATCTGTCTGCAGAAACGCTACAAGCCAGAAGAGAGTGGGGGCCAATATTAAATGTTCTTAAAGAAAAGAATTTTCAACCCAGGATTTCATATCCAGCCAAACTAAGCTTCATAAGCAAAAGAGAAATAAAATCCTTTACAGACAAGCAAATGCTGAGAGATTTTGTCACCACCAGGTCTGCCTTACAAGAGCTCCTGAAGGAAGCACTAAACATGGAAAGGAAAAAACAGTACCAGCCACTGCAAAAACATACCAAATTGTAAAGACCATCAACACTATGAAGAAACTGCATCAACTAATGGGCAAAAAAACCAGCTAGCATCATAATGACAGGATCAAATTCACACATAACAATATTAACCTTAAATGTAAATGGTCTAAATGCCCCAATTAAAAGACACAGATTGGCAAATTAGATAAAGAGTCAAGACCCATCAGTGTGCTGTATTCAGGAGACTCATCTCACATGCAAAGACATATAGGCTCAAAATAAAGGGATGGAAGAATATTTACCAAGCAAATGGAAAGGAAAACAAACAAACAAAAAAAAGCAGGGGTTGCAATCCTTGTCCTTGATAAAACAGACTTTAAACCAACAAAGACCAAAAAAGACCAAGAAGGGCATTACATAATGGTAAAGAGATCAATGCAACAAGAAGAGCTATCTATCCTAAATATATATGCACCCAATACAGAAGCACCCAGACTCATAAAGCAAGCTCTTAAAGACCTACAAAGAGACTTAGACTCCCACACAATAATAGTGGGAGACTTTAGCACCCCACTGTCAATGTTAGACAGATCAACAAGGAAGAAAATTAACAAGGATATTCAGGACTTGAACTCAACTCTGGACCAAGCAGATCTAATAGGCATCTACAGAACTCTCCACCCCAAATCAACAGAATATAGACTCTTCTCAGCACCACATCACAGTTTTTCTAAAATTGACCACATAATTGGAAGTAAAACACTCCTCAGCAAATGCATAACAAACAGTCTCTCAGACAACAGTGCAATCAAATTAGAACTCAGGATTAAGAAACTCACTAAAAACTGCACAACTACATGGAAACTGAACAACCTACTCCAGAATGACTATCAGGTAAGTAACGAAATTAAGGCAGAAATAAAGATGTTCTTTGAAACCAATAAGAACAAAGACACAACGTACCAGAATCTCTGGGACACATATAAAGCAGTGTTTAGAGGGAAATTTATAGCACTAAATGCCCACAAGAGAAAGCAGGAAAGATCTAAACTTGACATCCTATCATCACAATTAAAAGAACTAGAGAAGCAAGAGCATACAAATTCAAAAGTTAGCAGAAGACAAGAAATAACTAAGATCAGGGCAGAACTGAAGGAGATAGACACAAAAAACTCTTCAAAAACTCAATGAATCCAGGAGCTGCATTTTTGAAAAGATCAACAAAATAGACCACTAGTCAGACTAATAAAGAAGAAAAGAGAGAAGAATCAAATAGACACAATAAAAAATGATAAAGGGGATATCACCACTGATCCCACAGAAATACAAACTACCACCAGAAAATACGATAAACACTTCTATGCAAATAAACTAGAAAATCTAGAAGAAATGGATAAATTCCAGACCCATACACCCTTCCAACACTAAACCAGAAGAAGTCAAATCCCTGAATAGACCAAAAACAGTGTCTGAAATTGAGCCAGTAATGAATAGCCTACCAACCAAAAAAGGCCCAGGACCAGACAGATTCACAGCCGAATTCTACCAGAGGTACAAAGAGGAGCTGGTACTATTCCTTCTGAAATTATTCTAAACAATAGAAAAAGAGGGATTCCTCCGTAACTCATTTATGAGGCCCACATCATCCTGATACCAAAACCTGGCATAGACACAACAAAAAAATAAAATTTCAGGCCAATATCCCTGATGAACATTGATGCAAAGATCCTCAATAAAATACTGGCAAACTGAATCCAGCAGCACATCAGAAAGCTCATCCACCATGATGAAGTCAGCTTCATCTCTAGGATGCAAGCTGCTTCAACATACGCAAATCATCACATAAACAGAACCAATGACAAAAACCACATGATTATCTCAGATGCAGAAAAGGCCTTTGATAATATTCAACCCCGCTTCATGCTAAAAACTCTCAATAAACGAGGTAATGGTGGAACATATCTATAAATAGTAAGAGCTATTTATGACCTATAGCCAATATCAAACTGAATGGGCAAAAGCTGGAAGCACTCCCTTTAAAAACCGGCACAAGACAAGAATGTCCTCTCTCACCACTCCTATTCAACATAGTATTAGAAGTTCTGGCCGGGGAAATCAGGAAAGAGAAAGAAATTAAGGGCATTAAAATAGGAAGAGAGGAAATCAAATTGTCTCTGTTGGCAGATGACATGATTGTATATTTAGAAAATCTCATCGTCTCAGCCCAAAATCTCCTTAAGCTGATAAACAACTTCAGCAAAGTCTCAGGATACAAAATCAATGTGCAAAAATCACAAGCATTCCTATACACCAATAACATACAAACAGAGAGGGAAATCATGAGTGAACTCCCATTCACAATTGCCACAAAGAGAATAAAATACCTAAGGACCTCTTCAAGGAGAACTACAAACCACTGCTCAAGGAAATAAGACAGGACACAAACAAATGGAAAAACATTCCATGCTCATGGATAGGAAGAAAACAGCCATACTGCAAAAAGTAATTTATAGATTCAATGCTATCCCCATCAAGCCACCATTGACTTTCTTTAAAGAATTAGAAAAAACTACTTTAAAGTTCATATGGAACCAAAAAAGAGCCTTCATAGCCAAGACAATCCTAAGAAAAAAGAACAAAGCTATAGGCATCACACTACCTGACTTCAAACTATACTACAAGGCAACAATAACCAAGACAGCATGGTACTGGTACCAAAACAGATATATAGGCCAATGGAACCAAACAGAGGCCTCAGAAATAACACCACACATCTAAAACCATATGATCTTTAGCAATCCTGACAAAAACAAGCAATGGGGAAAGGATTCCCTATTTAATAAACAGTGTTGGGAAAGCTGGGTAGCCATATGCAGAAAATTGAGACTGGGCTCCTTCTTTACACCTTATACAAAAATTAACTTAAGATAGATTAACAAAAATTAACTTAAGATAGATTAAAGACTTAAACATAAGACCTAAACCCATAAAAACCCTAGAAGAAAACTGAGGCAATACCATTCAGGACATAGGCATGGGCAAAGACTTCATGACTAAAACATCAAAAGCAATGGCAACAAAAGCCAAAATTGACAAATGGGATATAATTAAACTAAACAGCTCAGTTTCTACAGAGCAAAAGAAACTACCATCAGAGTGAACAGGCAACCTATGGAACGGGAGAAAATTTTTGCAATCTAACCATCTGACAAAGGGCTAATATTCAGAATCTATAAAGAACTTAAACAAATTTATAAGAAAAAAAAAACCATCAAAAAGTGGGCAAAGGATATGAACAGACACTACTCAAAAGAAGACATTTATGTGGCTAACAAACATAGGGGAAAAAAAAGCTCATCATCACTGGTCATTAGAGAAATGCAAATCAAAACGACAAGAAGATACCATCTGATGTCAGAACAGCAATCATTAAAAATTCAGGAAACAACAGATGCTGGAGAGGATATGGAGAAATAGGAACGCTTTTACATTGTTGGTGGGAGTGTAAATTAGTTCAACCATTGTGGAAGACAGTGTGGCAATTCCTCAAGGATCTAGAACCAGAAATACCATTTGACCCAGCAATCCCATTACTGGGTATATTCTCAAAGGATTATAAATCGTTCTACTATAAAGATACATGTTCACGTATGTTTATTGCAGCCCTGTTCACAACAGCAAAGACTTAGAACCAACCCAAATGTCCATCAATGATAGACTGGATAAAGAAAATGTGGCACATATATACCATGGAATACTATGCAGCCATAAAAAAGGATCAGTTCATGTCCTTTGCAGGGACATGAATGAAGCTGGAAACCATCATTCTCAGCAAACTAACACAGGAACCAAAAAACAAACGCCGCATGTTCTCACTTATAAGTGGGAGTTGAACAATGAGAACACATGGACACAGGGAGGGGAACATCACATACCAGGGCCTGTCAGGGGGTGGCTGGCAAGGGGAGGGATAGCGTTAGGAGAAATACCTAATGTAGGTGACGGGTTGATGGGTGCAGCAAACTACCACGACATGTGTATACCTATGTAACTAACCTGCACGTTCTGCACATGTATCACAGAACTTCAAGTATAATTCAAAAAAAAAACAGAACAGGCACAATATTTCTCATCCATATTAGACTTTTGAAAAACAAGTATTTTAATACATTCTCTGGAACACAGTAAGTAATCATAAATAGTTGTTTAATCAATTAAAGTATATAATACATAATTAATGTAGATACTTATCCTTGTGTTTAAAAAGAAAAACAGTCCTTAGGAATTTAGAAAGAAATGAAAAAAAAAAAAGCCTGTGTTGAAATATACAAATATTTGAAGAAATCTGTATAAAGTATACAAAGACAAATCCACAGTCTGATCTAAATGATACATCCATGATGTATGGATGTGCAAGCAGTAACTCAATTTGCATAATATGCCCAGCACAGTAAGCATATTAATCATGCTTACTCTTCAGTTATTACTATGAAGAAAAAATCCAAACCTATATTCTACTAAATAATCATAATTTGGATTTTCAAAGGAAGATCAGACTGTTTAATTTCTACTGTAAAAGATTATTTGTGTTATTTTTACCTATCAAATTCTACTTAAATATAAAACAGAACGGTCTCAATCAGTGTTTTAGCAGAAATAAAATTATTTACAACTTGTTCCATTGATCTCAAAAAATCTCTGAGTGTGTAGGAAAGTTTATGAGTAAGAAAAGCAATTCTGACAAAAATGTTGCTTTGATGAGTTAACTCAATGAGCTCCAAATGCCACTAAGTTTTGCTTTTACTTTTTGTTAGAGAAGCATCTATCTCTCACTTAAATAAGCATTTAAGCATTTAATTTAAATGCAACTGAAAAACACTATTTCTTCAAGTATCAAAAATTTAACAAAATAAATATAGCCTGATCTATTTCTGGTAGCCTTGTCATTTTAAGTATGCTAACTTTTATTTATTCGCTTGGAATATAAATTGGTCTTGTTATTCCCATCAAGTAGCTGTTAAAGACTTGGATTATTTTTTAATTAAAAAAAATCTTCCAACATCCTAGCATAAGCATTTGTCACTTTGAAAACATAATTTCAAGTACTTTAATTGCTGATATTACTCTGATCTTGTCACATATTAATTCCTAAAAAATGCATAGGGATAAGCTACGATTCATAGATGTAGGTACCATAAAGTCACCAAAGTTGAGTCAGAGTAGGCGTCTTATCTAAGGTGTAAATTAAAATCTATACATAAATTTACTCATTTAAATATTAACTGGATATTCAATAAATGCAAGCTACCACATGCGATGCTAGAAATGTAGAAATTAATTAAAATTTATTTACTTTAAGAAATAACATGCTATTGATTTTTTTACATGTCAAAGCACTATAATACCACTGGGACTTCAAGTTCAACATGGTAAACTGGGACCAGGCACGGTGGCTCATGTCTGTAATCCCAGCACTCTGGAACGCCAAGGCAGGCGGATCACTTGAGGCCAGAAGTTTGAGACCAGCCTGGAAAAACTCCAGCTCTACTAAAAATATAAAAATTAGCCAGGCATAACACGGTGAAACCCCGTCTCTATTAAAAATATAAAAAATTAACTGGGCATTGTGGCAGGAGCCTGTAGTCCCAGCTACTCCGGAGGCTGAGGCAGGAGAATGGCATGAACCCAGGAGGCGGAGCTTGCAGTGAACCAAGATCACGCCACTGCACTTCAGCCTGGGCAACAGAGCAAGACTCCGTTCAAAAAAAAAAAATAGCCAGACATGGTGGTGTATGCTTGTAGTCCCAGCTACTTAAGAGACTGAGGTATGAGAATCACTTGAGCCTGAAGGGCAGAGGTTGCAGTGAGCCAAAATTGCACCACTGTACTCTAGCCTGGGTGACGGAGTGAATGGCTGTCTCAAAAAAAAAAAAAAAAGATGATAAACTGAACAAATGGATATTTCCCTCCTGAGATACCTTGAAAATTATACTAAAGTAAATAATATCAACCCACTAAGAGAGAGAATGAGAGAGAGACCGCAGCAAAAGAGAAATTTATACAAATTTCCAAAACATTAGTGTGTTAGTCCATTCTTGCATTGTTAAAAAGGAATACCTGAGAGTGGGTAATTTATAAAGAAAGTGGTTTATTTTGGTTCATGGTCCTGTAGGCTATAAAGGAAGCATGAGGCCAGCATCTGCTTCTGGTGAGAGCCTCAAGAAGCTTACAGTCATGGTAGAAAATGAACGGAGAGCAGGTGCATCACATGGCAAGGGGGAGCAAGAGAGGGTGGGAGGAGATGCCAGGCTCCTTTAACAACCAGATCTTGCATGAACTCAGAGCATGAACTCACTCATTACCACGGAGAGGGCACCAAGCCATTCGTGATGGACGTGCCCCATGACCCAAATATCTCCCACCAGGCCCCACCGCCAACACTGGGGATTACATTTCAACATAAGATTTGGAGGGGACAAATATCCAAACCACATCAACTAGCAAAGACTAATGAAGTATAACAAAGGAAGTGACTACATAGGATATTTGGAGAATAGGCTGTCAACATGAGGAAACAAACCTGCAGATATTCTAAATGACAAGGGCAAGAGGGTGAGGTGGGGCGAAAAGGAGAGGCCATTTTGGTCTGCATGTGTAATATCTGCGTATGTAGTTCACCTCCTCACAAACAATGCACAGCAACTAAACTAGCTGTATGTAACTGTCAGGAGAGTGACTAACAAACAACTGAAATGAACTTTGACTAGTCTAAGCAGGAAAGAAATTCATTAAAGTTTACTGGGTAGCTCTCAGAACCTCAGTGAGTGCCTGAGAACCACGCTAGAAAAGCACACAGCCAAGACCACACCCAAAATCCCATGTAGAATTGCTCTAGAGAAGACAGTACTGCACCATACCAGGATACTGCATGTTATGACTGAAACCTCAGTGCCTACTACCTCTGAGTTCCTGGGAGCTCATTTGCTCTTTCATGTCTCACACTTCTGATCTAAAATCTGGCACAAATGCCTCTAATTGATGGAGCCTACTTTACACTCTACATGCAGACTGCCAGGAAGCTTGGGAAAACAGGGGTTATTAAGTGGGAATTCCTCAAACACGAGCAAAGTATTCAAAGGTGTCAAATGGCCAAAGACAATTAAAAAACTATACTATATACTCTTATACGTTAAAGGAGGAAAAAGTACAAGTTATTTGAGAACAACTTGAGCTTTTCATGTAAGCCTGGCACCGATATGGTAAAGCCCTGACATTTAGGCGACAGGCCTTTAGCATAAATGGCAGCTCTTTGATTGACTGCCTAACATAAAGCCTATCAGTTGATAAACACTGTCCATAGGCACAGAAGTCACATTCTTCCTGTTTCTTCATTTAACAGCCATGCTGAATGGAGACATAAAGACATGAAGAAAGTCTTTAGCATTGTGCTAAATTTTTCTTTTATAAAAAGAAAGTAAAAAGGAAACTAACCACAAGGGACACAGGGATAAATTAAAGAAAAAAATAAAAATAAAAAACTTTAACAAATCTTTAATGAGTGTCGGCAGAGACATTTCAGAAAGTTTTGGATCCATAAAATAACAAAGGAATAATGTGAGCAAGAAAGAGCTTTTGAAAATTCCATGCATAGTGCAAAAAAAAAAAAAATTTCAGTGGTTTTAAAAAAATGCATAATTAACAATTCCCCCCAAAGTCAAAAAAAAAAAAAACCACACAGGAAATAAATGTTTAAGAAAAAGAAGTCATTTAAAAATAAATCCAAGAGACCCAAATCCAACCGACAGTACTTCCAGAAAAAAAGAATAGAAAGGAGAAAATAATCACAAAAAAAAAGAAAGAAAATTTCCCAGAGATAAAAGGCACAAGTGTTCCCAGAGACAAAAGGCACGAGAGATAAAAGGCATATTTCCCAGAGACAAAAGGCACAAGTGTTCAAAGTGTAAAATATGGCTACCGGGTTCCAAGAAGGAAGAATGGAAACAGATTCTATTCCCAAACATGTAATTAAGAAATTACCAAACAACAAAGAAAAAAAAGAATGTAAGAAAAGATTCCAGAGAAGAAAAAAAAAATCACTAAAGGAGTAAGAAACAGACTGGAAACAAATGTTTCATCCCAAAACACCGAATACTAGAAAATAATCCAGCAACTGACTTACAGAAAAGTCTTTTCAGTTTAGAATTTTATGTCCAGTCAAAGAAGTATCAGAGAGAAACAAATACACTTTTAGTAATGTAATGGCTTACAAAATTTATATAGTACAAATTTCTTTGCCAGAAGTAACCTTATAAAGTATTCCAGCAAAGTGAGGAGAAAACCAAAAAGGACAAAAGCACATTCAGGAAATCGTGGTTACAAACAAGTTTGCTGGCTCTGCAAACTTTCAAATGACTAGTCCAGATAGCAGTTGTAGTATACATGGCCCCCAAAAGGAGATGGCAAGGAAGAAGGTGGAGATGGCAGGCAACCTGACACACAGTATAATCCTGAGGCCAGAAAAAAACTTGAAAATAAAATAAAAACACAGAATAAACACCAAGGAAAAAGGAAGTCATAATTCAAAATTGAAGCCACTAGAATATGAGTCAGTGGACTTCAAAAAAACAAAAAGAGAAGAAAATGCGTTCAAAAAAATAAAGTAAAAAGTTGAAAATTATTAAGGATGAAACCAGGAAGGCCTACATATGCTTTCTCAGTAAGAAAAAATAAAGGTAATTTGAAAAAGCTTTACAGAAATTCACAATGTAAATATGAATGAAAAGAAAATATGGCAAATTTTTAACAAATGCTAGAATTAAATAATCCATTTGAAAGAAAGAATCCTCTTAACCTTGACTCTAGGAACATTCTTCTTTTGGTGGCTCAGGAGCCATACTGAATGAAATGTAACTGTACATTTACTTCTTGATTCTGCAGTAAACAACATTTACAGGGTCATAATAACTTTAATGCTATTTATTAATTCAACTTTTAGGGTCAACGAATAGACAAAAATACAAAATTTAATTACAAATACTAAACCTAAAATATTATCAATACTCTCACCATACAGTTGTCAGATTTAAGTGGTATAATATACAAGGAGAGATGGTGAGAGGACAAAGGGTGAAATATCCCAATCTCATGAAGGAGGGGGTCAAGAGAAACTGTCTGTAGTTAACGGAACAAATATCATGGTGGAAATGACAAATGTAACTAATAAAGGAACTCATAAAATTAATATAATTATATGTAGAAGAGCCAAGAAAGAAAGGAGGTGAAATGAGTAGGCTAAATTATCTTCTACTATGGTATCTGCTTGAATGATAAATGAAAAAAAAAAAAAAAAAAGGCAGGCAGTATAAACATACAATTTAGCCCTAGGAGAAGAAGGACTAAAACCAGAAATGGTTCAAACTAGTTGTTCCCAGGGTCAGGTTGTACCCCTTAGTGGAGGTAGCAGGACAGACAGCTACTGCTTTATATTTAAATAAGTTTTTTTTAACCATGTACATGGATTATTTTCACCCCAAATTATTATTTCGTTCCTTTCATTAAATAAAGTACTATGGGATTTCAGAGAAAATAGCTACTAACAAAGTCCTAGGGGCCAACAAAAGGTGAGATTTTTAGTTGAACTACAAGAAATACAAAGGAAGAGAGTAGTATTTTACGTCTTCTATTTTAAGATTCACAATATTTTAACACCTCTGGCATCAGGATCATTGTTAAAATTTACAGCATCTTACAATTCCCGATGGCCTGATAGCAGCTGTGATCTAGCTGTTATTGATTGCATACATCCAAACTGGGGCACTTTCTTAATGACCACCCGGACAATTTTAACCCATCAATATTTTGGTCAACAAACTATTTAAAGACCATTTGAGGAAAGAATATAAACTCCAAAAAACCCTATATTGACATCTTACAAGATCAGTTAAAAACCAGCATCGAAATTAGCAAAATGAACCAGTTTGGAAGAAAATCCCAGAAACAATAGTGAGGCATTCTTTTTTGAATTGCTGTATCACAAATATTCTTTATAGCCCAGAGTATGAGACTGTTTGGGAAAATATTTACATCAACGGTTCTGAGATCAAAAGCAACTTGGAAAAAAAAAACAAAAAACAGATTTTGAATATGAATAAGAATCCCTTAACCAAAATCTTTGATTTATACTCACCTTATGACAATTATATGATTTAGATAAAAATGTTTATATATATAATTCTAAGTGAGTTAGCTAAGTATAATATTTAAATGATAAAAAATACTGTAAAACAGTTAAATAGGCAGAGCTTTTTCTTTTTACTGATACAAAAATGATGCTTATCTATGTTCATTCATGTTGCAATAAAGGAAAACCTGAGGCTGGGTAATTTATGAAGAAAAAAGGTTTCTTGGCTCATGGTTCCACAGGCGATACAAGAAGCATGGCACTGGCACCTGTATTGCATCTGGTGAGGGCCTCGAGTTGCTTCCACTCATCATGCAGGCAAAGGAGAGGGGAAAGGATGCCAGCATGCAGAGATCACATGGTGACAGCATGGAAGCAAGAGAGAGGAGGGAGGAGCCAAGCTCTTTTTAAAAATCAGTGCTCACAGGAACTAGTAGAGTAAGAATATGCTCATTAATGTGATGATGTCACCAAGCCACTCTTTGGGGATCTGCTCCATGACCTAAACACCACCCTCTTCAGGGTTCACCTCTAACACTGGGAATCAAATTTCAACATGAGATTTGGAGGGGACAATTATCCAAACTATATCAGTGGTGTAGCTTAAAAATCCATGTTGTCTTAGACTTGAAGAATTACAACTACCTAGTAAGAAGGATAATTAGGAGAAATCAAAGTAATTACTTATGATTGGGAAATTATAAAAGATTCCATAGAGTGGACATTTAATTGCCCCTCAAAAATGCAGAGGAATATGAAGCACATTGTAGGTATTAGTAAATGAGATTCCCACCAAACCTATGGTCAGTAGTAACAAACATCAGCCGGGTGCAGCACACCAACATGGCACAAGTATACATATGTAGCAAACCTGCACGTTGTGCACATGTACCCTACAACTTGAAGTTTAATAATAATAAATAAATTAAAAAAAAAAAAAAAGAAACAAACATCAGCCAAAGGTTATCGGTAAATGCCAACAAGAACTCCTGTTCTTATCAATCCAATCAGAATTGATTTACAAGTTTAGAATCCAGTTAGTCAAAAGACCAAGAAGTCACTTGCCTAAATTACTGTTTTTTAGATTGTTTCTTTGCATCCTGTTTGTTCTGTCAACAAAACTTTTCTCCCGGCCTGGCATGGCACGATGGTTCACACCTGTAATCCCTGCGCTTTGGGAGGCCAAAGCAGGAGGATCACTTGAGTTCAGGAGTTTGAGACTACCCTGGATAACATAGCAAGACTTCGTCTCTACTAAAAATTTGACAAAATTAGCCAGGTGTGGTAGCATGCAATGGGAACACTGAGGCAGGAGGGCAGCTCGAACCCAGAGACTGAGGCTGCAGTGAGCTTTGATCGTGCCACTGCACTTCAGAATGGGTGACAGAGCGAGACACTGTCTTAAAAAAATATTTTCTACCCCAAATCAGTCCCATGACTAGCAGTGTTGTTGCAAGACACCAGGTCACTAGAGAAATACCCAGCTACCTCCTGGATAGGTCTAATATGATAAGTATGCCATAATTCTAAGAGATAACATCTTACTAATATAACAGCAACTACAATTAATGGGTGCTTATGTGTGTGCCAGTATGTTTTCTCTCTGTGTTTATACACACACACGCACACACATAGATACAATATGTGTGTTTATCTATGTGTGTGTATGATTTATCTTCTCTTTCATCTCCTAAACACAAACCACTTTGGTTTAGAAATTCTGTTGGTGTGCACAGAAATCTAATTATTTGATTATCTCACTTTACAGTTTCTTAATTCGTATATGTTTAGACGCCCAAATACAAGCTGCTAAAGTTACAACGAGAAAATATAATTAATTCTGAAAAAAACTAAGTTGTCCTCCACCCTCACAAAACAGATAGTTGGTAACAGCTGTTCTTAAACATGAGTTTTTCACGTTTTTAAAGCCTATGATGATACCATTATAGAAGCACCTGAGACTCTCTATTTGGCTCAAACCTTTTAGCTGTTATTCTAGTGAAAACAGATAAAACAATTACATGTCCCCACGAACTTTATAGACAGTATTGTTCCAAAGGTAGGGCACACTCACTAACTTTCACTTGTACTTATGTGCACTCACTCTCATTCATTCTCTTTCTCCCTCTCTCAGCACTCCTAATCTCTTTTGCCTTGCTCTATTTTTTTTTCCATATACTTATTACCTTCTAGTATATGGTATAATTTACTCTATTAACTTTATTGTTTGCACTCCGTTATGTCTTACAAGCACAGGGATGCTCATCTATTTTGTTCACTATCTAGAATAATGCTTAGCCCCGAGTAAGCTCTCAGTAAATATTTGAATAAACAAATGGAATTCAAGATGCTTGTAATATACAGCAAGAGAGCATTAAATGAAGTTAAAGTAAGCTAAGGCCTCTGTGTTTTCCTGTATTCATTACTGCTCAAAGTGTATTCATTTTCAACTTTGATAACTTAAGGATTCATATGGTAACAGTAGTTACTGAACAATAGAAATAGAGTGTATAACTTTTAAAGTAGTGAAAGAAAATTTGAAGTGATTAAAAATAATCAACCTAAAATGTGGAAATAAAAAAGAAAATAACCAGAATTATGATCAAATACAGAAGGCAGAAGAGTAAATACAAGTCTAAATATATTAGTAATTGTATTAAATGTAAACTGACAAAATTCTCCAGTGGAAAGACATTGAATTTAAAATACCTTAAGAAATAAATGCTGTTTACTACAGACACAGCTAAAACATAAGAATATAGAAAGGTTGAATGCAGAATGACAGAAAAATGATATAGGACTCAGAGACACATTTAAAATAAGTATGTAGAAATCTGAAAGCAAAGGATGGAAAAAAGATTTAACATGCACTTACCGAACAAAAGAAAGCTGGTGGAGTTATATCAATATCATACATCATACTTTTTGCTTTAATGCAAAAAGAAACATTAGAAATCAAGAAGCTTACTCCACATTGATTAAAGTTTCAATTAACCAGAAAAATACTTTTAAGTTAATAACTGGGCAAAAAGAAATATAAAAATCAGAACATATTTTAAACTGATCTTAGTGAAAATAGTATCTCAAAACTTATTTCACACAGATAAAGAAGTATGTAGAAGGCAGCTCAAAGCCATAAATAATACTTTTCAAAAAGAAGAAAGGCTGAAAATTAATATGCTATCATTCCTTTATAATCAGTTAGAATAAAACATTTAATAGAACATTCACTTAAGCAGTTAGAACAGAAAAAATTAAAGAAAATGAAGGGAAAAAGAAATAATAAAGAAACATTGTCTTAATTACTACAGATTTAAAATGAGTCTTGCTATCTGATAGCACAAATTCTCCCATTTTGCATCTTTTTCAAGAGTGCTTTAGCATTCTTTGGGTTTTGACTTTCCATATATATTTTAGAATCAGCTTGTCAAGTTCCAAAAAAATTGTTAGGAATTTAACAGAGATCCTATTGAGACTGTTTTGAGTCTATAACGATGAAAAGGAAATGGATATCCTCTAATTATTCAGTCCTAAAATGTATGACTATCTGTCTCTATATACTGAGTTCTACTCTAACATGAGATGTAAACCTTGTCTGATTTTTTCCATAAAAGTCCCTGAACATCTTGTTAGATGTTTTTCACAGGAACTTCATGTTTTTGAAATTATTTTAAATGATGCATTTTTTAAAAATTTCATTTTCTGTTTCTTGATGGCATATAGAAATATGCTTAATTTTTAAAGTATTTTTTAAAATAACAGTTTTATAGGTCTATTCATATATAATAAAGTTCACACTTTTATAGCATACAATTCACTAGGTTTAGTAAATTAACAGAGTGACTGTATGCTAACAGAGTGATGCAATCATCACCACTGTCTAATTTCAAAATATTATCATCACCCCAAAATGCACCTCTTCCTCATTAGCAGTCATTCCCCTTTCACCAGCTTCCTCCATCCCTGGCAACCACTGATCTACTTTCTGTGTTTATGGACTTGCCTATTCTGAACAGTTCACATAAATAAAATCTTGGGGTCTTTAGTAACTGGCTTCCTTCTCTTAGCATAACGTTTTCAAGGATCATCCATGTTGTAGCATTTATCAGCACTTCATTCCTTTTCATTGCCTAGTAATATTCCATTGTATGGATATACCTCAGTTTGTTTATCCATTCATCAGTGTAGGAGCATTTGGGTAGTTTCTAGTTTTTGGTTATTATGAAGAATGTTGCTACTAAAACTTCTGTGCAATTTTTTGTGTGGATGTATATTTTCATCTGTCTTAAGTATATACCTAGGAATCAAATTACTGAGTCATATTACCATGTGACTATATTAAACACTTATGTTTAGCATTTGAAAATAATTCATGTCACTTTCAGATGGAAGCATTTAAAGATGGCTCAGGAGTGTCCATGCTCTCCTTTCCCCTACCACACCAAATGGGAAAGTTCCATGTTCCAAATTGTTACAGTTACAAAATAATGGAGTTTCCCTGAACTTAGGCCTCCAAGTTATTACATGGAGAAATTGTCCCAGAGAGTTGTCTTAGTCCATAGGAGACTTTGCATCAATGAAGAATTGCATTAAGCCCATGGGATTTGAAGATTATTTGTTACTGCAGCATAACCTAACCTATTCTCACAGACACCAGGCTCACTTTCTCCAGTAATTAAAGTAGTAAATATTAATGAGATAATACCCATCAGACGGCAAAAAATTAAATGTTCTGGCAATACGAAGTTTGTCCATCTGGTGTAGAGCAATAAAAACAGGAATGAAAATTGGTGAATCCACACTAAAAATATGTGGCATTATCTAATAAAGTTGAAGTCTACAAGTCCTGCTAGCCCGTAATTTGTCTACTGGTTTTATGCTCTAAAGAAACTCCTGTATACCAGCACACTTGTAGATGGATCATAGCTGCTTTATTTATAGTGGCAAAAAGGAAGGAAGGGAGGAAGGCAGGAAGGAAGAAGTAATGGGTGAGGGAAAAAGAAAGGAAGGAAACTAAATATGCATAATCAGAATTCATTTTTTAAATTAATGTGTTACATTTATACAATTGAATATATCCAGCAATAAAAATAAACAAACAATAGCATTCAATTACCAAAAAAAGTATTGAGCACCTCTTACCTGTTAGGCCCTATTTCACACACTAGGGACATAATAGTGAGCAAAACAGGACAAAATTCTGCCCTTGTGGAGTTTACATTCTAGTGGAAATGGGATAGAAAAAAAAAAAGATAATTAAGAAGTCATATAGTATTTTATAAGATAAAAATATGCTATAGGGAGACACAGAGGAGAGGAGAGAAAAATGAAAGGAAAGGAAAGGAAAGGAAAAATAATATATTACAAGGTAAGAAGATATGCAATTTTAAATACTGTAATCAGAGTAGGCCTCATTGAAAAGGAGACATCTGAACAAAAACTTAAAAGAAGTGACAGTAACAAGGCAAACCATGTGGAAATCGGGAGGATAAGCATTCAAGGCAGGGAAAGCTAAAATGAAAAGTTGCTTTCTAACACAGTCAAGAAATAGCAAGGAGCCCAGTGTGGCTGGACTGAGTAAAGTGAAAGGAAGAACAGTAGGAAATGAGACTAGATAGGTAAAGTGGCAGGCAGAATGATCAGGTAGGGCCTTGGAAGTTATCCTAAGAACTTTGGTTTTTACTCTGTGTGAACCAGAAATCTATGGAGAGTTTGGAGCAGAAAAGTGACATGATCTGACACACATTATAAGAGGAGAGCTCTGATTGCTATTTTGAGAATGTATTGAAGAGGGCAAAAGGTAAAAGCAGGGAGAACAGTTTGGAGGTCCTTGCAATAACCCACATGAGAGTTGATGGAATCTTGTACTAGGGTGGGAGCTGTCACTGGCGTTTGAACCAGAGCAATTCCATCTTGAGTAGGGGCTGGGTAAATTGAGGCTGAGACCTACTGGGCTGCATTCCCAAACAGTTAAGGCGTTCTAGGTCACAGGATGAGACAGGAGGTCAGGACAAGATACAGGTCATAAAGACCTTACTGATAAAACAGGTTGCAGTAAAGAAGATGGCCAAAATCAAAGATGACAATGAGAGTGACTTCTAGTCATCCCCACTACTACACTCCCACCAGCGCCATGACAGTTTACAGATGCCATGGCAACGTCAGGAAATTACCCAATATGGTCTGAAAAGAGGAGGCATGAATAATCCACCCCTTGTTCAGTATATCATCAAGAAATCGTCATAAAAATGGGCAACCAGCAGACCTTGGGGCTGCTCTGTCTGTGGAGTAGCCATTCTTTTATTCCTTTACTTTCCAAATAAACTTATTTTCACTTTACTCTACCTAATCTCCCTGAATTCTTTCTTGCACGAGATCCAAGAACCCTCTCCTGAGGTCTGGATCGGGACCCCTTTCCTGTAACAGAGCCATAGAAGTAATGAGAAGTCATTGTATTCTGGATTTGTTTCGAAAATAGAGCACAGAGAATTCCCCAACACATTACAAATGAGGTATGAGAGAATAGGAGGAATCAAAGATGACCCCAAGGTTTGGGGCCTCACTAACTTGAAAGATGGAGATGAGGGAGACTGCAAATAGTGCAGGTTTGGGAAAGATGAAGATTCCATTTGGAAAATTTGAACTGGAGATGCCTACTGGACATCCAAATGGAAATGCTCAGTAGACAGCTGGATATAAAAATCTGAAGTCCAGAGGGAGGAGTCAAGGCTTGAGCTATCACTTTCGGAATCATCAACACACACACAGAGACAGATTGCATGAACTCATCAAAAAGCATGGAGAGAAACAAGCTACACCTTCAGGTACTCCAAGGTTAAAACCTCTAAGAGAAGAGGAGAGGCTAGCACAGGAGACAGAAAGGAGTAGCCAGTGAAGAAGGAAGAAAATCAACAATGCATGTTGTCCTGGAAGTCAGTAAGGGACTGTTTCAAAGAGCAGAGTAATAACCGTGACAATGCTACCAGTAGTGAAGTAAAATGAACACTGACAACTGACTATTGGATGAGCAAAGGTAATATCATTGGTGAACTTGACAGTAGTAGACCTTGATGTAGTTTTAGCACAATATTGAAAACAAAAGATTAATAGGAATGAGTTTTTTAAACAGTGTGAAGAGAATAATTGGAGACAGGGAATAGAGATAACTTTTTTTTTTTTTTTTTTTTTTTTTGAGACAGAGTCTCACTTGTCTCCCAGGCTGGAGTGCAGTGGTGCGATCTTGGCTCACTGCAACCTCCATCTCCCAGGTTCAATCAATTCTCTGCCTCAGCCTCCTGAGTAGCTGATATTACAGGTGCCTGCTACCAGGCCCGTATAATTTTTTTGTATTTTTAGTAGAGACGGGATTTCACCATCTTGGCTAGGCTGGTCTTGAACTCCTGACCTTGTGATCCACCCGACTCAGCCTCTGAAAGTGCTAGGATTACAGGCATGAGCCACCATGACAGACCGAGACAACTCTTTCAAAAAATGTTGTTTTAAAGAACAGAGAAGAAATCCCTTAATCTCACAAACATGTTAAGCAAAATAATCTATGAATGAATGCCTGCTATAATCATATAAAACTTTTTTTGGGCCAGGCATGGTGGCTTACACCTGTAATCCCAGCACTTTGAGAGGCCAAGGCAGGCGGACCATGAGGTCAGGAGATTGAGACCATCCTGGCTAACATGGAGAAACCCCATCTCTACTAAAAATACAAAAACAAAACAAAACAAAAAAACATAGCCAGGTGTGGTGGCACACACCTGTAATCCCAGCTACTTGGGAGGCTGAGGCAGGAGATCGCTTGAACCTGGGAGGCAGAGGTTGCAGTGACCTGGGATCGTGCCACTGCACTCCAACCTGGGTGAACAGAGCGAGACTCCATCTCTAAATAAATAAATAAATAAATAAATAAATAACTTTAAAAAAGGGTAAATTAGATTTGTGATGAAGAAGGAACAAACAAGAAGTTTTGGGATGTTTGCAATGTTCTTTTTTGGGGGGTGGTGAGTAGTGAGAAATTTGCCTTATAATTACCTGTTATATGGCCGGGCGCAGTGGCTCACGCCTATAATCTCAGCACCTTGGGAGGCCGAGGCAGGTGAATCACCTGAGGTTGGGAGTTTGAGACCAGCCTGACCAACATGGAGAAACAGAGTCTCTATTAAAAATATAAAATTAGCCGGGCATGGTGGCGCATGCCTGTAATCTCAGCTACTCAGAAGACTGAGGCAGGAGAATTGCTTGAACCCAGGAGGCAGAAGTTGTGGTGAGCTGAGATGGCGCCATGGCACTCCAGCCTGGGCAACAAGAGTGAAACTCCATCTCAAAAAATAAAAAATAAAAATAAAAAATAATTACCTGTTATAATGATTTATCATATTATCTGTCAACCATTAAATTTGTTTTATATGCTTCTCCCTATATTCGTTACAGTTCACATTTTTTAAAGATTTTATTTATAGTTATGTAAGATTTGTAGTTTAAAATGTTTTAAATATTAATAAGATTATGTGTGAAGATAACAGGTAATATCACTATTAAGTCACAGAAAGTATTAAATCAGCCTGGGCAACACAGCAAGACCCCATCTCTACCAAAAAACAAAAAACATGTTTGAGAAGGAATGTTCCAAGCTATAAGCAGATCGTATATGAATAGCAACTCCAAAAGGTTGTATGTACTGAGTCTGGTCAGTAGGTGAACATTTGCAACTTTCTAATTTAATTAAAACTGGAATTTGTAAATCACATAAAGTATTAAGATTTAGAGCAGACTATAAGCCTTTTTATTCATTTTTAACTCCACAGGACATACTCTTTAAGTGGGTGTGTTTGGCTTTCAGTATGAAAAATGCAGTACAATATCTGCCGACAGAGTTTTGTTTTTTTTTTTTTTTCCTGGATACTTTTAGTATTTATTTCCAAGACCTCCCGGAAATATCGCACTTCACAAATACACACCATTTGGTCCTATAGTAGTGATCTAAGCGTGAAGAGATTACTTTTTTCTCAGTAAATTGGTGAGAGAGTAAGTCCCCACATTACAAAGGAGGAACAGAGCCTCTGCCAACCCTGATGACACTCCCAAGCCATGAATGAGTTGGCTGTGGACCGTGAGCTGTTGGATCCATCCAGTTTCAGTTGTTTTCCAAATGACTAGCAACCAGGGTATATTTGAGTTCTACGATTCCCTGTTCACTCAACAAGCAATTTACTTAAATCTCTGAGCATCTGTTTCAACGGAGATGACTATCCCTACTTCGCCAGAGAATATGAGGGAAGATAAATGCCTGAATAACTTATGACATTTCCAGCCCAAAGGCAAAAAGGCACTGAAAATAAGTCAAAATGTGCTCATAAAAGAGTACTTCAAATCCATTTCACTCTCCCAAATTGCACACAAAGCACATGTGGGTGAGAAAAGATTGTTTTGTTATTTTGAATCCAAGCCACCTAAAAGAGGCAGAAATATTCTTAAACCTGTCCTTACTAGTGATAACTAAGTTTCAAATAATCTTGAAAACATTACTGATAAAACATTAGAAGTAGCAACAAAAGCTACTCTAACATTCTCTGTCTGCTAAAACAACCTGACATTTTCTTTTAATCAAAAAGAAAAGTACAAAGTACACCAACCCTTCACAGTACATACTCACTGTACAACTTGTGTGTGTGTGTGTCCATTCCAAATTTCTGGTTTATCTGTTTAGTTAATCTCTGCTATTTTCTGGGATTCATTCCAAGGCAACTAACTGCATTACTAAAATTGGCATCTCTGCTATTGTGCTTAATTTCAGAGAGGCTCAGAAGTGACCTGAAACCAATTTTTTAACATTCTGCCCACAACTTTATGCTAAAAAGTAGCGAGCACTGTTCAAGAACAATAATTGATAGGAAAGGGGCAATGTTTGTTTTCCTCCAAATACATTTTTATTTCCTCCAGATGGACAATACTTAAAGAGAAAACGTGCTATGCTAAAGCCATGTACTTTTGTTGCAGTGTTGCAAATACTGGCTTAAAGATTATTTAAGGTAATATGAGAGGTGTAAATATTCATATAAATCTATATGTTTCTGAGCTCTTTATAAATGTTTTTCTCTGCACCTTTTGGTTGGAAAATCCTAAAAGCCTAAATCATAAATGCATATAAACTAATGCCAAGATTAACACAGATTGTTTTTATTTCATGAAATTATGAAACTAACAATGTTTGTAACAAATTAAAGAGTTAAGGAATTTTACTTTTTTATTCTAGGGCATACCTTAGATATTCTCAAAAGGCCCTCAGAAATTATCTTAATCCAACCCTCTAACTTGAAAAAATGAGGAAACTGAGGCCCACTGAGGTTAAACTAACCACAGTGTCATAAATAATAAACAGGAAATCATACCAAAACTCAGATTTTCGGATTCCAAGTCCAGAGCCGTGAAAGGGTATTTGTTTCAATATACTTTAATACTTACAAAAATAAATATTAACAGAGGACACCCAAGGCAACCCTTCAGTATAAAGAACTCCATTAGGCTGACAAGAGGCCAGAATTCTAATCTGTCTGCAAACACAAGTCCTAGAAATAACACCAGAAATAGCCAGTTTTTAAATGGCACCGCACCTGGGGTTTCCTAATGATTCCTTAGTTGGGTCTCTTTCTCACCACTACAAATCCCTTTCAGTAAGTGGTTTGGTTGGGATTGGATTTGGGGTTTTGCTGCTGCTGCTGCTGCTGCTGCTGCTGTTTAATTTGCTTGCAGGGAATGGGGGGAGGTGGGAAACAAAAGCTTAGGTCTAAACCATCCCTACAGCACAATTATTTTTTCTCTTGTCATTAGAACCAGCAAATCCTCTTCAGGGCCCCAGGGCTTACTGTTTTAGGTGGCAGTCCCTTCAGTTTCCAAAGTAGGCAGGAACCCTGGAAAAGAAGTTGGCGGGGTGGCATGCTCTCTCGGTGGTCCTGGGCAGGTTCGCGCCAGGCGCGGCCGGCTGCTCTCAGCCTTGCGCCCAGATCTTCCTCGCCCCGCGGGAGCCGAGAGTCGCCCGGCGCCGCACCCATCCCACCCCACCCCACCCCCGCCGCCCGCCGGACGCTGACCCCTCTGGTGGTCCCGCTAAGCTGCCCCGGACTCCTGGTCCCTAAGCGGCCCGCGGAGCTCCGCGTCTGCCACGCGCGTCCCAAAGCCCCATTCTCGAGCTACCCGGAGCGGGAAGAGGTGGCAATAGAAGGTGCCGGAGAGGGAAGCGGGTCCCACCTCGATCCGGATCCGGGGGTCCAACTCGACCGAAGGCAGAGATGGCGGCGGCGCCGGGGCTCGGGCACCTGCGTCGCGCGCGCTTGGCCGGCCGTGGGCTCTGCGATGGGGCCGCTCCGAACTCCTCGCCCAAGGTGCGGGACAAGTCTCAGGAGAGAGGAGGGCAGCCGAGTGCGTGGGGAGGTGGGGCTGAGCAGGAGCGGGCTGGGGTGGGGAGAAGGGAGGGAAGAGTCGGGTGGCCGCCCGCGCGAGCCCCGCGCCCTCCACAGCCGCCCCTGAGCGGGAGGAGCCGACTCGAGCTGTCAGGGCGGCCGCGCAGGTGGCCGGGGGCAACGGCGGGGAATGCCGCTGCCGGTGGCCGCGGGCCCGCGGGAGGAGAGACCCAGCGCTGGGGAGGGAGGACCCCCTGCCCGCAGAGAGGCCGAGAACCCAGGCGAACCTAGCAAGCACGCGGCGCCGCGAGTTCCCTGGCAGTCACCCCTGCGTCGGTGGCTGCAGGCTTGAGATAGGCAGTGGGTTTCCCCTGATCCTCCCAACCCCAGACTTCCAGAACTCTGCAGCAGCAGGTGTGTAAAATGCTACAATTAAGGTTGCAATAAGTGGGAGGAGTGGGAAAAGAAAGCTCAATGGAAAAGATCAAAACAAGTGAGGTCATGAGTTTCCTGATACCAGGGATGCTTCCACCAGCATCTTCGTCATGCTTGTGAGGAAGGCTGAAGAGGGCATTTGCGCATCTGGTGGGTGGGGGTGTTTGGAGGGATTGAGCTATATGTCCACCACTCTTTCAATCCTGAAATTAAATGTTTGACGTAGCAATTTATTTTTGAAAGTATCCTTGGACAGTCTGATTCCAACTCCAAAGTAAATAAACATTTTCCGGCCCTCCACTCAAAATGTTCATTCATTATTTGTCTATGTATTAAATACATCTTTATTGAGGAGGTACTATGTGCCAGACAATATGCTAGGTGCAGTTATAGTGTTCCTTGAACTTAGAGTTAGGGGTGGAAGGACAGACACATAAGCATGTATTCATACAATTATCATCAGGACTGGGTGATATGAAAGAAACCAACAGGGTAAGGGAGAAAGAATGAAACGTAGTGGACATTCTCTAGATTGGATGGATGGCTAATTTTTAAAGGCCTCTACTTAATTTGACTAATGGCCTCATAGGAGGAAGCATTCAAGGCACACAGGGAAAGTGAGTTACGGGAAGTAGCCCACAGATGGGTAGGCCAGAAGCAAGGTCTCCCGGCTCCCTGGCCCAGCTGCTGTGCGTTATGGAAGGAACCTTGCTGTAACTTCGCAAATGGAACTTCTCCTTCATAGGAATCGCATCTCAGGATCAATGTCACTTTTTTGAATAGCACTTGGATCTCCAGACCAGTTGTTGAAGTCACTTTATTCAGAAATGTCATATTTGTGTACTAAATGGGCTTTCACCGCTATCTGTAGTAGGCAAAAAATAACCCAGAAACACTAACCCTTGGATTTCCACCAAACCTCAACAAACAGACAGGTGTCTCTATTGGATGCAGACAAGAATTGAGGTGGGTTTCTCCAGATTATTTAGGAAACAAAACAATACAAAAAGAGTCTTTAATTAAATAATCAGTACTAACTAACACATTAGTTTCCTAGGTCTGCTGTAACAAATTACCACAAACTTGACACTCAGACAGAGATGTATTCTCTCATTGCTCTGGAGACTAAAATTCCAAAATCAAGGTTTCAGCAGGTCTGTACTGGCTCTCAAGGCTCTAGGGGAAAATCCTTCCTTGCCTCTGGTGGCTTCAGGAATTCCTCGGCTTGTGACCACATAACTCCAGTCTCTGCCTTCATCTTCACATGCCTTCTCTGTGTCTGTGCCTTCTTCTCTTCTTTCTCTTGTAAAAGACATTTGTCATTGGATTTAGGGACCAACCAGATAATTCAGGATGGTCTCATCTCAAGATTCTTAACTTAGTTACATCTGCAAAGACCCTTTTTCCAAATAAGGTCATGTTCACAGGTTACAGGAATTAGGATGTGGACATTTTTGGTGGGAAGTCACCATTTAACCCACTATAACTAGTAAACTAATAGAGATCAAAATCATTTTCTACTGTGGTATTGGGTGTCATTCCAGCATCATTATTTGAAATTGTATTGGCACTAAATATAATTAATTGTTTCATTGTGAACTACTAAAAATAAGTATCGCTGGGCATGGTGGCTCAGGCCTGTAATCCTAGCACTTTGGGAGACTGAAGCGGGCAGACCACTTGAGCCCAGGAGTTCACGACCACCCTGACCAACACGGTGAAACCCCATCTCCATTAAAAATACAAAAATTAGCTGGGTGTGGTGGTGCACACCTGTAATCTCAACTACTTGGAGGGTTGAGGCAGGGGAATAAGTTGAATCCGGGAGGCAGAGGTTGCAGTGAACCGAGATCGCACCACTGCACTCCAGCCTTGGTGACAGTGAGACTCCGTCTCAAAAAAGTAAATAAATAATAAAAAATAAAAATAAATATCATTAAACCTAGGCATTTTGAAGAATAACTGTCCTGTAGGAAGCAAGTACAAAGGCTCAAACCCTCAACTTGTGTTTGAGTTGCAGGCAATCCTTGAAGGCCAAGCATGGCACCTCATAAGTGACCGTTGTTACAGAAATGCATCCTAAATGCATCTCTATAGATTTTTGATAATGTGCCAATACTGTGCTCCGAGTGACAGGGTCCTTATAGAATTTACATTCTAGTCTAGGAGACACCTTTGAATCTCATTTCATCTGGCACAATATTGGGTACATACCTGAAGCCTGATAAAGAACTGTGAATGAATACATGAGTAAATACCAAGCAGCTAAGCAAATTATTACTACAGTGAAAAACATCTCTACAATAAGAAGATAGAATTTGCTAGAGCAAAGCAGATTAACACCCTGACTCATTCAGTATTCTCTTGAGAGAAGGGGGAAAAAAACAAACAAACAAACAAACAAAAAAAAAAACCCCTAAAAGGAAAGCTTTGATGTGAAAAAGAAATTAATGAGATCACCTATCCTCTCTTTTGAAAAAAAATCAATACTACGCTCATTTACACAGATACAGATCCTGCTGGGAACAATGAATCATGACTGAAATTATAGTTACTTAAATCAGGAGAAATATTTTATCCAAGTATTCTAGTTGTTAGTTTCAAAAACATAAACATTGCTCAACTATTAAGTTGAGAATGTTGATACGCCACTTCTTGAAACTCTTTACAAATAATGATTTGAATGACTCCCTTTTCTTCCTGGCTTAACTCTTTTCTCTTTGACTTTCCTTCCTATTCTTCCACTCTTACAATGTTAAGCAATTAACCTATACCTTAATAACTACCAAACCGGGTCTCATTCATTGACTTAGGTGGGTTACAGGTCCATCCCTGCACCAGTCGTGTGGCCAGTGAGTTGGAATATGATGACTGCCCAAGTATGTCACCTGACCGGGAAAATGGGGGATATGAGGAGGGTGAGTTTCAACCTAACCAAATTACTGAATGCAGGGAGAAAGTGGAACCCCAAAATAAAATTAGGGTGCTTTTACTGATGGGGAAGTTGACAAAGAAAAGCACATATATCCACTACAGTAGACACTCAGAAAAGCTTGTGGTTGAACTGACTGTAGTTTTAAATAAAACAGTGACTCAACTAGGCCATGATATCCTAAATGTCTTTTGGAAAGTTTTTCAGAATAAAATAATAATTATAACTATGATTATATGTCTAATTACCACACAAATCTTAAAAATTTGCATTCAAAAATGCATATAAAAGCCTCCCAAGTAGCTGGAATTACAGGCACCCACCACCACGCCCACGTAATTTTTGTATTTTTAGTAGAGACGGGGTTTCACAATGTTGACCAGGCTGGTCTCAAACTCCTGATGTCAATTGATCTGCCCGCCTCAGCCTCCCAAAGTGCTGGGATTACAGGTGTGAGCCACCGTGCCCAGCCAGCAATAGACTATTTAAATAGTACCAATGCCATTTCCAGCCAAAATAAATTTATATTTAATGTACATGAAACTTTTAACTCCTCATGGAAAAGCAATTTACAACTCGTAAGTTGCAACTGCTAATTCAAGAACTATTGTGTTCAATGAGCCAATAATATAGAACTATTTCTATTTTGGTTCCTAACATATCTCTGAGAATAAGACCCTTTAAAACCTAAATGACCAAGTAAAAATAAATTATTGTGTTATGTGAAGTGGCAGCTTTGGTTAATGGAATAAGTGATAGAAGACACTGTGACAGTTTTTGATGTATCAATACAGCTAGGCTGCAGTCCCCAATTACATAATCAAACACTAATCCAGGAGTTGCTAGATGTCATTAAAGTCCATCATCAGTTGACTATATATAAAACAGATTATCCTAGATAATCATGGTGGACCTGGTTCTGTCAAGCCTTTCAGTCAGATGGCTGTTTTAAGGGTTTACAATCAGACAAAAGGCCTTAACCCTTTTTCCATTTAGGACAAAAAAGTGCAGCTCACTGCCAGCACTCATTTAATTTTACATTAGACACATTCTTTGAGGCTGAAGCAAATCTGACTGATTTTCAATGTGAAAATAAAATATAAAAACTGTTCTTGGAGTTATTTCTAAACAGAGCTAACACCAGAATCATCTGAATCATCAGAATCATCTATTATGGAAAAATCAGGTTAATCAAATGAATCTTCAGCCAACAACTATTGGGAACAGGCCCCCAAATCTGGCCATAAATGGCCCCAAAACTGGCCATAAGCAAAATCTCTGCAGCACTGTGACATGTTTGTGATGGCCATGACGCCCACGCTGAAGGTTGTGGGTTTACCGGAATGAGGGCAAGGAACACTGGGCCCACCCAGGACCGAAAACCGCTTAAAGGTGGTTCTTAAACCACAAACAATAGCATGAGTGATCTGTACCTTAAGGACATATTCATGCTGCAGATAACTAGCCCAACCCATCCCTTTACTTCAGCCCATCCGTTTATTTCCCATAAGAAATACTTTTAGTTAATTTGTAATCTATAGAAACAGTGCTTATCACTGGCTTACGGTCAATAAATATGTGGGTAAATCTCTGTTCGAGGCTCTCAGCTCTGAAGGCTGTGAGACCCCCACTTTCCCACTCCACATGCGATATTTCTGTGTGTGTGTCTTTAATTCCTCTAGCGCCGCTGGATTAGGGTCTTCCCGACCAAGCTGGTGGTCTTGGCAAACAACTCTTCAATAATAATGTTAACATCATCCATAGGACTGCTACATTTTCTAGGATTTGACATTTTCAGGGATTGAGAATGACTGTATTTTGTAAATGGAAATACCACTACTAAAAACAGAATGTGATAAATAGAATGATGTCTTTTGTTTCTGAAGTCAATATACTGGAGGGATGCGAAAATAATAATAAAAGCATATTATTTGGCAAAGTTATCTTGGGGTAAATGCTACAGCTACAGGCACTACTGGTGGGTATTCTCTGGGCAAACTGGTTAAGTCCAGGCATGGTGGCTCACTCCTGTAATCCCAACACCTTGGGAGTCCAAGGCAGGAGCATCACTTAAGGCCAGGAGTTCAAGACCAGCCTGGACATCATAGCAAGACCCTATATTTAAAAATTTTTTTGCCTGGGCACTGTGGCTCATGCCTGTAATCTCAGCACTTTGGGAGGCCGAGGCAGGCAGATCACGAGGTCAAGAGATTGAGACCATTCTGGCTAACATGATGAAACCCCGTCTCTACTAAAAATACAAAAACAAAATTAGCTGGGTGTAGTGGCGGGCCCCTGTAGTCCCAGCTACTCAGGAGGCTGAGGCAGGAGAATGGTGTGAACCCAGGAGGTGGAGGTTGCAGTGAGCCAAGATCACGCCACTGCACTCCAGCCTGGGCAACAGAGTAAGACTCCATCTCAAAAAAAAAAAAAAAAAAAATTTGTAAATTAGCCAAGCTCGGTGGGGCAGACCTGTAATCTTAGCTATTTGGGAGGCTGAGGTGGGAGGATTGCTCAGACTCAGAAGTCAAGGCTGCAGTGTGTGTGTGTCTTTAATTCCGTTACCCGGCATAGCAGGCCTTTTGTTAAAGACTCCCTTCACCCTTGTACACACCTGCAGACTTACATGCGTCAGAGTTGCGGCTGGGCAACCACACTCCCACATGACCTGCAGCTCACCTACATTCCACAAGTTTGTAAATAGCAGTTTCGGTTAACAGTTTCGGTTAACAGTAGTGAGCTGTGATCACACCACTGTACTCCAGCCTGGGCAACAGATCAAGACCTTCTCACTTCCTTCTGAGGAAGTAGAGTTGTTAGAATCCATATTTCTACTAAAAGTCTGCTTAGATCGAAAGATAGAAGGCTATCTTAAACAGACTTTTAGTAGAAATATGGATGTTAACAACTCTGCTTCTTCAGAAGGAAGTGAGAAGCAAGGTAGAGAAAATATATATTGCCCCAGAGAATACCTAAGTCATTATTAACAGGCTATTGGTAGAAATACGGACATGAAAGTGGCTGCTGGAGACCAGACGCAGTGGCTCACACCTGTGATCCCAGCACTTTAGGAAACCTAGGCGGGCAGATCACTTGAACCTAGGAGTTTGAGACCAGCCTGGGAACATGGCAAAACCCTGTCTCTACTGAAAATACAAAACTTAGCAGGGTGTGGTGGTGTGCACCTGTAGTCCCAGCTACTTGGGAGACTGAGGTGGGAGAATTGCTTGAACCTGGGAGGTGGAGGTTGCAGTAGACTGATCACACCACTGCACTCCAGCCTGGGTGAAAAAGTGAGACCTGGAAGGAAGGAAGGAAGGAAGGAAGGAAGGAAGGAAGGAAGGAAGGAAGGAAGGAAGGAAGGAAGGAAGGGGGGGAGGGAGGGAAGGGAGAGAGAGAGGAGGGAAGAAAGGAGAGAGAGAGAAGGAAGGAAGGAAGAGAGAGAGAAAGAAAGAGAGAGAGAGAGATGGCTGCTACTGAGGACTCAGATGGAAATGAGAAATGTGTTATTGGAAACTGGCGGAAGGGTGATACTTGTTATATAGTGATAGAAAGCTTGGCAGAATTGTGTCCTGCAGTTATGTGGAAAGCAGAATTTGTAAACAATGAAACTGGGCATATAGCTGAGGAGATCTGAAAGCAGTGTTGAAGGCACATTTTGGTTTCTCGCTGCTTATAGTAAGATGTAAAAGGAAAGATAAAAATTAGGGAAAGAACAGTGAAACCAAAAGTTGCCAGGACTTGATGACTTAAAATGTTCTCAGCAGAAACTAAGGATTCATTGCCAGAAAAGTGCATTGTAGAGAAAAAGCCAAAAGTGTGACTGGTAACACTTTTGCTATTACCTCAGAAAGATGAAAATCAGTATTCAGTCGCACAAAAGACTCTTTAAAGAGATGAAACAGGTGACCCATGGATCCCCTCGGCCTTCTTGGACCCCCAAGATAGAGACAAGATTATCGAGGAAAAATCTGTAAACAAGCTTCTTTTCTTCTGTGGTGAATTTCTCTAATACACACAGGAAAACTACAAGATTCTGGAGAATTTTTTACCAGTGGAAATACTGCCACCTTGAAATTTAAAGGATAAAGTACAAGACAAAAGAAAGCTATTGGACCTCCAAAATTCCACAGACAAGAAACAGGCTGATAAAACTACTCAGATGTAAACAGATCACACTGCAAAACAGACAGAAATCCTAGGCCTACCAGAAACCCAATCAACAAAAACCTCTGCAGGTGAGGAAACAGGATTCTGTATTTTAATAGGCACACCAAATGAAATTGGAGAAAACTACATTTAGGAGGAAGGCAAGAATTATAGTTCACTTCACATATTGGAAAGATGGTCATGAGGAAAATGTGGTAGACTATTCTATGTAGCTCCTGTAAACTGAACTAATGTCAGTGCGTGGAATGAATAGGGAGCCAGGTTTAAACGAAATCTGAGGAATAACTTTCTAACTCTCACAACGACTGGAAGTGGAATGGGCTTTCTGGTAAGACAATGCACTCTTTGTTAGGCAGGAATCTAGACCCAACATGGCGGCGTTACCCGGCATAGCAGGCCTTTTGTTAAAGACTCCCTTCACCCTTGTACACACCCGCAGACTTACATGCGTCAGAGTTCCGGCTGGGCAACCACACTCCCCCATGACCTGCAGCTCACCTGCATTCCACAAGTTTGTAAACAGCAGTTTCGGTTAACAGTTTCCAAAGACCCCTTCCTCGTGACCCTTACTCAACTCCTGCCCTAGTAGTTTCAAGACTCCCCAGGCCCTGTTTGCACAACCAGCTTCCCTACCTCTCAGGCTGTAAGAAGACCCTACCCTCCTTCCTCAGTGCGACTTCCTCGGCCCACGCCTTTGGACCGAGGAACCTCGCCCGCAAGCCCTAATAAAAGCTATTCTCACTGCCATTTGCCTTGTGTCTTCGTTCCCGGTTCGGCTCCAGCCTCAGTTTACCTTTACACTCTTCATAATGGATATTTTTAAATACAGGCTAAATTATGTTCATCAGGGATGTCATAGGATGGGATTGGATGGGAGACGAGTTAGACTGGAATGATAGTGATTAAGACACATCAAAGACTATTATTCGAAGCTACGACTTCAGAGCATTTATATAAAAAGATTTGGGGTGTAAATGATGAGTTAGAGAGTAAAAATGTTACTGACTATCTGCAATAGAGTTGATCCACCCTCCATAGAACATGACCAATTTTTCCCTCCAAAGGTGGTGATTGCTTTACTTACTTTGCCCACATGTGTTCTCCATTGGTGAGGGGAGAGAAGTAACATACAGACAGAGATCAGAGACAACTGATTTTCAAGATGGTCAGGGTGAACTGGCAAATCTGAAGCAGGAAAATTAGCTGATGCAGATTATCACTTAAACATATACACACATGCCCTGACTTTCACCAGCTCAGTTAAGCAAAGAACCACTAAGTAGCTTCACAGCTTATGGTGCATTTGCTCTGCCCTGACTTTCAGATTGATTGTGTATAAATCTTTCAGGTCTGGAGTACCAGTGCCCTGCAGGAACCACTAGTATCTATAGTTACAGGAGTATTTACCAAAGTTTTCTTGACTTTGACCAGCTTTATACACCGTATCCCATTTGTAATATCAAAGAAGTCTGGAACAAACTGGTAGAGGTAAAAGGACATTTACTATTACCATCTAAAAACTGTGGGAGATTACTCAAAACATTAAAATTTCATGAGAGAGATTTGAGACTACTTGGTTAGTATGGTCTAAAAAGAACCATGAAGCTTTGTCTTTCTTTTGCGATTTTGTGTTGCTACAATTGCTCTGATTTGCCCTTGCCTTTGGAAGGGAAAAGGGTGATGGGGTGGCAAAATCAAGGTCTCAGAACAGGTGATGAGTCTTTATGAAATGGGTACAGAGGCACTTACAGCTAACAGCAAAAGAGCTGTATTTGCAAACTTGAAAGGTGTTATGGTATGGTACAAAAGAATTCACCAATACAATTAATAGTAATAAAAATTCAAGTATATGCTTAGATTTAAGTAAATGCCTTCTTACGTACTGAGTTGCATTAGCTGGATAAACAATATAGCTGTTTAATTAAATAATGGATTCTGAGACCAAAGTAAACATTAGAAGAGAAAACCTTTTACATAAAGATGTTTAATTTTGGGGGTCACTTGACATGACATTTGCAGATAATTAGTAGGCCTGCTTATTTGAGTAAATGGCAACCAGTATCTCTGCCTGAGCTGGAAACACATTTAGCAATGGAAAGTGGTTTTTTGTTTTTTCTTTTGAGACGGAGTCTCACTCTTTCGCCCAGGCTTGAGTGCAGTGGCGCGATCTCGGCTCACTGCAACCTCCACCTCCTGGGTTCAAGTGATTCTCCTGCCTCAGCCTCCCAGGTAGGTGGGATTACAGGTGTGTGCCACCACGCCCCACTAATTTTTTTGTATTTTTAGTAGAGATGGGGTTTCACCATGTTAGCCAGGATGGTCTCAATCTTCTGACCTCGTGATCCGCCCACCTCAGCCTCCCAAAGTGCTGGGATTACTGGTGTGAGCCACTGCACCCAGCCAGAAATGGAAAGTTTTAAACCTCGAGTATAAAAGTTGACTTAACAAAAGCCTAAAATCAATTTTACACATTAAATGCAAATGGTAACCACAGAATACATTTCATTCTTCAAAAAGTTTTAGCAATTTAAAGTTAAACCAAATAGTTAATAAGCAATAAAAGTACTTAAAATTTTAGAAAGGAAATTGAAGAACAAATAAGGAAAATCTGAGTTTCAAAATCCTTAATTAACAGGATAATTAATATCAACTAACCAAGTTGACTATCTTAAGTGCTAGCAATTTTTTCTTTAAATTTCATGATATTCAAAATATCTCTTACTAAAGTGCTATCTCCAGGCCCAGCCAGATAATTTAACCCAAATTCTTCAAGACACAGTTTTTATAGTGCTCATTATACAATACAATATTTTACTAATATAGTTGCTCCATAAATGCTTTTTGAATGAAAGGGGCATTTTATGAAAGAAAGAAAAGAGGAACAAATACCTACAGAACAAATAAACACTCTATTGTCAAGCCATAAACTGAGAAAAACAAATGCTAATAACAAGAAAGCTTAGACATTAAAATACTTCAGGCTAGCCTTATGTTTTTCTAAGAAGTTCTAAGAAGGTATTCTTGGGGTACAAAAGTAAAAATGAAACTGTATCTATAATTTATATTAAAAAATAAATATGAGATGTTTAGAGAACAATTATATGAACACTTACCTACACACACAAAAATGGCTTTGTCATTCCTTCTAGGAATTTAAGGTTTCATAAAATATTCTTAAGGTAAAGCCTTGACCATTTTACGGACTTGCTCAACAGCATCTGTGTCTCTGCACCGCCTACAGGATAAAGTTTAAACTCAGTCTGGCACTGAAATTCTTTCTCAGTATATTGTCAGCTTAATTTACCAGTGTTTTCTTCCACTTCAGGAAAGAACTCACATTTACTTAAAAGCATCTTTGCATTTATTTTCACTTTCTGATTTTGTTCAAGCTATGTCATCCTGAATGTTATTCCTTCATTCCACAACATCCCTCCCTCAACCATCACCCACCACCATTATCTGCTGGCTGAGATCCTAGCCAATATGTCAAGATCCAACAAAATATTCCTTGTAATCTCCCAAATTGGGACTATGCTATCTATGGTCTATGATCATTTATAAATTTATTTGGTTTCCATTTTATCATGAAACACTATCTGATTCATCTAATGACTGCTTATGCATATCCCTATATAAATGCCCTGAGGGCAAATGTTATGTCTTATTAAAGTTGTTTGTTTCATTATTTCCTAAAGTATTTATGACAGTATCTTAGATGTACAAATTGCTCAAATAATATATATTGGACTCAAGTGTAAAAGGCAAATTTTACTGTTTTCTATTTGTATAACTAAAAAGAACAAAAAAGTGATTTGAAGAATAGATACTTCACAATGATTATATGCCTATAATATTGTTTTAAATTCACATACCAAAGGGATTTTTATTCTAAATTACCATAGAACATATATTATAGGAATTATATGTTCAGCATAATCTCAATGGATTTTAAAATATATATGCATAAGAAAAAATGATGAGCTATACACCAAAATGTTATTAAAGGCTATCTTCAGATTATGGGATAATGGATACATTTATTTTCCTGTTTATATTTACTTTTCTAATTTATCTACAACAATCATATGTTTGCTAAAATAATTGGGAGGAAAAGAGTTATTTGAAAATATCTATGTAAGACCATGTGTTCTTTGGAAGCTCTTCCTGGGAACTAGAACCTTACAGATTCTCCTGCAGGCCTGGGGCTGCCCGGTTACTGTTGGTGGCTCTTCACTGGCCATTTGCTCAACCTGTAACTCGTTTAGACTCCTAATCTGTTGAAACACCTTTCCTTGCCCTTTGAAATCTGCTGGCATGAATATGGCAGAATCATATTTCCTTGACTGTCTGAAAAGCTACGTAACAGCAGTGAAATTCATACCAGCTATTTACACCGTGATCAAGAAGCTGTTTAGAGTTGAAAGGCAAGTCAATTGGATTGTTAATAATTTTATACCAAGAGCAAAAATTACTTAACCCCAAGATTAAAATTAACAACAGAACATGGACTAAAATATGACTTCCCCAAGGAAATTTTTTACATTTTTTCAGTACTTCATGCAGTATCCGTATTTTTTTATCTATTTGCTTATTTCTCATAAATGAGCAACACAGTGTAAGAAAAACTACAAAATTCTCCAAATTGTATACATAAGCCAAATCAATTATTATTTCCTTGTACCTGAAAGAATATCATGAGAAATAAAGTAAAGAGAATAAATCTTGGGAAATAACTCCTAGAATATTACCTGAAAAGGCTGTTATAAATAAGCAGTTGGCCAGAATAAAACTATTTCAGAATTATGCAGCTAAGTAAAGTTTTTGTAGAGAAGTATTTCAGATTTAAGTCCCTATGAACCTAAAGGAAGTGTCCAACATTTCTGACAATCCTGATAATTGGTACACACATACTACAAACCAATTTTCACAAAGCACAGAGCACTTCATTCTCTGCAGGAGTATAATGGGATTTGAGAGCAAAACCCACCAGGCCTATTCCCTGACCTATATGCCAACTCTCGTGGTTAAACTGCTGCAAAGTTTACACATTTATAATGAAATGGCTGTGTTATTTTCTTTTCTTTTTTTTTTTTTTTTTTTTTCTTTTTTTTTTTTTGAGACGGAGTCTTGCTCTGTGCCCCAGGCTGGAGTGCAGTGGCGCGATCTCGGCTCACTGTAAGCTCCGCCCCTCCGGGTTCACGCCATTCTCCTGCCTCAGCCTCCCGAGTAACTGGGACTACAGGCGCCCGCCACCTCGCCCGGCTAATTTTCTTGTATTTTTAGTAGAGACGGGTTTTCACCGTGTTAGCCAGGATGGTCTCGATCTCCTGACCTCGTGATCCGCCCGTCTCGGCCTCCCAAAGTGCTAGGATTACAGGCTTGAGCCACCGCGCCCGGCTAGCTGTGTTATTTTCTTTCCAGAGCCCAGTTTCTAATTCTGAACTAATGAGTCATAAAATACATAGTCAGTATCTTGTTCATAATTTTAGTTTCTTGCTTTGATCATATCAATGTGACATAAAGGAAACCTTAATAAGTATAGGCACACAAGGTAGATAATGCAATTCAGTGTTCTTACCAGACTACTCCCCGCCTCCCCTACCTCTGATCAAAGTATTTATTCCCTTTTGGCGGAGAAACTGTTCCTTCCCTGACACCAAGCACATGGATCTAGGCGGAGCTACCAGTTACAGCATGCTGGCTTCAGAGGCCACACAGCAAGTGCTCCAAGCTGGACCCATCATAGTATCCCGCATTCCTAACTCTGTAATTGGTAAATAGGGTGAGATTAGAGAAAGGCCAGTCAAGATTGTTCTCTGAAGCTTTTCAAACAGGAGCTTGGATGAGGGCAGCATGCTGTAAGAGTCAAGGAGGTGAAGAGCTTTTTCCTTCCAGATGGTGAATATATGCAGTTGCAAGCTGCAGCTGCTAGGAGCCAGGTTCTCTGCCACATATAAGAACACAGTCTGAAGTAGAAGACAAAATTTAAATTTCAGGTTGCATAAGCAAATGATCAGAAAGTGTGGCTTAATTTTTTTCATGCAATTGAACTTAATTTCTTCAATGATATCCTGTTTTACAAGATGATAGAAACTCAACCTTAATGAATTCGGGCTCCTACTTCTTTTCCTTCAGTTCACATCTAATTTTAAGCAAGGGACATGGGACAGAAGGAAGGCAGGGCCAGAATAAGCAAAGATTCTGATATTTGGTCATTTGTTGAATTTGGCATCTCCCTCCTTATCCTGTCTGTTTTTCAAGGGTTGATGCACATGGATCCATGCCAAAGGTCACTTCAGGATCAATGATTCTCCTTCCTGGCCCTCAGTGCCCTGCTGAAGTGCATTGAAAAGTGTTCTCCAGCACCACTCTGGGCTCTGGGCACCTTGGTGAAGGCCCAGCAACATGACTATGCTAGGCTCAGGAATTAGTCTACTGCTCCTACACCGTGCTGAGGTAAGTTGGAACTCTAGGAAGCTGCTTCAGATCTGAGGACCTTCATCACAACGGCTATTCCTACATACTGCCCCATGCTACCTGATAGGGTTTAGATTGGTATGTCCGCCCAAATCTCACGTCCAGTTGTAATCCCCAATGTTGGAGGTTGGGCCTGGAGGGAGGTGATTGGATCATGGGGGCAGTTTCTATTGAATGGTTTGGCACCATCCCCTTGGTGCTGTTCTTGTGGTAGTGTGTGGGAGGTGTTTGGGTCATGGGGGCAAATCTCTCATGGCACTTTGCTGTCCTTGGTGTAATGAGTGAGTTTTCACAACACCTACTGGTTTAAAAGTGTGTAGCATCTCCCCCTTTTCTCTCTTGTTCCTGCTCCCACCATGTGAAACAGATTGTTCCTCATTTGCCTTCTGCCATGATTAGAAACTTCCCGAGGCCTCCCCAGAAGCAGAAGTCACTATGCTTCCTGTACAGTCTGCAGAACCATGAACCAATTTAACCTCTTTTCTCTATAAATTACCTAGTCTCAGGTATTTCTTTACGGCAATGAGAGAGCAGACTAATACACTAACCAGAGTTGCAGAGGGCTTTTCTCTCCACCCCTAGCTCTATCTGGAATAAAGACGAGTAGCTCTTTCTACTCTGTGATTGTCTCAGCTGTTGTGATAGTTTTCTACAGATGGTGGCATTTTCCCACATTTGCTAGTATCTCAGGGACAGCTCTTCAAACTTAGTCCTGTCTTTTCTGAACAAAAATTATCCTGTTCATTCAACTACCTCTTACATGGCAGAATTGGAATGTGAAATTTTTTAGGGTAGGAATAAAATCTTACTTTTAAAAACGTTTCAAGTTAAATCAGTGCTTAGCATATATGCTCTTAAGAAATGTTTTGTGAATACACAGATGAATTAATGAATGGGGCAATGTGATTGCAAGACCTTGGTTGCCATTTTTTGGGAAAAATACGTGTGTGTGTGTGTGTGTATACATATATATGAACACTAGAGCAATACTTTTCAAATTTGGATGTGCACATAAATTACCTGGAGATCCTGTTGAATGTAGATTCTGATTCAAGTCTGGATTGGGGTCTGAGATTCTTCATTTCTAACTGGATTCCCGGTTGTGCAGATGCTGCTGGTCCTAGAACCACATCTCAAGTCACACTGCTCTAAAATCATCTGACAATGGGACTCTTTAGGACATACTGGGTTGCCAGTCACTGGAAGTATTTAAGCAGATGTTACTATTTGTCAGAAATGTGACAGAAAGAATGTAAGATTGTTAATAATAGGGGAAACTGGGTGTACAGTACACGGGGACTTTCTATACTATCTTTGCCATTTTTCTTCAGATCTAAAACAATTCTAAAATAAGTGTCTTGTTTTGTTTTGTTTTTTGTGAGACAGAGTCTCACTCTGTTACCCAGGGTTGGGTGCAGTGGGAATGTCTATTGCTCCTCCCCCAGAGGGTTCAGTTCTTGGATATGAATTTCACAGAGTACTTCAAAGTTTTTGTTTCAATTATAGATTGGCTGTACTTGACATTATAAAGCAAATTCAATTTAAAACAATAAACACAAATGCCTGCTGTGTTGCCTAGTGATAGTATCATCTACTAGGTGCAGAGCCCCTTTCCCAGTGGTACTGAGAGGTGAAGCTGGCTGGGCTTCTGGGTTGGATGGGGACTTGGAGAACTTTTCTGTCTAGCTAAAGGATTGTAAATGCACCAATCAGTGCTCTGTGTCTAGCTAAAGGTTTGTAAACACACCAATCAACACTCTGTGTTTAGCTAATCAGGTAGGGGACTTGGAGAACTTTTGTGTCTAGCTAAAGGATTGTAAACGCACCAATCAGTACTCTGTGTCTAGCCAAAGATTTGTAAATGCACCAATCAGCACTCTGTCAAAATGCACCAATCAGCAGGATATGGGTGGGGCCAAATAAGGGAATAAAAGCAGGCCACCCAAGCCGGCAGCAGCAACCCGCTGGGGTCCCCTTCCATGCATTGTTGGTTCGCTCTTTGCAGTAAATCTTGCTGCTGCTCATTCTCTGGGTCTGCGCTGCCTTTATGAGCTGTAACACCGCAAAAGTGTGCAGCTTCACTCCTGAAGCCAGCAAGACCACGAACCCACTGGGAGGAATGAATAACCCCGTATGTGCCACCTTTATGAACTGTAACACTCACGGCGAAGGTCTGCAGCTTCACTCCTGAGGCCAGCGAGACCATGAACCCACCAGAAGGAACGAACAACTCCAGACGTGCCACCTTTAAGAGCTGTAACACTCACCGTGAAGGTCTGCAGCTTCACTCCTGAAGTCAGTGAGACCACAAACCCACCAGAAGGAAGCAACTCCAGACACATCTGAACATCTGAAAGAACAAACTCTGGACACACCACCTTTAAGAACTGTAACACTCACCATGAGGGTCTGCAGCTTCATTCTTGAAGTCAGCGAGACCAAGAATCCACCAATTCCGGACACAGTACCAACTCAGCTGTCTTTTTTTCCCTTTTAGCCTTCCTTTTCCTGCTAACGTGGGATAGCTCTCTTAATCTTGAGAGCCTGAATTCAATCCTAGTCTGTGCTTTTGAGATTCAAAACACAGTGTGCTGTAACATCTCCTTCTGTGGCAATGCACATAAAAATGCCAGTGAGTAGATGAGGGTTACAGGATAAATAAAAGAAAGTACTGGTGGAATCACATAAGGTAATCAAAGTATTCCTCTTCAGAGGGCACAGTGTCCAGAAAGAAAAGTAGCAAAGGCCACATGAAGGAAGTGTGCTGCAGCAGCACCTAAGTCTTGGCCCTAGGTTCTGAGTCCCTTCTAAAGTGCCTGCTTCTGCCTTGTTAAAGCTCAGTTGATCAACTATTCATTTAATTCTGTGAGTTACCTAAGGATCTCTCCTTAATTCCCTCTTTTTACTTAAGCTAATTGTAGCTACATTTTTGCCACTTGCACCTTACAGAATCCCACCCAAAATAATAGCTTTGCCAAAAAGGAGAATTTTTATTTCCTGGAATCAGAAAAATTTCAACAGTCAAGCAACAGGAATAGGACACATGTAGATGGTCTTCGGAAACCCTAAAATCACCAGTAATCTTCTCCATCTCTTGTCTCTTCTTCTTCATATAAGTCAGTTTCATTTCCCGTTACTTCCACGTAGTGGAAAACATAGTGCTGAACATTCCCAGGTTTTCCATAGAGTAGTTTCCATCACCAGATAAAGGAAGAAATAAATCAGTTTCTATTATTTTGTTTAAGTAGTAGAAATGTAAAGAGAAAGAAAATTATTGAGTTCTCTAATTATTCCATGCCATGTGGACAACAGCTTGTGTTTGGATTGTAATGGTAAAGAAAATCTCCTCTTTATGACCAAGCTATCCAGCCCTTTTAAAACTCCCTTTTGAATGTATACAAAGGAAAAAATAAATTTGAAAATATTGCTCTGTGTTTTTCTTAAGCTAAATTCAGAAAACAGAAAGTAATAAGAATAAAAACAAAGCAAGTTTTTAAACAGATAAAAATTTTAAAAACAATCATGCGTTAATGCCTTTGCACTCAATATTAAATATAACATAACAAAGAAGGATCTCATATTCCTAACACAGAAGAATTTTAAAGTCAAGGAGACTAAACTGTGATAACATATGCCCTGTTTCTTGTACCTTGTCCAAGCATAAGATACTGTAAAAATTTTCTTTCAGTTCTAAATTTGATGTACTTGACATTATAAAACACATTCAATTGAAAACATCAATAAACAAAAATGCCCACAGAATGAAGGACAAAAAAGGTATGATCATCATAAGAGATGCAGAAAAGGGCTTGACAGAATTAAACATCCTTTCACAATGAAAACGCTCAACAAATTCAGAGTAGAAAGAATGTTCCTCAACACAATAAAGGCCATACACAGCAAACCCATAGCTAATGTCACAATCAATTGTGAAAGTTGAAGGCTTTTCTCTAAGATCAGAAACAGGGCAAGGATATCCACTCTCACCACTCCTATGCAACATAGTACGGGAAGTCCTAGCCGGAGCAATTAGGCAAGAGAAAGAAGTAAAAGGCATCCAAATTGGAAAGAAGTAAAATTATCTCTTTTTGCTGATGACATGATCTTATAGATGGAAAATCCTAAAGACTTCACCAAAAAAATTAATAAAACTCATAAACTAACTCAGTAAAGTTGCAGGATACAAAATTAACCTACAAAAATCAGTAGCATTCCTATAGACAAACCATAAACTAACTGAAAAAGAAACTAGGAAAACAATCCCATTTACATTAGTATCAAAAATAAAATAAAATAAAATACTTAGGAGTAATTTAACCAAGGAAGTGGAAGATCTGTATACCAAAAACTATAAAACATTGATGAAATAAATTGAAAATTATACAAATAAATGGAAAGATATTGTGTGTTCATGGAGTGGAATAATTTATATTTTGTAAACATTCATATTACCCGAAGCAATCTACAGAATCATTGCAATCCCTACAAAAATTCTAATGTCATTCTTCACAGAAATTTTTAAAAATTCTAAAATTTGTATGAAGTCACAAAGACCCCAAATAGCCAAAACAATCTTGACCAGAAAGAACAAAGTCAAAGCCAGAGGCATCACACTACCAGATTTCAAAATATATTACAAAATTACAGTAATCAAAACAACATGGTACTGGAATACAAACAGACACATAGACCAACAGAATGGGACAGAGAACTCAGGAATAAACCTATACATCTACAATCAGTTGATTTTTGACAAAGATACCGAGCACACACAATGGGGAAAGGACATCTCTTCAATAAATCATACTGTGAAAACTGGACATCCACATGAAGAAGAATCAAAATGGACCATTACCTTATCCCTTATAGAAGAATCAACTCAAAATGGATTAAACACTTAAACATAGGACCTGAAACTCTAAAACTACTAGAAGAAAACCTAGGGGAAAGTTTCACAACATTGATCTGGGGAATGATTTCTTGGCTATGATCCCAAAAACACAGGCAATAAAAGCAAAAATAGATAGATGGGATTGCATCAAACTGAAAAGCTCTGCACAACAAAAGAAAATCTCAACAGAGTAAAGAAACAACCCACAAACTGGGGAAAAGTATTTGTAAATCATACATTGGATAAGAGGCTAATATCTAAAATATACAAGAAACTCAAACTACTCAATAACAAGAAAACAAATAACCCAGTGAAAAAACTGGCAAAGAATTTCAATAGACATTTCTCAGGAGAAGACATACAATGGCCAACACATACATTTACTAAAATGCTCAACATTCCTAATTATCAGAGAAATGCATATTAAAACTACAATGGGATATCACCTCACGACTGTTAGATCGGCTATTATCAAAAATATGAAAGATAAGTATTATCAAGTATGTGGAGAAGGAACTCTTATACACTGTTGGTGGTACTACAATTAAGTGCAGCTATTTTGAAAAACAGTATGAAGTTTTAAAAAAATAAAAATAGATTTACCATGTGATCTAGCAATTTTACTTCTGGGTATATGCAAAAGAATTGAAATCATATGTTAAAGAGATGTCTGCACTCCCATGCTCATTGCAGCATTATTCACAGTAGCCAAGATATGGAAACAACTTACGTTTCATCAACAAATGAATGGATTTTTTTCAATGTTGTGTATATGTATGTGTGTGTGTATATATATATGTTATATATATATTTGTATATGTACACTCACACAATAGACTACTATTCAGCGTTAAAAAAAAATCTGTCATTTGGGACAATATGAATGAACCTAGAGGGCATTACGTTAAGTGAAATAAGCGGTCGGGCATGGTGGCTCACACCTGTAATCCCAGCATTTTGGGAGGCTGAGGCGGACAGATCACTTGACGTTAGGAGATCGAGACTAGCCTGGCCAAGCTGGTGAAATCCCATCTCTACTAAAAATACAAAAATTAACCAGGCGTGGTGGCAGGCGCCTGTAATCCCAGCTATTTGGGAGGCTGAAGCAGGAGCATTGCTTGAACCCAGGAGGCAGAGGTTGCAGTGAGCCGAGATTGCGCCACTGCACTCCAGCCTGGGCGATAGAGCAAGACTCAGTCTCAAAAAAAAAAAAAGAAAAAAAAGAAATAAGCCAGGCATGGCTTGACAAATACCCTACTTTTATGTGGAATCTTAAAAAGTTAAACTCATAGAAAGAGAGAGTAAAAAGGTGGTTACCAAAGGCTGGCAGTGGGTGAGAGTGTGGACAGGGAAAGGAGAGATGTTCAACTGATACGAAGTGTCAGTTAGGAATAAGTTCTGGTGTTCTATTGGACAGCATACTGACTGTAATAATAATATATTGTATATTTCAAAATCTCTAAGAGAGGATTTTAAGTGTTCTCACCACAAAGAAATGATAAATATTTGAAAAGATTGATAATGCTAATTAGCCTGATTTGATCATTCCATAGAGCATATATGTGTCAGAACATCATATTGTACCCCATAAATTTATACAATTCCTATTTGTCAATTAAAAATAAACTAGAATTTGGAGGCAAAACACACACACACACACACACACACACACACACACACGTACCCAGTCTGTGTTGCTTAATGAGCTTTTGTAATCATTTATAAGAAAAAAAGACTTAGACTAGTATAAATGTTAACAGTTCTGGATCTGAGAACATGGAAGTTCTAAGTCACAGTCACACTACATCCATACTTCATTGAAGAGTCCTTTCAACTTCTTGCTAAAACTTTCAGATGCACTCTTTTCCTCCTCTCCATCCCTTCCCCCACCAGATCTCCAGTGAAATGCAATACTCATGTGTGTTTTTGAGACTCAAAACATAGTGTGCTGTAAAATCTCCTTCTGTGTCAGTGGATACAAAAATAACCACTTTAATTTTTATCGATCCTCCTATTTTCCCCAGATACTATTTCCCTCTTCACCAGGAGTGGGACAATATGTTATGCAAACAACTGAACCCTGGTAACTTGAGTGTCTACTGTGACAGCCATTGGCAACTTTCATCAGATTTGTAAGATTCTTGTGGTGAAGTGAATTATAGCTGAATTCCCTTAATGTTTCAAAGTTGAATTCTCACTTAGGTCAATGGTTCCCGGACTCCAGATTTTGAAAATGAAATTTCAAAAATATGTGGGGAACCAGCATGTTTGCCAGCTCTTACTTTTGCCAAATAAGGACTTAGGGAAAATAATGTTCGCTACTATCAACATTGTTTCACAAAACAAAGAACTTTTTAAGGACAAAAAAAGTAGGCAAAATGTTATCTTGGCTTAAAAAGGGGTGGGGGAGAAAGGGTCATCATTTCCAGAGAATTGATAGTAACAGACTAATTGCATCAGTCAGAAAGTCTATCAGGAAACAGATGACACCCTCAAAAAGTTAAAATATTTCAGTAAAGACAATTTACAGAGATATGAGCAACAGCAAGAAACCATTGCTCCCTCTTAGTTTGAAGGGGTGAGAAAAGGCAACTGTGTTTCCAGAGCCAAGTATGAGCCAGAAGGGATGGGAGCTGGAGTTGCAAGAAACTCAGCCACTGCCGGAACCACGATGAAGAAGGGAAAGACTTGGGTTAAAACTATGATACCTGTCTCCTCCATCTTGCCTAAACCTAACTGGAAATCAGAGCAAGGAGGTCTGAGGATTATAGTCCATAAAGTCAGCCTCCTGGAGCACAAACCAGGTCAAAAATGGCAGAAAAATTGAATCGTGGTGGAATCCACCAAAGCATGTTAATGTGGGATCTGACAGCATAGGGTCAGTCAGAGGAAAGGGTGTGCGTGTCATATCCTTTTTTTCTTTTTTTCATTTCAATTGGAGGAAAATTACAAGAGACATTTTAAGATGTAATAGTGCTTGTAATCATATGCTTGATACATTTGTCAGTTAGGAGCTCAATATCCAATATTGTAACATCAAGTGGTGCTCAAATGGGCAACATGTTCTAGTACTTTATTTTTATCATGCTCATAATTAAAATTTTGACTTCACATAGGTACAAAATGGAGGCAACACGCAACACTTTCATTTAGCTCAGGACATTTTGTATGAATTAAGGAGTACCAAAATATAACAGCCACCACAGGTCAGGGACTTCTACTGCAGAAGTTTCCAGTGCTGCACATTGACAGCACTTGAGATGTTTAAAAAATACTGATCCCTTCTCACACCTTAAAAATTCTGATTTAACTGGAATGGGGTAAAACTTGGAATGGGATTTTATTAAATAAACTTTTTATTTATTTTGAAAGATTTAGATGTTCAGAAAAGTGATAAAGATAGTAGAATTCCCATATACTTCACACCCAATCTCCCCTATTATTTCCACCCTATGTAAGTAAGGTGCATTGGTCATAATCAGTGAACCAATATTGGTACATAATTTTTAATTGATGTCCATACTTTATTCATATTTTATTAGTTATTAACCTCACACTGTTTTTCTGTTCCAGTATCCCAACCAGGATGCTGCGTTACTTGCAGTCAGCATGTTGCCTTAGACTGCTCTTGGCTATGACAACTTCTCAGACTTTTCTTGTTTTTGATGGCCTTGACAGTTTTAAGAAGTACTGGGGACCGGGCGCGGTGGCTCACGCCTGTAATCCCAGCACTTTGGGAGGCTGAGGTGGGTGGATCACAAAGTCAGGAGATCGAGACCATCCTGGCTAACACAGTGAAACCCCGTCTCTACTAAAAATACAAAAAATTCGCCGGGTGTGGTGGCGGGCACCTGTGGTCCCAGCTACTCCGGAGGCTGAGGCAGGAGAATGGCGTGGGCCCGGGAGGTGGAGCTTGCAGTGAGCCGAGATTGTGCCACTGCACTCCAGCCTGGGCGACAGAGCGAGACTCCGTCTCAAAAAATAAAAATAAAAAAAAAAGAAGTACTGGTATTTTGTACAGTGCCCCTCAATTGTGATTTGCTTAATGCTTTTCTCAGGATTACAGTGTGGATGTTTGTTACATGAAGAGGAAGACCACAGGAGTGTAATTTCCATTACATCATACAAGACTACATACTATCAACATGACTTGCTACTTTAATATTGACCTTGATCACTTGGCTGAGGTAGTGTTTATCAGGTTTCACCCTTTAAAGTTACTCTCTTTTCTGCTTTCCATACGGTACTCTTTGGAAGGAAATCACTATGCACAGTCCATGCTTACGGAGTAGGAGTTATGTTCCACCTCCTTGAGGATGGAAGAGCTTCACAAATTAGTTGAAATTCTCCCGCACAGGAGATGTATCTTTTTCCCTATTTGTTTACTTACTCAACTGTTTATTTATGTCAGTGTAGACAGGAATATTTATTGTATATATACCTGAATTATAATCCATTGCTACCTTATTTATCTTATTGCTCAAATCGTTCTAGCTTAGGCCATTAGGAACTGCTTATATTGGCTCTAGTCTCCCTTTGATGTGCTCCATCATTGTGTGTATTAAGTACTTCTTTCTTTTAAGAAACTACAACATGCTCCAGACTCATATTGTATGTTTCCTGAGAATCAGCCATCTCTCCAAGGATTCCTGGTTCCTTTTATTGGAACAAATAGTATTAGAAACAAAGATCTGACTTGTTAGGTGTATCCTTGTATCTTGACCTCTTCAGCAGACAGAGCAAAATGTGTGTGTGTGTGTGTGTGTGTGTGTGTGTGTGTGTAGCTAACTCCTGTATATATACATATCTATAAATATTTCTATATGTAAATGTCTGTACCTATAATAATGTAAGCGTGAGTTCATACTGATGTCTCTAACTCTAATCCATAACCGTATGAATAATTCTTGCCTTCTCCCCATGCTTTCCTGTAAGCTCCCACTTCAACAGTGAGAAACCTGGCTCCTGCTAGCCACATTCCATTTACTTAATTCTTCAGTTCCAGATTAGATGTATGATGGTTTCAGAATTGTTAACCTGTTCCCCCATGGGAGACTTTATCAACTAGATTACCGTGCTTACATACAGTTCTTTTTCCCTTTAGTCTTACAATCTCTGCTCATTTCCAAAGTTATTCAGGCTAGCAACTTTTTCTGCCAGTCCCTTCAGTGAGGTTTTATCATACATTTGTAACATTGTTAATTGTTTAGTCATGTTCTATATTTCACCCTGTGACGCTCTGACCTCAGAAATAATTTTTTTTTTACAATTTTCATACATTAAGGTTCACTCTGTACTGTAAAGTTCTATGGGTTTTGATAAATGCATGGCGTTGAGTACCCACCATTATGGTATCATGCAGAATGGTTTTATCACTTACAAAGAATATCCTTTGTGCTTCACCTGTTCAACCTTCCTCTCTCCCCAAACCCCAGTAATGTCTGATTTATTTGTTGCCTCCATAGTTTTGCCTTTCCAGAATGTCCTATAAATAGTGAAATCATACAGTGTGTAGCCTTTTCAGACTGGCTTCTTTCTCTCTGTCTCTCTCTCTTTTTCTCTCTCCCTCCTTCATCTACACCCTCCCCCATTTTGCCTGCTTACCCTTCTTTTTGTATTAACTTCACTCTGGGGACTGGCTTTCTCTACAAGTTAGTCCCCAGTAGCTCCATAGCGCCTCCACCCCATTCTCTCTGACATGTTACTCTCCCCCCAGGCTCTATACATTTCAGCCCCATTGGCTTTTTGATGTTATCTCTTGAACATGTCAGGCACAATCCCAAATCAGAATCTTTGAAACTTGCTACTTCCTTAACCTGGGATCCTCTGCCTCTCCTCATCTTATTCAGATATTTGCTAAAATTTCAGCCTCACAATGAAGCCTTTATAACTATAAAATTGCAACTTTCTATATGATTTCTCTGACTTTTCTTCTCTGTAGCACTTAGTTTGATCTGACATATATTTTACTTATTTATTGTTATTCCCTTTCTCCATCCCCTAGAACATCAGCTCCACAGGGAACCTATATCCTCAGCACCCAGAATAGCATCTGGACCACACTACTCGCTAAATCAGTAACTAAAAATTGCTGTATTTGTTCTCTAAACTACCATAAAAAAAATGCCACAGTCTGAGTGGCTTAGACAGCAGAAATGTATTTTTTCACAGTTCTGGAGGCTGAAAGTCCAAGATCAAGGTGCCAGCAGGTTTGGTTCCTCCTAAAACCTCTCCCCTTGGTTTACAGATGGTCATTTTCTCAAATGGTCTTTTCTCTGGGTGCACACATACCTGGAGTCTCTTGGTATGTCCAAATTTCCCTGTCTTATGATGATATCATAAGACATATTACGTTAGGGTTCACCTTAATAGCCAAATTTCAATTTAATTGTCTCTTTCAAGGCCCTACCTCCAAATACAGTTACATTCTGATGTACTAGGGGTTGGGGTTTCAACACAGAAATTTTGGGAATGTACAATTCAGCCCACAAAAATTACCCTTCCAGTGGGCAATCATTTCCTCTTGTTTTCTGTAAGAAGGAAACAAAGATGAGGACCACTGATTATCTCATATAACGTTCACATTGCTAATGTTTCCTTATTAAATACTCTTACTCTCTTCTTCAAAAGTAACATTTGTTAAATATTTTTGAAAGCTCCACCACCTCTAATGCAGTTCTAAAGGAAAAGCTAAGGGAAAATAGTCACATTCGAGAATACATCAGAAGACCGTATCTCGAATATCCTCCTTGGACTCTTGTATTACACCTGTTTTATGATTCATATATTTGACACTGCCAAATTTTAGTTTTCCTCATTATTTAAATAATTGCTGAGAGAAGGGAGCCTGAAGAAACCTAATATTTAAGGGAGAGGCAAGAAATGGGAACGCTACTGTTTTGGGTTGGATTGTATCCCCCTAAAAGACGTGTTCAAATCCTAACCCCTAGTACCTGTGAATGTGACCTTATTTGAAAATAGGCTTTATGCAGATGTAATCAAATTAGGATGAGAGATCACTGTTGATTAGGATGAGACCTAATCCAATATGACCGGTGTCCTTATAAGAAGAGAAACAGACACAAGGTTTTCCTCCTTGTGTCTGTTTTTCTTTTTTTTTTTTTTTTTTTTTTTTTACTAGGCAAAGAACTTTATTAACCTTTGTTTCAAACTTGATTCCCAGGCTTCTTTGGCTTAATTAGCTGCAAAGAATGAATTGTGTATAAGCAAAAACTGAAAAGAGCTGCAGTGTCCAAGGGGCTTGGGCTTAAAAATATTAGAGATCTAGATTTTATCAGATCCATAAACAAAAATTTCTTTAAAAGCAGTCATAATATAAAATAGCAGCTCCCAGTAACTTCTTCAAGTTTTATCTTCAGAAGTTGACTCAATTCAGTTTACCTCATTCTTGGAAGCCTCATCAAAATTCTCCACAAGATCTGGAACTTCATCATCATCATCTTCTCCAGTAGCAAGTGGTGCTTTTCCATCCACAGATTGTTTGGGCAGAGCTTCGGCCAGTCTCCTTAAACTAGTCAGACTATCTGTGCCAAGCTGGTTTAAGATGCTGGGTAGCATTTCTGTCAGCTGCTTCGTCTCAGCATGGCCTGTAGTGGTGAAAGTGTTCGCTGCCAGAGATGCCTGAACTTTAGGGTTGTTAAAGTGGATCACTGTTCCTTGGTTTGTAAACATACTCACCTCTTCAATACCGGAGATATTGTTTACCCCTAACTTCTTTAAGGAGAACTGAAGTTTTTTATCATCTGCTGTGCCTGTTCTATGAACCACCTTCTTTCTGCGAGCAGTTCCTTTCCCACCAAAGCACGCTTGTGCCTGCAGTTTGGCGAGTTTTTCCTGGTTCATGATTGTTTCTTTCATCTTGTCGGAGCGAATAAGGGGCCGCGCAGGGGGACTAGGGTTGGTGCTCAAGGGGTCTCGGGTGGACCAGCTGAGATTAGGCGCACACACGCGGGGACGCAAGATGGCAGCTGTGTTTCTCTTCTTGTAAGGACACCAGTGACAGAGGGAAGACAGTCACGTGAAAATGGAGGCAGAAATTAGAGTTATGCTGCCACAGAACAAGGAATGCCTGAGGCTACCAAAAGCTAAAAGAGGCAAGGGATATTCTCCCCTAAAGGCTTCAGAGGGAGTATGGCCCTCCCAACACCTTGATTTTGAACTTCTAGCCTCCAGAATTCTGAGGTAATAAATTCTTGTTGTTTTAAGTCACCCAGTTTGTAGTATGTTTTAAAGGCAGCCCTAGGAAATGAATACATTCACCGAGAAGACTGAGAAAGAGAAGCCATATAGGTAGTAAGAAAACCAGAATGTGTCAGAAGTCAGAGGAGGAAAATGGATGGAAAGTCGCTTGTATTGTCAACTATACTATGCGGGTTAAATAATATCTAAATCAGGAAGTGTCCACTGATTTGAGCATTATACAAATGTATGGAAGTTTATTATTAATATTATAAAGAATTATTAGGCAATTCCAGAAGAAGAGAAATAACTTCTGTCTGAAGAATTCAGGAAGACTTCATAAAGGGCATGACATTGATGCTGGAATTTAAAGAATAACATTTCAAAGTGCAGAAATGGAAGGTATAGTTGAACAACATGGGGGTTAGGGGTGACACCTCATGCAGTAGAAAATTGTATATAACTTTTGACTCCCCAAGCACTTAATTACTAATTACCTACTGTTAACCAAAAGCCTTACCAATTACGTAGTCAATTAACACATATTTTGTATGCTATATTTATTATATACTATATTCTTACAATAAGTTAAACCAGAGAAAAGAAAATGTTATTCAGAAAATCATAAATTAGAGAAAATATACTTACTATTCATTAAGTGGAAATGGATCATCATAAAGGTCTTATCCTTGTTGTCTTCATGTTGAGTAGACTGAGGGGGAAGAGGAAAAGGTAGGGTTAATCTTATCCTCTCCAGATGACAGAAGCAGAGGAAAATCTGTGTATAAGTGAAACTGCACTGTTCAAACCCATGTTGTTTAAGGGTCAACTGTATTATAGTAAGAGGGGAAAAGTGAATGAAATTGTGAAGGAAAAATACTTCAGAACATATTGAGGAAATGGACAGTATAAAGGAGATGTTATTTGGGGCGGTCTGTATTAGTCTGTTTTCACACTGCTATAAAGAACTACCTGAGACTGGGTTATGTATAAAGAAAAGAGGTTTAATTGACTCACAGTTCCACATGGCTGAGGAGGCCTCAGGAAACTTACAATCATGGCAGAAGGTGAAGGGGAAGCAAGGCGTGTCTCACATGGCAGCAGGAAAGGGAGAGCAATGGGGGAAGTGACATACTTTTAAGCCATCAGATCTCTTGAGAACTCACTCACTATTATGAGAACAGCATGCAGGAAATCCACCCCCATGATCCAATCCCCTCCCACAAGCTCCCTTGCCCGAGTGTGGGGATTACAATTTAACGTGAGAGTTGAGTGGGGACACAGAGCCAAACTATGTCAGGGTCAGATCATGGATGTCCTTAAATGCTATGATAAGGAATCTGAACTCTTTTCTAGAAAATCAGAAATGGCACAGTCTTAAATGTAAGTTAGGAAAGTTGTGTGTAAAATTTTATACAAATACTGGGGGTAAACAAACATTGATGAGCTGTAGACAAGGAAGACTGGGAGGTATTAAATGCCTGAAGAAGATGTCTGCAGATTTGATCCCACGTGACAGTGGGAATGGAAATGTGGTTCCTATTTTTGAGGCCCTAACACATGCCAGGCCCACTACTGATTGCATTATATATGTTATTATACTAAACCTGACAACATTTTTCCATGGTGGGATTTATCCTCCTAATTGTATATTTGTGAAGGCTGGGACTCAAAGATATTAAGTATCTTACCTGATTTCACATATCTAATAACGGTGGGGCTGATATTTATATCCAGAAATTTGGTATAATTTTAGGCTCCTGCCTCATCAATTTGCCCTAACCCAACCCAACCTATAGCTCATGTTGAAAATTTTGGATTATTCAGAAAATGTATTAAATGAGGCTTTACGTATTTTTCCATTTTATGCCACCCACCCCCACACCCCTAAAAAGGAAGAATATTTTGAAAACTCAGGAATTCTCTTTGGGAAACTTGCTGTATTCTTGACTTACAATTAGTTTGCCATCTATTTCCCCCCATCTTTCCTATTTCCTAAAATACAGTGTCTCACTATTATAAGCATTTAATAGCTTTCCTTTTCCTACTGGCACCAGAGAACATAAAGGGCATTTTGACATAGTAAAGAAAAGTGCCCTTTGAACTCTCTGTAAAGTGAGTGCTGCTACTCAAGTGTACATTGGTTTTCCTTTTAGACTAGGATCACTTAGTATTTCTCTGTCAGAGACTCGCTGATGGCCGTTTACCCTTGAGACATACATGAATGAACCAGACAATGTTCTGATGATACTGAATTGGAAAGAAAACTGTGCCTTGATTCCTGCTTGTAAGATTATTGACTCAAGATAAAGATGCAAACTTTTAAAGAGAACTTTCTTCTGTGTTTGATAAAAGAGGAATCGAGCTATTCTTCAATCAGCTTTTAAAGAAAACATTCATTTATTTATTTTTAAACAGTAAAATATGATGGAGTCAAGCATATACCTGGGTATTTAAATAAATGATCAATGTCATTGCAAGGTAACTGGCTTCCAGCTTTTGAGAATTTAAACTAAACTAAAAACAGGAGAAACTGAGAATTAGGAGGGAAAAGGAACAAGGACCAAATAAATGCCTTTCCTTCTTCTGTTTATATAATAAATGCACTTATTGTTGCCATGGCAAAAGAGCTAGTCTATTTTTTCCATTCCTCTTTCTCTACCCATTATTATATCCAACACCAGAAAATGTCATATTTTGCCATCGTCATTCTTGGGTCATTATGTTTATCCATCTACTCTGCATTTACCACTCTCCTTTACAGTTTTTTTCATAATAGTATTTACAGAAAAAAAAAAAGTGATTTCAGGTAAGGGAAGTGGCTTCCAATGCAGTTAGAGAAAGAAGAAAGCAAAGAATGATGGAAAGAAAAGGGGGAAAGCCCTCAGCAGTTATTTAGCCAGCGGGGAACCTTCCTAATCTTGTAAAGCCCTTCAGCTCCTCAAGAAAAACCTAAAAATACCATTTAAAGCAAATTCTACCTTACTGATAAGCTAAGTCAACATTATAGGGGTCTATTTTGGCCTTCTAAACACAGACAGCCATAATGATGGGGGTCATATTCTCCTTCATCTTTATTGGGCTTAACTCATCAAAAAGCAAATTCTCAATTAGGGAAATTAATAATACAACTATCCTACAATATGCATACACCATATGGAGTATTTTGCTCAATTCATGATGCCACATTTTATCAGGGACAGTAACACACTAACATGTTTTCAAAAGATGGCAAGCAAGGTCTTGCAATCACATTGCCCCATTCATTAGTTCATCTGCGTATTCACAAAACATTTCTTTTTTTTTTTTTTTTTTTTTTTTGAGACGGAGTCTCGCTCTGCCACCCAGGCTGGAGTGCAGTGGCCAGATCTCAGCTCACTGCAAGCTCCGCCTCCCGGGTTTACGCCATTCTCCTGCCTCAGCCTCCCGAGTAGCTGGGACTACAGGCGCCCACCACCTCGCCCGGCTAGGTTTTTGTATTTTTTAGTAGAGACGGAGTTTCACTGTGTTAGCCAGGATGGTCTTGATCTTCTGACTTCGTGATCCTCCCATCTCGGCCTCCCAAAGTGCTGGGATTACAGGCTTGAGCCACCACGCCCGGCCCACCACAAAACATTTCTTAAGAACATATGATGTGCTAAGCACTGATTTAACTTGAATTTTTTAAAATAAGACTTTATCCCTACTCTCAAAAATTTCACATTTCAGTCCTGTCAGGCAAAAGGCAGTTGAATAAATAGGTTAGTTTTGTTCAGAAAAGAGAAGACTAAGTTTGATAAGCTGTCCCTGAGAGAAGAGCAAATGCAGGAAAATGCCACAGTCTGTAGAAAACAGTCAGTAAGGGTGAGATAAGTGTTTTCATCCTGTTTATATGTCCTGAGGCTTGAGTGTATAAACAACCCACTCATAATGTTCTTTCTCTCTCATTCTCATTCCCATTCCACCTACGATTAGGGCAAAGGGATGAGGTAGCCTGCCTTCCCTTTCATAAATCCTTCAGTTGCAGACCCTGACATTCATGTAAAAGCAATCCTGCAGGACAAAGTTACTATTGGACAGCTCAGGACAGGAAGGGTGTCTAGCCTTGAACAATCTAGGAAGAATCCAGCCAAGTAAAAACTTGGATTCTGCCTTCGATTATCTGAACAGCTGTCATGTGGAATAAGAAACAGACTAGATGGACACAAAGTTAAAACAAAACAAGTTGAGACAAAAGAATGGATATTATAAAGAATAAGCTTTTTCCTGAATTTTTCTGAATTTGCTTTTCTTGCAGGGTCGGCTCTTCAAACTTAGTCCTCTCTTTTCTGAACAAAAATTACGCTGTTCATTCAACTACCTTTTGCATGACAGGATTGGTATGTGAAAATTTTTAGGGTAGGGATAATTTTTTCTTAAAAAAAATCAAGTTAAATCACATAATATGCTTTTAATAAATGTTTTGTGAATACATAGCTGAATTAATGAATGGGGCAATGTGATTGCAAGGCCTCGGATGCCAACTTTTGGGAAAAAAAGAAAATTTTATATATATATACATATGTATATGTATATGTATATACATATATATATAAACTCTAGAGCAATGCTTTGCAAATTTGGATGTGCACATGAATCACCTGGAGATCCTGCTGAATGTAGATTCTGATTCAGGTCTGGAATGAGGTCTGAGACTCTTCACTTCTAAGCAGCTCCCAGGCTGTATGGATGATGCTGCTGGTCCTAGGACTACATCTCAAGTCACACTACTCTAGAGTTATCTGGCAATGGGGCTTATTAAGACATACTGGGTTGCCAGTCACTGGAAATATTTAAGCAGATGTTACTATTTCTCAGGAATGTGATAGAAAGGGTATAGATTGTGAATAATAGAGAAAACTGAGTGTACAGTACACATGAACTTTCTTATAATCTTTGCAATTTTTCTTTAGATCTAAAACAATTCTAAAGTAAACGTGTTTTTTGTTTTTGTTTTTGTTTTTGTTTTCTGAGAGAGGGTCTCACTCTGTTGCCAAGGCTAGAATGCAGTGGTGTGATCTCAGCTCACTGCAGCCTCAACCTCCCGAGCTCAAGACATCCTCCCACCTCAGCCTCCCAACTAGCAGGGACTACAGGCACGTGCCACCACACCTGGCTATTGTTTCTGGTTTTCTTTTGTAAAAACAGGGTTTCACCAACTTGCCCAGGCTGGTCTCGAACTCCTCAGTTCAAACCATCCCACTGCCTTGGCCTCCCGAAGTCCCCGGATTATAAGCATGTGCCACCACACCTGGCCCTAAAATAAAAGTTTTTATTGAAACAAATTTTCTCTTAAGCAGATAATTATCTTTGGGGGAAAGTATTTATTGTGGCTTTTTTAAAAAAATTGATTGACACATAATGATTATATATATTTATGAGATACATCTGATATTTTGATACATGTATATACAATATGTAATGATCATATCAGGGTAATTATGATATCCATCATCTCATTTATCATTTCTTTATATTTGGAACATTCAAAATTCTCTGTTCTAGCTGTTTTGAAATACACGATAAATTGTTGTTAACTAGTCTTCATACTGTGCTATAGAACACTTGAACTTTTCTTCCTAATTAACCACAATTCTGTACTTGTTAACCAATGTCTCCCTATCCTCCACTCCCCTACCCATCCCAGGCTCTGATAACCACTATTCTACTCTCTAATTCTATGAGATCAACTTTTTTAGCTACCACATATGAGTGAGATCTTGTAGTGCGTGTCGTTCTGTGCTTGGCTTATTCCACTTAACATATATCCTCCAAGCTCATTCATGTTGCCACAAATGACATGATTTATTTCTTTTTTATGGTTGAATAATAGTCCATCATATATACATATACCACATTGTCTTTATCAGTTCATCTGTTGATGGACACTTATGTTGATTCCATATCTGTCTATTGTGAATACCACTGCCATAAACATGGGAGTGCAGATATATTTTCAACATACTAATTTCCTTTCCTTTGGCTAAATACCCAGTAGTGAGATTGCTGGATCATATGGTAGTTCCACTTTTAATATTTTAAGACACCTCCATACTGTTTTCTATAATGGCTGCACTAATTTAAATTCCTGCCAACAGTGTGTTAAGGGTTCCCTTTTCTTCACATAGTCACCAAACCTTGTTGCCTTTTGTCTTTTTGACAATAGTCATTCTAACAGGAGTGAGGTAATAAGTTATTGTGGTTTTGATTTGCATTTCCCTGATGATTAGAGATATTAGCATTTTTCTTCCATCTGTTTGCCATCTGTACATCTTCTTTTGAGAAATGTCTATTTAGGTCTTTTGGGTTATTGGCTTTTTTTGCTATTGAGTTGTTTCAGCTCCTTGTATATTTTGGATATTGACCCCTTATCAGATGTATAGGTTGCAAACATTTTCTCCCATTCTGTAGATTGTCTCTTCACTGTGTTGATCATTTCCTTTGCTGTACAGAAGCTTTTTCACTTGATATAATCCTCCAATTTGTATGTTTTTGCTTTTATTACTTGTGTTTTTAAGGTCTTATTCATAAAATCTATGCCCAGACCAACATCCTAAAGCATTTCCCTTATGTTTTCTTCTCATAGCTTCATAGTTTCAGATCTTACATTTAAGTCTTCGAATCATTTTGAGATAATTATCTTTTTAGTGAAAAAAATGCCTTGAGGATTATGGAATCATAGCCCCAGGTCATGATAGATAGAGACTAGAGAAAGATTAAGTTTGGAAGGATTGTGATATTTCCAGAACCACCTAGCAGGAGATTAGGAGCCAAAGATGAGCAGTAAGGGAATGGAAAGAAATCAGTGATATGGCAGGAGACCCTAGAAATTGAAGAGAGAAGTCTGAAATATTTCCAGTGGCTAAGCAACTTTAAGAACTCATGCCTAAGTCCAATTTAATTTTTTCTGTAGCATTATGATATAAAGTAAACCTTTGTGATAGCCTTTTCTCCACTGAATATCTCATACAGACAACTGCCTTAAGTGATAATTTGAGAAACCAAGGAAAATTTGATGCTTTGGGGTACATGCTAGTGGAGGACAGAGAACAGCCAAAAGAAGCAAAATGCAGGTGAGGAAAATAACTTTGAGAAGCCAGAAGTCAGAACAAGAGGTGACTATGAGACATAAGCCCTCAGAGAACATTTGGAGATATAGGAGGAGGGGAAATAATGACTTTCCCCTAATGCTGTAAGGCTATGATGTAAAGGGACACATTACTAGTAGTGTGTAAGTATATAGGCCTACTTTTAAATAGCAATTGTGAAAATATTTGCCATGTGCAATTTTATGAGTGTACAAGATTAAACTCTAGTTCATACTGACCACTTCAAACAAAAGGAAGTTGCAAATTATTTATTGCCATCTTCGTTGAAAAAATAATATGCCAGTACAGAAATTTCCTTTCAATTATGTGTTCCTGGCTTGCTGCCTTCTTAAAATAAACAAAGCAGCACTGTCCCACCTCCCAGAACAAAAACAATAGCACCATGTAACAGTTAAGCCAAAAAGCAAAACCTCCAAAGCAGATGGAATCAACTCCCTGTGCCAATTTCTTACTCTGTTGACTTTCATCTTTCTTGTTTACATAAGTGGAGATGTTTTCAAGATGTGCACTATTTCATTGATATCAGAATCCAGGTCTGTTGACAGAATAGGGTTCCTGTGGCATGCACATTAGATTAGAACTATCAGGGAATCCAGGGTCAATTCAAATTCATGATACAATTATTAATTGATTATGCCAGGTAGTTTTATTAAAAGATACAAAAGTCAGTAACACAGCCTTGTCCTCAAGAAACTTTTGGTCCGATATACAAGAGAAAACAAGTAAATAAATGACTGCTTAAAAATGTAAAGAAAGATTGCAAGATGAAAAAATTTCTGGAGATTGGTTGTACAACAATGTGAATATACTTAACACTATTGAACTATACGGTTAAGATGGTAAGCTTTATGTTGTGAGTCTTTTGCCACAATTAAGAAGTTTTTAATTTTAATGAAAAAAATCAATAAAGATAATTGACTGACCACCTCATCCCCTTGGGAGAAAAAAGAGGGAAAGGCTGGCATGGGTTTGGCCCCAGGCAAGATTGGATTCTGGAGTATGGAGCAAAAGCAAGACCTTACCCTATAATACCTACTTTAGAAAAATGCTGGCCGGGCGCGGTGGCTCACACCTGTAATCCCAGTACTTTGGGAGACCGAGGCCGGTGGATCACGAGGTCAGGAGATCAAGACCATCCTGGCTAATACAGTGAAACCCCGTCTCTACTAAAAATACAAAAAATTAGCCGGGTGTGGTGGCGGGCGCCTGTAGTCCCAGCTACTCAGGAGGCTGAGGCAGGAGAATGGCGTGAACCTGGGAGGCGGAGCTTGCAGTGAATGGAGATTGCAGCCACTGCACTCCAGCCTGGGCGGCAGAGCGAGACTCCCTCTCAAGAAAAAAAAAGAAAAAAAGAAAAGAAAAAGAAAAAAGATGAGAAGTTATTTCAAAATCTGTTGTGGTGAATCAATTATCAAATGCTAAGAGAACAAGTAGGGAAACCAAAGAAGCAGAGAAAATAGAATAGAGATGGGCAAAAAACTGGCAGGGTCCAGGAAGAATTGACAAAATACAAAAACGTACCCGAAATAAGAGAAAAAGCAAGGAGCAATGGCCAGCAGCAATCTCTAGCTCCCTCTCTAAGTTGTTGGTAAGCAATTCAAAAAGTGTAGGGACAAAGTAGGGATAGCTAGACACTAGGTGTGATGCTGCAGAACAAACTGCAAGGATCTGCCAGGATGGAAGGAGGAGGGAGATCAGGAAAAGCTTCATGGAAAAGTAGCAGTTAAAGTGAGCTTTAAAAGATGGATGATTAATAGTTAGCTGATGGGTTGATAGGTGCATCAATCCATCATGGCACACATTTACCTATATAACAAAACTGCACGTCCTGCACGTGTATCCCAGAACTTAAAATAAAATTAAATTTAAAATAAATAAATACATATTCACTCTTTTGAAAAAAAAAGATGGATGAATTTTAACATATGAGATGGAGACAAAAGCATTTCCATATGACAAGAACAACATAACCACTGACGCTATAGGAAAGGCCAGGAATATGGTAATGTATACCTAGCATATGCATCTATCTAAAATGTAGGAAAATTAAGAAAATAATACGAAGTAACCCTAGAAAGAAGACTATGACCACACTATTAGGATATCTCAGGCCATAATGAAGCATTAAATAAAAATAGTTTTGCAATTACGTTTTTAATGTTTTGGAGTAGAGAGAGAAAATACAAAAAGGGCCAATTTAGAGGCTTTCCAGTGACTTGGGTAAGAAGATTGTACCCAACATAAGGTTTTATCTTGATTATTGCTGGTATTCCCACCTATTAATACCTAGTACCTAGGAGGTGAATAATAAAGGCTTGTTGAATTAATAACTTAATGCATAATAAGGAAAAGCTTAATTAATGAAAGAAGAGAGCCTAAGCTAAGATAATGACAATGGTAATGAAAAATAAAAAACAGACGGAAAAAATATTGTTGAGACAAACATCAGTATGATTTCATATTAGATTGGAAGTGGAGAAAGAATATATGATTTTGGAGTTTGCAGCCTGGGTGCATTGGGGGTAAAGTAGGGAAGATAATGAGTCTTTTACCCCCACTTGTGCATAGAAAAGATTTTTTATTGTTGATCTTTCTCATATGAGGTATAAGCTATGGTTGAACTTGGTAAATACCCACAGTACAGAAAGGAGCACAAGAAATTGATTATAATTAACATGAAATTGAATTTACAAATTATCTAGCTATACTTTTTGGAATGGGTAGAAGCAGGATTCTTAGCTACCTTCTAAAAGGATTCTAAGCAACTTGGATGCTGCAGTGAACGGATAGCTTAGGTCCCACTCAGCTTTTCTCAACAGAAGCACAAAATGAAAAAAGCTAATTAAGTAGAAAAGCTGCCCTATAGCTCATCTCACAATTTTAGAAACAATCCATTTTACTTTAAGTACTCCTAACAGATACCTTCTAAAAGGCAAGGATACTGGTAAAAATGAAACTCAATGTTCCCAGCTCACGATGTTTCCATCTCTGCCCTGATGTTTGGTAAAATAATCAAGATGATCTACATACTCCCCACTGTAATATCTGGCTATTTGCTAAAACAGATGTTTGGCTTTTACACCATAGATACCTTGAGGTTCCCCTAGGCAGAAAATTAGAGGAAAAAGCATTCTCCCTTAAAAGACAAAATCTTCGATAGTGAACACGTTGATAAATCTGACCACACCTCTATTTGAAATTTTAAACTAAAGCATAGGTAAAGGATGATATTTGGCTACCTTAATAGTCACTTAACAATAGTGGGTATTACTAGGAAATCTCATTTCTTGTTCAGGGTAACATAAATGCATTAGATTTTCCTGAAGTTTTACAATCTAAACCCAAATAGACTCAGACCTGTTAGCTGGAAATGGGGCCTCTGGTTAGAGTTTTTGTGATCTTCATGATACATTCTGTGTACGTAGGAAAATAACTGCCTGTGCCATTTATCATAAAGAGATTTTAAGTATATGGCAAACATTAATCACTTCCCATCTGAACTAGCAGAAGCAGATTCTTAAGGCCAGGCTGATCTCCCTGCCAGCAACAAAGACTTCGTGAGGGTGTAGTAAGGAAATGGAAACACATTATACAACGACATATATAATTGAATATTGTTCAGCCCACAGTTTTTATTTTAGAGTTGGAGTCTTGTGTTCAAGATCCAATCCAAGATCCATTCAATCCTCTGATTTCCAAATAGCATTCTCTCCCATTATTAAAAATCCATGGACATCCAGATTCCTCAGCATCCCCTGTGAGAGTTATCCAGTGTTCCACAAACATTGTAAGCTGTTTACACTTCTGAAATCATCTATACAGTCACAGTTCTTTCTCCTTTCTCAGTTGAAATCCAGGGAAACGCAATCAGGAAGGAGCTTGGAAGATACTTCCGCAAGTCATCCAAGAGGGTGGAGACCAAAATACAAGCACTGCAGCTTCAAAGGCCTAGCTGCTGGCTGACAAGAACTTGTTTTTAGGCCCAAGGATAAAAATACTCAAGATGAGCCATTTTCCGCAAAATGCTTAAGAAGAAATGAAAAATTATAACAGAATTATTTGGAGTCTTAAGGCATCTTTTTCATCTGGAAGACCTGCCATTTCTAATATCCCTTTCCTCTAAAAGCCATTCTTAAAACAGCCCAGATTGAAACCACTAGGATTGAAAGGGGAAAAGTTCAGAAAACCCACAGTGAATTAGGGAAAACAGACTCTATACCAAGAAAACAGAAATTTAAGAAGTGCAAGGGAATTTGCTGTCACAGGAAAAGAAGCCTGGTATGTATAATTCTCCTAGGAAAATTCATATTATCCCCAAGACAAGGCTCTAAATAAACTGTGTTACCACTGTCAAATTTTTAAGATTTTTTAAACTAACATTGGGACTATCAGAAAATGTAATGTGCTGTTACACATTAGAATGCTTCCCTTCATTCTCTTACTTTGCAAGCTGTTTTTTACAGTTCTCTTTGAGTACGTGGACAGCAGCATCCCCCAGTAATAAAAACAACACTGGAAGCGATGACCTGTTGGGTATTTACTAGGTGCCAGGGACTGTGCTGAGTATTTTATAGTCATTAAGTCTTTTAGCCCTCACAGTAATCACTATAATCTGGTAGTATTAATTATTTTTTAGAAATAAGAAACTGAGGCTCAAAGAAATTAAGAGAATTTCCAAAAGATTGCATACCTGAAAGGTAGCAGAGCCAGGGTTCAAATCCCTGACCTTAGTAGCACTTTACTGTTTCCATTGCTAATGAAAATGGAGGATGCATTAAGTATAAACGTGGCTTATTGCCCTGGCATTTGGGGTATGAAAAAAAATGTGCCTTCTTCATCATGTCCCCTCTCACCTGTAAAACTGAACTCACAAGTGATGGGGCCTGGGAAATCCCAACAAATCGGAATTACAGAAAAGCAGCTTGAAAATGAGTGTTTAAATGTCGGTTGATTAGGTTGGAGTAAAGAGTGGGATGGAGGAGATTAACTAAAAGCCCAATGAATATGGGGAAATTCTCCATTACATTGGTCTTGGCAACTGTTTCTTGGGTGATACCTCAAAAGATCAGGCAACCAAAGCAAAAACAGAAACTTGAGATCACATCAAGCTAAAAAATTCTGTGTAGCAAGGGAAACAGCAAAGTGAAGTGACAACCCACAGAATGGGAGAAAATATTTGCAAACTATCCATCTGACAAGGGATTAATACCCGAATATATAAGGAACTCAAACAACTCTATAGGAGAAAAATCAAATAATTCAATTTAAAAATGGGCAAAATATCTGTAATAGACATTTCCCAAATGAAGACATACAAATGGTCAACAGGTATGTAAAAAATATTCAACAACATTGATCATCAGAGTAATGCAAATCAAAGCTACAATTAGATACCATTCCATTGTAGTTAAAAAGGTTTTTATCCAAAAGACGGACAATAACAAATGCTGGTGAGGATGTGGCGAAAGAGGAGTCCCTATACACTGTTGATGGGAATGTAAATTAGTTCAGCTACTATGGCAAACAATATGAAAGTTCCTTGGAAAACTATATAACTACCACATGATCTAGCATTCCTACTGCTAGGTAAATATCCAAAAGAAAGGAAATCAGTGTATCGAGGAGATATCTGCACTCACATGCTTACTGCAGCACTATTCATAGTAGCCAAGATTTGGTATCAACCTAAGTGTCCATCAACAGATTAATGAATAAGGAAAATGTGGTACATACACACAATGAAGTATTCAGCAATAAAAAGGAACAAAATACTGTCATTTGCAACAACATAATTGGAACTGGAAGACATTATATTCAGTGAAATAAGCCAGGCACAGAAAGACAAAATTCTCATGTTCTCACTCATATGTGGGAGCTAAAAGTTAAAGCAATTGAACCCATTGAGATAGACAGTAGAAGGATAATTAGCAGAGGCTGGGAAGGGTAGCAGGGTGGGAGTAGTGGGGGGCGGGGAAATTAGTAATAGGTGCAAAAATAAACTTAGAATGAATAAGATCTAGCATTTGGTAGCACAACAGGGTGACTATAGTCAACAATGATTAATTGTATATTTTTTAATAACTAGGCTGGGCATGGTGGCTCACACCTGTAATCCTAGCACTTTGGGAGGCTGAAGCAAGCAGATTGCTTGAGCTCAGGAGTTTGAGACCAACCTGGGCAACATAAGAAAACCCTGTCTCAAAAAATACAAAAATTACCCTGGTATAGTGGTGTGCACCTGTAGTCCCAGCTACTTGGGAGGCTGAGATGGGAGGATTGCTCCAGCCAAGGAGGTTGATTCAATGCTGTAGTGAGCCATAATCATGCCACTGTACTCCAGCCTGGGTGATGGAGCGAGATCCTGTCAAAACAAAAAAAAAAAGAAGAAGAAAGAAAAGATAAAGGAAGAGAAGAAGGAAGGAAGGAAGGAAGGAAGGAAGGAAGGAAGGAAGGAAGGAAGGAAGGAAGGAAGGAAGGAAGGAAGGAAGGAAAAAGGAAGAAGGGAAGGAAGGAAGGAAAAAAGGGAAGGGAAGGGAAAGGAAAGGAAAAAAAGAAAAGAAAGGAAGGAAAGAAAGAAAGAAAAAGAAAGGAAGGAGAAAGAAAGAAGAAAGAGAAAGAAAGAAGAAAGAGAGAAAAAGAAAGAAAAAGGGAGAAAGAAAGAAAGAAAGAAAGAAAGAAAGAAAGAGAGAGAGAGAGAGAGAGAGAGAAAGAAAGAAAGAAAGAAAGAAAGAAAGAAAGAAAGAAAGAAAGAAAGAAAGAAAGAAAGAAAGAAAGAGAGAGAAAGAAAGGAAGGAAGGAAGGAAAGAAGAAAGGAAGGAAGACAAACTACAAGAGTGGAATTGGAATATTTTTGACACAAAGAAATAATAAATGCTTGAAGTGATGGATACCTCAATTACCCTGATGTGATTATACTTCGTAGCCTGTATCAAAACATCACCAGTGCCCATAAATATGTATACCTATTATGTACTTAAGATCATTTTAAGGTTTTTTTTATTTAAAGCCCAGTGAAGGGACAAGTTTAACCTTCAGTTTTATTCAAGATATACAGAGGTGACAGTCCCAAGTACATCTGCTGGTCTGTAAATGTAATCTCATTTATTTATTTAAATATGGTCAATTTTTCTTCACTCTGGTAAAACCTTACTTTGTTTTCTCCTAGCTATGTTTATATATTTAGATTTAAATTTATATAAGATATATGCATATATATGTATATATGAAACCACACATAACAATTCAAGTATCCAATATTTATTTACTATACCTACAACAACCCAGAATCTAAGAGAGAAACAGACAGTAGGCAAAATGTTCTTTCCACACTCAAAATAGATATGACAAACATCATGTACTTAGAGCACAGCATCATCCTCTCTGGTGCCCACATTCAGAGCTTACAAGCTTTTATTTTACTTATCGTTACTCAATTCCACTGCTAATAAGTAAATAGAAAGAAAAGATTATTAGAGACAACATCCTTGGCAGCAGCAAAAAGTGACAACTGACAGACAAATAGTAAAACTATAAAAAAGTCCATTCATATACAGTAGTTGCTTAATATATTGTTGTTGAATGAATGGGTGAATGAGTAAACTTTCCAAAAATTCTATTATACAATTGGTTAAACTGCAGTTTGTGTGAAAAGTTTTAGTTATCTGCGTGCACAATGAGTCAAGAATTAGTGTTATATTAGATTGAATAAACTGTTTCAGAGAGTGGTAGGAACAGAACTAACATAGGCAACCTTCAATAAAGGCAGATGTGTGTGTTTTTCTGTTTGTCTGTCAGGGTGGGACAGTGACTGTTGTAAGGATTCAGAGATCTCAAAGAAATTAAGAACAGCTGACTCTCATGGAAACTGGAGCCATGGGCTGGGAAGCCATCAGGTATCTGGACAGCCATATGGCCCACCTCATGTTCTCCCTGGGGTCATGTGTCTCTCATCTGTGTTACTCTTGGTTCTCCTAGAAACTTTAGTCTCCATGAGGCTTTAACTCACTTTCAGCCTCAGTGTTGGAACTTTCAGCTCATCTCCCCAGAGATAGGTCTTAATTCCAAATACCCAGGAGAGGAATTTGATTGGCCCAGATTAAATCAGATATTTACCTTTTCTCCAACAAGCCATGGCCAAGTGTGGCAGGGTAAAACATTACAACCACTACTAGAGCAGCATTCAGGATTTATTCACTCAATCATGAATTTACCTCCTTACATATAATATGTGGTCCTTCACCACATGGAACTCACATTTGAGAAGAGTTAATGGTCACATTTTATGCTTCACATGTCAAAGAAATATAATACTTTGTTTCAGTCACTCTAGTGGAGAAAAGAGAAAACTCATTTAGTCATTCATTAAAGAAATTTAATGAGTACCAACTATATTTCCTACATGGTGCTAGGTGCTGTGGTTCTAATGGAGCACAAAATGAGACCCAACCCCTGCCTCATGAGTGAAATTTGACTGTTACCATCAAATTTTAAAGTTTTTCATGTATAAGATACATATCTATTCTGTCCTGCTTTCAAAGGCAAAAGTCACATCAGAGAATGAAAGTTACATAAAGGAAAACAGCTGAATGAACTATCTCACTGTTAGTAGATTCCAGAAATAAAATTAAAATTCCCAGAAGACTATGCTTCTCTCTCCAACTACAGCAAGTGGAGATAACTATGAAGAATATTATCAAAGTAATTCAGCATGAGAGAAAAGGTTTACGGTATTTGCTAAAGTGCCTTTTAAAGCTAAGATTCCAAAATGGAGCTTCGGGGAATGGTGTTCAGAAGCATAGTTAACTTCATCTGACACTCCAGTTCACCTTAGAGAGAGGGCTTCCCAACAGGCTTAATTACGTCATTCCCCAGCCTCATTCTCATTCTTCTTGGATGTACTGTCTGTACAGACAACATTGCAGAAATGTTCAAAGAGACCCACAATGGCTCCAAAAGAACATTTTTATAAGCAATATTGTAGACTGACTGTACAAATTGGTAATGGAAGCACTATAGGATCTATTGTGACTAATCTGTTTTTAGAACAAAACTGAAAATGGCACAACTTGTAGCAGACAGGAAAATAGGCTGACCTCTCAGAGAGAGAGAGACAGAGAGAGAGAGAGGGTGTCTGCATGTGACAACAAGGAAGGATTTATGTAAGCAACCTTGAAGATCATCTGAACCCCACCTCCTATATGAAATGTGATGGTGATGCTCTCTATGGCAACAGAAAGATGCAAGAAAGCCAAGAATTTCAAATGCAGACTTTTGGACCCACCACAGGGCAGAGGGTTTGAGTCCTGGCTCCCTCATCTCTGCCTTTTATTTCATTTGTAAAAAGGATATAATCACAACACCCACTACACATAACGATTAAAAAAGAAAAAAATATACATGAGGCACTTAGCCCAGTCAGTGCCTGGCCCATGGTGAGCATTCAAGATACATTAGTTGTAAATTAACATAATTATGAACGTGTGCTGACTGCTTTATCTGAATTTTCTCATTACTCTTCCCTGTTTTACAGATGAAGAAATGCTTTATGGATAAAGAGACTGAGACTTAGAAGAGTTAGCTAAATTGATCAATGTCAAACAGTGAGTGGCATGGATGGAATCTGAATCCAAGTAGATTTCAACCAATAATTTAAACCCAAGTAGTTTCCAACTACTTCAGGGTGTATTCTCTGCCTCGCATCTTTACTACCTGACTCCTGTCTGCATTTCTGGTCACATGAAACGAACACGAATTTAGTTGTCTGAAAGACAGTTCCTCTCACTGACCAGATAGCAGATTTCCTTATAAACATATACAATATTGTGATGAATTTCAGAACAAAAATCATAGCAGTATCCTGACCATCCTTTTCTTCAAAAGAAGCATGCAATTTTCAGATTCTAGTAAACCATATTGAAGGATGCGTCTGATAACCTAATGTTTGCTCTGAAATTGACATAAACAAATCTTGATCTCGTTGGTTTGTTACAAAATATGATCTGTTTGGGTGTGGAACAACCTTCCTTCCCCATGAGTTATTATTGAAGCCAGAGGCTTTTCTGTTGCACGGAATACTCAAGATTCTGATCTAATGGCACTATGCCTCATCCAGAGTCCTCCTGTACCTTTGGTGTTCTTTATCATCGTTCTTTCCTAGTTCATACTGACAAGTCTCAGTGTTAAAAGAACCACTGATGACGCTCTCTTTGTACAGTCCACAATAGAATAAATATTGACCAGAATGTAGGAAAACCTTGGACGTGTGACAACACTGACTTGAAAGCAAATCATTAGTTTAAAAAACAAGTGTGTGATAAGCAAATTCTTTAAAAAAAAAAAAAAGTGTGGGAGGCAGGTATATGTAACAAAATTCCCAAATGATGTTAGTAAATTAGATTTTAAAATCTAGAAGTAAAATATTCTGTCAATTATATCAAATAAGAATTAAGGAATTTCATGTCCCTTGATTACACAAATATTAAGCTCCTACTACGGGCCAAGTAATCTAGGAATGAGGGGTATCACAATAGTAGTCTAGTGGAGGGATACAAAACACACAATAAAAAAGTTTAAAGGCCAGGCGCAGTGACTGGTGCCTTTAATCCCAGCACTTTGGAAGGCCGAGGCAAGAGGATCTCTTTAAGCTAGGGGTTTGAGACCAGCCTGGGCAATGTAACAAGACCCTACCTCTACAAAAAATTTAAAATTACCCTGTAGTGATCTACGACTGTGCCACTGCACTCCAGCCTAGATGACAGAGCAAGACTTTACCTCAAAAAAAAAAAAAAAAAAAAAAAAAGGAGAGAGAGAGAGGAAAAAATTTAAAATGTAAAATGTAAAGTCGTGATGAAGGTTCTAAAGAAAAATAAAACAAGGAAGAAGATAGACAGGTAGGATGGGTGGTCACTTTTCCGATAAAATTATCAGAGAAATCATCTTAAAAAGTTGACAGTTAAGCAGGCACTAGAATGAATGGAGAGACAGAGCCATGTGGATATCTGGAGAATGGATATTCCAGTAAGAGGGAATGGCAAATATAAAGGAATAATTGAGAAATACTTCAAAGGACTGAGGATGGCAAGAGTGACGGGAAATTAGTAAGAGGTGAGGTTAGAAAGGCAAGGGAGACCCAGATCATACATACCAGGTCCTGGTAGGGCATTTTAAGGACTTTGATTTTATAGCAAGCGGCCTTGATAGAAGTTAATATTCACAGGCTGATGTCACACAAGCGTAAGGTTGTTGTGATATCATAACTCCCTCAAAAACTTAGGAGACAGGCCTTATTCCTTTAGGTAATTCCATGTTGAATCTATCATTGTATAAGGGTTCTCATTGTCCTACAACATCACCAGTTTTTTGTAATATCAGGTTGTATTTTTCCAATCTGATAGGTAGGAAATGGTGGTACATTGTGATTTTAATTTTCATTTCCAACATTACTAATGAGTTTGAGAAGATTTCCATGGTATTATTTGTCTTTTTCTTATTGATTTGTAGAAAAATCAATATTGATTTGTAGATTCTGAATACTAATTATTTGCTAGATACACACGTGCACACACACACACACACAACATTCTCCAAGTCTGCTTTCTGCTGTCCTTACAGTGTCTCCTGATGAACAGAAGTTCTTAATGTACTCAAATTTACCAATCTTTTTCTTTATGGTTTGTGCTGTTTGTGTTTTGTTTAAGCAACATTCCCTCCCCCAAGTCACAGATACTCCTTTTGTAGACTTTTACTTTCCACATTTACTTTTTTTTTTTTTTTTTTTTTTTTTTTGAGAGAGAGTCTCACTCTGTCACCCAGGCTGGAGTGCAGTGGCAAAATCTCGGCTCACTGCAACCTCTACCTCCCAGGTTCAAGTAATGCTCATGCCTCAGCCTCCCAAGTAGCTGGGATTACAGGTGTGCACCACCACACCTGGCTAATTTTTTTGTATCTTTAGTAGAGACAGGGTTTCACCATATTGGCCGAGCTGGTCTCGCACTCCTGACCTTGTGATCCACCCACCTTGGCCTCCCAAAGTGCTGGGATTACAGGCTTGAGCCATCGTGCCTGGCCTCACATTTACATTTTTAATAGACATGGAATTGATATCTGTGTTCATGGTAAAGTGAACATCCAGTTTCACTTTTTCCACGTAAGTAATCAACTATTTCAACCCCATATGTTGACCAATTCCCTCATTTCACTGGTTTTCAGCAATGCCATCTCTGTCACGTACCAAATTTGTTATATTCCATTCCTCCCTTGGTCCCTTAGTTCTCATACCAGTCACTCACTTCTTATTTAATAAGCTTGATAATAAAATTTGCTTCATCTTTTTCAGGACAATTTGGGTCATTCTTGGACCCTCAAGTCATCTATCTAAATTTTAGAACCAGCTCTAAAGCTTTGTCATTTCAAGCTTCTAAGTACAACACAGATTGCCTTCAGATACATATTTTAATCCCATTGAATTTATTGTTACATCTGAATAGATACAGCATCTCAAGATATTTTGTCTACAAATTCATATATATGGTATATTTTCTATTCTGGTATTTTTAATATCTTTTAATAAATTTAATAATTGTCTCCATTAAGGTCTTTATTTTTTCAGATCATTCCCTTGTGTGTGTGTGTGTGTGTGTGTAAAATTGCTATTGCAAATTAAATTGTAAGTTTTAATTTCAGCTCTTTTTGAGCTTTGTTGCTGTTGTATAGAAATATAATGTATTTGTATATTGATTTTTATCCAACAACTTATCTAAACTTTTTAATCAATTTTAGTAATGTATCCGTAGCTTGTTGTAGGCATTCCATATTAAATCATCATATAAAATTTTTAATAATGCTAATTTTCTCTTTTTTCTTCTAATTCTTACACTCTTCTTTTTCTTGTTTTTGTTTAGGGTTTTATTTAACTTTTCTTCTGGGGTGGTTTTTTTTGTAGTAACATTAGCAAATTACCTGAAAGATAATGTGCCTGAAGTTGTACCAAACTTGTACCAAAGTTGAAGTATATTTACATATCTGAAATAAACTGAACTTGATAATGATGTATTAATTCCTATACATTGCTGGAATTACTTTTAAATAATATAAAGTATGGGATTTTTGTACCTATGTCTTAAACATTGGTCTATAATTTACTTTTACTTATTATACCTATTCAATTCACTTTTAGAATGAAATGAGTTGGGCAACTTTTTCTTATCTTTTATTTTCAGATACAACTAAAGTAATATAGGGATTTTCTGTTCCTTGGAAAGTGTGTTTGGACTCACCTGCAAAACCAACAGAGTCTCTATCTAGTAAGGAATGTGGTAGTAAAAGGAAAGGATTGATAATCATATTATATTATTGATGTATTTAATTTTCTATTTCACATTTTTGCTGGGAGGTTGTGGGGGTTTTTTTCCCCGAAACCCACTTTTCTAGACTGTTACGGGCTGAATCACGTTCCTAGAAAATTCGTAAAAAGTCTTAATCCTCGATTCCTCCAACTGTGCGTGTATTTAGAGATAGGGCCTTCAGAGAGGTGATTATGTTAAAATGAGGCTGTTAGGGTGGGCCCAAATCTAACCTGCCTATTGTTGTTATAAGGAGATACATGTGACAGCAGGCATGCTTGCACACAGAAGAAAGACCACGTGAGGATACAGTGAGAAGGCAGTCAGTCATCTGCAAGCTAAGTAGAGAGGCCTCAGGGGAAACCAAACCTGCCAACACCTTGCTCTTAGACTTCCAGCCTCCAAAGCTGTGAGAAAATGAATTTCTGTTGCTTAAGCTACTCAGTCTATGGTATTTTGTTATAATAACTCTAGCAAACTAATATATACATATCTATTGGAGTGTAAGCTAGTTGTTCAAAACATTTTTCTTTCTCTTTTTATCCTGTATTTTGCTTATTCATATCGTTTATTTTTTTCTTAGCCTTGCTGGAGACTTTTCTGTCTTGTTAAGAGTGAACCAGACCTCCTGGTTCAGATCCTGGCTCTGCTGTTATTAGTAGTGTGAACTTTGACAAGCTACTCAACTTCTCTTAGCTTCTTTTTCCTCTTTTGTAAAATGGGGATAAATATCCTCATGTATATATCTTTAACAAATAAATAAATAAATAAATAGGAAGAAAGAAAATCTACTCAAATCTATAACTTTCCTCTGCCTTAGCGACTTCCAGTAAATCTTGATATGAGAGGCTTTTGTTATCATTCACCTGTACATATTTTGTATTTCCTTTTAAATTATCATTTACCGCAAGGGTAAATTATCATTTGCAGTAAATGATAATAATGGCACCCGTATTCCATTTTATTCCGTTTCCAGAGATAGGGAGTGTTTTGTCTCCCTTCCATATATTTTAGCTTCACTCTAGTCCTTCCTGGATACATCTGTCTCCATGCAGTTCCTGGTTCATAGACACCATATCTTCTTGTACTTTTCTGAGGATGCCAAGGTATTTCTTAAATATTTTTCTGGATCCCAGACTAGCTGGTTTTCACATGTGTATTCTTCCTCGAAAGCCATCTCGATATGGTTTCTTTTCTTTGTTGCACAGTATCTTTTATTTTCTACCATAGGAACTATTTTATTTTTCTTCTCTATTTCTTGAACAAGGCAAGACCTATTAAAGTTCCAGGTTTTCAATAGGTAGGGTGGATGGAGTTTCTGTTGGTCCTGCTCATTGTCTATTGGTATGGTGGTTGACTACTTTTCTCAAATCTAGAACTGAAGGGTAGATTGAAAGGCACTGCTATCATTCTAAACCCTAGATTCTAGCTGGCTTCCTTCTGGCCTGCTTCTATTTTTCATGGGTTAACATGTTCCTTCCACCTAATGGAGCTTTTTTTTTTTTTTTAAGTGAGCTAAACTGATTAAATACCTACTGAGATCAGGTTTCTTTTTCAACTTAAACCTTCAGGACTGTATTGCTGGGAATTGCCTTCTTAGAAAGCAGTGAATGCTGCTGATTGTCTTCTACTTTCTGCCCAGGTGTTTTGGGGGATTTGTTGTTTAGTATCTACCTGACATTAAGAAGATGACAGTTGAGTTTGATGATGGATATACAGAAGATCAGGAAATATGTACTCTGTCTTAGAAAACACCTTTCAAAAGGCATAGAGGGCTTCCTCAAAACCCATTTTCTTTATTTGTCTGAACAAGTGAAGAAGTGTAAACTACTGCTCTACCTCTGGTCAGGTAGATGCCTCTGGAAGTAAAAGCTGGTATATGCCAGATACACTTTGGAAATTGCTTCATGATATGTCCTATCTCTATAGAGTTCTTAGTTCTTACACATAACTCTGGGGACAAGTTTATTAACCTCTCTGCCTCTCTCGGTTTCCTCACCTGTACAAAGGGGAAATGTACCTCTATGGGCTATTATGAGGCATAAAAGGCATAATCCATATAGAATACTTTGAACTATGCCTGGATATCATACATGTTCCATTATCATTATTTAATAATGATGCTGCTGCTATTGTAAAAAAAAAAAAAAAGTCCTGTACTAAGAGCTATGAGACTTAGGTGCATTTCTGTCTCCTCCAACTGAATAATTCTAAGCTTTATTTTCCTCCCTGTGCCTTTTTCCATTTGTAAAATTATAGTGTTGGGATATATAATCTCCAAAATCCTGCCTGTTCTGACATACACGCCGTGGAAGCTGTAGCATCATTTTGCTTCATGAATCCTCTGGGATTGGAAATTCTTTATAAGACTGTATTAAACAAACACAACTCTTTCTGAATCCTGCAAAACAAAACTGGACCTGGGACAAGTACTTTAACACTTTAAGTTCCATTTGTCCTCAACCCGGTTTGGCCCTGACCAAATGTAGGGTGTGATTTTTTTCTTCTTACACAAGGCAAAACCTACTCAAACTCCAGGTTTTCAATAGGTGGGGTGAGTACAGTTTCCACTGGTCCTCCTTGTTGTCCATTGGTATGGTGGTTGACTACTTTTCTCAAATCTAGAACTGAAGGGCAGATTCACTGGCGCTGACCTCATTCCAAAACCCATCTTCTAGTCTACTTCTTTCTGGTCTACCCCTACTTTTTGTGGTTAACATGCTCCTTCCATACAACTGAGCTGTTTTTGTTTATGTTTTTAGTGAGCTGAACAGATTAAGCACCCACTAAGATCAAGTTTCTTCCTTCCAACTTAAACTTCAAGACTCAACTCTAACTGAACTGCAGACGAGCAAGCATGGGAATGTGTATGGAATATGAGCCACTTAGATACTGAAGTTGGCATGCAGCAAAAGCTAACTAAATACATCTCCCTGAAGCAAAGGTCCACACAAAACAATTTGGGAAAATGAGCTCTAAAAGCCTTCAAAAGACCTCTTTCTACCAACCTACCATAATTCCCCAGTGTTAAAGAAAACATGGCAGCCTTTTAGATTTAATATAATTTTACAGTTTTTATTGTGATTCTCATATTTATATTCCACACAATAGAGTTAGTTAGGATGGACGGCCCCATTCCCCAACCAAAGGGGGACTTGGAGAGCCCATAATTGGTAGCAATGTCAGTGGGACCTAGGTCTCCCAAATCCTAACCGGGGTGCTTTTCCACTAAACTTGGTCTTCCTCTTAGTTTTTCTAAGAAGCCCTTCAAGCTCTTGCACATATTTAGGTCAAAATTACTACTTTAAGACCTATTGTCTGATTTGGAATGAAATCTTGTAATTACAGGATGACTTCAAAACAACATTCAATTGAATAATAGGAGTGTGGGTTGCTTGTTTTGAGTATTAATAATACCAAGAAGCCTTCCATTTATTTGGTTGAACAAAAATAGTAATCCAATGTCCACTACCCAAAATGACCCAAGTAACTTTAAAAGCTACTCTAAAGGGATGGAGAGCTGTGGGAAATGACTAAATGGCACTGAAAGCAGTACTCTGCTCTTTAAAAGTTCAAAAATTAGGCAACCTGGGTGAGAGAAAGATGTGATCTAAAGGAACCAGAACACAGCCCTGAACAAATTCCAGAACTTGTAATGTGGTCAAGTTATGCAATCAAGTGCTAAAACCAATTTTGGGGCATTGCTTTAAAAAGCATTCCTGTTGAACCCATTTGAGGGCAGGTGGCCTCCTCAGTATGGCCTTGCACTTGTGTGTGGCACCTGCCCTTGGCCCAAGGCACAGTGTACACTCCTTTCGTGTTGCAAGGATCTGACTCCCAGTGTCTGCCACAGAGATCCCAGGCAGCATTCAAGTGATGACTCGAGGTTCCACCCATTAAAAATATGCCTCTCACCAGGCGCGGTGGCTCACGCCTGTAATCCCAGCACTTTAGGAGGCCGAGACGAGCGGATCACAAGGCCAGGAGTTCTAGACCACGGTGAAACCCTGTCTCTACTAAAATACAAAAAATTAGCCGGGCGCAATGGCAGGCGCCTGTAGTCCCAGCTACTCGGGAGGCTGAGGCAGGAGAATGGCGTGAACCCGGGAGGCAGAGCTTGCAGTGAGCCGAGATTGCACCACTGCACTCCAGCCTAGGGGACAGAGCTAGACTCCGTCTCAAAAAAAAAAAAAAAATACCACTCACATGGCACTGCCTTACCCTTCTTGTAGAAGTGGAACTAGTACAGCATTTCTGAAGGGCACTTTGACAGTTGTATTCATTCAAGTATCCATCATTGGACAAAGAGGTACTAAGCTACCTCTCCATGCCAGGCACTCTGTTAAGGACTGTAGATACGGAAGTGAGCAAAGGAGACAAAAAGCTCTGCCCTTATGGAGCTGACATTCTAGTGTGTATGCGGGAGTGGGGCCATGGGGAGGTGGGGAGATAAGTTACTCTGAGGAAGCAAAATAAATTAAAAGGTAATTAATAAATAGAACGTGAGAAATTCTATGGATAAAACTTAAGCAGTAATGGGGACGGGGAATGGAGGTGGGTTATAATTTTAAATAAGGTGGTAAGGAAAAATCTCATTGATAAGGTGATATTTATCCTAAAATTATGCTTAAAAGATTATAGCTACAAAAAAAGAAGAAAAACTGAATGGAAACACATAAAGTGCAATTTGTGGTTATCTTTAGAAGATATTTGCGGTAATTTTCTGTGGACCGTGTTCTGCATACGTGTGCTTGTGTGTGTTTAATTAGTTGGAAATTTTGACAATGTACTCTGGCATCTTTATTTCTTAAAAGACCCCACCAAGCAATTCTGAGGCACAATAAAATATAAAATTGTTTTCTTCGCGCCTTACATTTTAAGTTCTACACTCAAAAAGATTCTAGAGCTCTGGGCATGCTGAGTTCAATATTTTAAGTTATACGTATTTTTTAATTGTCCTGAAATTCCCCTCAATTGGGTTACTAGAGAGTTATATGTAAATACCTCATAGGGCATTGTGAGAAATGAGTGATGTAATCCATGTAAAGAGGTTAGCATCATGCTCAATAAATGTTTAGTTGCCATCAATGTTATTATTGTGAGAGGCTTAGTGGAGAACTTGCTGTTTGATCTGGACCTTGAAAATGAAACAGGTAAAGGATGTGGATAAAGGTCAGATGGTGGATTATCTAGGCAGGAGAAACACATTGGCAAAACATGAGGAATGAGCTCATCATGAGCAAAGGCAAGTCTCCCTTTCATTCAGTAGACATTTACTGAGCTATTGGACCACAAGCTCCAGGAGTTCTGAGGCTATGTCCACCCCATTCACTGCTTTATCCCAGCACTTAGTACAGTACTTTACACAAAAAGAGTTGTAAATATTTGTTGACTGTTCAAAGTATTTTAACCACCATTAAAAGCATGTTTATTTTAGATGTGTCCTCAGGCAGCTTGTGTGACATCAGTTGTCATTTTAATAAAGAGCTAACCAGAGCCACCCTAAGAAAATGATTTCACCAAGATATAATCAAGCTACAAAAATAAAATGTAATAGTTTTTGGATTTGTATGCAATAACAACTCATTCATCTAGTATGGTTAGGAAATTAGTAACTTATTTAGAATGGAAATATCCATTTAATGCTAAAGGTTTTCAATTCTATTTTAACCAAGTTGGATGGAAATATTTTTAATGGGGGGGGGGTTGTTTTGTTTGTTTGTTTGTTTTGACACAGGGTCTCATTCCATCACCCAGGCTGGAGTGCAGTGGAGTGATCATGGCTCACTGCAGACTCAACCTCCTGGGCTCAGGCAATCCTCCCACCTCAAGCCTCCCGAGCAGCAGGACTATAGGCACGCGCCACCATGCCCAGCTAAATGTTTGTATTTTTGTATAGATGGGGTTTCACCGTGTTGCCTAGGCTGGTTTCGTACTCCTGGGCTCAAGTGATCCTCCTGCCTCTGCCTCCCAAAGTGTTGGGATTACAGGTGTGAGCCACCATGCCTGGCCTATTTTTTAATTTTTATTACAAATATCTATGGCTTTTGAACACTGCATATAGAACAAAACTGAGCCTTTAATGAATCTGTGTAATGAACACAAGTTATGAGCAACCAAAAACCACCTTTGACTAACATATTTTATTAAAATGTTTTAAAGTAGTCTTCCAAATGAAAAGAAAATTGGACAATTAGTCTTGAAAAGGTCAGGGACCATGCAGCTCCAGGGTTCTACGTAGAAGGGAAGAATTCAGGGTACCACCATAAGGATGAGTCAGCCCAATTGCTTTGTGTTCCTCTGCTCAACATTCAAATTCCTGCAAGGAGGTGACTGACTTGTCTTGGACCATAAGCTCAGCCTTGTCCAGGACATGGGAGAGCTTCTTACATGATGGTTCCTTTGGAACAGAATACAAATTGGGAAGGGTAATTTTCTGAAGAAGAATCATAGTGCTGCCTCTAGAAGAGAGCAGAATGAATGCTGAGCATGTGAAAATACAGAAGTCCAACAAAAGAATGAATGATCATTTTGAACATCAATTATAGTATTAACTTGTAATTCAGTAATGTTCTTGAAAACTCATGTTTAAGGTTACTTTTCCCCTTTAATTAGTGGTCTCAGGCCTCTTTACTTTTTGAGTTTCTAATTTTTATAATTTCTTTGTCTTTTTTTTTTTAATCTTTCAAAGTGATTATTTTCTTGCTACTTTTTTTTTTTTTTTTTTTTTTTTTTTTGAGATGGAGTCTCTCACTGTCACCCAGACTGGTGTACAATGGTGTGATCTTGGCTCACTTCAACCTCCGCCTCCCAGGGTCAAGCAATTCTCCTGCCTCAACCTCCCAAGTAGCTGGGATTACAGGTGCCGGCCACCACACCTGTCTAATTTTTTGTATTTTTAGTAGAGATGGGGTTTCACTATGTTGGCCAGGCTGGTCTCAAACTCCAGACCTCATGATCTGCCCACCTTGGCCTCCCAAAGTGCTGGGATTACAGGCGTGAGCCACTGTGCCTGGCCTTTTCTTGCTGCTTTCAATTAACCCACTTTGGGTAGTCTCCATCCATTTTCTTCCTCTATTTGGCTGTGGACTAGGAAATGAAATAAACAAGCTTGTTAGATGTGTGTATGTAATGAGACTGTGAATCAGTGTGGGTCTATGAGTAAAGCACATGATAAATGCATAGACTTGGTGTCATTTACATGACTGCTCAGAAACTTCTCTTACTAATGTTTAGTTGTTTAGCTACTTAGACAGTGACCAGATGAGGAATTTCTCTGTAAATGACATGTTACCAATTATAAGAACACCATGTCCTTTTTATAATTACTTTAAATTTATTTTCACCATATCATTGAAAGGAAGGAGAGGGCAAATATTTGCTCAGTTTTAATAGTATGAAAAATGGAGCCACAGAGGGCTTAAGTACACGGGGGAAAGGCTAGTGCTGAGCCCCAGGTGCCCTGGTTTCCATTTTAGAAGTTAGTTAATAGATTCAGTTATGTCAATATCAGGAGATGTACAGAATCATAGGTCAAAGACAGCTTAAAACTTCAGGGATCACTAGGGGATACAAGTGTATGATGTAGACAGAAAAGCACAGGGAAAATTACATATGTGGCTGTAAAATACACATACGAAGCTGTTAACTGCACCCACAAATGGGAACAAACATTGATTTCCCTGTTCAACCACTTCTAGCAACAACTTGGATGAAGATACTAAAAATATGTTTAACAATTTGCAGGTGACACAAAATTGAAAAGGATTACCAGTATATTTAATGAGAGTACCAAGATCCTGGCTGAAACTATTGGCTAAAATGTAATTGTGATTAGACAATATGAATTTTTCAATTTCTTATATTTATAGCTAACATTCTAATTTACAGACATGGTGTAGGGGAAGTCTTACTTGACAACAGTCATACAGGTTTTGGTTTGCTGCAAACAGAGAAATAATAATACCATTTATTGAATATAGTGCTAGCATCATACAAAGTGCTTTATGTGTACTATGTCAGTTCTCACAATTCTAAGACATAGGCATCATTATCCCCACATTGTAAGTGAGAAACTGATAATCTGAGAAGTTAGACAAAATGCCCCAAATCTGACAGCTAATGAATGTTGAAACCAGGTGTCAAATCTACCTAAATCCATGTCTTAACCAATATGCTGCTGTTATTATGTAAAAATAAATGCCATTGTTAAAAGATTCAAGAAAGTCTCTTTGTAATACTCATTCTAATTGAAGTACTGTGATTGTCATTTTCTAGGGGTCAATAAATTTTGTATTGATTTATATTTTTATAGAGATACTGTCATAGCATATTCTGAAAGCATTGGAAAGCATGCCATATGAGATATCAATGGGAAAACAGAAGAGTCTAAAAGGTGCCTTCAAATACAGAAATATGAAACAGGAATTATTCATGGTGTCAAGAAATTGGCCTAGGCATTGGATTTAGCCAGACTAGATCCTTCTCTCTTAGCTGTGTGACCTTGCGCCAGTTCCCTCACCTGTAAAATGTGCAGGATGATCCCTGCCTGGCACTAATGTTGCAAGTGTTACAAACAATGCACATGAAGCTCCTTGGCACAGACCCTGGCACAGGGCAAGTGATCAAGAGTATTATCATTGCTTTTTGTGGAAGCTAAAGAACAATAGATTTTACCTCAATATTAGGAAGAATGGCACCTGTCAGAAAGTTAACTGGCTGCCTTGTCAGATAGTAAACTTCCATCCCTGGGGGCACTTAGCCAGCATTTATATATGTCCTTTAGAGGAATGCTGCACTGCATTAGATGAGTTTTTGAATTAGATGCTATCTGAGGTCCCTTTTAAAGATGAGACTCTACATAAGAGCAGATGTGCTTTGCTTCATCTACAACAATGCACTAACCAACCAGCAGTGGGACATTCTCATCTTATCCATTCCCCATTGAGCAAAGGGCACATCCTTTCCAAAAGCCTGACAAGGTAGAGAACTATTTGCAACCCCAGGTTGGTGCACATGCTTCATGTAGTTAAGCAATTCTGAAGGGAAAGTGACTTTGGCATCAATTACACTCTTTTTAAAAAGAAATGTGTGTGTGTGTGTGTGTGTGTGTATATATATATATACTTATTTATTTATTCTGAGAGCATTGATATTTCATGTTTGATGAAATATCAATGCTGTGTGCTATGCACACAGGTCAATCATCGACTTCATTCACTATTTGGCTATGGCTATAAGTAAAAAGTATATTATATATATTATATATATACACACACACATGTGTGTGTGTATGTTTTAGCCACAGCTAAATGACCCAGAGGAGTAAGGTTAGTTGGATTGGGAAGAAATGGAAGGGGAAAGACTGCAAGTTAATTTCTTCATCCACTCCACCTCTTTTCCCAAATGACAGCCCTGTTTATGAATTACAGCATCTGGTCTGAGTTGCCTCATTTTACTACCTCACTCTAGCATGACATTAGTGAATTGATTTTATGCCTTGCGCTTTTTAAAAAAAACGGATGTTTGGTAATACCTTCTAGATACATGATGTTTTTAAGACCTCAGTTGCTCTTTGCTTTATGAACCAAATTTCATAGTATTTATTCACAAAGGCCAAAAAAAAAGTTTACTCTGTTACTAAAGTTTGGAAATTCTTCTGAAGTGATGAAAAGAATAATTACAAACTGACTTTAAGCCTTAGGGAAGTGTTTTGGGCATTTTGTTTACAGTCCAGAGAGATGAAATCTGCCTCTTTGAAGTCTTCCTCTTGACACATTTCTGGCCAGGCTAAGGTAAAGTAATGAGATTTTCTAATATCACGGGATGTTATGTTTCTATTTTGAACTTTGGAAATTTTTTACCATTTGAAATTTATTAAAGTCAAATGATTCTCTATTCCACATGCTACTCCTGCCTGTAAATCTCTTCCCCTAGCTCATGACCACACTGTTTTCTACTCATCCTTCAGATCTTTGCCAGAAGAGTTCATCACTTCATAGAGCCTTCCCTGACTACGCTGTAGAACTTTGCTTGCAAGTAGATCCTTCTTGAAAACATGATTCTCTGTTTGTCCATCAAAGATTTGGTCAAAGGTCTTTTGGAAAAACAGGTCAACCAGGTCATTTTTTGACTGGCCACATGGGCAAAAGCAATCGTGTACAAAAGTCATGAGCAACACAAACATTGTAGAGGCACAAGACCTGCCAAAGTTTCATTACTACATTCCCTAACACTTTCTGGGACTATAATGTTATCAAGATAATGCTGTGGGAAAGTACAAATTATCTCAATATGTGGGCGTATTTATCCAATAGCAGTAGCTTCCAATCAGTGTGTCTTAAAGATTTGCCTTTTGTTTTTTCCATGCCCTGACCCCACAACCCCTTATCATAAATGTATGAGGGCAGGGACAAAGTCCACAGTGCTCCTCATCTTACTCCGACTGCCCGGCACGGAGAAGGTACTCAATAAGCAATCATTCAGTAAATGAGTGGATCCTACCTTAAGTCTGGTTCTCCTTGCATGGAGACAAATTAGGAGTGATCAAATCAAGAATACATACAAACTTGGGGAGGGATAGCATTAGGAGATATGCCTAATGTAAATGACGAGTTAATGGGTACAGCACACCAACATGGCACATTGGCACATGTATACATATGTAACAAACCTGCACGCTGTGCACATGTACCCTAGAACTTAAAGTATAATTTTAAAAAAAAAGTTAATGAAAAAAAGTACATAAAAACTTTTATATCAGCAAGGGAAGTTTGATTATCAAATAAGTAACTATTTAATCCAGCATTACTTGTTTACCAGTCATCAGGAGTATTGTCTTTCTTTACTGCCACATACAAGAACACTTTTGGAGCTCTTCCGGGGGAACTGCCTTCAGAAGCTGTTTTTTGAACCATGCGAAGAAGACTGTCTCATTAATTTTTATTCTTACCCACTTTACTGCCCCCAAATGACTATCCACTTCACTCACCACACTTAACTTCAGATAATTCCTTATATGTTTTTAGAATTATCTAGTTATTACAAAATATTTTGCACATTTTTGAAATAAGGTTAGGACTTTCCCCTACACTGATTAACTTGGAGAAAGAAAGCACTCATTTGGATATCGAGAATGTTCTTTGTTTAACTTGTTGCATCAAGTTTAATTCCTCTTACATACAGATAAAAGAGTTTTCATTATAAATCTTAATGGTAAAGTCGTAAACAATGTTGGGTTATCAGTAGTACTTCATCCCACTAAAATCAGAAATTTCTCTCTGTTTGCTCATTTAGGAAGAGGAGCAAGGGATTGGGAGGGGCCCCACTAGGGATTTACATTATTCATTCACAACTTTATCAAGGTTGCCAATAATTTCGACTAATTAATAAGTGTTTTTTCACATAATGAAAATGAGATTAGAGCTACTCACCAGGCAGAACTAGAACCAATGTTAAGTTACAAAATATCAACTTCAACATTGTTAGGAAAGACCAGCCAACGATTACCGAAATCCTATTTAAAATACATAGCTGCCAATTTCCTGGCCTCTGATTTTTGTGCTTTCACCGTGAGGGGCTTATCATAAATCCTAGAAATGATATTTGATCTTCTTGGTGATAGTGGTGAGGTAGGAGTAGTTATTTCAGCCCCTCTTAGGCTATTAAAATGTCAACACTGGCACAAAAAGTGTTTAAAATATAATTGTATTATTTAGGGAGGAATGTGGTCAGCTAGCGGCCCAGTGGAATTTGAGAGTTTCAAATGAAAATAATGGACTAGAATTTAGGGGAAAGGACACCTAAGGGAAGATAAGGAAAGCAAGCCAGGCAGAGAGGGAAACATTTCCCCCCAGAATAAAGCCTTTTCATTTTGTTGGCTGTATGCCGTGCTTTAGAAGGCTTCCCGGCTGGCTCTGACCTAATCTCACATCAAATATCAATGCTGTGTGCTGTGCGCACAGGTCAGGCATGGCTTTCTCCATTTTAGCAGTTCTGGATCAGTGCAATAATCCTTGGAGGGTCAAGAGGCACTGAGAAAGAAATGAGAATGAGGATGAATACAGCATGTGCTTATCGGTGTTAAAACTCAGTGTCCACAGCAACTGACGGCCCAGATAGGCCAGCCCAGGCCAGCTGGAAAGTGTATGTATTATCAAATAACTGCACACAGGCATATGCATATACGCTGTTTTGCTAAATGTTAAGAATGACCACTCACACCTTAACCCAATCATTCTAACTAGACTCGGTGCATTAATTGACTCTACCTTGCTCTTTTTGGCTGGAAAGTTCTGGTGGAAATGTCAAACTTCTCATTATAACTTCTGATTTCTGCCCTGCGCTCCTTCAAGAGAACCTGAGTATTTAGTCATCTGCTGCCAACAATATATATTCCAAATGCTCAGGCCTATCCTAATCTGGCTCGAGCCTAACTTTCTAGACTGATAACTACTTCTGCTCCTCATGAGTCTTTACTCAAATCATCTAGTCTCCAAAACACACCTTGTGATGTTCTAGTTCCAGACCTTTGCCTGTGCTCTTAGCTCTTTCTTCTCCACATTGTCCTCAACTTCCAAGTACAAGCTCAGTTATTTACTCTCAGAGAATGATCTCATCACAGTTCAGGACACAGACTAACTCCATGCTCTACACCACACAGACACAACCCTGCCTCATCTGTATTAGCCCATTGGACAGCATACAGAAGTATTTCTGTAATTACTTCAGGTTTACAGAAGTAATTACAACCTGAGGTGTGGACCATGTGCAGTCCACAGACACATTTCCTTCGACACAGATTGGGCATACATGATGATTAATAAACACTTTCTGAACTAGTTGCCAACATTTAAAAACCAGAATTTTCCACATTAAAAAAAATGAATCTAGATTTTCAGCTTCTTTTGAAATACCAGAAAATGCATCTCAGTTCACCTTCCTGCACAGCAAAAATCACCCAGCACTGAACAGAGCAGCAGCTATTCTTTCATTTGAGGCTTGTGTCTCCCATTAGGTATAGCTCCCAGCACTTTCTTACTTCTTATACCCAACTTGCTTTACTCATTTAGACTTCCTGGCTGGATGCTATGGGGATTTGAGTTTGCATGTACACAACGTACACGCATGTACACATACAGCCACGTCACACCAACGAACTGTTGAACCTCACTCTCCAATTCATACGGTTCCATAGAGCTAGAGCTCTTCCCAGGAAGGGCGCCATGACAGCAGAACAGAAACAAACTGAACACCATAACTTGGCTCCAGCCTTCTCCCAACCAAATGTCATCTTCTTCCTCCCACACCAGGCAGGAAGACAGGTTCTAGTCCTCCGTGGATTTTGCCTCAACTCTGTTTTTTCCAAGGTTACAAAACAAAAATATTTACTCCTGCTCTGCCATCAATTTTTTAAGGAAGTTTTTTATTTTAAAACGGTTTCAGAATCACAGAAGTGTCGCTGAGAGAGTACAGATGGTTCTCATGTAACTATACCCCATACCCAGTGTCCTCTATAATTTGTAACCACTGTAACCAATTGTAAAACATGAATATTAACTAACATCCACACTTTACTCAGATTTCTTTAGTTGTTCAGAGTTTCCTTACCAGATATCCTCTTTCCCTTCCTAAGATACATCCAGGACACCACATTACATTGAGTCAGCATGTCTTCTTAGTCTCCTCTTGGCTGTAAGAGTCTCTAAGACAGGCAATCACTTCCAAGATGGCCGAACAGGAACAGCTCTGGTCTGTAGCGTCAGCGAGATCAATGCAGAAGACAGGTGATTTCTGCATTTCCAATTAAGGTACCTGGTTCATCTCACTGGAACTGGTTGGACAGTGGGTGCAGCCCACAGAGGGTGAACTGAAGCAGGACAGGGCATCGCCTCACCCAGGAAGTGTCAGGAGTTGGGGGATTTTCCTTTCCTAGCCAAGGGAAACCATGACAGACTGTACCTGGAGAAATGATACACTCCTGACCAAATACTGTGCTTTTCCCACAGTCTTAGCAATTGGCAGACCAGGAGATACCCTCCTGTGTCTGGCTCAGTGGATCCCATGCCCACAGAACCTTGCTCACTGCTAGTGCAGCAGTCTGAGATCGACCTGTGACACTGCAGTTTGACGGGGGGAGGGGCATCTGCCATTGCTGAGGCTTGAGTAGTTCACAGTGTAAACAAAGAAGCCAAGAAGCATGAAATGGGTGGAGCCCACTGCAGCACAGCAAGGCCTACTGCCTCTATAGATTCCCCCTCTGGGGGCAGGGCATAGTAGAACAAAAGGCAGCAGACAGCTTCTGTAGACTTAAACGTCCCGCTTGGACAGCCCTGAAGAGAGCAGTGGTTCTCTCAGCATGGTGTTCAAGCTCCGAAAACAGACAGACTCCCTCCTCAAGTGAGTCCCTGACCCCCGTGTATCCTGACTGGGAAACACCTTCCAGTAGGGGCCAGCAGACACCTCATACAGGCAGGTGCCCCTCTGGGAGAAAGCTTCCAGAGGAAGTATCAGGCAACAATATTTGCTGTTCTGCAGCCTCCACAGGTGATACCCAGGCAAACAGGTCTGGAGTGGACCTCCAGCAAACTCCAACAGACCTGCAGCTGAGGGGTCTGGCTGTCAGAAGCAAAACTAACAAACAGAAAGGAATAGCATCAACATCAACTAAAAGAACATCCACACCAAAACCCCATCTGTAGGTCAACAACATCAAAGACCAAAGGTAGATAAAACCACAAAGATGGGGAGAAATGAGAGCTGAAAAGCTGAAAATTCCAAAAAAACAGAGTGCATCTTCTCCTCCAAAGGAACACAACTCCTCACCAGCAAGGGAACAAAACTGGATGGAAAATGAGTTTGACCAGTTGACAGAAGTAGGCTTCAGAAGGTAGGTAATAACAAACTTCCCCGAGCTAAAGGACCATGTTCTAACTCATCACAAGGAAGCTAAAAATCTTGAAAAAAGGTTAGACAAATGAATGGCTAACTAGAATAAACAGTGCAGAGAAGACCTTAAATGACCTGATGGAGCTGAAAACCATGGCACAAGAATTTCATGATGCATGCACAAGCTTCAATAGCCAATTCAATCAAGTGGAAGAAAGGATATCAGTGATTGAAGATCAAATTAATGAAATAAAGCAAGAAGACAAGATTAGAGAAAAATGAGTAAAAAGAAATGAACAAAGCCTCCAAGAAATATGGGACCATGTGAAAAGGCCAAATCTACATCTGATTGGTGTACCAGAAAGTGATGGGGAGAATGGAACCAAGTTGGAAAACACTCTTCAGGATATTATCCAGGAGAACTTCCCCAACCTACCAAGGCAGGCCAATATTCAAATTCAGCAAACACAGAGAACACCACAAAAATACTCCTCGAGAAGAGCAACCCCAAGACACATAATTGTCAGATTCACCAAGGCTGAAATGAAGGAAAAAATGTTCAGGGCAGCCAGAGAGAAAGGTCGGGCTACCCACAAAGGGAAGCCCATCAGACTAACAGAAGAGCTCTTGACAGAAATCCTACAAGCCAGAAGAGAGTGGGGGCCAATATTCAACATTCTTAAAGAAAAGAATTTTCATCCCAGAATCTCATATCCAGCCAAACTAAGCTTCATAAGTGAAGGAGAAATAAAATCCTTTACAGACAAGAAAATGCTTAGAGATTTTGTCATACCAGGCCTGCCTTACAAGAGCTCCTGAAGGAAGCACTAAACATGGAAAGGAACAACCGGTACCAGCCACTGCAAAAACATGCCAAATGGTAAAGACCAAGGACACTATGAAGAAACTGCATCAATTAATGGGCAAAATATCCAGCTAACATCACAATGATAGGATCGAATTCAAACATAACAATATTAACCTTAAATTTAAGTGGGCTAAATGCCCCAAATAAAAGACACAGGCTGGCAAATTGGATAAAGAGTCAAGACCCATCAGTGTGCTGTATTGAGGAGACACATCTCATGTGCAAAGACACACATAGGCTCAAAATAAAGGGATGGAGGAAGATCTACCAAGCAAATGGAAAGAAAAAAAAAGCAGGGATTGCAATCCTAGTCTCTGATAAAACAGACTTTAAACTAACAAAGAACAGAAGAGACAAAGAAGGCCGCTACATAATGGTAAAGGGATCAATGCAACAAGAAGAGCTAACTATCATAAATATATATGCACCCAATACAGGAGCACCCAGATTCATAAAGCAAGTCTTTAGAGACCTACAAAGAGACTTAGACTCCCACACAATAATAATGGAAGGCTTTAACACCCCACTGTCAATATGAGACAGATCAATGAGAAAGGTTACCAAGGATAACCAGGACTTGAACTCAGCTCTGAACCAAGTGGACCTAATAGACATCTACAGAACTCTCCACCGCAAATCAACAGAATATACATTCCTCACAGCACCACATCACACTTATTCTAAAATTGATCACATAATTGGTGGTAGAACACTCCTTAGCAAATGTAAAAGAACAGGAATCACAACAAACTGTCTCTCAGACCACAGTGCAATCAAATTAGAACTCAGGATTAACAAACTCACTCAAAACTGCACAACTACATGGAAACTGAACAACTAGCTTCTGAATGACTACAGGGTAAATCACAAAATAAAGGCAGAAATAAAGATGTTCTTTGAAACCAGTGAGAACAAAGACACAACATACCAGAATCTCTGGACATTTTTAAAGCAGTGTGTAGAGGGAAATTTATAGCACTAAATGCCCACAAGAGAAAGCAGGAAAGATCTAAAATTGACACTCTAACATCACAATTAAAAGAACTAGAGAAGCAAGAGCAAACACATTCAAAAGCAAGCAGAAGGCAAGAAATAACTAAGATCAGAGCAGAACTGAAGGAGATAGAGACACAAAAAACCCTTCAAAAAATCAATGAATCCAGGAGTTGCATTTTTGAAAAGATCAACAAAATAGATAGACTGTTAGCAAGACTAATAAAGAAGAAAAGAGAGAATAATCAAATAGACACAATAAAAAATGATAAAGGGGATATCACCACCGATTCCACAGAAATACAAACTACCATCAGCGAATACTATAAATATCTCTATGCAAATAAACTAGAAAATCTAGAAGGAATGGATTAATTCCTGGACACATACACTCTTCCAAGACTAAGCCAGGGGAAAAAGTTGAATCTCTGAATAGACCAATAACAGGTTCTGAAATTGAGGCAATAATTAATAGCCTACCAACCAAAAAAAGTCTAGGACCAAACGGTTCACAGCTGAATTCTACCAGAGGTACAAAAAGGAGCCAGTACCATTCCTTCTGAAACTATCTCAATCAATAGAAAAAGAGAATATCCTCCCTAACTCATTTGATGAGGCTAGCATCAAAACAAAAAAAGCTAACACAACAAAAAAAGAGAATTTTAGGCCAATATCCCTGATGAACATAGATGCAAAAATCCTCAATAAAATACTGGCAAACAAAATCAAGCAGCACATCAAAAAGCTTATCCACCACAATCAAGTTGGCTTCATCCCTGGGATGCAAGGCTAGTTCAACAAATGCAAATCAATAAACATAATCCGTCACATAAACAGAACCAAAGACAAAAACCACATCATTATCTCAATAGATGCAGAAAAGGCCTTTGACAAAATTCATCCACCCTTCAGGCTAAAAACTCTCAATAAACTAGGTATTGATGGAATGTATCTCAAAATAATAAGAGCTATTTATGACAAACCCACAGCTAATATCATACTGAATGGGCAAAAACTGGAAGCATTCCCTTTGAAAACCGGCACAAGACAAGGATGCCCTCTCTCACCACTCCTGTTCAACATAGTGTTGGAAATTCTGGCTAGGGCAATTAGGCAAGAGAAAGAAATAAAAGGTATTCGATTAGGAAAACAGGAAGTCAAATTGTCTCTGTTTGCAGATGTCATGATTGTACATTTAGAATACCCCATCATCTCAGCCCAAAATCTCCTTAAGCTGATAAGCAACTTCAATGAAGTCTCAGGATACAAAATCAATGTGCAAAAAATCACAAGCATTCCTATACACCAATAATAGCCAGAGAGCCAAATCATGAGTGAACTCCCATTCACAATTAATACAAAGAGAATAAAATACCTAGGAATCTAACTTACAAGGGATGTGAAGGACTTCTTCAAGGAGAACTACAAATCACTGCTCAACAAAATAAAAGAGGACACAAACAAATGGAAGAACATTCCATGCTGATGGATAGGAAGAATCAATATCGTGAAAATGGCTACACTGCCTAAGGTAATTTATGGATTCTTTGCTATCCCTATCAAGTTATCACTAACTTTCTTCACAGAATTGGAAAAAACTACTGTAAAGTGCATATGGAACCAAAAAAGAGCCCACACAGCCAAGACAATCCTAAGCAAAAAGAACAAAGCTGGAGGGATCACGCTACTTGACTTCAAACTATACTACCAGGCTACAGTAACTGAAACAGCATGGTACTGGTACCAAAACAGATATATAGATCAATGGAACAGAACAGAGCCCTCAGAAATAACACTACACATCTACAACCATCTGATCTTTGACAAACCTGACAAAAACAAGAAATGGGGAAAGGATTTCCTGTTTAATAAATGGTGCTGGGAAAACTGGCTAGCCATATGTAGAAAGCTGAAACTGGATCCCTTCCTTACACCTTACACAAAAATTAATTCAAGATGGATTAAAGACTTAAATGTTAGATCTAAAACCATAAAAACCCTAGAAGAAAACCTAAGCAATACCATTCAGGCCATAGGCATGGGCAAGGACTTCATGACTAAAACACCAAAAGCAATGGCAACAAAAGCCAAAATTGACAAATGGGATCTAATTAAACTAAAGAGCTTCTGCACAGCAAAAGAAACTATCACCAGAGTGAACAGGCAACCTACAGAATGGGAGAAAATCTTTGCAATCTACCCATCTGACAAAGGGCTAATATACAGAATCTACAAAGAACTTAAACAAATTTACAAGAAAAAAACAACCCCATCAAAAAATGGGCGAAGGATATGAACAGACACTTCTCAAAAGAAGACATTTATGCAGCCAACAGACATGAAAAAATGCTCATCATCACTGGTCATCACAGAATGCGAATCAAAGCCACAATGAGATGCCATCTCACACCAGTTAGAATGGTGATCATTAAAAAGTCAGGAAACAACAGATGCTGGAGAGGATATGGAGAAATAGCAATGTTTTTACACTGTTGGTGGGAGTGTAAATTAGTTCAACCATTGTGGAAGACAGTGTGGCAATTCCTCAACGATCTAGAACTAGAAATACCATTTGACTCAGTGATCCTATTGCTGGGTATATACCCAAAGGATTATAAGTCATGCTGCTATAAAGACACATGCACACGTATGTTTATTGCAGCACTATTCACAATAGCAAACACTTGGAACCAACCCAAATGTCCATCAATGATAGACCAGATTAAGAAAGTGTAGCACATATACACATCATAGAATACTATGCAGCCATAAAAAGGATGAGTTCATGTCCTTTGCAGGGACATGGATGAAGCTGGAAATCATCATTTTAAGCAAACTATCACAAGGACAGAAAACCAAACATCGCATGTTCTCACTCATAAGTGGAAGCTGAACAACAAGAACACATGGACACAGGGCAGAGAACATCACACATCAGGGTCTGTTGCAGGGTGGAGGGCTAGGGGAGGGATACCATTAGGAGAAATGCCTAATGTAAATGACGAGTTGATGGCTGCAGCAAACCAACATGGCACATGTATACCTACGTAACAAACCTGCACATTGTGTACATGTACCCTAGAACTTAATGTATAATAATAATAAAAAAAGAGTGTCTAAGATGTTAACAGATTTGGGGAGTATTGGCCAGGTGTTTTATAGAAGGCGCCTCAACTGGGAGATGCTTGATGATTTTTTCATGATTAGGCTGAGGTTTGGGGTTTGGTGAGGAAGACTACAGAAATAATATGCCATTCTTATCAATCATATCAAAAATATATGCCATTGATGCTGACCTTGATCCCCTGGCTGAGGTGGGGTTTGTCAGATTTCTCCACTGCGAAGTTAGTTTTTCCCCTCTCCATAACTGTACTCCTTTGAAGGAGTACATGCAACCCACACTTGAATGCAGAATTACGCTCTACCTCCTTGAGTACAAAGTATCTACATAAATTATTTGGGATTCTTCTATATGGGAGATCCGCCTATTCTCCACTAGTTGTTTATTTATTCAATCATTTATTTGTATCAGTATGGACAGACTCATGGATATTTATTTATACTTTAAAATCCAATACTATCTTGTTGACTTTGTTGCTCAAATTTTTCTATCTTCTGTCATTAGGAACTCTTTTCCCTTGCTACAGTTTCTTTTAACATATCCCCATCGTTGTGTGATTTTTTTGAGTTTTCTGAGCACTTCTTTATGCCCTGGTACATTAGGCCTATGTTTGTATTTACTGCCCCAGTGCTAGAATTTACCGCTTCTCCTAAAAGCCCTGGTTTATTTTACTGAAGAATTGTATTAGAAAACTGGATCTGGGGCCATGCGTGGTGGCTCACGCCTGTAATCCCACCACTTTGGGAGGCCAAGGCAGGTGAATATCTTGAGGCCAGGAGTTCAAGACTGGCCTGGCCAACATGGTAAAAACCCGCCTCTACTAAAAATACAAAATTAGCCAGACGTGGTGGCGGGCACTGTAATCCCAGTTACTTAGGAGGCTTAGACAGGAGAATTGCTTGAACCCAGGAGACAGAGGTTGCAGTGAGCCAAGATCGCACCATTGCAGTCTGGCCCGGGCAACAGAGTTAGACTCCATCAAAAAAAAAAGAAAAGAAAAGAAAAGAAAGAAAATGGGATCTAGGTGCCTGTCTTCCATTTTATATATTTTTATTTTTCTCAATACCCAATTTCTAATTTTATAAAGTATTTCAAAGGTTTTTTTGGGGTTTGGTTTGGTTTTGAGACAGAGTCTCACTCTGTTGCCCAGACCAGAGTGCAGTGGTGTAGTCTTGGCTCACTGCAACCTCAGTCTCCCAGGTGGAAGCGATTCTCCTGCCTCAGCCTCCTGAGTAGTTGGGACTACAGGCGCCCACCACCAAACCCGGCTAATTTTTGTACTTTTAGTAGAGACGGGGTTTCACCGTGTTGGCCAGGCTGGTCTCGATCGGCCTCCCAAACTGCCAGGATTACAAGCATGAGCCATCGTGCATGGCCACTCTCAAAGGTCATCTTTTTGGTGAAGAGTTCCATGACTTTGTCTAATAATTCTTTCTTTGAAAGGTATTTAACACATTATTATTCTGAGGAGGGGGCGGGCACACATAGATCTGTACGTACGCACACACAGTAGAGAGCCATTTCCATAGAAAGAAAAAAATGGGTAAAGAGATAACAAAAGATCAATTATTTTAGAAACTCCACTGTAACATGTACCTCAGATACACTCTTTCCAGCACTCAGGGAAGTGGTGGTGCAGCGCAATGACAATCAGAGCACAGTGATCAGGAGGACCTAAGGTGACTCCTGACTCTGGCACTTGCTAGCTGTGTCCTTTGGGAAAGTCACTTTATCTGAGCCTCAGTCCTCAGTTATAAAATGGAGATCATTCATTCATTCGACAACTATACAGTGTTTTTTATGAGCACTTACTACATGCCAGGTACTCTTCTCATTGCTGATATGTAATATAGATTATAGTCTGACTCTTACTTGGCTTATTATTATGTGGATAAGAACATAGTAAAAAACACAAGGATAATTTAGTGATAAGTACTATGAAGAAAACTAACCGGCAAAACAACAGAAGGTATTATACGCACGTGGGCTCATTGTAGATTATGTGGTAAGGGAAATTCAAATGAGGTCGCGTTTAACAAAGACCTAAATATTAATAGAGAGCTAGTTATATAAAGATATAGGGGAAACTTCTTCCAAGCATGGGGTATAGCAAGGGCAAAAGTTCTGAGGTAAGATGAGCTTGGAGTGTGGAAATAACAGAGAGAATGGCTAAAATGGTGGAAAGTAGGCAGGGTAGCCCTCCAATAATATTGAAGAAATAGATAGAGAGTAAATCATTATAGGTGCTGGCAAAGAATTGAAATATATCCTATGTGTAATGGGCAAGTCTGCCAGTTATTGATTTATTATATTTGAGTTCTAAATTCACGCTTCTTTGTCCTGGGTTGGGATGGCAGAGCTGGATCCTGTGAACATTTCCCTTTGTTAGTTGGATAATGAATGGCAAGCCTTGTCAGTAGAGGGCATTAGAAAGACGCTGAGGAAGAAGGAGCTCCACTTCCTGATTTGAGTGCTTTTTTGGTTTGTTCTTGCCACACATAGCTGCCAGTGGCATGTGAGATAGGTAGAAGGTGCCTCCCCAGTGAACTTTGCTGGCACTCCAAAGGGTGGCTTTCTAGTGAGTTTGGCCAGCATACCATAGGGCAGCTTCCAAGTGAGTTTCAGGAATGTCCTCACAGGTGTCTTCCCAGCCAGTCTTTCCAGCACCCTGAAGGGCAACTCTCAGAGGTCAGTTCCCCAGAGAATTCAGTAGCACCCCAGCTGGCTTCTCGGTCAGTACCATTGGCAACACCTTGGGTGATTCTCTGCCTGCCAACATCTTAGCCAACTTCATCATCCAGGGGTGCTGAGTCACATACTGCAGACGACCTGTTGCCCTGAGAGAAACTGAACCAAAAAAAAATCTCTCTACACTTTGGGAGACAGACAGGAATACATGCAGAGCTCTTAGCCAGATGAGCATAAAATCTCACACTAAAGGTGTATTTACATCAGTTCCTTTCACCTATAGGTTATGTCTGTCTGACAGAAATGAAGCATGCCTTTGATGGACTCAGCAATAGACTGGACATGGCTGAGATAAGAATTGTTAAGTTTGCAAATATATTAATAGAAACTTCCTAAATTTAAAAGCAAAGAGAAGAAAGACTGAAAAAAAAATGGTGCAAATATCCAAGAACTGTGGAACACTTACAGAAGGATAATAAAGGCATAATGGGACTAAAAAGAGGAGAAGAAAAAAGGAACAGAAAAAATATGTAAAGAAACATTGGGTGAGAATTTTCCAAAATTAATAACAGATATCAAAGATTCAGGAAGCTCACACAACACCAAGCAGGAAAAATACCAAGAAATATCTATACCCAGGAATATCATACCTAAACTGCAGAAAATGAAAGAAAAAAGAAAATCCTTAAAGAAGCTATAGGAGGGAAAAAACAACAACAACAAACAAAACAAAACAAAACAAAAATCCCTTATCTACTGGAGGAACAAGGGTAAGAATTACATTGGAATTCTCTTCAAAAACAACTCAAACAAGAATAAGGTGGAGTAAAATAAAGTGTTGAAAGAAAGAAATCGCCAATTTAGAATTCTGTATCCAGCAAAATTTTCATTCAAAAGGGAAACATAAGATTTTCTTGAATGAAAATTGAGGGACTTTGTTGTCAGTACATATGCCTCGAAAGAAATGTCAAGAATTCTTCAGAAAGAGGGAAAATAATATAGGCCTGAAACTCAGATCTAAATAAAGATGGGAAGAATATTTGAGAAGGAATAAATGAAGGTACCACTATGGTGACTCTAGGAGGTGAAAGAGCTAAAGGAGCCTCCTGTATCTCACATAAAAAGACTTTCCCTCCACTATTACCATAATTTGTCCCTCAGTATGAATTAAATTCTAAAATATTTTCATCTAAATTTGAGGTTTGTGGATTTCCTACCGTAGTCAAAGCTGTTCTCAGCACTATGGTAGCTCCAGTATCACATTACTGGCACATTTCAAATTGCTTGCCGTATAAGTTTTATAGGCCTCAACTCTGTAAGTATTCAGGTATCATAGGCTAACTCAAGTGTACTCGAGATGCATAGAAGGGAAAGAAAGCTACTGGTCTTTGAGAACTCAAAACTCATTCAGGTGAATCACTCAGAATGGGTACAAATATACTATCAACTTCAGCTTTGAAATTACATGAGTAGTTTGCTTTACCTATGGATTTGGATTCTGTTGTAGCCTGTCTCGAAATTTAAAAAGAAAAGAAACATGAGAACACTGTAAACACTGTAAGTGGATGCTGAGAAAAAAGGTGGACACATGGAGCTAAAGAGTGGAATTATAGACAATGAAGACTCAGAAAGGGGAAGAGGTGAGAGGGCAAGTGAGGAGAAATTACTTCATAGGTACAGTGTATGTTATTCTGGTGATAAATACCCTAACAGTCCTGACTTGACCAGTATGCATGTAACAAAATTGCACCTGTACTCCATACATTTATATGAACAATTTTTTAAAACCAGGTAATAGACATGAAGAATAGCTTGATGGCTTATTAGTAGACTGAGCGTGGCTGAGGACAGAATTTCTGAGACTGGGGATCTTTCAGTAGAAACCTCCAAAACTGAAAAGCAAAGAGAACAAAGACTGGAAAAAACAGGACAGCATATTCAAGAACTGTGAAACAGCTACAAAATATAAACATATGCATGATATGAATACAGAAGGAGAAGAAAGTGAAGGAAAAATTTAAAACTTCTACTTTTCTTATTCTTAACTGATCTAAGAGGTAACAGTTTAAAAATAATAATAGCAATAATGTATTAGGTTATATACGTTTATGTATATATCTTATGTGTATCTATATGCTTATGTATGCTTAAATATAAGTAAAATGAATAATAACATTGATACAAGGGATAGGAGGAAAGAATTGGGTTATTTTGTTATTAAAAACACTACCCATGAAGCAGTATAATGTTATTTAAAGGATTGGATTCTTGTAAATGTATACTGCATATTTTAGGACAACCACTAAATATGTTTAAATAAACAGATACAATAGATATGGAAAAAAGTATAACAGATAAAATGAAACCATGTAAAGTATTTAATTAACAATACAAAAGGCAGAAAAAGAGTGGAAGACAAAAACAGGGTCAAAGAACAAGGGCAAGAAATAAAAATCTAACAATAGACTAGATATTAATCCTACTATATCAATAATTACTTTGCATGTCAATGGTCTAATGCACCAATCAAAGACAGAGACCGCTGGAGTAGATGAAGAAACCAGACCCGAGTATATGTTGTCTACAATAAACCAGCTTTAAAAATAGACATGTATAGATTAAAAACAAATGGATAAAGATATACCATGCTAACACTAATCAAAAGAAAACAGGAGTAGCTATATTAATTTCAGTAACAGCAGACTTCAAAGCAAAAATAGTTATCAGGGACAAAGAGGGGCATTACACAGCAATAAAGAGGTCAGTTCTCCAAGAAGATATACAATCCTTAATATGTATGTGCCTAACCACATACATTAAAATATGAGAGGCAAAACCATCAGAACTGCAAAGAGAGATAGATGAATCCATGATTGTAGTTGGAGACCTGAATATTCCTCTATCAGAAATGGACAGATCCAGCAGGCATAAAACCAGTAAGGACACAGTTGAACTCAACAACACTATCAATTAACTGGATATAATTACATCTATAGACCACTTCATCCAACATTTGCAGAAAACGTTTTCTTCTCCAGTTCACACGGAACATTTACCAAGATAGACCACATTCTGGCCCATAAAACACACCTTAGCAAATTTAAAACAACATCTGCTCTCAAACCACAATAGAATTAAACTAAAAATGTAATAACAGAAAGACAACTGGACAATTCCAAAATACATGGAGATTAAACAACACACTTCAAAACAACACATGGGTCAAAAAAGAAATCTCAGAGAAATTTAAAATTATTTTTAACTAAATGAAAATAAAAGCATGACTTCTCAAAATTTGTGGGATACAGTAAAAACGGTGCTTAGATGAACATTTATGCCATTAAATGTATATATTAGAAAGGAAGAAAGAGATAAAATCAATCATCTAGGCTTTCACCTTAAAAAACTAGAAAAAAAGAGGAACAAATTAATTCTAAAGTAAGAAGAAGAAATAATAAAAATGAGAGCAGAAATCAATGAAATTGAAAACAGAAAATCAATAGAAAAAAAATCAATGAAACTAAAAGCTATTTTAAGAAAAATAAAAGATAAATAGGCCCTGGACATGGAGATTGCCACTTACAGGAAAGTGCTGGAGGACGAGGAGAGTCAGCTGGAGTCTGAGATGCAGAACATGTATATCCATATGAAGACCACCAGTGGCTATGCAGGTAGGCTGAGCTCAGCCTATGGGGGCCTCACAAGCCCTGGCCTCAGCTGTGGCCTGGGCTCCAGCTTTGGCTCTGGCACAGGTTCCAGCTCCTTCAGCTGCAGCAGCTCCACCAGGGGCGAAGTTGTGAAGAAAATCAAGACCCGTGATGGGAGGCTGGTGTCTGAGTCCCCTGATGTTCTGCCCAAGTGAACAGCCATGGCAGGCCCTCCCAGCCAAACCTTCCTGGAGCTGCCCCAGAGCCCGAGAGGGAGGTGACTGTGCAGGGGAGCACAGGCAAAGGAGACCTAGCTGAGCCCTCGCCCTCAGCCCACCCCTGGGGGGAGTTCACTGCCTGGGGCACCCTCCTTGCCAATGCCTCCAGCTACAAAACAATTCCATTGCTCTCTTTTTCCAAAATAAAACCTCAGCAAAAAAAATAAAAAATAAAAAAAGATAAATAAAACCAATAAGCCTCTAGCTAGGATAACCAAGAAGAAAAACAGAAAGATGACACAAGTTATTAATATCAGAAATGAGGCTGGGTGCAGTGGCTCACACCTTTGGGAGGCCAAGGTAGGTGGACAACAAGGTTAGGAGTTTGAGACCAGCCTGACCAACATGGTGAAACCTTCTCTCTACTAAAAATACAAAAATTAGCTGGGCTTCGTGGTGGGCACATGTAATCCCTGGAATGTGGGAGGTTGAGGCAGGAGAATTGTTTGAACATGGGAGGTGGAGGTTGCAGTGAGCCAAGGTAGCACCACTGCACTCCAGCCTGGGTGACAGAGCAAGACTCCATCTCAAAAACAACAACAAAGCAAGAAATGATAGAGGGAACATCATTACAGATCCCATGGACACTAACAGGATAAAAATGGACAACTATGAACAACTCTATGACTACAAATTTAATTTGATAACCTAGATGAAATGGACCAATTTTTTGAAAGACATAATCTGCCAAAACTCACACAAGAATCAATAAATAATCTGAATAGGCCAATATTTATTAAGAAATTGAATTAATAATTAATAACCTTCCAAAACAGAAAGTACCAGGCCTAGATAGTTTCACTGGTAATAATATCTACCAAACATTTAAGGAAGAAATTATACCAACTCTCTACAATCTCTTTTAGAAGACAGAAGCAGAGCGAATACTTCCCCACTCATTCTATGAGGCCAGCATTACCTTATGACCAAAACCAGACAAAGACATTACATAAAAAGACTACAGACCCAGTATCTTTCATGACCACAGATGCAAAATCCTCAACAAGATATTAGCAAATTGAATCTAACAATGTATAAAAAGAATTATACACCATGAGCAAGTGAAATTTATCCCAGACATGCAAAGTTGGTTTAACATTCAAAAATCAATTAATGTAAAATTCACTACATCAACAGGCTAAAAGGGAAAAAAATCACATAATCATATTAATATATGCAAAAAAAGCATTTAACAAACTCCAACACACATTCATAATAAAAGCTGTCAGTAAACTAGGAATGGAGTGGATCTTCCTCAACTTGATAAAGAATGTCTACAAAAAACCTGCAGCGAACATCATACTTAATGATAAGAACCATGAAGCTTTCTCACCAAGATCAAGACCAAGATAAGGATGTTCCCTCTCACCACTCCTTTTCAACATCATATTAGAAATCCTAGATAATACTGGGACAAGAAAATGAAATGAAAGGTACACAGATCTGGAAGGAATATATATTACTATTTTTGTTCACAGAAGACATAATGGTTCATGTAGAATATCCAAAAGAATAAACAACAGACTCCTGGAACTAATAAACAACTAGAGCAAGATTAATATACAAAAGTCAGTCACTTTCCTATGTATGAGCAATGAACAAGTGGAATTTGAAATTAGAAACACAATATAGCATTTTAGGAGGCTGAGGTGAATGAAATCACTTGGGCCCAGGAGCTTGAGACCAGCCTGGGCAACATGGCAAAAACCCATATCTACAAAACAAAAATACAAAAAATTAGCCAGATGTGGTGGTGCACACCTGTAGTCCCAGCTACTCAAGGGGCTGAGGTGGGAAGATCACCTGAGCCCAGGAGGTCAAAGCTACAAGTGAGCCAAGATTGCACCATTGCACTCCAGCCTGAGTGACAGGGTGAGACCCTCTACCAAAAACAAAACAAAAAAATATCACAATACCATTTATACCAGCACCCCCAAAACCAAACTACTTCGGTATAAATCCAAAGAAATATGTACAAGATCTATATGAGGAAACCTGTAGAACTCTAATGAAAGAAATCAAATAAAAACTAAGTAAATGGAGAGACAGTCCCTGTTTATGAATAGGAAGATTCAACAGATGGTGCTGGAATAATTGGATTTCAATATACAAGGAAGGGAGAAAGGAAGGAAGGAAAGGAGGGAGGGAGGGCCTTGACTGATCACTCATACCCTTTACAAAAAAATAACTCAAATGGATTACAGACCTAAATCTAAAATTTTAAACTATAAAACTTTGAAGAAAACATAGGAGAAAATCATCATGACCTCAGGCAAAGATTTCTAAGATGCCAAAAGTATGATCCATCCAAGAAAAAAAAAAAAAAAAAAAGATGATAAATTTAATCCTAGCACTTTGGGAGGCTGAGGCAGGTGGATCACATGAGCCCAGGAATTTAAGACCAGCCTGGGCAACATGGCGAAATCCTGTCTCTACACACAATACAAAAATTAGCCAGGCATAGTGGTGGGCACCTGTAGTCCCAGCTACTCAGGAGGCTGAGGTAGGAGGATCACCTGAACCCTGAAGGTTGAGACTGCAGTGAGTCATGATTGTGCCACTGCACTCCAGCCTGGGTGACAGAGGGAGATCCTGTCTCAAAAAAGATAAATTAGATTTTATCAAAATTTTAAACTTCTGCTCTTCCAAAGACACTAAGGATATGAAAAGACTCCCACATCATCTAGTAGTTAGGAAAAGGAAAAAGAAAATTAAAAGACCAGCCATGGACTGGATAAATATTTGCAAATCAAATATACAATAAAGCCTTGTGTTCAGAATATATAAAGATCTTTCAAAACTCAGTATTAAGAAATCACACAACTCAATAAAGAAATGGACCAATAATTTGTATAGACATTTACTGAAGATATAAAGATTATAAATATGTACATTACAAGATTCTTAACATCGTTAGTCAGAAGGGACTTCACTGATAAAACAGGTTGCAGTAAAGAAGCTGGCCAAAACCCACCCAAACCCAAATGGCAATGAAAGTGACCTCTGGTCAATATCATTGCTCATTATACACTAGTTGTAATGCATTAGCATGCTAAAAGACACTCCCACTAGCGCCATGACAGTTTACAGATGCCATGGCAATGTCAGGAAGTTACCCTATATGGTCTAAAAAGGGTAGGAACTATTAGAATGGCTAAAATTTAACAACTGGCAATTCCATTTACTGATGAGGATGCAGAACTGGGACTCTCATACATTGCTGGGTGAAATGCAAAATTGCACGGCCACTTTGGAAAACAAAATCCCAGTTTAGTACAAAGTTAAAAACAGACTTACTATTCAACTCAGAAATCCAGCTCCTTCATATTTACCCAAGTGAAAAGACTCATTGGTATCTCAGATAAAAATACAGTCAGCACCTCAACTAATAAGATCTCTGGTCGTTATGCAATCTCATTTGACTTAGTGGTGTCTCACAAAATAGGATGACAATATTTTTCTTAGTTGGAAAATAATTTTATCCTAAAAAAGATTTAAAACTAAGCATAGAAATATTGAAGAGAATCAACCCCGTAATATTAATGGTTTTGTGTTAAATCTGCATATTTGATACTTTATGTCCTTAAAATGTTAAGAGAGTTTCACCTGTTCCTGTTAGCAGGTAAATTTACAACATATAATTGTCTAAGTTCAGTATGTGTTACAAGTTAGAGATTCTTACTTAAAATTGCTAATATATTGAAAGATTTGCTGTTTAGGAAAAAAAAAACAAACAAACTCTATTTAGTTAACGTAATCACCAAAAGCTCCACAGTAAAACAAGTATTGGCTGATCCTGGTAGTGAGTTTCGCACAGATCTGCTCATTATCTTCACATTATAAAGACTTTAAGAAGGAAGATAAAATTACAGCCAGCACCCAATGATATCTTACACCATACTGGATATGTGAACACGATGTGTCATTTGGGATTCAAAGGACAGAGGGAAGAATACTTACCAGCAACTTTGCCCCACATGCAGTATATTATATTAACCTCTCTAAGCAAGTGATGTTCCTTTTACCAAAAAACTAACAAACCTACCTTAATTCATAGTTGACCTTTATTTATTTATTATTGACTTTGTCCAAAAATACATTGAACACAGCCAGGAGCAGCATTTACAATCTGTGTAGCTTGGTAAAGGGCTTTTTGACTTGTGCTGCCCATAAGAAGAATTAATTTAAACCCAGTTTTCAGCCATAGACAAGGTAAACTATACCTTGGATGTACCCGAGATGGTCCCAATTTACACCTGTTTTCCCAGCGTAATGGATAACACCTACTTCTGCTCTCAAAAGTGTCCCAGTTAGGATGGCAATCCATAGCCTATACATCTAGCTTGTAGCCCATTTAGATTGGCATTTGTAGGGTACAAAGTCGCTACCCTTGAAGTCAAAAAACTTGGGTCTGAGTAACAGTCAGGTTATTTGTCATCTAAGGCAAGCCCCTTAACTTTGGAGAGTCTCAAGGTTTTCCAGTAATGCTGCTGCTTTTTCAGTGTTATGTGGACCACATGAAAGTATATAATTGACACAGTTTTGTAAACTCGAAATGACTATACGAGCACACATTATTACAACAATAAAGCAAGAGGATGTTAGCAAAAGTAAAAATTGTAATAAAATATAAAGAATTCAAAATATTTAATAAGTTTTAACCCAGTGGTGCTTTTCTCATTTAAATAAAGTTATTCATCCCTTTCTCCTTTTGTCTCCTTTGTTTTCTTCCCTTTGATATTTTTTGAGTCCCTACGACATGCTGCAGGAGTAAAGGGATTTGCCTTCCTCCCCACCCTCCTCATCCCCAGCCTGCCCGCCTCCACCCTTCTGAAAGTTTGTTAATCTGAGTCTATAAAACAAACTGACAATAGACAGATTCACAGGAGACAAAGTATACATATTTATCACACGCACATGTGCACAGGAGCCACACGAACTATGAGACTCAAAGAACCAAAGAAGGGCCAGATAGTTGAAGCTTCAATAGAATTTTGAGCTACAGGAAGAAATAGGTACTAAAGGCTCCTGCGGCGAGGTAGCAACACTTATGAGAGGGTGTGGGGAGGAAAGGCATGGCAAGCAAAGCCGTCTTGTGATGCAGATGAAGTCTCTCAGGGAGCAGCCCTCAGAAGGAATAGGTGCAGCAAAATTTTCACTGTCCAAACTTTAAAAGTATCAGGTCTTTATTCTCCTTTTCTTGTGAGTTCCTTTTTCCTGATCCAGATAAGTGGACCTCAGAGAAAGTCTCTGTGTCTGTTCTTTACCTCACCAATGCAGATTTCCTCTACAGATGCAAATCTCCCCAAAAAAGAACAGCTTTTCAGAACTATTCCTGTCTGCTACTTCTCTGAATAACCAACTGAAAATATGCCAAAGAAGTATATTTTGAGGTGACATATTTTGGTTTCCCACAGTGTCATGCACTATTCTAGGTACTATATGAAGAAAGGATTCCAAAAGAAGACTAAGATGTGGCTCTTTTCAATATGAACTCATCCAATCATTTTTCCAGTATTCATTGAATGCTTACTACTTTATCCCTTAGTATTTAAATATAGTATATATTTTTATATATTTAGAGCTTATATACCCTGCAATAAATTTTTGAAATTTTTCTCCAAGTATTGCACTTCTTTGTGAGGTTTAACCATCAGATATAGATGTGTATATATATAATTATATATAATTATATATATTATAATCATATTATTTATGTAATTGTTCCTATTGAAAATTTGGAAAATTACATTTTCAGAGACAGGGTCTTGCTATGTTGCTCAGGCAGGTCTTGAACTCCCGGGCTCAAGTGATCCTCCCACCTCAGCCTCCCAAAGTGCTGGGATTATTGGCTGGAGCCACGGTGCCCAGTGCATTTTCTAATTAGTTAGTACTGGTGTTTAGGAAAGCAATTGATTTTTTTTGATACTGATCTGTTATCTAGTAAGTTTTATACGTATAATTTTTTTCTAATAGTGTATAGATTCTCCTGGATTTTCTAAGTAAATAAGAGTATACAATGCAAATAATAATCTGTTTATTCCTTTTCAGTCTTTCTGCCACTTACATCTCTAGCACAATGTTAAAAAGTGGTAAGAGTTGGCATATCAGCCACTCTTGTTGTATCAGTTGCCAGAATCAGACTGTTGCTATTAATTTTTGCATGTCTATTCCTGCCTTATGAGGTCCTCAAGATAAGGGCTGGTACCTCTTCCCCCTAGGTCAGTGATTCAGGATCCTCAGGCTCCTGAGTATGGTCTCTGTGTGCAGTCTCCCTTGTAGAGTAACCCTCCACAATGTATGCTGAACTGAGTCAAATGTCACATCTGTGCAGATTTTCTAAGCTTCTGCAGGCACTGTTACTTGATCTTTATATTCCCAGGTTGGTTTTGGTTTTGGAGGCAGGGAAGGCACTGCTTTATTTTTATTGAGGTATATCATATTTTATTGAGTGTATATATTGAGTGTATATATACATTAAACTTGCACAAACTTAAAACTGCTGTGTAACCACCATTAGATCAAGAAACAAATATTCCAGCTGTTGATGAAAAGAGTCAGACTCTATAAAATATTTAAAGAGGTTTATTTTGAGCCAAATATAAACGACCAAGGCTCAAGCTACAGTCTCAAGAGATCCTGAGAACATGTGCCCAAGGTGGTTGGGTTATAGCTTGGTTTTTATACATTTTAGGGAGACAAAAGATATTAATCAATACATGTGGGATATATACTAGTTTAGTCCGAAAAGGTGGGACAAACTCAAATCAGCAGGGTGGAGTAGGGGAGGGGTGATAGGTTATAGGTAGATTCAAAGATTTTCTGATTGGCAATTGGTTGAAAGAATTAAGTAATTGTCTAAAGACCTGGAATCAATAGAAACAGTGCCTGGGTCAAGATAAGGAGTTGTGAAACCAGGGACTTTTGTAGATGAAGCCTCATAAGGCACCAACCTCTTGGGAATCACCTTTTCATTTTATTTTATTTTTTAAAAAAGGGCTTAAGCCTCAACCCACATATAGCGGAGTCCTCCCAACAAATATTTCTGAGTCATTTGGGGTAACTTATTCTCCTACTCACCTCTTGGTCCATTTTACTCTGAATACTTTCTTTGCCCTGTGTCTCATGCCTCTTTGCTGTCCTCCTCTCTCTCAGCCCACATTAACCCCACATGCAACCGTCCTCCTTTTCTTCACTCTCCTACCCCCTCAATATACTTGAACACCACGGCAAACAACAGTATGTGTCACAGGCTTTGAGTGGGAATCTGGGGCAAGGGAGGGAGAAGCAATGGGAAAGGGGAGAGGGCTTCACCACTGCTCTGCTAATATCCTTGTTCTTAAAAATTATTGGGCTGTCAACCCAAAGGATCTCCCTGGCACTGTTTTAGCCTCAGGCTCCAGCCCTTCAATGGCCAGGATTTCTGTCACCTTTCCCCTGGATTTCTTCTCCACTGGTGTTAGTGTATCACCCCTCCCCCACTTCCCCTTTGTCATTCTGATGCAAATCCCAAATTCTCCTCACTTTCTTATCTAAAATATTTCTAATCCCTTCCCTGTCGTGGGCCATAGCTCTTAACACTCAAATGGCATATCTAAGGTTAAATAAACAAAAAAAGTTTTCTCCTCAGAATTGTGCTACCAACCATTACAATGATAACTTTCACCCTGGTCCACTATACACATTAAAGGAATGCAGTCCAACGGCTAGGACTTAGAAGCCACTTTTTATTGATAGCTTAAACCTAAGGAAGTGTGAGTCCTGACAGCAAATATGCCTAAATGACACCAAAGTCAGCTGCTAGGGTCACCATGAGGGGGAAGTAGCCCCAAAGCACCTGTATGTTTTAGGACTCTCCCCCTTGTCCCCCATCACTCTCCCCACCCCTTTTGCTAAATCAGATGTTAACATCCTCCGTCTGCAGGTCCCAGGGACAGACACTCAGGTGATTATTGCTAAGGATGTGGCACACCAAGCTCAATGCTATTAGGACATAGTTTCAGTTATTTGGGGTTTACACAGCATTCTTTGCCAACTTCATTGAAAACATGTTTTCATGAGAATTCATCTCATTCTACCTACTGCTGGCTAAATTTATCTCTGCAGAGTTTAACAACATGGAATGATTAATTAGGGACCAAGCTATTTCCTGAGTGCTTTGCACATAACTGCGATTCTGTGACTCTGTGATTCACTCTCGTTGCTTCAGCCATCTGTCCCTGAACAAAATGCATTTCTTTATGTTTTCTGCGATTTGTTGTTCTCCTCTTTCAAAGACATAAACATGATTGATTTGGAAAAGCAAAATTTTTTTCCTCTCTTTATAAAATAGTTTTAATTAAAACACAGCTAGAGCAATCCCAATAAAACATCATCATGCCACTCCTGTTCATATCTCTAGTGGCGTCTCATCTCTAAATGAATGCCGACACCTTACGATGACCTGCTAGGCCCCATAGGATCCATCCACCCCTATACACACATTATCTGATCTCCCTCCACTCTCCCTGAAGGCTTCACACCAGCTCACAGGTGCACTCCAGCTCAGGGCCTCCGCACTTGCTGATCCCTCTTTTTGGAGCATCTTGCCCATTGCCACCTCCATAACTGCTTCCACTTCCTTCAAAAGTACCAAGAAAGGTAAGACTTTCCTGGGCACTGTATGTTAAACAGAAGCCACCGTCACCCGTTCACACCCACATGCACACTCACACATATTCTATATCCCTTTCTTCCTTCCTTTTTTTGCCTTAGCATTTCCACTAACATACCATCCGTTTGACCTATTTGTGAAGTTTATTTTTTGCTTCCCTACCAAAAAAAAAAGTAAGCACCATGGGGGCTGGGAGTTTTGTCTATTTTATTTACTGTTCTACCTCCAGCACCCAGAATAATATCTGGCATATAATAGGTTCTCAACAAATATTTCTTTAAAGAATAAATGAATATTAAAAAGAATTGAAAGAGTAGACTTAAAAATAGGTCCCATCGTGTTCATCCTTCTCATTATTCATAGCTCTGTTCAACCACCAATCATCTCTATCCACCCTATTTAAATAGCACCACTACAAGTCATTTTCTATGCCTTTATCCTGATTTATTTCTTCATAGCATTCACTACTGTCAAATTTCTTTTCTTTTTCTTTTTTCTTATTCCTTTTTTTGAGACAGAATCTCTCTTCCTCGCCCAGGGTGGAGTGCAGTGGTGTGATCTCGGCTCACTGCAACCTCCACCTCCAGGTTCAAGTTAGTCTCCTGCCTCAGCCTCCTGAGTAGCTGGGAGCTGGGATTACAGGCGCATGCCACTGCACTCAGCTTTTTTTTTTTTTTTTTTGAGATGGAGTTTCGCTCTTGTTGCCCAGGCTGGAGTGCAACGGCATGATCTCGGCTCACTGCAACCTCCGCCTTCAAGTGATTCCTGGGTTCAAGTGATTCTCCTGCCTCAGCCTCCCAAGTAGCGGGGATTACAGGAGTCTACCACCACACCCAGCTAATTTTTTGTATTTTTAGTAGAGACGGGGTTTCACCAGGTTGGCCAGGCTGGTCTTGAACTCCTGACCTCAGGTGATCCACCTGCCTCAGCCTCCCAAAGTGCTGGGATTATGGGTATGAACTATTGCACCCAGTCCATATTTCACTATTGAATTATTTTTTACTTTAAAAATTATTTGTCTTGCCCATTTGAAGGTAGGCTCCATGAGGGCAAATAATTTGTCCTGTATCTCCTCAGCTTAAAATGTTTTTATTTTTTCCTAATTATCAAAAATCATTTGACCATATATTTTTGGGTCTATTTCTGAATTCTTGACTCCATTCCATTGATTTATATGGGTGTCCTTTCTCCAATACCGCATTGTCTAATGTATAACTTTGTAATAAGTTAAAAATCAGAGAATATGTTAATTTCTCGTAAAAATCTTACCGGGATTTTTACTGGGATTGCTTTCAATCTATAAATCACGTTGCGGAAAATTGATGTCTTAACAATACTGAGTCGAATCCATTGGTGGGATGTACATCTGAAGATCCCATAAGCAATGGGAACTCATGTCCTATTGCCCAGCAGTACCCTGAAATAGTGACAAGAACAGAATGGGGAAGTAGCTTTATGATTTTAAGTCTCATCAGAGATGGCTTTGCACCAATATTTTAAGCTGGTTAAAATATCTCTCAATCCAAATAAAGAAATTCAAACCGGAATCAATTTCACCTAACATAGAAAATTAAACTCTTTTAATTGCTAATACTGCCCAGAAGTACATGAGGTTTAGCAGTTCTCTAAAAGCTTTTGAGCACCTGAGTAATCACTCGGGTTATCTAAAATACAATGGGGTTTGTAACCTGACTGATTTGGCTTAGAATAAAAGAGCTCCTAAGATTTCAGCAGTTTCCAACCTGCATGAGGATAAATTCAGATAACGAAGAAACACAGAGTAAAAAAAAAAGGAAAAAGAAAATTTTCCTGACATTGCCTTAATTAGTCCTCATAGTTAACAGTAGCAACAGTTCAGCTACTGCCACTTCATGAATCTATACCCATCGTATTAGGGGCCATTTTATTTACTCTCTAGCTCAACCATGTCGCTCTTTTTTTTTTTTTTTTTTGGTGCTCTGTCACTAGGTTGGAGTGCAGTGGCGCAACCTTGGCTCACTGCAACCTCTGCCTACCAGGTTCAAGCAATTCTCCTGCCTCAGTCTCCTGAGTAGCTGGGACTACAGGAGGGAGCCACCACACCAAGTTAATTTTTGTATTTTTAGTAGAGACGGGGTTTCACCATGTTGGTCAGGATGGTCTTAATCTCTTGACCTCGTGATCCACCCACCTTGGCCTCTCAAAGTGCTGGGATTACAGGTGTGAGCCACCATGCCAAGTTAATTTTTGTATTTTTAGTAGAGACGGGGTTTCACCATGTTGGTCAGGATGGTCTTAATCTCTTGACATCGTGATCCGCCCACCTTGGCCTCCCAAAGTGCTGGGATTACAGGTGTGAGCCACCGCACCCGGCTGGTCTTGTCTTTATCATGACCATAACCTGGCCAGTGTTCCACCTAGCACATAATTTCTTTTCCTAAATCAAGCTATTTATTTATATTATTTATTTCTCAAGCAATAAATGCCAAAGCTTAGTTGGAATATTTTTTGAAAAAAAAAAAACAAAAAAATGAAGGCTAGGAGCCGTGGCCCATACCAGTAATCTCAGCATTTTGGGAGGCTGAGGTAGGCAGGAAGATCTCTTGAGGCCAGGGTTGGACAGCAGCCTGGTCAATGCAGGGAAACTTCATCTCTACAAAAAATAAGTAACTTAGCCAGGTGCAGTGGTCCATGCCTGCAGTACCAGCTACTCAAGAGGTAGAAGTGGGAGGAACCCTTGAGCCCATGTTAAGGTTGCAGTGAGCCATATCTTGCCACTGCACTCTAGCCTGGACAACAGAAGGAGACCCTGAAATCCACATAGCTCTTCTTTGCCTCTTTTGGGTGAGGCTTTCATGGCCACCCTATCTAAAACCACAATGCCCCAAATACTACTTATCCTCCTTCCCCACTATATTTTTTCCAGTAGTGCCTACCATATCAGACACTTTATTTACCTAGTTTTTTTCTTCTTACACTGAAATATAAACTTTTTTTGGAGATGGGGTCTCCCTCTGTCACCTAGGCTAGAGGGCAGTGGCGCGATCTCAGCTCACTGCAACCTCCGCCTTCCGGGTTCAAGCGATTCTCCTGCCTCAGCCTTTTGTGACCTTTTACAGCCTTTTGTGATTGGCTCTTTTCACTTCACATAATGTCTTCAAGACTCATACACGCTGTAGCAATGTTTCAGTACTTCATTCCTTTTTATGTCTGAAAAAACATTCCATTGCATGGATATGTCGCATTATCCATTCATCATCTGCATGTTTCCAGCAGAAGTACTAGCTACTTAGGAGGTTGAGGCAGAAGGGTAGCTTGAGCCCAGGGAGTTTGAGATCAGCCTGGGCAACATATTGAGATGCTATTGCAAAAAAAAAAGAAAGAAAGAAAAGAAAAAAATTATATATATATATAATTATATATATAAATTTTATATATATATATATATATTCCAGTGATTTTATTAAAGAGCTGAGCAATTATCAGTTCCGCACCTTGGAATCTTGAATAAATCAAGCCTAAGACTCACTGCAAATACTAAAGTGGTATCTTGAATAAATCAGGAATCCGATTAAAACCTGTGTTTAGAGCTCATGTAACTCATTTCCATCAGTGGTTAAGTGGATTTTAGCAGAAGCACTGTCAAGGAACCACAAATGGCAAGGCTGCAGCAGTGATGGCTCGAAGTACTGGAGAATTCTGGGTTTGTCAGATGAACAAGCATACAATTTTGAGGAGAAGGCTGTAAGAATCATGAAACTTGACAGAGTGTGGTGATACCATTTGTTTCTCAACCACAGAGGAAGTGAAAGTGTTAAGGCAGAGGCATGGGTGCATTTACGCTTTAAATTAATAAGTGAAATGATCAGCCAGCTCAAGTTCAACTGATGGTTTTATTAAATTATTCTGAGGGGAAAAATGAATGAATGAATGCACACACTTAATATCTATTCATTCATTCAGAAGTGTGTAAACAGTTATAATCATTCAATTTTGACAGATCTACTCAAAAGTGAAAAAAGACTGTGCAGTCTCCAAGTGTGCTCTTCTCCAAATGAGCAATCTTAGGATTAAGACCACTTTGCCTATGTGCCTAGTATTGACCACAAATAACTGTTTCAAAATGGTCATCTATTAATTTTCCTTGGGAACTCATTTTCTTATGGCCATTTTACAGTTATGTTGGTATTATCACATTTTTATTTCTACTTCTATTAAAAGTTTAACTTTACACTTGGCTTGGCAACACAAAGAAACAACTAGCTTGATTTCTTTACAATCTGGCTGCCTAAATCCACTAGTAAAAATCAGATCTTTCCCAAATATTTTGTGCATAAGGAGGATATATTATTCCTTAAAGACTATTTTCTATTAGTGCATTCTTTTCTTTAGTGTGCAAAAAGACTCTTCAAAATATGTAGAGCACTTTTCTTAAGGCGTCAGGTTTTTTCCTCTTTTCCAATACAGCTTTTCCAGTCTTCCAGGTCCACCACGGGGAGCATCAGCCACAGAAATTAGGGCCTGGATTCCTTCCAGTCAGCACAACATTCCTGGACTGCTTCTCTTCAACTACAGCAAGTACAGGTTTCACTGGTCAGATTCACATTAAAGACAAAAACACTGGGAAAATTAACTTACTGATCTCCTTTCCAAACGTAACATACCTCAAAGGAACATATAAACTTTTTCATTTAATAATGTACATAAAAGCCTTTGTTAAAATGTCAATAACAACTTTTATTTACAAAGTAATTGTCCTATCACATTACATTTGGGGTTACATGTATCACTGTTGTATGCTGGTAGCATGGCTATTTGAAAGATTATAATTTATGAGCTATTACTCAGTGGGATTTTTGCAATAAGGTACTTCATGAGACAAAATGGAAAAAGGAGAATTAAATTAAAATGCACAACTAATATTTATCTACTACAGAAATAATACTTCTCAGTTGTGAACTAATCACTAGTTTCTATCGGGATACAAAATCTGATTTTGCAAACTTTGAAAAGGCACATTTTGTGACACCACCTAAGCATTTCCCTGAGAACATAAAGAAGGTTATTAACATAATGAACCATTTCAGCCTTGAAAACAGTATTCGTTGAGGAGATACCTCAGAGGTAAGGACTTCCTCAGGACTGTAAGAAAAATCTATAGGTTCTTAAATGGAAGAAAAGAAACAACTATGAAAAGCAAGACCAGCTCAGAACTCCTCCTGAGGAAGAGATGAGATATGATAGGATTGTCCCTGTCCCAAAATATTGCTATCCTTCCATAAGCTGCTGGAATGTTTCTTCATTCCGTTCTCCCATTCGCTGTGAACAAGAATCAGTGGGTTATGAGGCATTCTCTAAAAATGCAGGTGCAGCAGTCATGGGAATGGCAGTCGGCCCAATGCAGGTGTCAGGAGTTTCAGATGTGGAGAAGAAAATCACAAGGCATTCATTGTTTCTGTGATGAAGTGTGATCTGCTTTCTTCTCAGCACCACATGACATCAGCTGTACTTAGAGAACTAATGAGAGGAGAAGGGTGGGTGACTCTGGAATATGAAGAACCTCAGGAGGGAGGATGGAGGCCAATGGGAAGGCTCTCAGCTGGCAGAGGTGAGCAAAATTCCCAGGAGTGCACCTGGATCTCAAGGGCATTAGGAGGTGAAAATGAGTGGAAAAATTAAAAGAAGAAAGACCTTGTTCTTAGGAAAAGGGGTGGAAAGTTGCACTGTCCTTCCTCCGAACTGCTCATACTACCCTGTCTCAGAGACCCAAAACTTAGGCAGGCACCTTCAGTATCACAGGTCAGGTATATTAGAGTTGAACCTGTTGAGGGAGGCTTGGCCTGGGAACTCAATCACCAATTCATGGTATTGTTTCTGTGGAAAAGTGTCTCAAAGTCTGCTTGTAAGCCACTTGTTTGAAACATGATAAAGAATCCCTTCATAAGATTGTTTACCTGTGGGCAATTTTGGAAGTACAATCTCAGTTTTAGACTACAGTTACTATGCTCTGAATCTCCAAATACATTGTACAATTTAAAAAAAAAAAAAAAAAAGGCCGTTTGGCCAGGCGCAGTGGCTCATGCCTGCAATCCCAGCACTTTGGGAGGCTGAGGTGAGCGGATCACAAGGTCAGGAGATCAAGACCAGCCTGGCTAACACGGTAAAATCACGTCTCTACTAAAAACACACACAAAAAATTAGCCAGGCATGTTGGTGGGCGCCTGTGGTCCCAACTACTTGGGAGGCTGAGGCAGGAGAATGGCATGAACCCAGAAGGTGGAGCTTGCAGTGAGCCGAGATGTGCCACTGCACTCCAGCCTGGGCGACAGAGCAAGATTCTGTCTCAAAAAAAGAAAAAAAAGCCTTCTGTAAGGAAAAAAATGCCCAACATTTGTGTCACCATGATCAAACTTTTGTATTATATATTCAGATACAGCAATATTTCCTACTGATATTTACTATTTAAATGATATTTAGGCACTGCAGAATAAATAGCTCTCCTTTCAGACATAGAGCAAATCTAATAATCTATCACTTGAAATACTCTATATACAAGTACTTTATATCACTCTAAAGATACAATCAAGAGGTAATGCTTTAAGGCTACATATGAAGGCTATCTTGGTTATTGAAAATGTGTATAAGCAACAAAAACACTTTTGCAGAATGTAGTAGAAACGAATCATTATTGCCATCTTAGAAAGAAAAGCTATTACACACCAACTAGACATTCAAAATGGTATCCTAAAACTTATTGCTATTGTTCTATTAGGACAGACTATTGCTAAAAACTGTCCATTTTAAAACATCAAGAAATTCTCTCATTTTTGTTATCTTTTCAGGCAAGGCAACATCACAATAAAAACTTTTAAAGTTAAACTTTTAAAGTTAAAAGTGAAATTTATTACAATACAATAAATGCAAGTGTCATTAAAAAATGCTGGTTAAAATTATAAAGTATCGAAATAATTTTTCTAATATAAATATTGGAAACAACAACTTTAACAATTCTATATGTACACAGGACATTGAAAACATAAAATCATGCACAAGTCCAAAAAATAATGTTGCACATTAACCCTTTAGTTATTACTTTCTATTTTCTGGTCCCAGCATCATATCCGCTAATTACTCAGATCACAAGCCTCAAGGATTAAGTGTTTTGAATGTATTTCAGTTTCATACTTTAAAAATGCTTAAAGACTATTGGTTGTATTCTGATCAAATCGTTCTCCTTCCCATATTTCCCTTTCTCAACAGATCTTAGAAAAAGATGAGCTGGGAAAACTGTGATTACAGGATCCAACATGACATGTATACCCAATGATTCATTTAAGGGTGGCATAAAGTTATATAGAAAAGACCTACAGAATAGAAGACAATAAGTACATCAACATGTAGTGGAATTAAGCAGTTCATCCACTGCGTGCTTACATGGCTCCTGTATCACTTCAGGAAAAAGCCAGAGTCGTAGAGAAGTCAGGTCAAACCAAACTGTTGAAGAGTAGGGGTGGGGGGCAGAGGGAAGGAGCTGGGGAGAAGCGCCAGATCATAAAGGAAATGTAAAAGAGTCACATATCTATTATTCCCCTCCTGCTAATGTAGGGGCTGGCTCCAGCCCAGCCTCCCAGCCCACATCTCAGTGGAGCTCTTCCCCCGGCATTGCCTTTCAGATGAGAAGATATATCTGTTCGCCACTGAGAATTGTTTTAGGGGAGAGGGGTTTTTTTTTTTTTAACTTATTTTGATTATATATTTACAAATTATTGTATATATTTATAGGGTACAATATGGTGTTATGAGTTTTGAATATAAGGTGGAATGATTACACTAATTAACGTATGACCTCAAATATTTAACTTTTTAATGAAAACATTAGAAATTTACTCTCTTAGCAATACTGAAATATACATTCAATTATTCCTATATTTAGCATGCTGTGCAAGTGATCTTAAAAAAAAAAAACACACTTATTCCTCCTGAGGCTTTGTACCCTTTGACTATCTCCCAATTCTGAGAACACTTTTCACAAATTTGAGGAACAGCCTAAATATTATAGGCTTGAACATCTGAACTTGTCCTCAGCATGAGGGCAGGTGAGACTTTTTTTTTGTTTTCAAACAAATGAGCAGGTAACACCCAGAGAGGTTAAGTGGTTTAGCCACTGGGAAGATAAGGAAGTTGGGTGTGATGTTTACTTCTCTTTGACGATGCTTCTCAAACCTTCATGTGCATACAGCTCCTGTGGATCTCATCAAAATGCCCTGGGTCCAGAGTGGGGCTTCAGATTCTGCACTTATCTAATAAGGCCCTAGGAAATGTTGAGGCTCTTGGTCTGTGGGCCACACTTTGAATAGCATGGACTACAACACAAGGAGGGATCCACCCCTGCCTTCCTGGGCCATGAGAGACCTGCTTCAGTGTTATCTGCCTCTCCAAGCACATCCCCAAGCAAAAGGTTTAGATGCACTGCGTAAGGTGGCAGCTGTCTACAAGACTGGGTTAACATATTGTCTGACAGCACCATGACTACATGAACAGCCAAACAAGTAACATAATTTGAGTAACATAATCTAAATTTGACAGGTCTATTTGCTGAGAATAAAACTCATCTTTTACTTATGAAGTCTTCCTTAAAGTGAACGTGATATAAAGGTATTTAAAAACCCAGCATATTAAATTTCATAGTAAAATGCTGCATGTGCACAAGTATACAGATAGTATGAGTTCTAAGAAATTCAATGTACTGTAATCAGAATAAAGTGCTACCACTGCTCCCAGCTAAAATCATCTCCTCTTCCAAATATAAGGAAAAACCCTTGAATTGTAAGGAAAATGACTGCATTGCCTGCCAACACAAGGCCACAGGCTCCCCATTTGATCTGAAAGACAAGAAAAGAAGGATTAAATCCTTACTTCCTTCATATCGTACTCTTTGCAATCTCTATTATTTTCTGCATTAGAAACATCCAATGAAATATTACACAAAGCTGCTAAAAGGCTTAATAACGTAACAGACAGGAGACAATGAACTGTTTAGTAATGAGTCTAATTACTTCTGTGATACTTGTTAATTAAGTCTGGTATCATCCTTAACATTTTCCCAATTAGACATATTTCTCTACTTGTTTTTAATTGACAATGATTGCCTTAAGTAAAACTCAAGTGGTAAGATTATAAATAGTGCAATTACAATATTGGGTACTGAAAGTTTTGTACACATCAACGTCTTTCATGGAAAATAAAAATTGGAGAGTTATGAATTTGTTTGTTTCTTTTCTAGGCAGGAAAAGACTTTAAATAATAGTCTTTATACAACTGAAAACTGCTTTCCAGCTTGGTAAACGGTTTGTAGATGGTTTTATAGAAGCACATTTGGGGGTGAGAGTACCCTCTAGTGGGCATTTTTTGTTTTACTTTAATCAATAGAAACGTCAATGAAAGTTTCTTCACAAAACATGACGGCAGTATTGAAAGGAAAAAATATAAATATTTACTGCAGTGCTTAAGAAGTGCTGGTCTAAAGCACAAGAAGAATAAAGTCATGACAATCTTGTTGTATTAAAAAACCTTCAATCCTTCCCCATTATCTAGTCAAAGTTCAAGACCCTTGCTAGTCAAGTTTCACAACCTTTCCAGCCTTAATCTCAACAACTTTCTTTTAGCTCTACCACACTGGACTCTTCTTTATTCCATACACGGCATTCTTACACGTGAATGTCATTCCATATAACAGCCATCCTACTTTAACACAAATGCTATTTATCCTTAGAGGCCCCTATCAAATGCCAGTTGGAATTTCTCTCTTCTTGGTGCCCCTATGGCATTCTGATCATGCTTCAACCATCTAACATAGTACATTTACAGTATACTTAGCCAGCAAGCTGGTTTCTGTGTTCCTTAGGAGCAGAGACAGTACCTATTTCTTATTTCTGGTGTTTTACAGTAGTAGTTGTTCCAAAGATATTTATTGAATAAATAAACAAGACTTGCGCTCATCTGATATTTAATGCCTCAAATAAGATTTCATAAAATTAAAACAGAATGTAATTGGAGGGAATAAAATCAAATAGGAGGAGAGATAGTGAACATCAAATAATTGAATAAATTATACCTACAATGTGTACTTTGAAGACAAAAAGAAAGTTTTTGTCTTGGAAGTAAAGATGTCATCTTATTTACTCCATTTTCTGGAAGCTACATAGTTGTCCCTCAACAATATACCTATTCTACTGCATTGAGAGTTGAGTCCATGATCCCATTTGCAGGAGAAGAATTTGAAATACCTTCATCTTGCAACTAGAAAAGTACTGCTAGCATAGTATCTGTGGATTACTGTAAGACTTAAGAGGCAGGAATTTAAGAACAATTCCAGAGAATAACTTAAAGTAGAAAAAGAAAGAAATCATACAGTCTGGCTAAAAGTTGTAAGAGAAATAAAGAAAGCACTCTGAAAGCATGGTCGAGCTACTGATAGGCAGGTCTAAAGTAGAAGAACAGAGAAACTAAAAATACATGGCCCTGAGTATAAAGCCTAAGTAATGAACATGAAATGGAGGTCCCAGACACAGGCCTCTGAAGTAAACTCAGCAACAGTTGAGCAAAACAATAGAAAATAAAACTTACCACAGCCACACGAGCAAGAATAACAGGAAATCCAAAGGCAGAAACAACAATTCCAGTAGTGAAGAAATATGCCAGTTCCCGACAGGCACTACTGGTTGCGTCTGAGTCATAGGTGACTCTTTTGGCAATGAAATGGGGTATGGGGGAGATGGCGTGGAAAATCAGGACGAATAAGGGCCAGTAAACGCTGTCAGTTGGACCCAGGCAAAATCCAAAAAGAAAAGTAACAGTTACATTTTAAATGAAAGACATACTACTATTTCAAAATCATTGCTATTTTAAATGTTTAGGTCAAAAAATTAATTAATTGTGAATATAAGAACATAAGATGATTTCTACCAGATAAGTAGTGATAATTTTAAAATTACCATGTAGGTAGCTTATATTGTGTTAAGAAACCACTGTATAATATAATCTCTAGAAACTTTACTGTTTTCTGTACCACTGAGCCACAATTTCTTTAGAGACAGAATTTTAACTTGGTCATTTCTGCTTTCCCTGTAGAACATAGTAGAGTGTCTTGCAAAAGCTAATTTGGTAAAGATCTTTTGAGTGCATGCATGCTTGAAACCTTTTAAGGGCTTAGAATAAACCCCAAATTCCTTGTCCTTGCTTACAAAGCCTTACATGGTGTGGTATTATCTACTTCTTCCATTCATTTTGTACTCCTTTCCCTTCATTTGCTTAATCTGTAGCCACACCAGCCTTCTTTCTGTTCTTTGAACACTCTGAGCTCATAACTGTTATCCTGGGGCCTTTGCACTAGCTGTGCTGCCTGCTTGCAATGTTCTTCTCATTGGCTGACTCCTTCATACCATGTGATCTAAACTGACAGATTCCTTTCTAAAAGCGGAACTTTCCCTGGCCAATCTATTCTAAAGTACCCCAGGTCACCCTTGAACATACCACCATCTTTTAACTTTCTGCACAACACTTATTCCCATCTGATAGATTAGTCTTGGTCAAACGCCATTTATCTCCAGGGCCTAGAATGATGTACTCCATTTATACTTGTTAAATGAATAAAATAACAAATAAATTTTAAGTACAGAAGGCATGAAAATAAATATGCTCACTAGTGAAAACCTTAGATGTACTCTAATCTTCATTACAATAGCTCACAATTGATAGTGTAATGCAAAAACAAAACAAAACTGTTTTCCTCCCAAATTTCAATGTTTTGCAATTATTTAAAAAATTGCCATCTGGTTTCCAATGGTATTTTCTCTATAAATATTTCAAAAAATAATCTTTTTTTCTCCATCAAGACATTTGTTATGCTTCATTTCTTAAGGAAAAAAAAGTCTCTGCTCATTTTCATCTATACACCACAGTAATTCATATCGTCACAATACTGTGATCACACAGACACACCCAGACTGCACCTACAAGCAGGAGTGAGGATGAAGCCACGCTAATGAAAGCCTCCCATTCCAGCCACAGATCTAGGTAACCAAAAGGCAAGAAGGGAATGTGTCCTTCAAGAGGACTCAGGATGGAAACAGTGGATTTGGACTCCTGATTCTAAAGTAGAGGGACGTTAGTATGTTTCAAGAATCACCAAACAATATTGTGGGAAGGAGCCCTTAGACATTCTCTACTTCACAGCCCTTCTTTGAACAGTGAGAAAGGAGATACAGAGAAGGAAAGGGGTTTGGAATAGAAATAGCTGTCACCTGACATATCCACAGCCAAGAACTCTTAATTTTTCCTGGAATATAGTGACAGTTTTGTGAAAAACAACCTGACTTTATGTTTCCATTCATAGTAAGCCACCAATATCCAACTAAGAGAAATGTTCATATACAAGAAACCTTGTTTATATATAAAATGTAAATATTAAGTATATACAATTCAGTAAACATGTAGGCCAGGGGTTGGCAAACTTTTTCTGTAAAGGGCCAAAGAGTAAATAATGAGGATCTGCAAACCATAAAGACTATCTCAACTACTCAACTCTGCCAAAGATAATTGGCAGAGCAATGCAAAAGCAGCCAAAGATAATTCATAAACAAATGAGCATGGCTGTATTTCAATAAAACCTTTATTACAAAAACAGGTAGCAGGTTATATGTGGCAGTTTGCTGACTTCCAATACATATGATAATCCTGGTTCACTATCATTAAGATACAGCTTTGGGAGGCCAAGGCGGAAGGATGACTTCAGGCCAGGAGTTCAAGACCAGCCTGAGCAACACAGAGAGACTCCGTCTCTACAAAAACTTTTTTTAAAAATCAGCTGGGTGCTGTGGCATCTCTAAAAAACAAAAAATTAAAATAAAGATAGAAAATAAACTTCTTTGTAGTAGCAGTAATGAGTCATTTTCTTACCTTACAAAGACCCAGTGTATCACAGAGAATTAAAACTCCTAGATTTACAGTTGGTTGTGGAATAATGGAAAAACGTTTGGTCAAGAGCATAAGAACATGAGCTCCATTTCCATGTCTGCGATTTTAATTTTTTTTTTTTTTTTTTTTTTTTACTTTTTTATTTAAGAGACGGAGTCTCACTCTGTCGCCCAGGCTGGACTGCAGTGGTGCGATCACAGCCCACTGCAGCCTCCAACCCCTAGGCTCAACCAATCTTCCCACCTCAGCCTCCCAACCCTGCTACAGGCACCATGCCTGGCTAATTTTATTTTAGTTTTTTGTAGAATGGGGTCTCACTTTGTTGCCCAGACTGGTCTCAAATTCCTGGCTTCAAACAATCCTCCTATCACTGCCTCCCAAAGTGCTGGGATTATAGGCATGAGCGACCATGCCTGACCTCTGTCACTTATTGCTGTGTAATCTGGGTAAGTCTTTAACTACTCTGGGCTTTGGCTTCCCAGCAAGAAATAAGGATAATAATACCTTATTACATTCCTAAATCTAGAATCAAGTAATTGCTGTGAAGGTTCTAAACAAATATAAGTGACTGCTTATATTTGGATCCCTCTTGGGTTTAAACAATTTCCATAATAGTTGGCCAGGACTGTGGTGATGGATTTAAATTCATCACTGTCATAACAACTCACTTCAGTTGGTCTCACTTAACCACATCATCATCTTCATCTTCTTTATTTTTTATTTTTTTATTTTTTGGAGACAGTCTTGCTCTGTCGTCAGGCTGGAGTGCAGTGGCACGATCTCAGCTCACTACAACCTCCGCCTCCTGGGTTCAAGTGATTCTCCTGCCTCAGCCTCCTAAGTAGCTGGGACCACAGGCGTGCACTCCCACGCCCAGCTAATTTTTTGTATTTTTAGTAGAGACGGGGGTTTCACCATGTTGCCTAGGATGGTCTCAATCTCTTGATCTCATGATCCACCCGCCTCAGCCTCCCAAAGTGCTGGGATTACAGGCGTGAGCCGTGGTGCCCAGCCTAATCACATCAAGCCAATCACCTGGGAGACATCTAAGAACTCTCTCTCCTTGTTGAATCTTGACATCAATTAACAAAACCTGTTGGTTGGTTTGGTTTCCTAACTCACTCTCCTTTTCTTTCCATTCCTACTACTCCAGCCCTCAATTTTGCTTGATTTATGACAGTAGTCCCTTACTATTCTCCCTGACTGCAGTCTCAGCTCTTTCCTGTCTGGTCTCACATTATGGCCAGAATGACATTTTAACATAACCCCCTCCTCCAAACCCATTCTCAAGATATTTTCCCAGCTCCTATTGTCTGATGTATAAAATGGAACCTCCTCTACATGGCAGGCATGTAGAGCCCTAAGTGCTGACTTTTGCACTCTTGACTAACCCTTCTTTTGCCACTCCAACTACAATTTATGCTGTACCATAATGTACCATGTGCGGTTTCCTGAAAAGGCTATATATGCTTTCATGTCTCTGGGCCTTAGCATACAGCTTTCCTGGTGCCTAAAGCACTTTTTCCCTAGAGATCTGTATGACCTGCTTCCTGATTTTCTTGACAATTCTTCTCACTTTTTACCTCCTCTGAGAGGCCCTCCCTGACCACTGTCTTCCCAGCTTCTATGCTCTTCATCTTTTGTACCACTTCTACCTCTGGCAGTATGCACACTTTTGTTATTTACTATCCGTCTCCCCAACTGAAACACAAACTCTGACAGAGCAGGACCTTTGTTTTCTTATGTCTTAATCCCTAGTTCCCATCACAGTAGCTGGCACATGGGGAGCATTCAACTAACAATGGTTGAATAAAAAAATGTGTAGAATGTTCCCTCTGCCTGGAATGTTCTCCCCTGACTCATCAGCCTGAGAAACTCTTATTTATCCACCAAGTCTTGGCTCAGACACAACCTCTGCCATGCAGCCTTCCCTGACTGTCCCACTGAAACTCAGGAGCACTTTATCTGAGCTCCAGCATACTTGGCCGGCATCTCCACTGCAGCTGCCATCTTACTGACCAGACTGTTTGCCTGTCTCTCATTCCCAACTAGAACTGTACCTCTTTGAGGAGAGGACTGTGTCTCTTCATTTGTGTGTCCCTAGCTAGTCCAGAGTAGGTGTTAAATGCTTACAGAATGAATACATCAATTTTTAACAAAGCCCTTTTTTTTCCTGCAAAAGTACACCTGACCCACAAAGGGAAGGTGTTCATAATCTGGGCTCCACTAACTCATTGGTTAGAACTTGGTGCTAAATTGACCAAACTCTCTAACACCCATACTAATAGTGACAAAAACACAGAAAGAGGAATGGTTCTTTTTGAAATAATAACTTACCCATAATCCTCTAAGGCACATCCCAGCATAAGAAAAGTCAGCCCAATAGCCCCACTGAAGGATAATGCCACAAGAGCTGTGAAAAATAAAGCCAAGAGTTAAAGTTCCCACAGTAGAGACTGTCAGGGGCTAGAGGGTTTGGGGAAACGGGGAGTGACTTCTAAATAGGTCCAGAGTTTCTTTGGGAGATGATAAAATTTTCTGGAATTAGATAGTAGTGATGACTGCACAACCTTCTGAATATACAAAAAACCATGAAATCTTACAGTTTAAAAATGTTAATTTTTTTTTTTTTTTTTTTTTTTTTTTGAGACGGAGTCTTGCTCTGTGCCCCAGGCTGGAGTGCAGTGGCGCTATCTCGGCTCACTGCAAGCTCCGCCCCCCGGGTTCATGCTATTCTCCTGCCTCAGCCTCCCGAGTAGCTGGGACTACAGGCGCCGCCACCTCGCCCGGCTGGTTTTTCGTATTTTTTTAGTAGAGACGGGGTTTCACGGTGTTAGCCGGGCGCGGTGGCTCAAGCCTGTAATCCCAGCACTTTGGGAGGCCGAGGCGGGCGGATCACAAGGTCAGGAGATCGAGACCATCCTGGCTAACAAAATGTTAATTTTATGGTATGTGAGTCATTTATCAATAAAAATGTTTACAAAAAAAAGAAAGAAAAAAGGTCCCAAATTCGAGCAAAAGTAGCAATTTACTCATTTCACTGAGGTTACATTTGACCCCAGTTACAGACTGCATTGTGTGTGTCCCTTTCAAATTCATATGTTAAAACCTTCCTGGCTCCACCCCTCTCACCGTGAGATGCCATTAGGAGGTGGGTCTTTGGGAGATAACTGGCTTCAGATGAGGTCAAGAGTGTAGGGTCTCCACGATGGGATGAGTGTCCTTATAAGAAGAGAGAAAGTAGAGCACACGCTCTTCTCTTTCTCTCCCTCTGTTCTCCAATGTGAGAGCAGAAAGCAGGCCTGCAAACCAGGAAGAAGGCTCTCACCAGATGCCAGATCTGACTGCACCAAAATTTTGGACTTCCCAGTCTTCAGAACTGTGGAAACTAAATGTTGGTTGTTTAAGCCACCCAGTCTACAATATATTTCTTATAGTAGCCCAAACTGATTAAGACAATGACCCATGTCTGCCACCTTAAAATCATAAGGTATACAAAGGTCTCAAGTAATTCCTATACCTAACCCATATCCAATGTATGAATTCCCTCTATATTTGTCACCAGAGGGCAGTCAGTCGGTCCACACAACTCCAGTGAAGGAAAACTCACTACCACTCAAGACAGGTTTAATGTAATTCCAACAGTTTCTAAATGTTGAAAGCCCTCCTTCTTTAAATTATATGCAGAACTGCCTCCCTGTAATATATACCTTTGATCATTTTGCCTCCCCAAACCACGGGTACTTCAAGTATTTGAAGATTGTTTTCATGTCTTTGTAGGAAACAATTCTCAACTAGTGTTCACTGAATAAAATATTTATTCCCTGTATCTACTGGACACTAGTCTCTGTGGGAGTAGGAACATATTTGCCCTTGTTGTGCTGCCGAGTGAGAAACAGAGTATCAAGGTTGTTAAAAAATTTTGAGCTCTGAGTCACAAATATGAGTCAAATCTTAACTCTGCCACCATCTGGTCTTATGACCTTGGGTAGAAGCTAAACCTCTGAACCTGATTTCTCACCTGTAAAATGGAAATAATGGTGCCACCTTACTGAGCTTATGGGAATTAAATGAGATAATCTATGTAAAGTGCTTGGCAAAAGGAGGTAGTCAAATAAATGCTGCCTACTGACTCAAGTATCTACTCATTTTAGCAATGTTCTTTGATAAAAGTAGAAATCAAAAGCATAGGAGACTATCTTATCCAAATTTTCATCTGAAAAAAATCCATAATACTCATAATTAGAATTTAATTAATTAAGCTAATGAACATTTTTGATTGCTTCCTTTTACTTGAGAGAAGATTTAGAGAGACTCTTTAATAGGAAGGTGCCAAAGTGCTTTTTAAAAAACATCTGAAAGTATACAGATGTTAGGGGACAAAGAAAAACTGTCAATTTTAACATATCTTTTTACATTTCCACTCTTTAATGGAAAATGCCCATGTGTGGATGGAAAGCAAATACCACATATTATTTCATTACAGATCATCTTTTCCTGGCGGGCTTTGCTCCCCTCCTCTGTGCCTGACCATCTGCAGTAACTCCTCCTCCATGAGGCCTGTCAAAGCTAGGAACTGCAAACCTCTTCCTTCTGTTCTGATACCAGTTTCTCAAGGTTCACAGCCATCTTTCTGTTTGATTCTTTTTGGTCTTTTTTTTTTTTTTCCTCTTTTTTCAGGAATCACATCCTATGCATCTCTTAAAGTTGGAGTTGACCAAAAATCCAACCCCATCTCTCTTTGCACTCCACACACTCCAGCTGAAAACTTACGTTCAACCCAAAGCTCCCAGTACCACAAGGGCCCAGCCACCACTGATGCCCCAGCCCAGAGTAGGTCCTATAGAACTAGGCCTGTACTTCCACCTCCAATCTGAACTCCTCTGCCTTGACAGTCAACAAGAACCTCAGATTCAACATGTGTAACATGTAAAACCGAACCACTATCCCCACCCTTTAAAGGTCCTATCTTAGAGGGCTGACACCATAATTGCATTCCACCTTCCAACGAATCAGTAAGTCAAGGTGACTCAATCTCCCAGACTTCTTAAACTCTCTGCTACAGCCCTGGTGCAGGCCCTTATCCTCTCATTCCTGCCTCTGTGACTCTTCCAGTCCATCCTCTACACAGCAGACAGTGATCTTTCAACTATATATATCACTGCTGCCATCCCTTTGCAATTGCTTCCACAGCCTACAAGTTGTTCTGGCATGGAGGCTCCCCATGGCCTGACTCATTCCTAACTGCCTGTCCAGCTTCAACCCTCACCACTAAGTTCCGGTCTCACTCATGAAGCTTAAGTACCTGAAGAAAAGAAGGCATGTTATTTCATGCGCCCTGCACCATGTCACGTGCAGTCCTCCCCCCTTGGGATATACTCCACCTTCACTCCATGCCTTGCCAAGTGAAGCCATATTGATCCCTTCAGATTCAGTTCAAGCATTGCCTCTTCTGTGAAAACAGTCCTCTCTGTGGAGCACGGGAAATTAAACCCACCTGGATCAGTTTCCTAGGGCTGCCGGTACAAAGTACCACAAACTGGATGGCTGAGAACAACAGAAATTTATCTTCTGACAGTTCTGAGGCTGGACTTCTGAAACCAAGGTGTCAGTAGCGACACCACACTCCCTCTGAAGGCTGCAGGGAAGCACTCTTCCTTGCCTCTTCCTAATACTCAGTGGTTGCCAACACGGTTGCCAACAATCTTTGGTGCTCCTGGCTTTGTAGCTGCATCACTCCAATTTCTGTCTCCATTTTCACATGGTATTCTCCCTGTATGTCTCCATGTCTAAATTCCCCTCTTCTTATAAGGACACCAGTCATTGGATTAGGGTCCACCTTAAACCAGTATAATTTTAACTTGCTTATATCTGCAAAGACACTACTTCCAAATAAGATCACATTCACAGGTACTAGGGAATTAGAGCCTGAATATATCTTTTTGGAGGACAAAAATCCAACCTACCATCTCTGTTCTCCCACCGCATCTGAGCACACCATAAACACTCACATAGTAATATAATTATTTCCAGCTCTGTCATCCCCCAATAGCTTCTCATTTATCTTTGTACCCTAAGTCTCTGGCATACAGTAGTTCCTCATAAAAGTTGAAGAATCTGTAAAATGCTTCCTTCCCTTAGTCCTTTTCCATTTCGGACTTCCTTTTTTTTCACCACATCACAATTTTCTAACACATTCACACATGGAACATGATCATGATTTGGCAGTTTCTGATCATGTGTTGTACTGAGACACTACTTTTCATGTTTTCGGCATTGGCTTCAAAAGGATGTATAACACACAGTCGACACTCTCCAAGTAAACCATGTTTACTAAACTGATATTGAGTATAAAAGTCAGTCAGAAATAATGATAAAATATGTCTACCGCTCACATCTCACACACTCGGATAAATTCATAGTGAACAGAGGCGTACTCGTGTAGACACATGTTTATAGCAGATGTTAACTGGGGATATCTTTGGGTGCAAATTTCAAGAATGATACAAGCGCCAACATAAAAACAAGTCATGCTACTCTATTCGACAGATTAGAAATGGAATGGTTTCCTACCAAAATACAGGAAGCCTTGCAAAAAACCTTTTCCGTCTCACATTGCTCTAACGCCATACAGATAAGGTACACGGTGTTTTTATCAACTGCCCCAGGCAAAAAACACATACTACACAAACACTACTTTCTTCTCTATGCATAGACGAACAGAGAAAACACCGAAGAAAGCAGTATTAAAATTACACGTAATCTACTCTCCACGACTGCGAGAAACACCGTCTTTCTGGGTGCTTTCCATTGATACCCGCCCGCGGTCAACTCTGCCCAGTTGGAAAAATCATTAGGAAAAAGAGGATTAAGTTTCCCAATGCTAAGAACGCTGGAGACAAAGCGTCCTTTGTAGCAAATAGGAAACTGCGGAGGGGTAGAAAACCGGAGGAAAGGCGTTAGGGTGGACACGTCAAGAAGTGGAAACCCGGTTTAAAAACTCGAGAGGGGTGGAGGGCGCCGCTCTCGCCGAGGGCTCCGCCTGGGGAGGGGTCTGGTGCCGCCACTGGAGAGCAGGAAGGCCAGCGGCCTCGTAAAAAGGGCCGAGGCTCCCCCGAAACGCCGCTCCACCCGCACCCCAAGGGACGAAGGGAGCGGGCGATCGCCTCCCCACCCGGAGAGGCGGGAAGGGTGGTGAGGCCGTTCCCCAGAGGCACGCGGAAGGCGCAGCCCCAGGCTTGACTGGAACGGAGGTGGCAACCCCACCACACGACGAGCGGGCTGGGGACCGCGATGTACCTTTAACGCCCGCCATGTCTCCCGAGCTGGGGCCGCGGCTGCTTCCGGCTTCCTGCCACGGCCCGGGCAGCCTGCCCAAGCCAGACCGGGAGTCGCCCCGCGGATCCCAAGCCCGCCCCGGCCACGCAGAGCCCCGCCCCCGCCGGTGCAGAACCCAGACCGTAGCTCGCAAACGCCGCGCCTGCTGGTCCAGATCCCTCCCCGACCACTCAGAGCCCCGCCCCCGCCGGTGCAGAACCCCGCCCCCAGCTCGCAGAGGCCGCGCCTGCTAGTTCAGACCCCGCCTCGCTACTCAGAGCCCTTCCCCTGACGGTACAGAGCTCCTCCCCTAGCTCGCAGAGGCAGCGCCTGCTGCTCCAGACCCCGCTACCGCTACTCAGAGCCCCGCCCCTGATAGTGCAGAGCTCCTCCCCTAGCTCGCGGAGGCCGCCTCTGCTGGACCCGCCCTATCCCTCACTGGCCCAGAATTCCGCCCCCAACTCTCAGAGGCCTCCCCTTGTTGGTCCCGCCCCCGCCCTCGCCACTCAGAACTCCGTTCCTGCCAGTCTAGAACTCTGCCCCCAGCTCGCAGAGTACAGCTCCAGCCCTAAAACCCCACCTGGCCCCACAAAGCTTCCCCAGAGCAACCCCAACCCAGTGCCCTGGACCCTACTCCTAGATCCTGAGCCCTCTGGGTAATCCTCAAGCCCGTTCCTTTTGTGGGCTGGGACCTTGGCTCCGCCCGGACCTCGGGCCCAGAGTCTCTCCAGGGCCGCTCAGAACGCAGCGGGGGATCCTCCCTGAGCCTTCCTGAGAACAGAGATGTAAACAAATGGAGAGAGGGAGGAGAGAGGAGAGGAAAAGTTGCAGTCGATGGGAGAGGAACACCGACTCACTAACCAGTGTTATGTTCCCTTAGCTCCCAAGTGCGTGCTTGTGTGCGAGTGTGTGCCTGTCTGCCTTCATATGACTGTGGAAGGGGAAGGGCGGGGTACCAAAGGACAGGCCCCTTAGGAAACACAACTCGTTAAGAACTTGATATTTGCATAGGTTTGCTTTGCTTCATAGCAACGCTTTACTGAAACCAGCCGGGTTTTTCTTTACTCCCTGGTTTATTTGTAGAGACGACCATATAAGCTTTTGTGTCCGAAGCTTTCATGAACCTTTAAAAAAAAAAAAAAAAAAAAAAAAGGCTAGTATTTTTGTGCCTTGGGGCCTCAAAGTTTGCAGTTTTTAGATCTCTGAGAGCCATTGTGTACTTATCTCACAGGAGTGGAGAGTTCTGTTTTGGCAAGAGCAATCTAGAAGATCATTGAAACAGTCTGGTCCAAATGCTTCATCTTACATTTAAGGAAAGAGGTGCAGAAAGGGTAGGACTTGCCTGTCACACAGCTCTTTGGAGGAGATTGGATTCTGGGCCACTTCCCCTCATTCTAGCTGAGATCCACTCTACCTGATGGTGCGGTCCCTCTTCTCTTGCTTTTTCTATTTTCAAAAGGACTGAAAGACAAAGGAATCTGTAGAAACTTAGCTTCCCCTGGCTACCTGAGAAGTATAAATTCTCACCACGATCACGTTTCAGGATTCTTGCTCAGTTTACTTTTTCAAAATTGCACATTGAGCATGTTATTGTTTCAAGAAATGTCTATTTGTTGATTCAGTGGAGTATTTTTCTAGCTGTCAGTTTATTTTTCTAGTTCCCCTCATTTCTCCTCATAGACGGATGGCACACTCACTGAAAACAGCATTGTAATACCTGACTCACTGCAGATGCTTAGAGATCCCGTACTACATGGCACTTTTTACTTTGGAGCCTTCAATCTACTCAAGAGCATGGGCAGTGTATGACACTTTGGTTTAAGGATTATTTTGAGCTGAAGGCAATTAGGAAGAAGCAAATAGGTACAAGGTACTAGAAAAGCACTCTGCCCTCCCTCCATTTGCCAAAAAGCAGGATATAAGTTTACAAAAGTGTACCTCCTGCCTGCTCTACCAGGAAGGACAAAGATTAATCACCAGAGACAATTGTAGACCCCTGTCAGCCTGGAGACAACACAAGAAAAATCTACATGATTAACTTTAGTATTTAGCCTTTATCTGCAACTAGTCTCCCATATATTTGTCTTCCCACAATTTGCTGCCCCTAGAGACTCAAGGTCCTTTATCTTGTCATTTCTTTAAAAATTTATTGTTCCTTGGCTAGGATGCTATATAAGCCCAAGTTCTAAGCAAACCTTTGAGTTGCTCATCTCTGAGTATTCCCATTTTACCTACATGAACAATGCACCTGTTGATAAACTTGCTTTACTTTTGTTCATTCGTCTGTCTTTGGCCGGTCTAATGCACAAAGACCCAGCTGAAGAACCTAAGATAGGTAGAGGAAAAGATTCTCCCTCCTCTACAAGAGCTTGGTTCCCTATCATACTATTTCTAATACTTGTTAGAGCACTCAAGGGAACCTGTGTATCAGACAAGCCCTGGAAGTCTGTGGTTTTTAGCTGTCTTCGTGTAGTGCTAAGCTACTCTCATGGGGAAGATATTCTATGGGGTTAAATTTCCCTCATTCCCCCTTCCATTTCCAATCACCCACTCTGTCTCCAGAGAGCCTAAATAGGGTTTGCGGGAGCCTTCCATGTCAGCCTGACTCCAGTCCCACAGAAGGTAAGTGATTTTAGAGAAAACTGACAACACATCAGAGGCAGGGTTTGGTTTGAGCACCCTAGGCTCAGGAGTAAGATCCTGGAAGGTGGTATGAAAGAAAAAGTTGAGATGCTTGCCCCAGGGTAATGTCTGGAATTTTAAAATTGCTGGGACAGTGTTTGTCTTGAACAAGTTTTCTGCCCATGCCAGCTGTCCTTTCCAGGTCACCAAATACCTTAAAGAGAAAGTTAGCTATTTTGCCATAGGCTTTAACCATCTGAAAAAAATCTGCTTTTCTTTCGCCTGATGTTGCACTGAATAAACTGTTCTTCTACTTACTCCTTCCACATTTTCTCAAGAATAAAAGAGTCACCAAAAACAGAAAGTAAAACCCTAAAAACCAAATCCTTATCCCCAACTTGCCATTGATATGTTACTTGGATGTATAAGATCTGTAACCTCTGTCATGTTGCCTAGGACTACAGTGGACTTACTGGGATGAATTTTAGTATTCTCTCCTTGCATTCAATAATCTCACATGATGACCTAGGTTTTATTGTCTCCATCTTACAGATAGGAAAACAAGCTCCCAGTAACCAGTGAATAGGGAAGCTGAGATCAAGTCCCAAACTGTTCAACTCTAAAGTCAGATGGTCAGCACTTGTACTGTTCCCCACAGTAGATCTTGTGCACCAAGCAGCAAGAATTCTTGTAGTAATTAGAAATAACAGTAACCTCCTATGCTTCACAGGGCATCAAATCCATTCACTGACTTAATTTTCTCCAACATATCTATTAGCATCTTGCATACAGTATACACAAAATGTTGGCTGAATTAACAAATATTAATAAGTTTACCATACACAGTATCATCTCTCCCTATCCTCAAGAAAAAAAAAAAAAAATTGTAGCCTCAAGCTTCAGCTCTGGGTAAATTTCTCCATGCTTTAGCTTCCTGAGGTAGGATTTACAAAACCCTGTCTCTCAGAATCTTTGGGGGAATTAAATGAGAAAAAAATATATATAAAACATATATATATATATATAAAATAACACCTAGGGCAGTGCACACAAGATAAATGCCAGGATGTTATATCTACACTGGGGCAGGCTTGCAAGTCAGTGCATAAGTTAAATGCAAGAATGATGCAACACTAATTGAAATCCGTAAATGTTGGTTTTCCTTCCTAATGCTCAATCACTACTTTTTTTTACATAGCTGTTCCCTTTACAGAAACTACAATGCAAACCTTTTTGCCATTTTATGTAGACAGATCTCTGTAAACCCAAGGAGATAAGGAATAAGGACCAGGGTAAAAGTAACTTTGGGCTGCCTTTTCCTACTTGTTTCTATCCACTCCCTGGAATATGAAGTTTCCATGTAATTCCAGCTCCAATACCCACCTACAGTGATATACTTTGTCTTATTTACTATCAGTAACAATAACAATAATTACTATTTAGTGAGTACCCACTTGTTCAGAGTTTACGTACACAGTTCTTAATTCCTCCATTGCAGGGTTGTTAGAATTCTGTTTTACAGGTGATAAAATTAAGACTCAGAGTTCAAGAAATGTGTCCAATGTAAGAGTCTGTAAGGTTCAGCACAGTGGCTCATGCCTGTAATCCCAGCACTGTGGGAGTCTGAGGCTGGAGGATCACTTGAAGCCAGGAGTTCAAGACCATCCTGGGTGACACAGCAAGACCCCATCTGAAAAACAAACAAACCAAAAAAAAACAGGCATGGTGGCTCTCACCTGCAGTCCTAGCTACTCAAGAGGGCTGAGGCGAGAGGATCACTTGAGCTCAGGAGTTAGAGGTTGCAGAGAGCTACGACAGATCCACTGCATTTCAGCCTGGGTGACAGAGCAAGACTCTCTTGTGTTAAAAAAAAAAAAAAAAAAAAAAAAGTCTATAAATGGAAAAACTGGGAATTAAACCCAGTCTTTTAATCTCAAACCAACATGTATCACTATTCCCAAAAAACATGATTTATCTTTAGAATAATCAAAATCTGCTACTTGAGCTAGCTTCCCTGATAGGTGTTTCCAGCAGGGAGACTGACTTGTTGCTGCAATAGCTATTTCTGGAATTCAACTTTTTTCTTTTGTTGTTGTTTAAGTGAGGCGGAGGTTACTGCATCTACTGCATTCCTGCAGTTACTGCATTACCAGGCTGATGTGTGGAATGGGTGGGAGAAACTCCTATTCCATCTCCCTGCTCCAAAAAATCCATTTAAAATATTGTTCATGGATAGAAGACATATCAGATGTTAAACTGATAAAATTAGATGCTACATTTATTTTAGCCAAAAGGCCAAAAAGCAATGGGAATTCAACTTTTGTGCTCATTCCCTACACAGATTGTGTTTCATTCACGGCATTAGGGTTCAACTTGAACATTCTTCCTCACGTAGACAGTACAGTGATGGGTCAAATGCTTTTGAATGACAGCATTTGTTTCCAAAGAACTAAAATATCTGAGACTTTGTTTCTATGATAAAGTCCCAGACTTCCAGGTTCAATCCTTTTGCCTCAACATACAGATTAATTTTTTTGAAAATCCTTTAATTTTCTGGCTAGGAGACCAGGATTTCTATGGTATTTCTTTTTGAAACATATATCATGTAGCATAATCAAAATCATGTGTGCGTGCATGTGTGTGTGTGTGTGTGCTGGGGCAGGAGGGATTAAGTATAAATCCAGAAATCCTGTCAGATGACATTTTGGTGCATGCTTTTCGTATTCTCTCCTCATAACTTTCCTTAAAAGTAAATCATGTCAGAAGGTGGCATTCAAGCTCGTCACTGTATTCCTACAAGTACCCAAATAACTTGGATTTCCACAAATATTTTTGAACCTTTTAATATACATTACAAATATTTTAGACCAATCACATTTTGTTGTAACATATTTACAAAACAAAAAATATATTACAATAAATATGATGAAACAGTGAATCTGATCAACAACAAGCTTTGTCACAACCAGCTATTTAAAAGGAATGCAAAAACCTGTTGGTCTGCATATATTAAGAGTTTTGAGATAAATAGGGTTCCAGAATTATAATGTATCCGGAAAAGAGATGTGGGGGGAAATCCCCAAATTTAAGTTAAGTAAGATTCTTTCTCATTGCTAATTACATAATGTTTAATGATGTTTTAAACTGTGAACATTGATGAATTATCCAAACATGATACAAAGCTAATGTAGTTCTATCATTTCAAAATATGTGACATCCACAGAATATCCTTTTAATTGTTATTATATACTGTAGTTCACACAATATCTACAAATGTGAATGAGGAAAAAAAAACAGGTCACAGCAACATGTCTCACATTCCAATTTTAAATAAGACAAGCACATACTGGATCAAACATTATTTTATAATACGTTAATAAATAACATCTAGTTTGTTATGGTTACCTTGAACAGTTTATGACTGTATATTTAAAAAGAGAACATTTTCTTTGAGTTTCACATTGTCAGTAAAAGGTAAAATAAATAATGAACTTTAACAAACAAACAAAAAAAAAAAAAAAAGAGAGAGAGAGAAAGAGATCTATGCAGAACCTAAAGTATTTTTGACATGCCGCTTTTCCGGTATAGCTTGCCACAAGAAAATTAAAACAAAAACAAAAAATGATTGTCTTTTCAAAACAACTTTTAAAAGCTTTTCACAACATTGAGCATGAACCTTTGAAGATTAGCATGAAAATCTTTTTGCCCATCTGCTTTGCGCATATATATACGTATGTATAATGCACATTGTATATGTGCACACAAAAGAGATCTACTAAAGTCACAGAACAGCAAACTGCTTACCCCTTAAAATGAGAACCAGCCAACACACTGATCTAATCCAGCCAGTCTAAGATCTGGAAAGCTTTCATTCTTGCTTTGCTTTCACAAATGTCCCTGTATGAATGTTGTTCCTGTGGATCCCCAACTACTTTTAAAACAATAAAGTCCACTGTAATAATCCAATGGGTCTAGATTTGCCTTGTGGGGAGGTGGGACCTGGTTCCTCAGAGCAGATACTGACAAGCCATCTGACTGGGTCTGCGGGTAAGTGCAGCTCTCTCACTGTGATCGTGCCATTCTCATAACTCCTATTCAGTGTTGCCTTCTATTCTCTTACCACAACCGCTCACAAACCTAGAGAACACTGAGTCCATACTAGATATTGGCCCTGATAAATTGTGAACAGGCCAAACTACTTTACCACCTGTTTCCAACCAAGAATGTTTTCTTGGCTAAACAAAAGAAGAGCATTAAGCCTTACAGCAAAACTAGATGTTTCATTTAAACCAGGTTTAGAGTTGTTACAGTAGTAAGACTTTTTATTTAATTAATCACAGTTTTCTAAAGGGAAAGAAGGGTAGCAGCCCACCTTCCTAACCAGGAATAAAGATTTCGGCATCTTCAGAGTCCCTAGTTTCTTTAGCCAGCATTTTCATTCATTTTTAGCTTAGTCAGAAAGTTGGTGGTAATTACTGGACTGTAGTTTAATCACTGGACTATTATCACTCCCTACAATTCAAGTTCCTTTATATTTGTTAGTCCTCTTGACCAAAAGATATTTACAGTATTATGCTAAAGGCCTTAGTAAATTTTTACTTAAAAAAAAATACTTGGTCTTGTTCTTTGAGTCTGCATAAAGCCACTGCTCAAATTATATCTTTCCAAGAAAAATCTAGGAACCATTAAACCATCATATCTATTAATTATTATCATAACTGTTGCTCATTAATCCTATTCTCAGACAATGTGATGGGTGTTATGCCTTCATGGGTGGTGGCCTCTGTTTTCCACTTCCCCAGGTAGAATGCTGAGTGGGCTCCCCACAGGGCAGGGAGGAATGCAGTGGTTCTGCAAGGTCATCTGACTAGAAGTTCCTCTCATGCTTTGGATCTTTTATGGTGGGAACTTTGAGAAACCAAACATCCACATTCCTTATCGATGAGAAATTAATTCATGAGTAACTTAACGGTTTAGTACTGAAAACGTGTTACTGGAGTTTTTGGTTCATCTGCGAAAACCTCAGAATTGTGACACACACTAAGCATTAGCATAGGTCTGCAGCAGGGATGGAAAAGCTCCTGAATTAATATAAGGGCTTTTGGCCTTGATTTTCAAATTCAGACCAGGCATCATTGAGCTCCATGAAAATCATCTTTGCGTATTGCTCATAGGGTTGCCCAGTAGCCTGCAGAGAAAACAAAAACACACATTAGATACCACAGACCAAAATGTTATTGATATTGAATTTTTCACTGCCAATATATGGGCTCTAAGTAATTGAAATGTTTTTCTATTTGGCCATTTCTACTTTTCAGCCTAATCTACTATATCTGACCCAAATTACTATAACCTCCCCACAATGCCCTCCCCCTAGAAATGCACAAGGGTAGTAGTAATCTGTCAAGAAGCAGACAACAGAGAGCTTATCGGGCAGCAAAAGATATATCTCTGTTCTCCAGAAGTATCTGCCAAATGACAAAGGTTCTTGACAGCCCATCTCCATTGACTGTTTTTAACTCCCGTTTTCCCGTTTCTAAAACGTTCTTTGAGAGTCATAATGGGGCATACAGTCTGTGGATTTTTCTGGGCTCTTGTTTCTCCTTCTCTTTTGATTCATCAAAATTCAAGCACTACCACTGCTTCTCATTAATTCTTCTTTCCAGACTAGTACAAAAAAAATGTGGAGAGACGAAAATCAAATGCATCAAATTCAAGCCTGTGTTCCCAAGTGGCACTTCGATCATAGCTTCATGTCATATGACCGGTATAGTCTATGTGACAGCAAGATGACTCACTTCTTTCTGAATGTTTCTATGTATTATACGATGATTTCATTTGGCCATGAGTTAGTTGAAGTTTCTGACAAGGTAGAGCCTTAGATGTATATATACTTCAATGAAGACATAAACTGACATAATCAATATAGTGATAATCAAGACAGTGGCAAATTTAATTCTATTTTGAATATTTTATTGATTCTCACAAATTTTACCAACTACATTCTAAAGCTTTTCCATTACTGTCCTAGCTAACCATACTGTTTTATCTCTAAAGGAAAGAAGTTTTCTTCTGTCCAGCTCTTAGCCTGTCCTTACTATTGTAAGTCAGGATACAATTTACTTTTTCTTTTCTTTTCTTTTTTTGGAGACGGGGTCTCACTCTGTTGCCCAGGCTGGAGTACAGTGGAGTGATCTCAGCTCACTGCAGCCTTGATCACCCAGGCTCAAGTGATCCTCCTACCTCAGCTTCCCGAGTGGCTGAGACTACAGGCTCATGCCACCACACCAGCTAATTTTTGTATTTTTTTTGTAGGGACGGGGTTTTTTCATGTTGCCCAGGCTGATCTCAAACTTGAGGGCTCAAGCAATTTGCCTACCCTGGCCTCCCAAAGTGCTGGGATTACAGGCATACGCCACCGTACTCAGCCACAATTTACTTCTGAGCCCTAAAAATTAATCCCTGGGTAAATCTTACTCTCTCTAAATAAGCCCCTGTAATATATAGTTTGATATATTCTTTCTCATTTCATAAAATATAACTATTTGTTTAAATATCTGATTTTAGCCCATAGACTTAATTTTATTAAAAATAGGTCATATCAACCAGCACATTTAAAGTAAAACACATACTCATAAGATAATGAAGCAAGGACCTGACAAGTTACACAACAGGGCAGGTTATACCCACTTTATCTGGGTGCACCACCAGGACAGCCTTCCTGTACACCTTCTTCACCTGCTCTGGTGTTACCAGGTCTGCCATGCCAACTGGTTTCCACTTGGTCTCCCCAGCCCACAGCACAGTATGCATCGTGGAGAGAAGGGCTCTGATATTTCTTTCTTTACCTTCAATCCATTCCAGAATCTGTAAACACGAAGGGAATTAAGAAATTCAAATGCTTAATTACTACTTCAGAAGGTTTCCACTCGGACTCTAGAAACCCCTTCTGCTCCAGCAACATCAAAACACTTAGGGCAACCTGTATAATCCAGGCTGTTTCTTCCACCTGAAATGCTTCTCCTCCTTAACCTCCTACCTTGTCTTCCTGGTTAACTCTATCATCCTTCAAAAGCCTGCTGAGGAATTTCACACTGTTAGACTTTGCAAGTTTGATTTCCTTTCTCTCCCATCCCTACCCTCAGAGTTACACTCAAAATAAACTCCATGAGGGTAGATACTGCACTAAATAAGTAACCGTTAAAAAAGGGCCAAACTTCTCTGGGCTACTCTACCTTAAACATGTTTTTACCATAATATGTGCCACACTTTATTGTAATTGTGTGTTTGTCTTTCCCTTCCATTAGGCAGAACTGTTTGAGGAAAAGTATTATTTCTTATATATCACTGCATCTCAGAACCAAATAATAAACCTGGTGCAGAAGAGCTCAAAAAGGCTTGTTACATTAATTGATCCATTTAGTCATTTATTTGAACTATGAACATTCACAGTTTGAACAAATGAGGTGATTAAGTCAGGGGGATCATAAAACTGTATCAGCATTGAGTACCTAACAGGAGTTCGGCTAAGTGAGTGTTGCTGGATGAATGGTTCAGTCATGTTAATGACAGCTACTCTCCCAAACAATTACATACCCTGTACCAATTAAATAATCAAACATAGCTTAAGTGAAATAAACAGCTTTCTTTTATAGGAAACCGTCTGAGTTTGCCTAATGAACAAAGGTTTTTGAGATAAAACACAAAGTTTTGGGAGAAATATTAAGCCCCTGTAACATTGGGTGGAGTGAAAAACATGCAAATGAAAGATCCTACATTGTACTAAAAAATGTGTCAAAGAATCTAAGTTATATTAGATGTATATTATATATATCTGCAACAAATCTGTCAGGAAATTATACAGAACAGTGGTACATGTTTTCAGAATGTGTTAAGATTGACTTGCCGTTCAAGTACTGGTTTTGCAGATGCCTTAATACAAAGACAGATTACATCCTCCTCTTTCAGTTTGTTATAGTGTCAGCATATTTAGTATTTTGTCACATAGGAACTCAACCTCTCCATCTGTGAAGAACATTCCAATTCTCTTGATCTTTACAAACTCTTCCAGACCTCATACCACTCATCAACATCACCACCCTCTGTTTCCCAGCTAATCTGCATCTGCCTGTCCATACAACATCTTCATCTGTGAAGTTATGTGGTTTTTCTTCAGCTGTGAAACAAAGGGATTCGATTTGCTGATTTGCAAACTTAAAAAAACAACACCAATGCTGAAACATACTAAAACAGTAAGTTGATTTGAGGAAAAAAGTATGTTGATTTGATTTAAGGAAAATCCTCAAATCTAATTTTACCTAGACCTCCAGAATCAAAAAGAGATAAAAGGAGAACTGCTTGGGTTAAAAGTAGAGGGAGACAATGGGGAAGATGGGAGCCACACTTCCCTCAGCCTTTCTCTCCTCTACCTTCCAAACCTCCAGGTCTAATGTTGCAGGAATTGGTAAGTCTCAGATACGTAAATATTTCTCTATCAGTAGAGAAGAGATCCTGGGGGCTTCAGTCAATCTGGTTTAATAAAAAAGCTCTCAAGGCAGAAACAGAAAACATAAATAATGCATTCTTCTTACCAGCAAATTCTAATGACTCATGTTTAGAATGTGAATGCCATCTGAATAACAAAATCACCTCTTAAAAAGTGCCGTTGCTCATCTGAACAGGCAAACAAAAGAAATCTATATTGCCATACCATGGAATAACATTTATTTTATTAAAGAAATTAAACAGTGTGTGCAACCTCCTCATAGCTACTTTGCTTTTAAAGGGAACAGCTGTACTCAAATCACAACTGTAAAAACCAAATAGAGTGGCCACCAGAAATCTAATACCACGCCTTCTATAGGTGATATGGTCTGAATGTATGTGTCCCCCAAAATTCCTATACTGAAATTCTAATTCCTGAGGTGATGGTATTAGGAGGTTAGGGCTTCCTACTGGGAGGTGATTAGTTCATGAGACACATTTCTTGTAAATGGGATTAGTGCCCTTATGGAAGAGGCCTGAGCAAGACCTCTTTCTTCTGCCTATGAGGACACAGGGAAAAGACCACCATCCATGAACCAGGAAGATGGCCCTCACCAGACACCAAAATGGCTGGCACCTTGATCTTAGACTTCCAGCCTTCATAACTATGAGAAAAAAAATCCTATTGTTTATAAGCCACCCCATTTATGGTATTTTGTTATAGCAGCCTGAATGGACTAAGACAATAGGTTAGTCTCGTGCTGATAGCTCCATATACATGACTTTATCACATGACTTTGTCATATAGGATAATCAAGCTGTGTCAGGGGCCTCACTCACCTTTAATTTCTCAGGATCCATTTCCTTAGCCATTTCCTCCTTTCTCATCTCAGCTATTGTCCGAGGCCCCTTTTTGTCTTTGTGAGCATTGAAACCTTGACCAGAGAGTAGGTCTTCAAAATCAGCTGCTTTTTGTTTCCCTTCTGCAATATAATGTTTGAAAATCATTATAGTTTTCATTCTTAAACATAACGCTGTATCATTATCTCACAGCATCTGGGGTCTTCAAGATGTTTTTAATATGCATTCAGTCCCTTAACCCTTATGCTTGCTTACCCTGTGAGTAGGGTAAGAGACTCTTGCATCCATTTTACAGATGATGAAAATGAATCTGTCCAGAATCATTTAACATATATGTGGCAAGGTTAAAACTGGAGGTTGGTTCATGAAGCCAAATCAAATTCCATCTCCACTGTACCTTCTCTTTAGATGAGGATACTCATTATCCCTCCAGATTATAACTAACTCATATCAGTGTTGGCACTGGGATCTGGGTTTTGGTAGTTGAAATCCATGCATGCTACCACTTTCCTGCCCCTATTCTGTTGATATTTTAGTCAGTCACTTTGCTCTTTCTCTCCAAGTCTGTTGTATCCTCATAATCTTTCTCAGTTTGGTTGGACAGGCAGCCAAGCATGGTGGCTAGGAACAAAGAATTTGGACTCCGGCTCCCCAGGTTTGAATTCTAACTCTGCCACTTAATAGTGATGTGACCTAGGCAAGTTACTTACTATCTCTATTCCTCAATTTCCTAATCCATAAAATGGGGATGGTGTTAGGAATATTACTTACCTTATGGAGTTGTTGTGAAAATGAATTAGTTAACATTTAAAATGCTTAGAACAGTGCCTGGTTATCTAAATGCTTGTTAAAACAAAATAGAACCAAAACATCAGTCCATACAGTCAATTCAAATCAACCAAAATCAGTTGGTTGAGTTGAAAACCATTTGCTATCTCTATACTGTAAGACATACACACACCTGCACTTGCACACACTGAAATGTAAGTGCTCTGAAACTAGGGATTTTGTTTCTTGTTTACTGCTGCATCCTCAACGTTTTCTACACTGAAGATGCTCCATAAGTATTTGCTGATTGAAATCACTCACCCCACATCTATCTACTCAAAAATGGAGGGGAATTGACATGACTCTATGGAACTGTCCAGGAAATATCCCTGGTAGTCAAGAACAAACATGATGTTACATACCCCCAACAACTGAATTCCTAACGTGTTGGTGTTGTGAGAAGCACTTGTGTTCTAGCCAGTAGAATGTAGCAATAAAGGGCAGGGGTTCTGGAGCCAAACTGCCAGAGTTCAAATCCTGACTCTGTCACTTATAAGTTATATAAACTTAGGAAATTACTTCATCGATCTGTGTCACAGGTTTCCCAGCTATGATATGTGGTTGGTTTTGAAGATTATAAGAAATAATATGGGAGTCCCCCGACTTATTCACAGGGGGTATGTTCCAAGGCCCGCAGTGGACACCTAAAACCACAGATAGTACTGGACCCTAGATATACAGTACTTTCTTTGATCTGATAACCGAGATGGCTACTAAGTGACTAATGGGAGGCTAGAGAACACAACATAGATGTGCTGGACAGAGGGATGCTTCACATCCTAGACAGGATGGAGTAAGATGGTGTGAGGTTTCATCACGCTGCTCATAATAGTGCACAATTTAAAATGAATGAATTGCTTACTCCTGGAATTTTCCATTTAATATTTTCAGACTGCAGTTGACCTCAGGTAACTGAAATTGCAAAGGACAAAAACCACAAATAAAGGGGGATGACTGTACATGAAAATGCTTAGGATAGCACCTGGCATACAGTAAGGACTCAATAAATGTTAGCTACAGCTACTAGGAGGAACAGAAGAATCGCCTTTCCATGTTCCATAGAGAGAAAGGCCTGTTCCCTCACCATGTTCCTATGTACTTCATTGCAGAGTCTGACAAAATCAACTGAAATATAAAATGTACCAAAATAGGCTTTTAATAAACTCAAATCTAACCATCCCTCCTATGCAAAAATATTACTTTTCACTCATTGTCAAGATCTTATCCAAGGTATCCTCCAGCCTCAGGTGTTGGCACCATTATAGGTACCCCACTGATCTCAGGAATCCACCAAACAGAGCATAAGAAAGACCAAGTGTTCCAAGACACATACAGTCCTCCAATTGGGACCAAAGGGCAAATATGACCAATGTGCTTGGAAGATTCCCCAACTTTTTCTTCTACCTCCTCTTCCAAAGGAATAACAGCTTTAAGATCCATCCACCTCTCCACTCACATCCCTTCAACATTCATTTAGTGCCTACCCTATGCCAAGCATTATGCTAGGTGCTAATGATACCATGGCAACTAAGACACAGTCCCTGCCCTCCATGTGGTTCCAGTGTGGAGAGAAATGGACAAGTGAGCCCACAGTCACAAAATGGTATAAAAGTTAGAAGCATAGTCAACCCAGGAGGCTCCAGGTACAGCATTGGGGGTAGGGATCATGTTGTGTCTGTACAACTGTAAGATTTCCTCAGAAACTACTGAATTGAAACTACCCAGAAACTACTGTCACCTTCAGACATACATATTCAGGCAATATGACAACACAGACAGGCTGCCCTATAGCTAGGTCCCATACCATCATCCTTACCCAAATTACTTGATCCTTTCCCACGTTCGTTCTGGCCCCCAGGCATGGCCGAGAAGCTCACATTGTAGTTGGGTCGGTTCTGGGGAGAGGAGTGGGGCATGCTGGGCTGAGGCTTAGGCTGTGGCTGCTGCCAGTTGTAGGCACCTCCCTGCTGCCACCCGCCACCCATAGGCTGAGGAGATGCCTTCTGTGGCGAGCTGAGAGGTGGGAATCCTCCACCCAATCCAGTTGGTGTGGTGGGCTTGCTGGCAAATGAAGAACTACCTAAAGAAAAAGGGATGAAGAAGGTAAAACTATATTGAGTGGCCTCTAACTCTTCTGTCTTCAGATATTGTTTGCAGTGGCTTTAGTAGCCATTCCCTTGACTGATAGCATAAGTAACCTTCCTAATATAGATAAAGGAATTACAGGCATACATATTATTTCCTTAATCTCCACAACGACACTTTTAGGTATGTTTTAATGGCCTCATTTTTCCTTCAGATGAACAAACTGCAGGTCAGAGCAGTTAAGTGATTTTCTCAGAGGCACACAGCAAGTGGCTGAGCTGACACTTGATTCTGGATCTTTGCCTCCAAGTCAAAAGAACCCTGGCTCTTCCCACTGTGCCATCCTTCCCCACCCTTCCATCTTCTAAGCAGATTCTACTTCTTCACTAGAATAAAATGTTTTAAAAAACTACTAAATGACAAGAATGGGGAATAAAACAGAGTAAGTCCACTCATTAAGGTGCTACTTAAACTTCAATTATTAGGATTAATCACTTTTTGTTATAAAGCATGGTTAGTGCCCAAGAGTAAATAAAGATGTTTTGAAATTTCAGAAGTAGGTTTTAATTTCATACTAGTTGCATTTCATTCAAGGAAAGAAAAAATAGTCAACATTCTGATAACTTTAAACAGGACAAAGGATCTTATTCAAGCTTTAAAAATGATGTTATTTTGTGCCAGGAATTTAAGTAGAATCGTGATTGCATAATCTCCAAACTTTTAAGCACTCACTGCATACAAGCTGGGTTATGTCCAAAATATGAAAACCAGCTGTGACTTGCATTTAAAGAGGTAAAATGAGAAGCTGAAATGTGATGATCCCCAAAGGCCCTTTCATGTAATAAGTCTAAAGGAACAACAATAAAATAACTAATATTTATATAGCTCTTTAGAGTTAACAAAATGTGCTTATGTACATTACTGCTCAGATCTACACAACACTCTTAGGAGGTAAGTAGTATCACTGGCCCCACTTTAAAGATAAGGAAATTAAGGCTCAGAGAGGTTTCCTGATATGCTCATGATCACACAGCTAATTATGGAGCTGGGATTAGACTATGTACATCCTACCTCCAAATATCATGTTCGTTTACTGCACCCAGTAATCCTTAATTCCTCTCCTAATTGCTGAGCCTTTCACTATAACTCATCCCTTACTATCCCTTCTTTCTATAGATACTTTCCCTATTCTGATCCTGGGACTCAACTTTCCTTCCCTACTGGAAATGTGTCATATACTTTCCCTATTCTGATCCTGGGACTCAACTTTCCTTCCCTACTGGAAATGTGTCATGATCACTGGACTTATCGTCAATCTGAGTTTCAGTCTCAGCTCTATCATTCATTCTTGCATTTGTTCTTCATTCATTCATACATATATACACTAATTCACCCCTATTTGGTGAGCATTACCAAGTGTGATGTACTATGCTGGGCACTAAGAATATAGCTGAAAACAGGACACAGAGAATCTTTCTATATCTCTCTTCTAAAGCTGGGTAAAAAAATCGCACCCCTTTGAGCTTCAGTTTCTTCATCCGTTTAATCAAAACTATGTCTGTATCACAGGTATACTGTAAAGACACAACAACTATATGAAAGTATTCCACAATTAAGCAAAGAGATGTTATATATTATAAAATAATGTAAGCTCATATGCTAATAAGCACATGCCTAGTACATCTTCAGGGCTCAATAAATACTTGGTGATAGGAAAATGTAATGACAGGGCTTGTCTTCAAAGTTGGCATTGCCCCACTCATTCCATAACTAGCAGCATGAAGTCCCTCTTCCTATGTCCCAGAGTCTTCCTGCCAAGAGCACAGGAACATACACCTAAGACTTGGTATTCATACTCTACTGAGGTTTCATTTTATATTTAAGGAAGCTTACTTTGTTCTGAACATATATGCTTTTTATTTTAAAATTTGGTAAATATGGAAAAGCCTAAAGAATGAAGAAAACCTTGCCATATGCCTACCATACTGTCAGTTATTCATTCATTTAGGAACCACTATCGAGCATCCTCTAGATGCCAGGCTGCAGATACAGTGGTGAAAAAGCAGACGCTGACCCCGCACTCACGGGGCTCATCAACATTGCAGGACTCTCTGATGTCCACCCTTCTAGAATATTTTCTCCCTATGCTCAGCAAGTCTAATTGTTAATGCAATTGAAGCAGATAACTGACAGAAAAACAAAGTGGTAGCTAAATCCAGAGACCACTGCAATCCTCATTAAAAGCTACAGCAGTGGTTCTCAACCTTGATTGTGCATTAGAATTACCTGGGGAGCTTTTTAAAAAATGCTCCATCTTGTGTAGCCCCTACAGTAGTGGATATTTTACATTCAATTAAAGTTTCTTCCTCCCACTGTAGTGTAAGTTTCAAAGAACAGGAATGTCATCTGCCTTGATTCTTTATTACATCCTGAATGCCTACCACGTAGTAAGTACTCAAAAATACTTGTGAAATGAGGGAATTAATGTTCAAGGGTAGAAAATCATTGACTGGATGAACTGACCTGATACTCCTTCCCACACTCAGCTACATCAACCTCTAAACCTTTTATGAGCGCAAGCTCCAGAGCTAGACTTCTTGGTGTTGAAAGCTTGTGATTTGTGCATGTTACTTAATCTGTTGTGTCCCTGTTTCCTCATCTGTAAAATGAGGATTATAACAGTCACTACTTCAAAAGATTATGAAGATTAAATGAAATGATATATGTGAAGCACTTCAAGTAGTGTCTGGCACATAGTAAGGCTCCAATAACTATTAACTGTTATTTTTACCGTTTTCATTATTTGACATTATATTATATATTTGTTAATTTATTATTTGATTCCCCTTCTATAATGTAAGTTTTATTAAGGCAGGAGTTTTGGGGTTTTTTTGCTATTTTTTTTTCTACCAAAACAGTCCTAGCACCTAGAAGGCACTTTCATAAATATTTGTTGGATGAATAAATGCATTAAAAATCAATAATAAATGAGATTTTATTGAAGTAAAATTTCATCTGATGTAGTAATATTACTTTAAAATTTGAAATTTTCTGTAAGATACAAAGAAAAGTGGAGAAGAAAATGTCTGCATAAAAGAATTTTGAGAGTTCTTAGAAGGGAAAAACATCTACATAGTACAGAATGGAAGATAAAGATGCTGACACAAGTTATAGACAACAACGGTAGCCAGGCTCACATTCCCTCCATCTGGCTCTAAATGCCTCAAGAGGCCTTCCTGAGATCAGGGACTATCAATATGGCCAAGATAAACCTTTGTGTCAGGGCTACCCCATCCTTATTTAACAAATCTGCACTGCCCTAGAGGAGGAAGGAAAAAGGAGGGAGAAAATGTTTCAGAACACAGTACTCCAATGAACCCCTCCTTGAAAACAGGTTCCTTGGTGAAATCAGTTTGAGAACTCTGGACACTGTGACCCTCTTAGTGGTAATCAAAATCCACTGAAACCAGTGTTTCCCAATCTCACTTCCTCTCAGAACACTTACCCTGTGACATCTATTAACATATGGTGAAAATATTCTGGAAATACGATACTTGAGTCTATTTTCTGTATAGAACTTTACAAATTGACCAGAGATCACCACAGTTAATGGAGAGAAGGGGAACGGTGTGAAGATCTCACAGGTAACACCACAGCATCACAGTAAGTGTTCTGCAAGGTTGGCATTATGTGGCACAAATCCATCTGACCAGCCCTGTCTCATACCATTTCCCTACACATTACTTTTGCGCAGCCAAACTCTGCTGCCATGAGCCCCTGAAAGCTCTAACTTTATTCATACTACACATCCAGAATTAGGCACTGGAGAAATGAATCAATAAAGATGATTTTGAATCCCATATCTGATTCTCACTTTCTTTTTTTAAAAAAGCCTATCTCAGGTTTCAGAGGATAGATTAAGAATACACACTATTTGAGGTTCCAGGTGACAAGACCAGCTTGCTATAACACCAAAGACTGAGATTTAAGGCTTTGTAGCCATAAATAAATGTTATTTGTAGCTCGATCTTCTGAGTTTGTACCTAGCGTCCCAAGGTCGGCAAAAGGATCCAGAGTCTGGGGTTTGTTTTGATGGGTGGGAGTACCATGCGAGGATCCGGTTGGGCTGGTGGCAGCTGACTTGCTTCCCATTCCAAAGCCTCCTGAAAAGGAAATAAGGTCATTGAAAATGAGTTAGTTGTTTGAGGCTGAATTCTGAAATTTAGAATTCCAGAGTTACTGTTCATTTGTCTCCTAGGCAAATTAGGACAGGGTTTGAAAATGTCTAAGAAGTTGCTAGACCCTGTTTGCCTGACCTGGGTGAATGGTGACCTTGAACAAGGACAGAACACAGAAAAGACAAATGGTGTTTCCAAGCCACAAGTGTGAACTATTATATCCAGTGTTTGTTTTATTTCCAGGTCTTCATGTCACCTGACTTCACTCTTTCCTGTAGGATTTGAAGTTAGGTCTGGATCTAGATTCCAGCTTTGCCAATTCCTGAGTGACCTTGGGAATCTTGCTTAACATCTTTGAGCTTCACCATTTTACCATTAGTTTTAAAAAAGAGAAATAATATGAAACCAACGGCACAGGCAATAAAAGAAAAACAAATGGGACAATTATCAGGCTAAAAACTTCTGTGCAGGGAAGGTAACAATCAACAAAATAAGAAGGCAACAGGGTAAAAAGACTTATTTTTCACCATATACAAAAATCAGCTCAAATTCCATTAAACATTTAAATATAAGACCCAAAACTATGAAATTACAAGAAGAAAACATAAAGATGAAAACCAGAAGAAAACCAACAGATGTATAAAACCAACAGATGTATAAAAAATACTAACATCACCAATCATCATATAAATGCACATCAAAACCAAAATGACATATCACCTCACTCCTATAAGAATTGCTGTTATACAAAAACAAAAAACTTGTTGGCAAGGATGTAGAGAAAAAAGAACACAGTTAGTGGGAATGTAAATTAGTACAGCTATTATGGGAAACAATTTGGAGGTTCCTTAAAATATTAAAAATAGAACTACCATATGATTTATTAATCCTGCTACTGGGTATATATCCGAAGGAAATCAAGTCAGTATGTCAAAGAGATATCTGCATGTCAAAGAGATATCTGCACTCCCATGCTTATGGTAGCACTATTCACAACAGCCAAGATATAGAATCAACCTAAGTACCCATTAATGGATGAATGGATAAATAAAATGTGGTATACACACAATAGAAAACTATTGAGCCATAAAAAGGAGAAATTCCTGTCATTTGAGACGACATGGATAAACCTAGACACCGTTATGTTACATGAAATAAGCCAGGCACAGAAAGACAAATACTGTATGTTCTCATTCGTATATGGAAGCTAAAAAAGTTGGTCTCATAGAAATAAAGAGTAGAATGGTGGTTAGCAGGTGCTGGGGTGGTTGGACGTAGGGCAGGGATGAGGAGACATTGGTTAAAGGATATATTATTACACCTAGATAGAAGGAATAAGTCAAGAGATCCATTGTACAGCATAGTGACTCCAGTTAATGATAATCTACTACATTCTTGAAAAATTCAAAGAGAATGGATGTTAAAGGTTCTCACCACAAAAATATAACCACGTAAAGGTAACGCTTTTGTTAATTAGCTACATTAAACCATATCACTGTGTATGTGTACTTCAAAACCTCATATTGTATACAACAAATACATACAATTTTATCTGTCAATTTAAAGAAAAATCTTTTTTTGAGACAGGGTTCTCACTCTGTCACCCAGGCTGGAGTGCAGTGGTGTGATCTCAGCTCACTGCAGCCTCAACCTCCTGGGCTCAAGTAATTCTCCCATCTCAGCCTCCCAAGTAGCTGGGACTACAGGCACACACCACCACACCTGACTATTTTTGTATTTTTGTAGAGATGGGGTTTTGCCATGTTGCCCAGACTGGTCATGAACTCCTGGCCTTAAGGGATCCTCCCATCTCAGCCTCCCAAAGTGCTGGGATTACAGGTGTGAGCTACCACGCCCCAGCCAAAAACTTTTTAAAAATTAAAAACAGAAGCAAATCCTGTCACATGCTACAACACAGATGAACCTTGAGGATGTTATACTAAGTGAAATAAGCCAGCCACAAAAGTCAAATGCTGTATGATTCTACTTATAGGAGGTATCTAAAGTAGTCAAACTCATGTAGAAGGGCGGTTGCCAGGGGTGGCAGAGGCAGAGATAGGGAGTTATTTAGTGAGTGTAGAGTTTCAGTTATGCGGGAGGGTCAGTGGTGAGGTGGGTTCGTTCTGGGGATCTGTTGCACAACAAAGTGCATGTAGCTGATAATACTGCATTGTACACTTGGAAATTACTGGCAGGGTAAATGTTATGTTGTGGGGAGGGGGTTGCTACAATAAAAAAAAAAAAAGGAAGCAGCAACTGCTTCAGAAAGTTGTTGTGATAAGCCCATTGTGTATGTGTTTATATGTGCACGCCTGCACTTAACTTGTTCAACGTCAGAAGCAGTCACGTAAGACAGCTCCATAAATGCCATAGTGGTCATGAGGAGGAGACCTTATTGATCACAGACAAATCTTGCTCTGAAATAAGTACTTTGTAAAGAAGGAAGAATATTCACATTTGTCAGCATCTACACTATACCAGAAATTCTTATACAAGTTTTTTTTATTTAAACTTATACAACTGTGTGGGACCAAAATTATTATCCCCATTGTTCAGATAAGAAAACTGAAGCTCAGACTTGCCAAAAAATCCAAGAGTTTCTAAGTGATAGAGTTTGATATATATTTATATCTGTCTGATTCTATTGTCAAGACAGACATCCAGCAAAAGAAACTCAGAAAAGTTAAATGGTGTATGATAAGTAGCACTATCACGTCATCAAGTGCATTGGGAAAAGCTCTTTCAGAATAAGAATCTTTAGGAAAAAGTGACACAAATTACACAGGTAGGCCACAATACTCTCTGAGTACTCACTTCATCTTGGGTAAGGATTATGCTTTTGCAATTATATAAATGTGTACAGAAAATAACCTGCTGACCTTTACCTGGTTTAGCATGCCAGTCCCAACCTCCAGAAACATCTGGCTGAATATTCACAGCAGGCGTACTAGAAGCTACAAATGGGGAGAAGAAAAAGAATGAGAACAAGAGAGCTCATAACCCACTTTTCTGAATTCACATAGGATAATGCCAATCCATCCCTGAAGCCTGCATGGCTCCAGCAAGATCCCAAGAAATCCACTCGTGCTTCCGAGTTCTTGCTACACTCTGCAACACTCGATATATTCTACCTTCACCTATGGTTGTTCACATGAGGCTTGACGGAAACTACATATTATTTGTCTCTGCTCCTTCTTTGTCTCACTTTGGTTTTACCTCCATATCCAAACACCTTGAGTTATAGCTGAGCATGTGTCTGTCTCCATTCGACCGTGAGTCCCTCGAAGGCAAGAAAGAACTATCTTATGTGTGTGTGTCCCACCTGTCAACTTAACACAAAGTCAGTGTGCAATAAGAACAGAGGGGGAAAACACCTTAAACTCAGTTTACCTTTGCTAAGTACTAACAAGTATAGAGGCATAATCCACTTAAAACTGACATTTTGTTTTTTCCTCTGCTGTGACATGAATTGAGAACCATGAGTCATGCAGAACATGTATTGGGCACTGGTTATACACCATCACTATGTTGGTTGTCAGGGATGTGTCTATGGTACTCAAAATAAACTCACTACAGCTTCAAAATAAATCATTCTGACCCCCCTCAAAGTTCCAAACATATAATTTAAAAGAAATATTTGGCTAAAATGAATCAGGTGTAATAGAGGAATACATGTGCGTAGTAAGTTTTTTATACATCTATAAAATCTATATAGGAAACAAGATGCCATGATGAAGAACTTCTTTCTGAGGCACCTCTAGGTTTTGCCCACACAAATTAATGATTAAAATTCAAATACTAAACTGACATTGCAACTGGGATTTAAAACACACACACACACACACCCCATCACCACCAGAAGGCATCAAGATTAGCATTCCAAATCTTTTATGTCCTTGTTTTGTTCACTTAGTACCAACCAAGACATCTAGTACCTTCCCATCATTAAGTTAAAAAGGATATGCCATTATCAGCAATAATAATTCTTTCTTTTATATTTTTCCCTTCTCTTTTTACACAATAACCCATTCCACTGAGGTGGAAGTTAGACGGTTTTGCAAATACGTTCTATCTGATTTCCTTTAAGCTCTCATCTTAGTCTTACAACTAATTACGATGTAGAAGTAGGTATTAGAATTTATTGCTAATCAAACCCACAAACCCTTATGACTACCTACCACATGCAAGGCACCACACCAGGGGACAGAGACTAAAAGATGCATTATCTATCCTCAAGAAACTTAAGGTCTGTTAGAGAGACAGGAATATATTTTTTAAAAAAGGTAATTACCTAATATTTTAGTCTCTATTTTGCCTTTTATTATGATTATTTATTTGTTCTTCCAACACCATGTCCCAAGTGATTATTCTCTTCAGAATAGATGTTCAATAAATATTTGTTGAGCCCAAAGGTAGTATTTTTTTTTTTAATTTTCACAAGAGATTTGCAATGCTTTGTAGAAACCCAGGGGAAGTACCCTGAGGATTTGGAGGTGGGCAATCTGACCTCCCAAAGCAGACATCTGAGTGTCACCTATATTCTATCTTATATGAAGATGGTGAATTGATTCAGTAACAGTGAAATGATCACTGCTTTCCCAACAAGGAGAGGAGAAAATTCTTTCCACTCGCTAGCACAATACAGGCCAAAATGAGAAATGTAACCACAAAACAAAGGAGTGCTAACTGGCCTAAACTGGGTGATAAACATCATGTTCTAATGAGCTCATCAGAAACAGAAAACTAGATCCAAAACTGCCAAGCTGCCAAGTATGAACACCCATGTTCATGGGACACAAAGGGTAGTACTCTTATTAAAACAATAATTTCAAAGTATTAAAATCAGGAAAATGTGTAGCCTTATAGACACTATCACTGTGCATCAAAGAAACTTGGATGAGAAAAGATGAGTTAATTTATTTTATATTTAATATTGGAAAGATAGCACCTACCATGTGCCAATACCTCTTTTTTCTTTTTTCTTTTTTTTTCTTTTTTTCTTTTTTTTTGAGATAGAGTCTTGCTCTGTCGCCCAGGCCGGAGTGTGGTGGCACAATCTCGGCTCACTGCAAGCTCCGCCTCCCGGGTTCATGCCTTTCTCCTGCCTCAGCCTCCCGAGTAGCTGGGACTACAGGCGCCTGCCACCACGCCCGGCTAATTTTTTGTGTTTTTAGTAGAGACAGGGTTTCACCGTGTTAGCCAGGATGGTTTCTATCTCCTGACCTCGTGATTTGCCCGCCTTGGCCTCCCAAAGTGCTGGGATTACAGGCGTGAGCCACGGCGCCCGGCCGCCAGTACTTCTTTTAGGCACTACGGATATATTAGGGAACAAAACAAAATTCCCTGCCTTTGTGGAATTCATGTTCTAATGGAGACAGATAGATGACCAAAAACAAACAAACAAACAAACAAACAAAAAGTCACACATAAGTTAATTACTGCGTATACTGGAAGTTACTAAGGAAAACAGAAAGGGGAATGTAGAGTAGGGTTGGGAGATGAGTTGTGATTTGAATTGGAAGAATCAGAATAGACTCCATTGAGAAGGGGATATTTGAGCAAAGACTCGAAGGAAGTGAAGGACTTAGCCACGGAGATGCCTGGGGAAGAGTATGAGGCAGAGGAAACAGCCAGTGCAACAGCAAAGAGGCCAGTAGAGCTGCAATGCAGAGAGCAAAGTGGGGGAGAATAGGAAATGAGGTCACAGGCACTGGGATGCTAGAGCATGCAGAGCCTACACAGGCCATTTCAAGGACTTTGGTTTTCATGCTGAGTGAAATGGGGAGGCATTTTGAGCAGAGCAATGACATGACTTAACATTTTAAATGACTGAGCAAAACCAACTCTACTCTACATTCCTGCATCTTTTCTCCTACAGATAGTCAACATCCAATCAGGAGACTCTCTCAAGTGAGCATGACTCATAGGTGAGAGGGGAATTCCTTGTATATCGTCCTGTGGACACACTTCAAATAGTTTGAGATTAAAGACTAGTTGGAAATGAACCATAAAAGTTGCTCCTGGACTCTTTTTTAGTCAAGTTTCAGTTTCACCAGTGTTGCAAAAGTCATCTTCCTTTCGTATTGGCATGGTTTCCCGAAGTCAACTGATAACTGGACTGCATTCTCCAAGCAAGCTCAGGATGCCTTCAACAAAGCATCACTTTCTAGGTTGTGGCCAATAATGTTCACTAGACTTCAACATCAGGAATGAGCTACAACTCTCTGGCTCAAAGCTATTTATCCTTCACTGCAGAGCTCCGGTTTTAATCAATGTTACCTAAGTGACCCACTTTTATAAATGGATGTGATTATTATTCTTTCTATACAACCTAAGTCTCTAACATAGAAATATAATTTGGGCCACATATGTAATTTTATATTTCTTAGCAGTCGTGTTTTAAAAAGTAAAAAGACACTATTGAAATTATTTTTAATAATATAGTTTAACCCAGTGTGTTCAAAATATGTTAATAAATGATCAATATAAAAATATTGATCAGATGTTTGACATGCTTTTTTTGTACTAAGTTTTGAAATCTGGTATATATTTTATACTTGGAGTGCATCTCAAATCAGATCACCCACATTTCGAGTCATCAACAGCCACACGTAACTAGTGGCTATCATATCCCAAACTTTGTTCTTTGGAATACCAATTTTGTGGACTACTAACATATTTTATTGATTTAGGACATATTTTTCCACATTTCAAAGATTTCTCTAACCAAGAAGTATCTTCCAGTCATTTCATAGTGGCAGTGTTTTCTTTCTTATTGGTACATAAAATAATTATATGTCCTACAATCAAGGGTCATTTATGATTCTGTCCAGGTAGCTCTAATGCAAAAAAGGATACCATAGTCAAACAGGAAAGCAGAGCTAAACAAACTTAAGCAGGTTTCTGTCCTGTAAGACAGCCCAGAGCTTTTGCTATGTTAAGGTGAGTTGTTAATTTCAAAAACAGAGATGTGTGAGGAAGCTTTTACCAAAAAAAGCACCTACAGGGTGCTTTTATATATGAGCATTTACTGACATCTTGCAGAAAACTATGTTCCACTGAATACAATATAAAATATTTCCTTACCATGTACTGTGGGTGAAGGACTTCTTGTGGGCTGGAGGAACGGGTCACTGGAAGCACTGGATGTGTTCAGAAAAGAACCCAGCAAATCCTGACCTGATGGTTTGGAAGGTGCTCCAAATGGGTCAAAGGTGGCACCTAGAAAACAATGGGAAAATATATTTATTTGTCCCATGAGTTCACTCACTAAATGTCAAAGAATTGTCACTTCATGCAGGGCTAACAGTGGACTCCAAGAATTTCCTATCTTTGTGGACAAAGGAGTAGTCTGGACTTATCTGCTGGATGAACCACAGTTGATACCATTGCTGCTACACAAGGCTAATCTGCTGCCCAGCAGATGTTAGGAGAGCATTATGCCAATGAAGTCTTAGCTGAAAACATATTAAGCCATATATCCTACCTCGGTTTTAAGAGCAGGATTTATTTGTTAACTAGCCTCATCCCTTCTTACCATACTTAGTACATTTAAAATATCAATTTATGTTAAACTAGGGGCACTCTCCAATAGCTAAAACTGCCCAATACCACAAGACAAGAGCTCAAAATTTAGTCTTTGCAACAATGCTAATATGTAAGTATGATCCCCATTTTACAACTGAGAAGATTTTTCAATAATGTTACACAGATAGTTAAGTGTTAGTCCTGGGATTCAAATCCAGGTCTTTAACTCTAGATTTGGTGTTCTTTCTACTTCCTCTGGGGGGATAGAATATTTGCATTCTAGACCTGGGTATGCCACTAATCCAGCGGGTATCCTCGGACAGGTCAATCAATACATCTAAGCCTCGGTTTCATTGTCTATAACATGAGGCACAGAATTAACTGATGTCTAAGGCCCGTTCTGGTACTGGAATGCCACTAGCTGCCTGAAACTATGATGAATGAAATCGTGAGAGTCACACCAGGTACATAGTCTTAAAATGCAATCATCGAGTACTGTGCTATCTTGGATCTTGGAAACTGTTTTCCTGACAGAGTTTTTTTTCACTTTGGCAAGTTAAAACTGTAGGGAAGGAAGTGAAGTACAGAGGAAATAGCCTTGGCATAGGATTCAGGGCACCTGAGTTCACATCCTGGCTCCACCAATAACTAACATCGGAGCTTGAGCCTCAATACCAATACTCTGTAATTCCGAGACCCACACTCATGAAGGATGCCTCCAGCTGAACTATCACAAGTCAAGACCAGCCCACAGCCTTCTGGGAAGGACATGCTTGGGGGAAAAATGTTCCTGTAGGATACTATAGGCCTGAAGAGTTGAGACATTTCTCTTTACCCTTCCTAATGTGAAGTCATCTTGGTTAATGGTGACAGGACCAAGGGGTAGCTGGTTTGAGTTGGTTCTTCAGGAGCTGTACTTATCAATTATTAGTCATATAAACCTAGGCTACTGATTTAATTCTATGCTTCCATTTCCTCAACTATAAAATGAGGATAAAAATAGCACTTGCTTATTGGGTTTCTATGAGAATTAAATCATTTTTAGTATTAAATTCCATGTATGGCAAATAGTAAATACCTCATAAATACTACTTAATTTTATCAACAATAATTCATCAATCAATATGTTTAAGCAGACATAACTAATGCAGCTCAGGGGTTGAAGTGCTAAACAAAGAAAATTAGAAGTAAGAGTGTGAAGCTCAAATGTCCACTCTTACACTACCTTAGTGTGCTACCCAAATGGACAATATTTCTATTTTCTCTTATGCTTTCTATTTAAATAAAGATACAGACATCTAAAGGACTTTCAGTGAAATCAAAAAAGTCTAGCTTATTAGGAAAGTTCATTTCCACCTCTTTGGCCAAAGATTAGAATTCAAATCTGAGAGGCACAGTGCAACATAGAAAAAATTACCTTCTCCCACTCTTAGGGTTGGAGACGCGGAAGTGGAGGTGGCAGAGCGGCGTGGTGTTGACTGGGTAGACGCAGGTCCACTAGGATGAAACACATCTTCCACTCCTGACTGTCCGGCCTGAGTGGGACCAGCTGCACCTCCACCCCCAAACAGGTCACTCAGTAGTTCAGAATTGGTGGGAGGAGCCACTGGTGGAGAGAAGCTGTTACTCACTGCAGACCCTTCCAGGCCCAAAAGGTCCACATCCTCAGGGGGTGGAGGGGCTGCTGGCTCCTGCTGCTTTTTGCTGGGCTTCTTGACTCCATGAGGCTTGTCACCATTGGCATTGCCATGCGGACTGGAAAGTGTCAGAAGTTCATCGTCTGACTGCTCACTTTCCTGGTTCACTAAGGCAGCGTGATCCTCCTCACAGAATGACTTCTCTGATTTCTGATCTGAGGAAGGCCAGTATACCATAAGAGATTAGTTGTTGACCACAGCATTGTTGGTTTTTGTCATATGTATATAATTCCAGAAAGACAGAGGATTCAGCCCTGAGCAAACAGTGCTTTCAGACCCCAACCAGTGGAACACTTGATGTATTTCACGTTATATTCAAATACCACTTGTTGAGCATCTGAGAGGAAGTAGAGTATAGGGATAAGGAGCATGAACTCTGGAGCCAGCCTAGGACTGAATCTCAGTTCCACTACTCACTGGTTCTATGACACTGGGCAATTTACTTTACTTCTCTGTGCCTTGATTTCCTCCTCAGCAAAGTGGGGATAACAAATTGTACCTAATGGCCGGGCATGGTGGCTCACGCCTATAATCCCAGCACTTTAGGAGGTTGAGATAGGATCACTTGAGGTAAGGAGTTTGAAACCAGCTTGGCCAACATGGTGAAACCCCATCTCTACTAATAATACAAAAATTAGCTGTACATCGTGGCATGTGCCTGTAATCCCAGCTACTTGGGAGGCTGAGGCATGAGAATCGCTTGAACCCGGGAGGCAGAGGTTGCAATGAGCCAAGATCATGCCATTGTACTCCAGGCTGGGCTATAGAGTGAAACTGTGTCTAAATAAATAAACAGTACCTAACTCACAGGCTACTGTGAGAAATATATGAGATGATATTATAAATCACTCCAATCAATAGTAAGTAGTACCTAAGTGTTGATTTTTTTTCAGGCACTACGTTAGGTGCTTTGGTGGGGGAGGTGGTGGCGGGGGTACAAACCATTATCTGCTAGTCCTTTGCTGACACTTCTTACTGTCTTTACTTCTCATGTGTCCTGTAGCTAAAAGCAAATCCTTTTTCCAACAGTCTGGAGCAGAAGTGAACCACACATTTAAAAAGTGAAAAGAAGGGCTCTGCTGTGAAAGGTCCTTATACCAGCTTGAAAGGGGTACTTCCAGCACAAATGAGCAGCAGGAAAGAGGCCTCCTCTAGGGAAGGAGTGACTTTCCAAGCCGTCCCTGAGACAGATCTTCCCACAAAAATTTGATATTTAATGCCAGATAGACCCACATTCCAAATCAAGTATGGATCCACATCCTTTATTCCAAATTCTAAAATGTAATAAGCTATGAAAAGGGCAAGGCTTTCCTAAGTTTGGCATGAATTCAATTGGTGGAAAACTGACAGGAATGAATATGAAGATACTTACAGCCTTCACTTATCTCACTTAGGGCTATTATTTATATGTTCCACTGCAGAAATATTAATATGTTTGATTATAGGTTATTGTCTGAGATATCACATGGGATGTCGAGTTATATCAGTTTATGTACCATATCACCCTTCTAAAATCCAAAAAATTCTGCATTCCTAAACATACCTGGCTCTGAGAGGTTCAGACAAGAGACTGTGCATCTATGCTAAAGCCTATTTCAGAGCCTACAGGAATTATCTCTAAATTATTTACTAAAATGACAGTGGAGAGGTTAAGAGTGAAGCTATATTAAAAGCCCTCACTGTGAGGAAAATAAGAGGTAAGAAAAGTCCACAGGGGATGAGAAATCTATCTACTGTCCAGATACCACTGGGTTCTCCAAATTTGAGGATTTGCTAGTTCCATTTCTCAAAAGAAAATTCTGAAAGTAAGTCTTTCAATTCAAAGGAATTTTATGAACAACTTTTTCATCAAACTGAAACCTGCAGGCAATGGGAATATTGTCTTACATTCACACATCAGAGGAAGGTCAATCAGGAGAATTTCAGATAGACCATCACCACAGCCAGTTTCCTACCCCTTTCATACCCAAACCCGGACTACCCATGTCTACACTGAATCTCACAGTTAATCCCAGCCAGCTCTAAAGCAAGGACGGCCAATGGGTATTGGTTAGGATGCCAATGTCAGGCTACTGCTGGCAGCAGTTGGAAGTTTTATATTGAGAAAGATTCTGAAAATATTTCCAGGTTTGAGAGAAAAGAACACAGTAATCAAGTCCTTATTTTTGGTATGGTTGTTAAAGCAAGAGCAGAGATATATAGGCCAAGTGTATGCTTTCTGTGCAGCAGGGTAAGCTCAGTTCTGCCCTGCTAGTGGTTAAGGCTCCCGAGGGAAATGTTGATTTTTATATTTTTATAATATTTAGTTGAGAGCAGAAGATAGAATCCTGTGTTAATCTCATTACAGAGGCAGCAATCTAAAGGGAGACCATAAAAAAATCACACTTATCACACTTATTTGTTAGTCCAGAAAAGATGTGACCAAAAACACAGCATAGATAGAGAAGGGAGAATTCAGTTAAAATGACCTTGTGCATCAGTCTAAGAGCATCTATTGAGTTGAAAGTAGGGAAGCTGCCTGATTTGAACAGGAAATGAATTGGAAGGATGTAAACTTGAATGATGTCTTTTTAAAATTTTTTTAATTAAAACAACTTTTTTTAGAGATGGAGTCTTGCTCTGTCACCTAGAATACAGTGCAGTGGTGCAATCATAGCTCACTGCAACCTTGAACTCCTGGGCTCAAGCAGTCTTCCTACCTCAGCCTCTGATATAGCTAGGACTACAGGCATTTGCCACCACTCCCACCTAATTTTTTAAATTTTTTGTAGATATAGGGTCTCGCTATATTGCCTGGGCTGGTCTTGAACTCCTGGTCTTCCTGTTCTGGCTTTTCAAAGTGCTGGGCTTACAGGTGGGAGTCCATGTGCCTTGCTTAAATAACCTCTAAGTGCTGATTTACTTTAGTTTGCTTCTAGGGCCAACATCTTTACAGAAGAAATACATAATCATCAAACCATGTGACTTAAAGAAACACTTGTAAATACCTTGCCAACAGAGAGAGGCAAAGAAACCACTTTGTCCGTAATGCCGGGGGTTGTCTGGCGGGATATCTATTGGAGCCTGCCCTGAAAGACAAAAAGACCATGTAGCATCAATGAGACACAGGAAATAAATAACAGAGATGTTCATCCTGAAAAACAAAACCATCAGGTGACTCATACCTCCTAAGGCCAGCGTATCTTGATGTTCCTGGTGAGAAGAGAAGAGGATGCTGGGATTGACATCTTTTGTGCAGTAATGTTCCCATGGAGGAGTTAAGTCTATTACTTTGTCATGGGGCTGTAGTTCTACATCCAGTGTCACCTGAAATAGCTGAGGATATTTTTCTGGTACATCGCATGCATCTAACTCAGGCCTAAATAGGGATTTAAAAAAGATAAGTTCAGTGAAAAACAATGGAACTGGTATGATGTTTGGCACAGAAGTTGTCTTAGGTTGACTCTTAGATTAAATCTAAGACTCATTTCTAAATAAGACTCAATCATAACCAGATAAGTTACTTTACTTTTCTGAGCTTCAGTTTCCTAATCTAGAGAAAAGAGGAGAATGCCTGCTCAACAAATTTGGATGCTACTGCATTCTAGAAAGCAGGGCTGATGTGACTGGCATGGCAAAATCCATTATTAAAATAGTGCAATAGGCCCACAGCCACTGTCCTGAGCCCTTAAACATCTACTCCTATCCTGGCCCCAGCAACTCCACCCTAGCTTTAGCCACCCCCACACCTGAGTTCACCTAGACCACACTATGAGATAGGTTAATGTCGTTGCAGAAAGGTCCTCCAGAAGCCTGCTTCAGTGCTATGGCAGGGCATCTATTCTGATGCGTCATTGCTGATATCATACCACTGATTAAACTGCCATCCCCACTGGAAAACACAAGGGGATACACAGATGCAAAGGATCAAAAGTAGTGATACTTTGTCCCGCTTTGTTTACCCTTATTCCCTCACATAGAATTTTAGACCTTTCTATTTGAAGTCTTTGGTCCCTTTGTACTTCTGAAGAGAAATCATATCCAACTGAAAGCTTTGGAATGCCCACAGCCTCTCTGTGCTACTGAGTGACACTCAGTAGTCTAGCAGCACAGGATTCCAGGGGATGCTACAGCCTAGTGCTATGGAGTCTCAGCACTTCACAGCTACTTTGATTCAAACAGAATTTTGGCCCAACCAGTCCTTACTTGGTGAATTTTAAAACTGTTGTGTCCAGTGGTATGAATCCAGTGTGAAACTGAAGCTGGAATATCTGCGTGTTGGTCACCTAAAAATACATGAGAGCAGCACGTTACAATCAATCAGCGAAAAGGGACTCTGATCAAAAGATTAGATTTTTGGGAGCCATGTACCTTCAACTGTTTCAATATCTGAATTTGTGTTTACTATGGATATTAAATGACCGCCCCAGTTAGAATAGGCTCAGCTTCATTTCCAGCCTCTCCTCTCCTTGAACTCTGCCTCAGCAAACCATTTTCTCATCTGCTAAGTACTATGTTCTTGCACACGGGCATATTTTGACTTATTGCATTCCTTCTACCCAGGATGCCCTGTTCCAACCCAATGAACTCATCCTTTAAGACATATCTTGAAAGTTCATATTCTCTCTGTAGCCTTTCTAGGCCACTGCTGGCTAAAACAAACTGCTCCCATTATAACACCTCATCCTCCCTCTAATATGGTATCATGCATATTCCTACTTGTATGGATTTCCCTTGCGAAAGTGAGTCCCTTAAAGGCAGAGACATAATCTCACTCTTGTCAATCCTAAAAACCTCAACAATGGCTGGCACAAAGCACTCACTTAACCAATATGTGATGAATCAAAACACAGTTACTTGTCACATTATTCCTATTAGCAAAAAAATGGCAATATCCCAAATGTTCACCAACTGATGATTATTAACTGAGATTATCAACTGAGATTAATAAATTGTGACATTACAATGGAATAATATTTGGCCATATAAAATAATGAAGTACTGACACATGCTATAGCATGATCAGCTTCAAAAACATTATGCTAAGTGAGAGAAGGAAGCCTCAAAAGGCTACGTACTATATGATTCCATTATATAAAATGTCCCAAATAGACAAACCCATAGAGACAGAAAGTAGATCAGTGGTTGCCAGGAGATGGAGGAGAGGGAATAGGAAGTGACTGCTAGTAGGTACAGGGTATCTTTTGTGGGTGATGAAAATGTTCTGGAATTAGATAGTAGTGATGTTTGCACAGCCTTTTGAATATACGAAGAATAACTGCATTGTATACTTTAAAAGGGTGACTTCTATGTTATGTAGTTTTATCTCAATTTCTAAAACTGAAAAAATACAATCCCTAATTCCACATCCTCAGTAGAAATGTCTTCCCTTACACTGATCCAAATGGAGCACTATAAGAAAAGCACAGGCTTCTAAAGAGCATGGGTTGCTAAGAGTTCCGGGGCTGCCACCCTCTGGCACAGACATCATGCCAAGGACTTTGAGCAAGTCATAACCTCTCTAAGTCTCAGTTCCTCCCCTGTAAGATGAAGGAGATGAGCTAAGCAATCTTTAAAGACTCTTTCTCATTCTAAAACTATAAGTCACTCGAGCCCAAAGTGATGGGGAGAAAAGATTCAGAAATACTCCTATTGAAGACTCAGATGAGCTTATGCCATGATTCTTCCTAAAACCATACCTTAGCCTGTAGCCGGCTCCCAATGGTTGACCTCAAGTGATACATGGAAACGACCACATCTCCTTGCACAGTGATGTTCAAGGGAATGAAGATTTTTCCATCTTGGACACGATATTCTCTGTAAACACAGACCAAAATATACATTGAAAGAGAGTCCAATCAGGTACAATCACACAGACACAGGTATAGCCCTCTGTGGCTCTGGCCCAGAGGCCTGTTTGCCCAGGCCTGGACCCAGAAACTATTTACTATCTTGAGCAAAAAACAGGAGTGCAGCCAGTGCCAACTGGTTGTGCAGTGGGATGGTGCTGATCTAATGCCAGGCCCCCTCTCTGCATCCCATCTGGACTGCAATTGCCCATGCCTGCTTTGCAGATTTCATTTTCCTCAAATGCATCTAGCCCCCATGTATTTGCCTTTTCTTAACTTTAAATTAATAGTAAAAGCAGAGATAAAGGGAACAAAAAATCCACTGGAGATCAGGATACAAACAGAAATGTCATGCTCTGTGAAAGTCTTGGATGCCAATCGTCAAATTCAATCTATTCCAAACTAATTTCATTTTACATTACCACCCATTCCCTTCCCTCCACATCCCCTATGACCATCCATTGGCACCTGCTGTCTATTATGGATTCTATAACTTCTTTAATTACATCACCATCTACCTAGTTGCTCACTTAGAAACCTCATTCATCAGTAATTCTTCCATTACCCTCACCTAATCCCATCAAGGCCATCTCCTCCTTCAATGAGCAGGTGTCCTGTGTTCCCCTCCACTGTCTTAATCCTCTATATAGCTCATGCTAGTCCGTTAGCCTATATCACCATTTGATTTGAAAGGGCTCATGGCATCCCCTGATTTATTTGTACTTTTCTAGGATTACCACTGATGTTGAACATTTTTTATATATCAGCTATTTCACAATGATATCGTCTTGCAAGAAGAATATGATTCAACTCATTCCTGCTCATTTACACAAGAATTGAGAAGTACACAGGAAGAAGTAAAGTATCATGACTTACTTCATTCGTTCAAAATCTGTGCAAGTTGAATATATTTTGGTTTCTCCAATCAGTACATCACAGTAAGGGCGACATCCATTCCTCTGTTTGTTGAAAAAGGGTATTGGACTGACAGTGATCGACTTAATTGTGAGAGGTTTGAAGTGAGGGCAGTAGGGCTTGTCTGCGAGTAGGTCACACATATAGCCCAGGTATCTGAAACAGAAGATTGGCTCTGTTGGGGCCCATCACACCAGGAGGAGCAAGCAATCAATATTTGCTATGAAGATTCTTCTTGCAAATTATTGTTATAATAAAAATTTACTCTATTAATTTCCTTTTTTTTTTTTTTTTTTTTTTGAGATGGAGTCTTGCTCTGTCACCTAGGCTGCAGTGCATTGGCATGATCTCAGCTCACTGCAAGCTCTGCCTCCTGGGCTCACACCATTCTCCTGCCTCAGCCTCTCTAGTAGCTGGGACCACAGGTACCCGCCACCACACCCAGCTAATTTTTGTATTTTTAGTAGAGACGGGGTTTTGCCGTGTTGGCCAGGATGTTCTCGATCTCCTGACCTCGTGATCCACCGACTTGGCCTCCCAAAGTGTTGGGATTACAGGCGTAAGCCACCACACCCGACCCATTCTATTAATTTATTAAACATTAACTAGCAAAAGATAATGCGACCAATAACTTAGGAAAGATTTTGTCTACTGAGATTGCTGTACTTCCCCAATGAACTGATAATAGGGTATTTATTAAATCAAAAAGCTTATGGGAGTTTTATAGTACTTCAATATTTGAACATCTATTCCTATCTTATCTAGCATATCTAATTTATCAGCTAAAATTCGGATTTGGATAAATTTTAGAATTTTATCATCAGAAGCACTTTTAATCCAAAACGTTAAAGAGATGCAATTTTTAAAAAAATGAAGAAATGTGATTAAAGGAAAGAAAAATGAATGTTATCTAAAAACGTTTTCTTTTTTATTCCATTTTTCAGATTATCTTTTGTAATCTATTTTATTTCTATATCAGAGTTACAAGAAAAAGTGAATTTTAAAATGCTTTATTCTCTATGTATTTTTGCATTTCCCTTTGTTAATCATGTTCCCCACAGGAGGATCACCAGTGATAAGTATAACCAGCTACTGCTGTTTTTCAATAAAGACCCATAAAATAAAACAAAAAGGGACTGGTCTTAGAGCTTGGGATGAGGAAGGTTGTTCTGGCTATGTCCATTAGGCATTAGACCTCAGGCAAATCACAACCTATCTTGAGACACAGTTTCCTCACCTGTAAAATGAGGGAAGTTGGACATAAGTATTATTTAAAGTTTGCTTCTAATTTTAACATCATAAATTTTCATATGGGGGCTTACAAACTGAATGGCAATCCAATATCCTAATCCAATTCCATTTTTCCATAGTTCAGGATAATGCCAGATTGATGTAGTGTGACTGTGTCCCCATCCAAATCTCATCTTGAATTGTAGCTCCCATAATCCCCACATGTTGTGGGAGGGATCCGGTGGGAGGTAATTGAATCATGGAGGCAGGTTTTCTCATGCTGTTCTCATGACAGTGAATAAGTCTCACAAAATCTGACGGTTTTATAAAAGGTAGTTCCCCTGCACATGCTCTCTTGCCTGCCGCCATGTAAGACGTGCCTTTGCTCCTCCTTTGCCTTCTGCCATGATTGTGAGGCCTCCCCAGCCATGTGGAACTGTGAATCCATTAAACCTCTTTTTCTTTATAAATTACCCAGTCTCAAGTAGTTCTTCATAGCAATATGAAAATGGACTAACACAAAGATAAAGTAAAAGAAACTTATGAAAGGATTTACAAGGCAGATTTAAAACAGTACATGACACCAATTAGACCACATCTATGCCTACCCAGCATCTAGCTTACTTTACCTCCTGTGGGATGGTGAAAGTCCAATTCCTGGTCGCTTGGCATATAGCAATCGAATGGCTGGGCCAGGAGTAGAGTAGAGATTACAGAAAATGAACATAGCACCAACCAGAATTGATGATGCCGCCCGTCCATCCTGTCAAAGAAAATGCATAAATTCATTATGAACATGATCAAATCAGCCATTCTCCAATGAGAACGGCAGAATTTGCAATTAAGAGAGAGATAGAGGAGAAATCCTCTTAACTGTGGGTGCTTTTCATTTAAAAATTATTTACTTGAAAACCAAAATTTGTTTCAGCTTTTTAAATTAAAGCAGCAAGGAAAGACTTATCCTTAGAATAAAATTGACTCTAATCTGAGAAGCCCAGCAAAATACACTTGATTTGTATATATTTACTGAAAAACAATATAAACTTCAAAGTAACTTTGGACTTGTTAGCATCATAATTAATAGTTGAAGTCTCTTGGTTTAGAACTGGAAGTAAAGAGCTCACAGGTTAGGTAAATGCTGCTTGTTGGGATATGGCATATATGTATCTCATGCAAAGTATGTTCCTAGGTTCATATAAAATAAAGAACCTTCACCAGATTCAACTTCATTCAATGTAGAAATAAATCTGTTATGGACTAAATGTCTGTATGCCTCAGAATTCATATGCTGAAATCCTAACCCCAATGTGATGGTATTAGGAGGTGGGACTTTGGGGAGGTAATTAGGTAGGGAGAGTGGAGCTCTCATGAATGGGAAATGTGCCCTTATAAGAAGAGATAAAAGAGCTTGCTGTCATCTCCCTTTGCTTTTGGCCACGTGAAGATACAAGAAGACAGCCATCTGCCACCCCAGAAGCAGGCCCTCACCAGACATTAGAAGTGCAGGCACTTTGGGCACAGTGGCTCATGTCTGTAATCCCAGCACTTTGGGAGGCCAAGGCGGGCAGATTGCCTGAGCTCAGGAGGTCAAGACCAGCCTAGGCAACGTGGTGAAACCCCATCTCTTAAAAAAGAAAAAAAGAAAGAAAAGAACTGTAGTCACCTTGATCTTGGACTTTCCAACCTCCAGAACTACATTTCTGTTGTTTAAGCCACCTGGCCTATGGTATATTTGTTATGGCAGCTCAAGCTAATTAAGACAAAATTCAGTAACATCCCTGACAGATGGTGGCCTAGCCTCTTCTAGAACACTTTAAGTGACAGGGAGATTACTTCTACTTGAAGTAGCCCATTCCAGTTTACAGAGCTCTTCCTTATATTGAATATGTTGAGCTGAATTCCATTCCTCCATAGCTTCCACTCAGTGACCCTCATCCTTTTTTAAGACCAAAAAATAAACCTATTCCTTTCTCCCTATAGCAGTCCTTCACATATCTGAAATACTCTCCCTTTCCATCAATGCTTCTATTTCCCTTTTAAAATGAACTCAATCCCTTCTATTCTTCCTCATTTGATATTCCATTTTAAGAGATGTCGTCATTTAGCACATTTCTTCTAAACAAATTCAAGTTTTAAAATGACAACCTTAAATGTGCTGCCCAGATGTGAAATGCAAGATATGAGATATATTCTGACCAGACTAGAGAAGAAGTATCATCTTCTTTATTCTGGACACTATGCTTGTATTAACATAACCCCAGGCCAAACTAGTATAAATGCAGGCTAAGTAACAACATAAGCTTTTATTATTCTCTCTATTCACTAAAACCCCTAGATTTTTTTCCAGATGATCTGTTAAGGTAATGTGCAAATATGTTTAATCTTTTAAAACCAGAATTCAGGACTTCACATTCATCTTGTATTTAATTTCAGGTTGTTAGTTTTTGTTAAGTGACCAACCTACAAGAACTTTTAAAATCCAAATTCATTATCTGACCTTTATAATTCTAAGAAAATTGATAAGCTGAATTTCCACATCTTCATCAAAGGTGTTGATTAAAATAATAACTAAATAAAACCTTCTCCCAGGAGAAAGGTGATCCATTAATCACCTACCTTTGGAAGCAGATATTCAACCTCAACTCAACTAAATATAAAACAACCTAGCCAAATTTCTCCATCTTGACTATAACAAAATAAGAAATATCTTGCAGGACTCCAATAAACTATCTCAACTAGTCTATTAGTCATGTGAAGTGTTCAGTTGGTTTTATATGTGCTCATAATGAACCAATGAAGACTCCCCTTTTGCTAAGAGTTTAAAATCATCTGTGCAAAACTTTCTCAGAATTGTGCCTTGAATTACCATCAGGTTCACAAGCCTATAACTTTCCAGGATCAACCTCCTTCCATATTTTGGGAAAAAATCTCCTCTCTTCATTTGCCTGGCACCTCTCCTTCCTGTTTCTTCATATTACAAATGAAATCCATAATTGCTTCTCCAAGTGCTTTTGGCATTGTGTCACATAATTTAAGCCTTGAGAGTGAATTAATTTGAAGGATTGTGAGGCTCTCGTACTATCTTGCTACCTATCAGCTTTGTCTTAAGTATCATTGTTACATCCTTCCTAGTTTGACATTTGTTCCCTCTGATAAAGAAAACAGAATAAAGGAGTTAAGATTATACCACGTGCCTCAAGAATTTGTTGTTGTCCTTATTCCAAACACAGTTTTAAACAAAGGATATTTTTCTTAATCTGATTTATTTTCAGAATTTAGCCTTCCTGACACTCTTTTCACAGATCCATGACTCTCGGATATGTAGCCTCTCTTTTTCCCTGTGATGCAAGTCTTTTAAAAAGTTTTTGTTTCTACTAAAAGACTATATTATTATTATTATTATCATCATCATCACTATTATTATTATTATTTTGAGAGAGAATCCTACTCTGTTGCCCAGACTGGAGTGCAATGACACTATCTCGGTCCACTGCAACCTCCACTTCCCAGGTTCAAGCGATTCTCCTGCCTCAGCCTCCCGAGTAGCTGGGATTACAGGCACATAGCACCACACCTGGCTGGTAGAGATGGGGTTCCACCATGTTGGCCAGGCTGGTCTCAAACTCCTGACCTCAAGTGATCCACCCACCTCGGTCTCCCAAAGTGCTGGAATTACAGGCATGAGCCACTATGCTCAGCTATGCTTATTTTTAATAAAACAACCAGTAGTATATTAAGATAAAAATAAGAGGCTGGGCACGGTGGCTCACTCCTGTAATCCCAGCACTTTGGGAGGCCAAGACAGGTGGATCACGAGGTCAAGAGATTGAGACCATCCTGGCCAACATGGTGAAAACTGTCTCTACTAAAAATACAAAAATTAGATGGGTGTGGTAACGCATGCCTGTAGTCCCAGCTACTTGGGAGGCTGAGGCAGGAGAATCACTCGAACCCGGGAAGTGGAGGTTGCAGTGAGCCGAGACTGTGCTACTGCACTCCAGCCTGGCGATAGAGCGAGACTCCGTCTTAAAAAAAAAAAAAGAAAAGAAAAAAAGTTCCCTCCCCCAGCTTCAATTCCATCTCCCAAAGACATGGTATTGATTTCAACATATGCATATTCTTTTCGAGCGAGTTTATTGAGCACCCCTGTAGAACCATAATCTTTTGTTTGCCTCTTCTTTTTTCTTCTTCATTGGGTTTTTATTCTTTATGAAGAATCACTGGAACCGGGAGTTTCTGGTCTCTGTTGAGTCATCTTTCCTCCATCAAGCTGTCAGATGTAGGCTCTCTGAACTTAGAGAAAATTCTTGAGTGAAGAGAAAATCACCAAGGTGCTTAAGGCTGCTTAGTCCCTAAAAGTAATCTGTTCTGTTGCACCATCTGCTGTGCCTTGGAAAGGAAAATCCTTTGGTCTTCAACATTAAATTCTTACAAACACCAAGTGTTTTTCCTTTATTGCCAAGAGTTTGGAGATTTGAAGCAAAAAGAAAGAAAAAATGTTCTTCAACTTTCTTTCCTGTTTCTTTCCTGTTTTAGCCAACTGGCTCTCAAGAAAAGACAGGGGGTGGGGAATCATCAAGTAATACTATAGCAAAAACATACACACTAAAGTTTATAGAAGCAATGAAATTTCCAGCATTAATGCTCAGATTCCATTTGTGTATTCAGTCACTTACTGAAGCCTTTTATGCCTGGAGTACAAAAGTTTTAAAAAAGGCATGGTTCCCTCCTGCAAGATTACAATAGTCTAGTGGGAAAATATGTAGAAGAGCTTATTATGACATACGGTATTAAAAGTCACAGAAGACATTTAGATATAATGGGAATGTCTGTATTGTGAAAATACTCAAGAGTCAGAAGGATTTTATTGAAAGTTGAGTTGTAAAGGACAGGCAAGAGTTCTGAGAAGAGTTAGGAAAAGGAACTCTAGGAAGTCGATGGCCAGAAAAATCATTAGTCCCAGTGGGAATGCTCTCAAATACGGTCAATCTATGTGACTCCTTACAAGGACATAGGTATCTTTTTTCTTTTATTTTCATTCAAACACAAACAGGAAGAAAAAATAAATATGCCAATATGTTAATGTTTACTTTATTTACACAAAAGTCAATGGCATTTTTAGCTGTGCACACATCACTCCTGTTTCTACCTCCTTTATAATATTTAGCACATTCTAGAGTCCCTACACTATGTGAGTTGTGTATACATCTGCCTTTCCCATTGGTAGTCAAGCTTTAAGTCCAGAATAATAAATCCCTTCCTTATTTTTACAACTCTCACATTATCTAATTCCTAAATATGGGCTCAATAAATCCTATTGAACTCAAATGTTACCTGTCTACCATTGTGTACAGGCTCATCCATATTTAACCAAACCAAACCATCACCACCAACAACAAAAGGTTACTCACCAAGCAGTGGACAACACAGACATTTTTGGGATTCTGCAGTAACCAGTTATACATATTCCGACACACAGCAAAAAGGTTGTGCAGACTGGGAGCCTGCCTAATGGGCCAACTGCATTCTGAGACCTAAGGGAACACAGCAAAAGGAAATTAATTCCTCCAGCAACTTCCTCTTCATAAGCAGGTATCACACCAAACAATATCTTCTGGAAGTGATACCACATCCTCTCTTAATGTAGGCAGGAACAGTGGGAACAGGGTCCAAATACATGAAGAAGAGGGTGTTTAACACAGCAATTTTTTAAATTAAAGAATTCTGTTTCAGTAAAGGTATGAAAACACATTTTGAAACACATTTTAAATTAAACTAGACCATTTCAAGCACATACTTGGATTTTTTTGATTCTGTGAGGTTACATAGAATTTCATTTCTGTTAAGCATAAAATGTTTTGACCTTCCCACAAATGTTTAATTGTAGGGTTATAAGTCCTGCACCATCTCTGATTTATCCCAGCTCTCATGATAACATGAAAAGTGCTACAGAGTGAGCCAAAGGCAAGCTTGTGCATGGATCTATTTTTTTTTCTCTTTTAATCAAAGGACACAACTTACAGGGGAAACCCTTGGCATTTTCATTCACTTAACATGCATATTTTTTCACACATTATGGATCATCAACTAAGTTACAGGAACACTGCTTGGCTCTGGTCCATGCAACAATCATCTAAGACAGGTATTAATATAATCCCCATTTTGCAGATGAGAAAACTGACTCTCAGAGGTTACCCAGAGTCACAGTGCTGCTCAGTGCCAGCACTGCAGCCCAGATCTTCTGAATATAAATCATCATGTTACAACAGCACACTGGTTGACATTACCATTTGCCTCAAAATAGTGTTAAGGCATGATCCCCAGTTGATTACATATTTACTAATTTAGCTAAGAAACAACAAGGAGAAGCTTACAGTTGGACAAACTTCATAACCTCTTTAAGCCTTTCTTTCTTCATAAAATGTGGTGAACATTACCTCTTACGTAACTCACACAGCTGTGGATACTACATGAACACGTACTTTAAGAGCTTAGCTCAGTATCTGACACACCCAGAGTGATAATAAATGTCGGCAATTATTATTATTTTATCAGGTAACTGCCAATGCAAAGCGCTGCAGTCAGGATGGGCCATATTTGAAGAAAAATGAAGTCCTCCATGGTGAGAGTATAGACTGAAGGGCCAGATCATACAGTCTTTTTAAAGAGCTGGGAGAATATTTAAGGAGATCAACTCTCAGATCTACATTTCCAAAGATCTTTCAGGCTCCGGTATGGAGAATAGAAATGGATAACAAGAGCTTAAAGGTAGGGAGCCCAGTCAGGAGGTTGGTGAGAAGTATCAATAAGGGATGATGGTGGCTAAGGCTAGCTGAGTGGCAGTGGGGTACAAACATACTTGAGGGACTCAGGAGATAGAAAGGTGGTGGGACACCTGGACATAAGACAGGTGATACATGGTGGCAGTGTGTGCATGTGGAGAGGTGTACTGAAGAGTGTATCAGGGGAGGGAGAGGAAAGAGTTAAGCCTGAACTCCAGGTTTCCAGCTTGAATGGCTGGATAGAAGGACACAAGAAGTGCTATTTCCTGAGATAAAGAATTCTGGAGAAAGAAGAGGCTTCATACAGATGATGTCAGAATGTGCTCTGCAATCCCAAATGTCTCAAATTCCTTCTATTTGACCATGGGAAAGGGAGGCAGGAGGAATGTGTTTGATTAGCCCTTTTCTGGTAACCAGATAATAAATAATCAAAATATGACTGGGAAGTTATCTATGCTCTTGGTAGAGCTGACATCTAAAAGCAAACACATTGAGTTTCTCTCTCTGGGGCTGCCAAGAAAGCCCATTCTTTTTGGTTAATGTGTAACTTTTTTCTACAAGATGACTGTAGGGCAATGGTAGGAGACCTCCAGGTTACCCACTTTCATATACCTTTGGGAGGGACAAGTATGGTTTATTAAACAAAGTATTTGAAATTTTTGGCATAGCTCCCAAACAGTCCAGGGTGATCTAGTACTGGCCTCTGTCAATTTAAACTTTATAATGGCTTGCCCCTTTTACCCAACATGATTCAGGGCTGTTTCTGGTCTAATCTTTACCCACATATATATTCCCTATTGATGTGTCTGTTTTCAAGGAATGGAAATGACTTACTGACTAAAAATACAGAATAACTGGGAAGATACATTTTGCTGTCAGAGGAATCATAAAATGTATATTTGTACAAGCTCCTTTCTGTCTGCAATGTATTTTCTTCCCTTGGTAAACTCCAATTCATCTTTTAAAACCCACGTTCAAGATCCAATAGGCCTTACTGACATTTACTGAATATTTTACCTAACTGCTGCAGAATTTATATTCTTTTCATTAGCACATGGAACGTTTTCTAGAATAGACCATAGTCCACAAAACGAGTCTGCACAAATTCAAAAACATAGAAATTGGCCGGGTGCGGTGGCTCATGCCTGTAATCTCAACACTTTGGGAGGCCGAGGCAGGCAGATCACAAGGTCAGGAGTTCAAGAACAGCCTGACCAACATAGTGAAACTCTTGTCTCTACTAAAAATACAAAAAATTAGCTGGGCGTGGTGCCAGGCATCTGTAATCCCAGCTACTCGGGAGACTGAGGCAGGAGAATCACTTGAACCTGGGAGGGGGAGGTTGCAGTGAGCCAAGATCACGCCATTGCACTCTAGCCCGGGCAACAGTGCGAGACTTCATCTCAAAAATAAATAAATAAATAAAATAGAAATCATACCAAGCATCTTCTCTGACTACAGTGGAATAAAACTTTACAACTAAATAACAAAAAGAACCTTGGAAAATACATAAACACATGGAAATTAAACAACATGCTGCTGAAGAACCAATGAGTCAATGAAGAAATTAGGAAAGAAATTTAAAAATTTCTTGAAACAAATTAAAATAGAAATATACAAAAACATATGGGATACAGCAAAAGAAGTACTAAGAGAAAAGTTTATAGCAATAAACACTGATATCAAAAAAGTAGAAAGACTTCAAATTAACAACCTAACATACATCTCAAGGAACTAGAAAAGGAAGAACAAACTAAAGCCAAAATTAATAGAAGGAAAGAAATAATAAAGACCAGAGCAAAAATTAAGAAAATTAAAACTAAAAAGAAAAAAGATAGACAACATAAAAAGTTGTTTTTTTGAAACAATACACAAAATCAATAAACCTCTAGGTAAGCTAAGAAAAAGAGAGAGAAGACCCAAATAAATAAAACCAGGAATGAAGAAGGAGACATAACAACTGAGACCTCAGAAATACAAAGACTCATAAGAGATGGCAACTATGAACAACTATATACCAACAAATCAGAAAACTTAGAAGAAATGGATAAATGCCTGGACACATACAACCTACCAAGATTGAACCATGAAGAAATAGAAAACCTCAACAAACCAGTAACAAGTAATGAGATTGAGGCTGTAATAAAAATTCTCCTATCAAAGAAAGGCCCAGGGTCTGATGGATTCACTGCTGAATTCTACCAAATATTTTAAAAATAACTAATATTAATCCTACTCAAACTATTTTTTTAAAAACTGGAAGAAGAAATACTTTTGAACTCATTCTACAAGGCCAGCATTGCCTGACACTAAAACTAGAGAAGGATACAACAAAAAAAGAAAACTACAGGCCAGTATCACTGAAGAACACAGATACAAAAATCCTCAACCAAATACTTGCAAATCAAATGCAACAACACATTAAATAGATCGTTCACCATTATCAATAAAGATTCACTTCATGGCCGGGCGTGGTGGCTTACGTCTGTAATCCCAGCACTTTGGGAGGCCGAGGCGGGCGGATTACGAGGTCAGGAGGTCTAGACCATCCTGGCTAACATGGTGAAAGGCCGTCTCTACTAAAAATACAAAAAAATTAGCCGGGCATGGTGGCGGGCGCCTGTAGTACCAGTTACTCAGGAGGCTGAGGCAGGAGAATGGCATGAACCTGGGAGGCGGAGCTTGCAGTGAGCCGAGATTGCATGACTGCACTACAGCCTGGGTGACAGAGCAAGACTTGGTCTCCAAAAAAAAAAAAAAAAAAAACAAGTTTCACTTCATGGGTAAAAGGATGGCTCAATATATGCAAATCAATAAATGTTATATACCACATTAATATAATCAAGAACAAAAAATATATGATTATTTCAATAGATGCTGAAAAAGTATATGATAAAATTCAACATCCCTTTATGATAAAAATCCTCATGAGGCCAGGCGTGGCAGCTCACACCTATAATACTAGCACTTTGGGAGGTGAGATAGGCAGATTACTTGAGGTCATGAGTTTGAGACCAACCTGGCCAACATGGTGAAACCCCTGTCTCTACCAAAAATACAAAACTTAGCTGGGCATGGTGGCAGGTGCCTGTAATCCCAGCTACTTGGGAGGCTGAGGCAGGAGAACTGCTTGAATCCGGGAGGCAGAGGTTGCAGTGAGTCAAGATCGCACCACTGCACTCCAGCCTGGGTGACAGAGCAAAACTCCGTCTCAAAAAAAAAAAAAAAAAATCCTCATGAAAATAGATATAGAAGGAACATACCTCAAAATAATAATGGCCATCTATGACAAATCCATGGCTAACATCGTACTGAATGGGGGAAAATTGAAGGCCTTTCCTCTAAAGAATGGAGCACGACAAGGATACCCGCTTTTACCACTATTATTCAACATAATACTGAAAGTCGTGGCCAGAGCAATTAGGCAAAAAAAGAAAAAAAGGACATCTAAATTGGAAAGGAAGAAGTCAGATTACCCTTGTTCGAACTCAACATGATCTTATGGCTAGAAAAACCTAAACACCACCAAAAAAACTGTTAGAACTGGCAAATGAATTCAGTAAAGTTGCAGAATACAAAACCAACATGCGTAAATCAACAGCATCCATATGTGCTAACACCCAACAATCCGAAAAAGAAATCAAGAAACCAATGCCATTTCCAATAGCTACAAAAAAATATATAATACCTGGGAATCAGTCTAACCAAAAAAGTGAAAGATCTACACAAGAAGAATTATAAAACTCTGATAGAAGAAATAGAAGAGGGCACAAAAAAAGAAAAGGTATTCCATGCTCATGGATTAGAAGAAATAATATTGTTAAAATGGCAATACTACCCAAAGCAATATACAGATCCAATGCAATCTCTATCAAAACACCGATGACATCCTTCACAGAAATTAAAAAAAAAAAAAACAAAAAAAACCTAAAATGTATATGGAACCACAAAAGACTCCAAATAGCCAAAGCCACCCTGAGCAAAAAGAACAAAGTGAGAGGCATCACATTATCTGACTTTAAAGTTTATTATAAAGCTACCATAACCAAGACAGCATGGTACTAGCATAAAAACAAGCACATGAACTAATGGAACAAAACAGAGAACCCAGATATAAATCCACACATTTACCACCAATTCATCTTTGACAAAGATGCCAAGAACTTGCCGTGGGGAGAGGACAGTCTTTTCCATAGATGGTGCTGGGAAAAGTGGGTAACTATATGCAGAAAAATGAAAATAGACCTATATCTCTCACTATATACAAAAATCAAATCAAAATGTATTAAAAACTTGAATCCAAAACCTGAAAATATAAAATGACTAGAAGAAAACATTAGAGAAATGTTCCAGGACATTGATCTGGACAAAAATTTCTTGTGGAAGACCTCAAAAGCACAGGCAACCAAAGCAAAAATACATAGTTGGGACTATATGAAGCTAAAAAGCTTCTGCAAAGCAAAGAAAACAATCAATGAAGTGAAAAGACAACCCACTGAATGGCAGGAAATACTTGTGAACTATTCATTTGACAAGAAATTAATAACCAGAATATATAAGGAGCTCAAACAACTCAATAGTTAAAAAAAAAAATTAAAAACTGGGCAAAAGAGTTGAACAGAATTAACAGATCTTCAAAAGAAGACATAGAGATGGCACACAGTTGTATGAAAAAATGTCCAACACCACCAATCAGAGAAATGCAAATCAAAATCACAATATAGTGTCATCTCACTTCAGTTAAAATAGTTTGTATCAAAAAGGCAGGTAATACCAGATACTGGTGAAAATGTGGAGGAAAGGGAACTCTTATACACTGTTGGTGGGAATGTAAATTAGTACAATCACTCTGGAGAACAGTATGAAGGTTCCATATGACCCAGCAATTCCACTACTGGGTATATATCCAAAAGAAAGGAAATCAACATATCGAAGATAAAGCTGCACTCCCATGTTTACTGCAGCACTATTCACAATAGCCAAAATATGGAATCAACCTAAGTGCTTACCAATGGATGAATGGATAAATAAAATGTGGTATACATACACAATGAAATATTATTCACATAAAAAAGAATGAAATCCTGTCATTTGCAGCAACAGGGATGGAACTGGAGGCCATTATAAGTGAAATAACCCAAGCACAGAAAGAGAAATATTGCATGTTTTTTACTCATATGCAGAAACTAAAAATGTGGATCTCGTGAAGATAAACATAGATTAGCAGTTAACGGAGGCCAGGAAGGGGAGTGGGACGGGATTTGAAGGAGGAAAAAATAATATAAATGTAATTAAACTGTACACTTAAAATGGTTAAAATGGTACATTATATATGCATATTTAACTCAAATGTTTAAAAAACAAACAAAAAAAAAGTTTAAGTGCTCTCTTGTCTCTGACCATTTCTCTAATACTCACAGAAATGCTTAGTCATCTTTATACTCAAGCCCCTGTTTATTTTCATCTATTACAGCTTTTTTCAGTAGAGCAACATGGTTAAGTCCACAGGCTGGATTTTCACTCTGGATTTACCATTTACTACTTGATTAACCTTAAGCAACTTACTAACCTCTCCAGGCCTCACTTATCTAGTGTGTAAAGTGTAAATGAGCATTGTAGGATTGTTGTCAGAATTAAGTAGCACAACATAAACACAGTAAATGCCAGCTTGTGGTCAAGCAGTACTGAATAAACTGCTTATATCTGTCTCCCCCTTCTAGACACCGAGCTCCATGAGAAGAGAGACCATAACTTACTCATTTTTGTAACCCCAGTGTCCACTGTGCATGTGTTGCTCATATGGTAGATGCTCAGCAGGTACTTGCCGAGTGAATGAATGAGTGAAAGAATAAAGGAATGAACCCCATTTGGCAATCTAGTTTTATAATAAGATTTGTCCACATGTACCATATCTTGAGGAGGGAACAGGTGAACCCATTTTATTGGGTTTTTTCAGACTCTAACAGAATGAAAGTATAGAAAATTTATTGCCCCAGCAATATTTTTGAAGGTTTTAAAAACTGGCTATTACACACACACACACACACACACACACCCTAAATGTCAATATCTGTAATGAGTCTCAGCTAAAAGTTGGCTAAATTATTCTTAGCACAATAGGCAAATAGCTCCAGAATCATTAACTCAATCAAGTAAATAATATTAATTTAAAGTACTCCATAATTATATATTTACTTGATATATAATTATACACCATTAAGCAAACATACAATTAGAATTTTTTAAAAGCATGTGCTCTGTCTAAAAGGGGAAACCACTAAGGCATAAACAAAACCAACAAAATAAAAAAGGAATTCAATCACTGCAAGCTATTTTTGTAGCTCTCTGGAGTTCACAGCTTCATGCAGTAACTGACACTTCGCAATGCTATCTCCAGTTTTCCTGAACACCTTGAACACCTCCTGGGTTTGCTTAGCATCAGAGGACACCATACAGATTACAGGGCTGCCATGATACCACCCAGTGGGAAAAAGAGGCCAAATCATCGCCAGGGCTGAATACCATTCAATTTTCATCTCTCCATCATCCCTAGCCCAAGACAGGATGGGCAGAAGCAGCCATTCACTAAGCATAGGAATGAAAGCTTCTACAGAGAGTATGACTTAATTGCCACATCTAGTGTTTTATGAATCACGCACCATTTTTGGAGGATGCGGATAATTCAGTCAATCATTTATTGTGGCATTTTATTATTACCAATGTTAATCATAGCTACTACTAACTGAATGATGACTCTAAGCAAGACACTGCTATCAAATTTATTCCTTACAACAAACCTACAAAAAAAAAAAAAAATTTAAGAATGCTTGTGAGATAGGAGCTCTCTTATTGGCATATCCATTTTACACAGGAGAAAAACGAGTCCAAAGAGAGGTCAAAGTGACTTGCCTAGGAAGAAGAACAGCTGAGATGTGAAGCCAGGATAATTTTTAAAGTCTAAAGTTTGTATACACTATACAGCTTCATCTCAGTTTAAAAAAATAAAATTTGTGCACTCTCCATTATACTACACTGTCTGATGACTGATAACAGTAACTCCACGTTGCTTTGTAGAGTGGTTACAGCTTCAAGTGACGGCTGTATTTTACCAGGGTTAAGACATTCAATTCATGGAAGGCTTCATAACTAGAATGTGGGAGTCTCTGGTCCTCTGGCCTCCAGGCCAGGGATTGTTTTTTTCACTCCAGTTATTTCCTGTCATGACACTGAGGCATGGTGGCAGAGTGAGAGATGAAGTATGAGCTATAAAGTTCCTCCACTCCAGCCAATCTCCCACCAACCTCCCACCAATGCAGAAGCAACTGGGAGCTGTGGTGACCTCTTCAGTGTGCTCTGGAAGAAAAAGGAGTAAAAACATTGACCTTCAATCATGAGTCCTTTATTTATCAACACCACGTTGATAATACATTTTCCAAAAATCAAATTGTTCCCAAAGGGAAAGAAATCCTACAAAATTATGTCATTCAGAAATAGTTGGCCAGGCGCGGTGGCTCAAGCCTGTAATCCCAGCACTTTGGGAGGCCGAGACGGGCGGATCACAAGGTCAGGAGATCGAGACCATCCTGGCTAACACGGTGAAACCCCGTCTCTACTAAAAAAAATACAAAAAAACTAGCCAGGCGAGGTGGCGGGCACCTGTAGTCCCAGCTGCTCGGGAGGCTGAGGCAGGAGAATGGCGTAAACCCGGGAGGCGGAGCTTGCAGTGAGCTGAGATCCGGCCACTGCACTCCAGCCTGGGCGACAGAGTGAGACTCCGTCTCAACAAAAAAAAAAAAAAAAAAGAAAGAAAGAAAAAGAAATAGTTAAGAGGGCAGAGTCTAAAAGAACCAGCTGGGCTGCAGATTTCTTTGCTCCTAGAAGGACTCCGTCACCATACTGTCCTTCCTGGGTGGACAGTGGAAGGAGGAGAGACAAAGTGGCCCTAGAATAAATAGCATTAATCAGAACTTAAGAACTTTGGAGCCAGGTTAGACTTGTTGTACATTCATCCAGCTTTCCATTTATTGCCAACAGTAATGCCAAGAAATGTGTAAAGGTTCCTGATATTCTGGGGCACCGCTATAAATCTTCTATGCAGAAACCAAACCAGTATATACACGTATACACACACATAGGCATGGAGTGGACGGGAACAGTGTTTATGTTGGGATGATGAGAAAAGTTTAAGTATAGATAGTCGTGTTGGTTACACAACATTTGGGAATGTAATTAATGCCACTGAAATTGTATGCTACAAGTGGTTACAATTATAAGTTTATGTTATGTATATTTTACCACAATAATTTTTTTAAAGGACGGGAAACAGATGGTTAAGCTCTCTGAAGCCCTCCTATAGATCTACATACACCGAGGAGTCATTATGAACATCTGGTTTGACTGATGCATCTTGTTGGTCTCCAGGACTTCATTGTCAGCATCAGTACTCTTATTTCCTCAAGGTGGATATTGGCTATAAAGAGTAAAAAAAAAAATGTAAAAATAAAAACACCTGAGGTTCAATACCTCCTTTGCAGTCCTGAACAGGTATTCTAGTACTTTGCTTTTGAATGCTGGGCTATGTGCTATGCATTCTTTTGAGTTGTAGCCTCTGCTAAACTGAGACTAAACAAAGTCCTATTTTAACATCCTGTGACATATGCAAATAAGTAATAGAAAAATGAGGAAAATAGTATTGATTATTTCATACAATTCCTGTCAACCAATGTGGCTTCTAAGCATAAAAGTGAATCAAAATACAGAATGACAACTCTCAGCAAAGTAAAATCTTCCTGGAAACAGCCTGTCTTTGCCAACATCACTACCTACATCCTCAAATGCAGGTTTGAACATATACAAACAATCACATAATCATCATGTAAAGTGACTGAATTCAGATTTCAAGGCACAGAGGTGTATGATGTGGGCAGATCCAGACTCCTACGAGTTTATAAATAAAAAATTCCTATGAGTTTATACACCCTTATGAATCTATAAATAAAACCAGTTCCATGTCCAGTATTTATGGTAGACTCTACCATCAACACTTATTAAAATAAGGTTTAATTTCAGACCTAACACTCCACAGAACTGGAAAGACTAAGAAATGGTTCTAGTCCTCATGAATTGAAAGGTAAAAACAAAGAAAACTTTTCTAAGTCATGCAACAATGAGATGCAAATCCATTAACAGTATTAGTGCTGGGGAAAGAAAGGTCTAGGAGTTTGAAAAGAGATGTAGGCAAATCAAAAACAAAGGTAAGATGGAAATACTATGACTTTGGGACTGCCTCCCTGAGATGCAACTAAGGGTAAAGGAGACAGGTCAGAGGATCCATTTCCATTCTGCCAAATTCTAGGACTATCTAGGAAGAGCTAAAGATGTAGTGCAATCCTGTGTTTCAGGAGAAATAATTGGAAAAGCCTCATGGCATGTGGAAATCTTCTCCTTAGCAAAATTAGGCTAATAAAGAAGATGGGCTGGGGGTGGTGGCTCATACCTATAATCCCAGCAGTTTTGGAGGCTGAGGCAGGTAGATCACTTAAGGCCAGGAGTTCGAGACCAGCCTGGCCAACATGGCAAAATTGTCTCCACTAAATATACAAAAATGAGCTGGGCATAGTGGCACACATCTGTAATCCCAGCTACTTGGGTGACTGAGGTACACGAATCACTTGAACCCAGGAGGTGGAGGTTGTAGTGAGCCAAGATCATGCCATTGCACTCCAGCCTGGGCAACTAAGTGAGGCTCTTTTGGAAGGGAAATGGAGGGGAGGGGAGGAGAGGGGAGGGAGAGGAGGAGGAGGAAGAAGAAGAAGAAGAAGGAGAGAGAGGGAGGAGGAGGATGGGGAGAGGGAGGGAGGGGGAGGAACGAGGAAAGGAGAAGAAGAAGGAGGAGGAGAAGGAGGAAGAGGAGGAGGAGGGGAGGAGGAGGAAGAAGAAGAAGGAGAAAAGAAAGAAAGAAGAAAGAAAGAAAAAGAAAGAAAGAAAGAAAGAAAGAAAGAAAGAAAGAAAGAAAGAAAGAAAGAAAGAAAGAGAAAGAAAGAGAGAGAGAGAGAGAGAAAGAAAGAAGGAAGGAAGGAAGGAAGGAAAGAGAGAGAGAGAGAAAGAGGAGCCAAGGGGAAGGGAGGGCAGGGGAGGGGAGAGATGAAGGATGTATGACACGGGTGGCTTTTAAGGGAGAAACAGTAGCTCATGCAAGGAGATTGTGTGTGTCTGTGTGCACATGAGCACATGCATATCCCTGGTTGGAGCATATGGTTTTGGCTCAATGAAGAACGGTAAAAGATGAAGTTAGAGAAGCAGATAGAGGCTAGATCATCAAAAGCCTCACAAGATATTTTACGATTTGTATAGGCAAGAAATGGCCCCACTCCTCTGACCTATATAAGCCTTTCTCTTGCTCTAAGGTCCAGCTGTCACTGGTGTCTCCCTTTACTAATCTCCCTTGGCAGGTATTGTAAATATTATTTGTACTTATCTTTAGAATGTCCTGGGTTCTCTCGCCAACTAGGCTTAGGTGTCTCGAGAACACAAACCAAGTATTTATTTTATATCTATAGTGTTTAACAATTATTTGCACATTCATGCTTTTAAAAAACATTGATTATCTATGTCAGGCACTGTTCTAGGTATCAAAAAAAAAAGCTCCCTCCTCTTCTAGGGAAAGTAAGAGCAGCCCAGGGTAGAGATTAAATATGTAATCTCTGATTCCTTTGGTAAACCATTAAGTCCAGTCACAAAATCTTTAGTTACACTGATGGATGCCTTTCATTAAAAACATCTTTACAGAGAGTGCCTTTTATAAATATTATACAAAGTGACATATTTATATGTATAAATGCTTCTATAATGGTATTATATCTTTATTTACTTTCAGAGGAAAAATGCTCCAGATTATCACAGATCTTTCAAGGTCAAATAAAATTTCTATGAAATATTACATAGGATGTTCCACAGTCCTTAAATTATGAAAATAATGGCACTGACTTAACCTCCAAACAAGAAAAATAATTTAAAAGATTTGCCTTACATTAAGAACAAAATATCTATCCACATTTTTGTTTGATGTTAATTCACTTGTTCTGAATTAGCTAATAGATGGAGTAAGAGTTGGAAGATTATTTTATTACAGAAGATTTTAAAGAGATGCATTTAAAATCTTCATTATAGAATGGCAATTTAGATCAAACCACTTCAGAATGGCATTATCAGTGCTTTATCAAAGAGTGGTCCCCACAGCAACATCAGGAGCAGCCCCCAGGAAGCTGTTAGAAATGCAGATTCATATGCCTCCCTTGTCCTTCTGAATCAGAAGTCTTCAAGTGATTCTGATGCACACCAAAATTTGAGACTGTTCTCAGAACACGCTGAAAAAGAGGTCCTTAAAACTCTCCCATATCTTATTGAATATTACGGCAGGAAGGAGCCTTACAAAGCATGTATACCAATTTTCTTGTGTGTTTTACAGATCTGGAAACTGAGGCCCAGATATTACCAAGGGTAACTGGAATTTGGAACAAAGTGTGTGTTCCAGCATCAAAGCTGAGATCCTAGATACACAGCATTGTCAGCCAGCTATCGTTTTTCATACTTGATATCAAGTTTCACTTTTAAAGGATCCATGCATAGAAAGTCCATTCTATTTATTAATAGACCCAAATGAAGTTGCAGAACCAATCATATGTAAAGGCTAAGTCAAAAATATTTAGAGATGTTCTTGAGAGGGGGAAAAAAATGCCTTTTTTTAGTGAGTAAGTCAGAATTCAGTGGCCAGAAATATCAGGCTCGATATCAGATTCAAACCGAAGCCAATTCTCAGTTCCTTAACCAGGCTGAAACTAGGAATGTTTACCTGCCTAGTTCAAAAAACTTTTTAAAATATATTAATAGAAAGACGTTCCCATTAATACTTGTTGGTACTGTTCTATCCACACTGCCTCATCTTGATACCAAGTAGCAATAAAGAAGAGTCAAAGGCATAAGCAGTGTATCGGCATGAAGGCAGCCAATTGCGCTAGCGGCAGTTCAACCTCCAACTTAAGCCTCATGAACAATGTGCCATGGAACAACCAGGCACCAACAGACTTGAGACCCCAGCTTCAATGGTATTTCATTGACAGATACACTTTCCTGTAAGTATCCTCACCCAAGGAAAATCTTTAGGCTATCTCATAGCAGTCTAATAAATATTTTGTGGACAGAAGTGTCCAGAGTGTATGGTTTTTCAGCTTCAGATGCCTAAGGGCATATGCTCTAAGGTTATCTCTGAGGACGAAAAACACCATCATGTCTTCAACAGTATGATCTCAGGGCTAAAAATCCTTACCCGGCTGTGAAACTTGGCAGTTCGATAAGACTTAGGTGACAGATTGTATACTGTGTAGTGGTCAAGATGTCTGGAATCCAAAAAGCTTCGAATGTCATCAACCTGATTCCTGAATCCTATGTCAACATTGTCCAGAGGAAAGGACATCACTAGGAGAGAGAGCACACAGACAGAAAACAGGTTAAATGTTTAGGTCTGCTGTAATGATGGGCAGCAACTGGAAGCTGAGCCAAAGCACTGTTAATAAACATGAGAAACTTACCAATAATTCTGGAGGTAACATAAGTGAAGTCTAAATCTCCCTTTGTGTAGCTAAAAGCAAGACAAAAATGGGCACTCATTAAAATGATCCAAATATGCCAAGATTTCTCTCTCTCAATCACTTGCGCATATGAACTGGGACACTGCTGTCTAGGGGGCAAGTTTTGACTACCCTCCAGCCCTTCTCTCTAACAAGGAAGAATCACTGAGAAAAGACAGCCCATGACCTCAGGGGAATAAATATGCCACTCCAACTGGTGCATTCTAATGCCCTTGTAGATGCCACTTCATGATCTGAATCAATCTCAGAATAGAAACCTCTGCTTATTTATCAACACCAATTGTTCTAGCCTCTTTGCCTACATGGAAATATCTTCCATAATTGTAAGTGGCTAAGGCGTAGGGGAAGAAGTGGTTGAGAAAAAATAAATGACACCATTTTTCTGCCTACCAGACCCTGGTTGAGAATCAGAGGTAAGAGTAGTTTTATATTTTAACAAAGATTAAAATTTTGATTAACATATTGGACTTGACATTTGAATTTCTGATTTAGAACTGCATATTATAACTCAAAGTGACCCTAGAATTTTCTAATACTTAATAATAAAAAATAACTCCTATGACCTGCTTATGAGAATTTTCATACACTGGAAGCATAGAAAACTTCTCTCACTGAATAAATGTTAAAGGGCTAGTAGGATACAAAAACCAAGTTCTGATTTGATTACAATCCATAGGTAACACTTATTCAGATTGTATGTATATTTTAATCTCATTTAATCCCTAAACAACCCAAAGACACAAATCCTGTCAGGGTATTTTTAAAAAGCTCAAAAAAAACTCAGAGAGGTTAATTAGTTTGTCTGAGGGCTCTTAGTTAACAAGGGCAGATATTGCATTAGAACCCAAGATGTTTGATTGTAAAGACAGGGAGGGCAACTGTTATGCTCTAATGTGGCAATGAACTGAGTCCTCCCAGTCTGTGATTATAGCTTCTAAAGGACTTAACTTTATGTCTTCAATGACATTTCTCAGTTGATCAGATCCCATAAAATTACATCCCAAAATTGACACTCTTTGAGCCAGACAAGCAGACGGCAGGTAACCAGATCCTTTGAGAGCATGGGGATCCACTAAATTAACGGGGAAGAATGTGCGTACCTGGTCACAGATTGTATCACTCTAGAAGATGTGTCTTTGAGGGTGTCTTTCAAGTTGTCCTTTAGGTTACTAAAGAGCCTCCCTGCACCTCCTTTTACCATGTCAAAGAGACCTCCCCCATAGCTGGGCTCCATGTCTGGAGATGAGGCACCTGCAAAAACAAAAACAAAACAAACAAAAAAATGATGATGGCAGAGAATCCATGGAAAACCAATCCCTCTTAATTCTTAAAACATACACAGACTGTCTTTAAGAGTCTGGGACAGATATTCCTGGAAATTGTGTCCCGCTCTCAGAACTTATAGACTCTGAGTTATAGCACTGCTACTGGTTCTCAGGGGAGACCTAGGTCAGTCCTTCACTGAGTCCCAGGTACAGAAACCTCCAATATTGCTGCCACTGGCCATGTGTGACAGTTGAGCACCTGAAATATGGCTAGTCTCAACTGAAATGTGCAGTAAATATAAAACACACAACATATTTCAAAGACTTGGTGCAAAAAAAAAAAGAATATAAAGTATCTCAATATTTTTATACTGATTACATGTTGAAATAATAATTTAGATATATTGAATTAAATAAATTATACCTTTAAAATCAATTTCACCCGCTCCTTTTTACCTGTTTAGTGTGGATACTGGAAATTTTTTAACTACATATGTGGCCTTTATTGTACTACATTTGGACAGTGCTGCTCCAGAGAGACTGCTGAGGAAAGCAGTAGTCAACTTCAGTGAGTTGAGGCCACTCCTCTGCCCTTTGATGAAGTTGACTATATTAGAAATCCCATTCCATGGCTGTCCCTTAAAGCACTGGTTCACTTCTATCATGAAAAACGCCTTCTGAAGGGGCTTTAGTACAGCTTTTAGGCCTTAGGATGCATGGTGGCCATTAGTGCTATCTGTCAAATATTTCAGGTTCTCTTCCCTTATAGCTTCTTAAAATTGTGCTTTTTGGCCCCTTGTGCTTAGCTCCAGTCCAGGGTTTTTCAATCTCAGCACTATTGACATTTTAGGCCAAATACTTCTTTGTTGTGTGTGTGTTGAGGGGGCTGTCCCTGTGCACTGGAGGGTGTTGAGTAGCATTCTTGGCCTCTATTCATTAGATGCCAGTAGTACCTGCCCCAACCCCCACTCCACCTCTGAGTTGTGACAATAAAAAATGTCTCCAGAGACTGGCAAATATCCCCTAGTGGGGGCAAAATTATCCCTGGTTGAAAACCACTGCTCCAGCCTATGATGTGTGAGGGGAAGTGCTGTGTATCACAGTGTATGTTGTGCATCACTTCTAGGGTACATTTAACTGTTAATGTAATATTCTCCGTAGTTTCTCTCTCTCTATTTCTCTCTCCTCTCTCTCTCTCTCTCTCTCTCTGTAACTCTGTATCTCTGTATCTCTCTCCCTTTGCCATAGCAACCGGCAAGGTTGGAGACTGTGGCTGCTGGACTTCTGGGTCCCAGAGACAGGAGCTATGTGGCAAATGACCTTTGATGACCCAGGTGACCTTTGATGAATATTTGGCATGAGTAAGTAATATGGTTTGGTTCTGTGTCCCCACTCAAATCTCATCTCAAGTTGTAATCTCTAAGTGTCAGGGGAGGGACTTGGTAGGAAGTGATTGGATCATGGAAGTGGATTTTCCCCATGCTGTTCTCATGACAGTGAAAGATCTGATGGTTTTAAAATGTGACATTTCCCCCTTTGCTCACTTTCTCTCTCCTGCCATCATGTAAGATGTGACTTGCTTCCTCTTTACCCTCTGTCATAGTTGTAAGTTTCCTGAGGCCTCTCCAGTCATGCGGAACTGTGAGTCAATTAAACTTCTTTTCTTTATAAATTACTGAGTCTCAGGTAGTTCTTTAAAGCAGCGTGAAAACAGATGAATACAGTAAGAAACACCTGTTTGTTAATAGAGGCCACCGATCTTTTGGGAATGTTCATAACCAAAGCACAACCTAACCTATGCAGGCTGATAAAGGAAGGAAGCAGGAATCTGTGTCGAGGAGGTGGCTAATGTGAACAGTGGCCAGGTAGGGCTTTAAGGCCTAGCAGTCAAGAGCATGAGTCATTCTCACCTGGGTTCCTGCCCAGCTTTGCTACGCCTAGCTGTGTGACCCTGGAAGTCAGTCTTTATAAATCTCTTTCTTTCCAGCTGTAAAATAGGGATAAAAATTGTGCCTACTCCATAGGGAAAGATTAAATAAGTGCATATAAAGCTGTTGGCATGGTACCTAATAAATCTAGGGGTCAAGAGAACGTAGCTAAACTCTATTATGCCACATCCTGAAATTCCTGTATTGGTGGTATTTTTAATCTTTGTTCACTTTCCAACTATATGATGACAAAAGACAAGAATGGCATCTATTTTTTTTAAATTGCAATATATAAGATTTTCAAAATAAATATTAATAAAAATATTCATGTAATAGGCACTATAATTGCTAACATATATAAAACTTACTATCTAGTAGGTATTTTTCTAAGCATTTTATCTATATTCACTCATTTAATCCTCATAGCACCCCTATGAAACAGATAATATTATTATTCCTATGTTATAGATCAGAAAACTGAGGCACAGAGGTTAGGAAACTTGTCTAAGGGCATACAAGCTAGTGAATATTTACTAGCAGAGTTGAGATTGAGCCCCAGGCAACCCTTCCAATCACATCCCTCTTTCTTCTCCTAATATCAGCCTGAATTTTATATTTATCATTCCAATTAATTTCTTCAAACTTGTATTACATATGTTTGTATCCACAAAAAATATATTAATATTATTTTCCAAGATTTCAAGCTGTACATAAATGGTTTTCTATTTGAATAATTTTACAACTTTATTTTTTTCACTTACTTTTGTTTAAAATTCATCTATGCTGGTACCAAATGCAGCTTTAGCTCAATTAATATGTATATCAATTACCCCACTGATGGACACGAAGGCTATTTGTTAGAATAAGCAACACAGTGAGGAACACATCACTTTGATAACATACACAAGACTCTCTCTAGATTATACCTACAAGCAGAATTTGCCAGTAAATAAGGTATGTGCATGTTCATATATCTAGATATTGACAAATCATTCTCCAAAGCAGTCACAGCAGTTTAAATTCCTACAATTAGTACATATGTGTTCCTTCACTCTATATTCTCCTTAACACTTAGTATTGTCAGACTTCTACATTTTTACCACTTTGTCAAGTATAAATAAGTATCTTACTTTGGTCCTATTTTGGTAATTTCCCTGATTACTAGTGAGGTGAAGTATCTTTTATTGTGTTTACTAGCCAGGTGACTGTTCTTTCAATCGTATTTCAGGTACCTACTACACTCCTACATGCCATTTAGGTGTTCATACATATATATAAATACATGTTGACTGTCCTGTTCTTCCATCCTGATCTTAAGAGCTATTGATACCTAACAGATGTCTAAGTCACCATTAGACATCTATTAGAAAATGAGGCTCTGTTAGAAATTGCAAAGAACACTGAGTACTGGTAAACAAAAAAAATGAATGGACATATGAACAAACATTAATCATTTCTATCACTAACTGAGCTCTCCAGTGCAACAGGAACTGTGCCCAGACCTTTATGATAGTACAGTTTCATATAGCGGGAGAGTGGAAGTGGTTATTATCCCCAGTTTACAGATGAAGCAACAGAAGCTCAAAGAAGGAAAGTAACTCACCAAAGAGTCCAGTTAACAAGTGGAAGAGTCAGCAATTCAAACCCAGATCTGTGCAATTCCAGAGCCTTGCTAATCTACCATTTCACACTATTCTACAGCTCCACTCAGCTCAGGATTCCAACAACTATAATCAAGATGAGCCTTACCTGCCTATACACAACTGCCTCTCTCCTATTCCCTGCTCTCCTCCACCTCCCACCCACACACCTTTCATCTGGCTGCTCTCAGCGGCAGATGTCCCCACAATAAGCACCCTCATAAATCACTGTATGCCAGGCAAACTAAGCCAATCTCATTACGCAGGCAGCCGAGCCTCTGTCTCCCCTACCTCTTCACAGCACTGAATAAAAGGCCAGGAACAGGTCTAATGGGCAGCTCCACAGACTAGGGCTAGTGTTACAAATCTGAGAATGCTCTCTTGTGTCCTGTTTCATATGAAATAGAGCACATTATTTCCCTGTAAACACACCCCCCCATGTAAAAATCTGTACCATGTTTTTGTTTTAAATATAGTGAGGACAGAGCAGCATAAAATGTTTATAATTCTCTCATTTCCATCCCTGTAACATTTTCATGTGTTCAGTTTGAACACCCCTTTGATATATAACTGTTTAAGAGATGATACCAAATAGACTGGATGTCTCTTCAGCTCTCAATTTTATGCTGGAACAGAACTACAAGGCATAATAAATATCCTTGATTATCTAAAAATCAGACTCTCACCATCCCTCAAGCTGCATGCTCTGCTCATTAGAGCTTTGGAATGCCGCAGAAATCAGAACAACTTGCCAGAGTCCATCTGTAACCTTCATATATTCAAACTGTATGTTGAACTGGCCAGGACACACAAAAAAGAAGAGGGGCATTATTTGATGTTGCTCTACTGGTTCTTTTAGGTAGGTATTCTGGCTTTCCCTGATGAGCCACATAAGTGCCAAAAGTGCAGATTCTGCAAATATTTTAGCCTAAGCTAGGTGAAAGAAAGGGAAGAGAGGTTTCAAAACATGGCACAACGAAGAATAAAATGGTGCAATGAGAAAGAAATGCAGAAGAAAAACAATGACCACGGTAGATCAAGGGGTAACAAACTGGATCCCATGGGCCGGATCCAGTCCATGGCCTGTTTTTGTACAGTCTGTGAAATAACAATGGCTTTTACATTTTTAAATGATTGAAAAAAGGTCAAAAGAGGAATGATGTTTCATAACGTGAAACTGATATGAGGGTCAAATTTCAATGCCCAGAAGTAAAGTACTTATGTTTACATCTTGCCTATGGCTGCTTTCATGCTACAATGCAATTAAATAGTTGTGACACAGATCTTATGGTCCACAAAGTCCAAAGCATATACTCTCTGGCCCTTTAGAGAAAAAGTTTTCCAACCCTTGCATCAGATGGTTACCACCACTTGTGTTCTTAGGAATGCAGAGCTTGCTACCTCCAACACCTTTCTAAATGCTTTGGTTAAAATGGCACCCAGTGGAAAGAACACTCTGTGCTTACTAAGGTTCCCTTACAGGGTGTAAGGGAGTAGAGGTTAGGACATTAGAGTTGAGAGAGCATGTGAGTGTCATCCAAAGAGAAAGGTCCAGGTCTGCCTCTAAGGCTCCAGGTAGATTCTTGCTTCATGATGTCTTGTGGTGTGAAAATCTAAGCCCACCAAAGACAAACATCAGAGAATTGCACTTTTACCTCTGAGTCACTTTACCAGTATAAGAAACAAGTTTTCCTTGGGATTCCTAATGTTTGGGAAACTAGAAGCAGTATCCTATTCCTTCCAAATTGTAGGAACCTGACCAATTCTTGCTCTCAAGAGTGATACAAAATTTGTTTCCTGGGAGAGAATTTCTGTCTCCCACTAGATTGCTAGTTAGCTGTTATCATTTATTTGCATCGAGCTTCATTCCAAAAGAGATCTGAGATGATTCAATAGTTATTTAGAAATTATATAAAGAGGGTAAGCACAAATGCCAGGGCTAGTCTTAACTGCCTTAATGTAACTAAAAATATAAAAAAGTAAGTGTGGCTGCTTTTCATAGACATTTTATTGATTTCTTAGCTATGCACAAAACACTGTGAGAAGTGGTATGGAAGGAGGAGTGTCCATAATGCATAGTGATCATCCCCTCATATGCTTATTCAGTATATGCCTGTGGCACCCTGGGCTGTGGATAATTCCATCTGGTCCCCTAGGAAGAAATGTTCCCCCATAAATTACTGTTGTCAAAAGAAGGATGGTATGCAAGCACTTACCAAAAAGAGACGTTCATCAAGATACTGTTTACCATGGCAAGAGGCTATAAGTGATGTATTTTTTTCAATAGTAAGGGAATTAGTTAAATATCTCTAATAACGCCATATGGTTAGCTACTAAAATCACTTTGTAGAAGAGTACAGATGGGCATGGCAAAGGCTAAATGAAAAATAAGCCGGCTACAACACATAATCCACAGTATAATCTTACTTCTGTAAAAGAAAACTATCTGAGTTTAGGGAAAGAATTCAGAGGATACAATAAACATAAAATAATAACAACTCAAACCTACTGAATGCCTACCATGTACTAGGCCACTGATCTAAATTCTTTACATGTAGTAACACATTTAATCTTCACAACTACCCTATGAAGTCAATACCATTGCTATCTTCATCTTATACACAAGAAAACTGAAGCAAAGGCACATCAGTGATTCACCCCAGGTCCTACAGTTAGTAAGCCAGGGTTTGTACCCATACAAGCTATTCTAGAGTCCAGGCTTTTATCCACTACATTTTCAAAACAGTTATAGTAATTAACAGTTATAGTAATTATATTTAATTACATCTGAGAGAATCATGAGTGATTTTTGTTTGTATGATTGTATTTTCTAAATGTTCTACAAGTTACATTCATTAGTACTTTTTTTTGAGACCAAGTCTCACTCTATCACCCAGGCCAGCATGTAGTGGCACAATCTCAGCTCATTGCAACCTCTGCCTCCAAGGTTCAAGTGATTCTCCTGTGTCGGCCTCCTGAAAAGCTGGGATTACAGATGCCTGCCACCATGCCCAGCTAATTTCTGTATTTTTAGTAGAGATGGGGCTTCGCCATGTTGGCCAGGCTAGTCTCAAACTCCTGACCTCAAGTGACCCGCCGGCTTCGGCCTCCCAATGTGCTGGGATTACAGGCACGAGCCACCATGCCCGGCCACATTCATTAGTTTTACAATTAAAAACATGTTATATAAAACAAAGAGCCAAGTGCTATGCTATTCAAGTTTTATATGTCCTTGCTCAACAGCTGTAGAGACCTCCCTTCTCTTGCATGATTCATCACAGTTTAGAGTCACACAAGTTTCTCAGTTGGCCTGGGAGAGGCAGGCAAAGGCTGCCAACAGCCTTCCAAGAGCCTGTGTGCCCCCCTCACTCCAAGCAGGCTAGGGGCTTGCCAGGAAGGAATATCCTTCTACACTTGACTCATTCTAAGACTTCAGACCTGGCTTCCTCACAGTGGTAACTGTCTCAGCTCCAGCCTCAATACTCAAGATGATCTAATATGCTGAGGACAGGGAGGAGATGGGCAGCAACTTGGCACCAACTGCAGTTCTTGCTCTCAAGAACTCAACCAACGCTTGGCACCAACTGCAGTTCTTGGGACATCAGTCTTCTTCTGTGAGTCCTCCTGGACTCCACAAAGACGCTTCCACAGAACATTACTTTTCCTCTTTCCAGAACGTTTTCATCATCCAGTTCTAGTAAAGTGAGTTAGTATCCCATAGTGTTCAGGATCAGCCTTTTGGAGAGATGACTGATAAAGTGAACTTGGCATTAGAATGTCATATTCGTATTCCCATTCACCAGTGGGCATTTTTCTCGGTGGTTAAGAGTTACAATGTTAAAAATGTCTTGTCCTGGCTTCTATAAAATTGACAACTGTGGGATAGAAATCCCTGAAACTAAAGTGACTCTGTAGAGATGCCCCATTAGCCCCTGCTCTAGGGAAAGCCCATTCCTTCACAGTGCTTGGCAAAGGGCAAGGAAGGAACTAGTGTCATTATCACAAAGGGCTTCGTCATCCTTCTTTATAACAGATTTTTCAGCTCTTGGCTCCCAGCAGTTAGAGAAATGGATCATATGGGCATAACAAGCAGATATACCATGGAAAAAGTCACTGCCTTGGCTTCTAAGGCGGCTTACGTCTCATTGCCCATTCATCTCTCCAGGGAAGCTTTGAGGAAATGTAATGGACTCTGAGAAGAGAGGTCTCAGATTTGAGACTTGGTTCTTCTGTTTAAAAGCTGTGTGACCTTGAGCATGTCATTTTATTCCTCTAGGCTTCCTTCCCCCCACCAACTCCCCACCCTATAAACTGGAACTAATTAAGAACAAAAACTTTTCTACATGCCTCATGTCATCAACAGGATCAAATAAGACCATGCATGACATTGTGATTTTTATGTAATGAGATCTTCTAAAATGACCAGAAATTTTTATTTTTTAAAATTTTATTTTATTTATTTATTTTTGAGACAGAGTATCATTCTGTTGTCCAGGCTGCAGTGCAGTGGTGCAGTCTCGGCTCACTGCAACCTCCACCTCCTGGGCTCAAGTGAGTCTCCCACCTCAGCCTCCCGAGTAGCTGGGATTACAGGCACACGCCACCACACCCAGCTAATTTTTGTATACTTTTTGTAGAGACAGGGTTTCATCATGTTCCCCAGGCTGGTCTCGAACTCCTAACCTCAGGTGATTGGCCGGCCTTAGCCTCCCAAAGTGCTGGGATTACAGTCATGAGCCACCATGCCTGGCAGAATCTTTATTTTAATTCTTAGAAATTCAGTACTCATGGTAAATGATTCCAAGGAATGCCTCCCACAAATGGCTGGGAATCCAACTAGAAATTAAAAATTCAGAGGAAAAAAGATAACATTTAGCAAATAATAAATCAACACTCCCTATGCCAAACAAGAGGTTAGGCATTATACAAGGCAACCCGTGTTAAAATACAGGCTTTATGTCAGCTTTAGTTCAGCCAGAACTGATTTGGATCCCACTTCTGCTATTAGCTGGATGTATAGTCTAGAGAAGTCTTGATATCCTTATCTGTAGAATAGAAATATTAATAGAATGGCATATAGAAGATAAAGCCACAAAAAATGCTGCCTCTAGCAAAGTCACACAGGCTTGGCCAGAAAAAAAAAAAAAAAAAAAAAAAAAAAACAGGCTATTCCATTTCAGGGTTAACAAAGCCAGACTGGAGATGTGTCTAGCAAGCCTCCCTAGGGTAAGACTCTCCTATTGGTGCATCCACGCTATGGTCCATGGAAACTCTTCACTTTTGATAGTTCAAAGAACAAATGTTTAACAGAAAGGTGAACCTCTTTATCACTCTGAAGCTTCTGCTTCTCATCTTGACGTGACCTGGTGCCTGGTGGGAGGACTTATTATGAGTTATTTGCAGGACTAATATTCAGGTTCACTCAGATTCAGTGGTACTGGTTTTTGAAATATTGCAATACTTCTGTACTAGGTGGCACGTGGTACAAGCTACAGCTGTGGCCCTGGACACAGCTGCTCAACAGACCAAGAGGGCAGAAGAAGCAGGGGCATGTGTAGCATCCACGGAAGGTTCCAGCGGAGCTAAGCACTGGCAGGCAGAGGCCACAGAGCAGGTGGTGCCAATGAGTCAGGCTTTCTGGATTCAGGCCACAGAGGAAGCACAGGCATCCAAGAGCATCACAGCTCTTACAAGTCAATAGCACACCCAGCCCTCTTTGTACTGCAATAAAGTGCCAGGGCCCTTGGGATAATTTTTTTTTTTTTTTTTTTTTTTTTTTTTGAGACAGGGTACAGCTCTGTTACCCAGGCTGGAGTACAGTGGCCCAATCTTGGCTCACTGCAACCTCCTCCTCCCAGGCTGGAGTGCAGTGGCCCAATCTTGGCTCACTGCAACCTCCGCCTCCCAGGCTCAAGCGACTCTCCCAACTCCACCTCCTGAGTAGCTGGGACTACAAGGGTGCACCTATGCCTGGATAATTTTTGTATTTTCTGCAGCAACAGGGTTTCACCATGTTCTCAAACTTCTGAGCTCAAGTGATCTGCCTGCCTTGGCCTCCCAAAGTGCTAGGATTACATGTGTCAGCCACTATGCCCAACCAGAATAATCAATTTAATGGGGAAGTTGCTGGAAGGTTTGGCTGGCATTCCTCATGTCAAACCATGGCCCAGAAATGGAGATCATTCAGCTAGTAACAATAATACTGTTCAGAATGTCCAAAAATCAATTTAAAAATTGGAAATTAAAGTGGTAATTTGTGCTATAAACAGTGATAATATACATGTGCATGTGTGTATTTATTTACAGAATAAAAGGTTATAGTTTACATCGATATATATTGATTTCTATATTATACTAGTGTGCCAGTTATTAAAGCTTTTGTCATCACTACAGACACCATGAAATCTGTATGTGCACTATTTCCACACTCACTTTTCAGGACCTTAATGGGAAAAGTACTAGACTATGATGGCTCAGCTCTTTCCCAAGCTATGGGGTAATCACAAACTCAGGGTCTCAAAGAATATAAACATAGGAGAATGAATTAAGTGATTTCCTAAGTCCCCTCCACTTCTAAAATTGTATAACGCTATCATCCTCATACAAAGGCCATCTACTAAACATGTACTCTAGGCTAGACACTCAGCTAAGCAGTTTCCATAAACAACTAAATTGGATCCTTGCACTAAGCACAGTGGCAGGTGGGAGTCCCACTGAGGAAACTGAGGTTTTGGTGAAGTTTAGTAACAGTCACAACAGAATGAGATGAAGCTGGGTTTGGCTGGACCAAAAACCTCTGCTCTTATTCACCTCCCCATCCTGCCTCTTTCAAGAGGTACTTTTTGTCTCTCATGCCTCCATTCTCCCACCTCATTCTGTCCCTCCATCCTAGGACTCAGAGCAGTCAGCTTGCATTAAAATTACTTGTGAATGAGTCTACCTCCCCTCAACTCAATTACTTGCTATTGAGTCTTCAATAGCAAGAAGCATGTTTCACGCCTCTTCACAGCCCCCTAAGTACAATATATGGCACACAGTAAGCACTCAATAAAAGTATGTGAAACTGAGCTGCTATGGAATGCAATAACCAAAGAGAATATGGCAGAGATAGCAAGGAAGACCAAACAGATTAACTTTGGCAGTGACCTAGTCTTTGCTTAACTGTAGGTAGCAAATATGACCAGATGCTTTCACTGTTTCACTGTCTCCTCAAGCTTTTCAGAATGTCTGATTGCAACACTGCACCCACTGAGAAAGCCTATCTAAAAGATGGAGATTTCATGAAATACAACGTGAGCTTTATTGTAAAGAAGGCTAATATTTGATGGGAAATGTTTATCTTCAAAGAGATAAGAGGAGCTAATTAAGAAACCAATAGTAGCTCCTCTTTCCCAGAAGGATCAACAACATGAAAAAAGATTGATAAGAGCAGAAAAAAATGAGAAATACAAAGTAATGACTACATTAAAACCAAAATGGACTCTGCGTAAAATAAAGATAGGGCACAGTGTTCATAACCAGGCTGTTGGTGCTAGGGGAATTCTAGCCAAATGGATGTAACACATTTTGTTCCTTCAAGGATCAAGGAAATCAGGCTACAGTTGCCAATCCAAATTCTACTCAATAAACTCTCATATAAAACTTTACATAGATATTGCTAATAATTTGATTCAACAGACAAAGTATTTATGATGTGCCAGAGAAAAGGGGTCTATTTAAGGAATCTTTACTCTTCAACACGTGGACCAAATAAAAGGTTCAGCATTATGAAGTAATAATAATCAAATCTATTCAATGAGATCAGAATCCCCAATAGAAACCTGAAGAAATAGAAAGGGTTCTGCGCACCACATAGAACCTCAACTCCAGAAAGTAAGTGGCCATCAATTGTTTTTTTTCTCTCTTCTCTAATCAAAAGATCAGGGCTTAAAATGCATAAAATGGACTATGACATTTCCCTCTTAATTACCACCCTGGAACAGAGAAAATGTCCTTGCCATTATCTGACCTTGTCTATGATAGAGAACAGAGATAGCAGAGGACTGATGGCCTGCTTTAAAAAAACTGCAAAGAGAAAAATAAGGCAAAAATTTTCTGTTCAACATTTCAGTTCCACTAAAGAGAGACAAGGGAGACAATATAGACACCAAAGGGCGACTGAAAGAACTCTATCAGTCTTCCCAAATAACCCCCCATATACAGGTAGAATTTTAGAAGACCAGTAAGCTTGTTATGCATATGCAGTTCTAAGAAGTGTTTCTCAAACTCCTCCCCTTCCAGCAAGATTGTCTTTTTTTAGCTCCAAGACAGAAATTCTGGAGCTGCCATTGCAAGCCAACTTCTGAGAGAAAGATCAAATTATTGTTCTCCAGAAAAGTAGCAGTGGTTGTGGATGGATATTGTTTGTTGTTTACAAGATCAAGGTAAGTGTATATATGCTATGTGCTACATACAGCACACACATGTTTTACACATATACCAAAGTGGCCTTCCTACATGTTAGGCACCATGCTAGGAATATACAGTATCCCACACATTAAAACTGAAATACATTTTTGGTCTTATTTTTCAGATAAGGAAACTGTGTCTCAAAGAGGTCAATTCAGGCAAGCAGGCAGGCTCTGTGGCACAATGGATAATGCATTGGACTTCTAGCCTAAATCAAAAGAGAGTCAAAGAGGTCAATTCATTCACCAGGTTACTTAGTTAGGATATATCCAAATGTCGGTGTGAAGACAAGATTTTCATTTCATCAGGCACAGTCAGGAACATAACAGTCAGAGAGCTGGAAGCCCCCCTTGGACAATGAGAGGAAACAACCCAGACTCATAACACTTTAATACTCAATGGGATATTAGCAATGTATCCCTATGCCTCAAATGGATGCACCGGGAAAATAAAATGACTTCCCCAAATCATTGCCATGACTTAACTTATTGAAAAAACAGCCTTATTGACACATGAAATTTACATATAAAACTATATATTGAAAATGTAAACATTTTATAAGTTTTAACATGTAACTGTGAGGCCGGGCGCAGTGGCCCATGGCTGTAATCCCAGCACGTAGGGAGGATGAGGCGGTTAGATCACCTGAAGTCAGGAGTTCAAGACCAACCTGGCCAACATGGTGAAACCCTGTCTCTACTAAAAATACAAAAAATTGCTGGGTGTGGTGGTGGACACCTGTAATCCCAGCTACTTGGAGGTTGAGGCAGGAGAACTGCTTGAACCCAGAAGGCCGAGGTTACAGTGAGCCGAGATCGTGCCGCTGCACTCCAGCCTGAGCAACAAGAGCAAAACTCCATCTTAAGAAAAAAAAACAAAAACATATAACTGTGTGTGTATACACACATGTATGGATGATTCATTCTTGCAGTATATTTGATCAAATTATTCTGCTATGGTGTGGTATTCTATTGTGCATTGTCTATACACAAGATGGTGAAAACACAGAGTTCAACTCAGCACTGTAGCAAATATACGCATACACATACACCACACTCAAAGGGATCTCACACCAAGAAACATGTCAGATAAAAGTCCTATCCTTTGCTAAATATACAATACCTAGACCTCCTGGAGAGGAGAGATCCTCTGACAATTCCTCAGAAAGCTGGGGCTACTTTGAACATTTTATAACTACTTTAAATAATTTACATCAGCAGTTCTAAAATACGATCCCACAACCATCAGTTTCAGAATTTACTGAAACTGGGGTCTTTACTGAAAATGCATATTCCCAATTTCTACTTCCCACCAGGAAAATGGTATTGGACTTGAGCTCCTGTGATAAGTAGATAAGTTATATGAAACATCTGTTTTTAGGCATTAAACAACAGTCTAAAAAGGACTGAGATCTCTGAAAGAAAGAAAACACAGAAGGGGAGCCTCACAGTTGCTCCAGCTTTTTGCCTGGAGGACTTTCCTATTACCATAAAATGATCTAGAGCCCAAGCAGAATAGTGGTCCTGCTGAACTGTGAAGGCAGGGATCAAAATACAAAAACTGCTAAGAAGCTGGAATATGTGGGACAATATAAAAGAAAATAGGGAGAGGCACAGTGTGGTCATAGGGGGTGGGGGTGCTGGAGGGATGGGAGGAAAAACACTGCATAGAAATTCACCCTGAGACCTTGGCTGAGGTCTAGGTTGTGAATATAGAGAGTAAGACTTCACAAGGCCCAGCAGAGACTACCTGATGCAGGTTTGAGAACTAAACCAGCACTATATACCAGAGGTTATAAATGCTGGCGTATGTTGGAGCTCTAGCATAGCCCAAATGGAAAGCTCTTGCTAAGCACCTCAGGCATTTAGTTGAATATTCAGTGTTTCTGTATCAGAAAGGCCACATCCACACTAGGAAAAAGGACTACATCCTAGAGTAAAGGCTGCATTCCTAGGACTAAGTTGAAAACCACAGTAGACCCATTTTAACAAAGAATAAAATCAAGCCTAATGACCAGAAGGATATGTCAGTAATTAAACTGTCTTCCAGAATAAAATTTAACATGTTTTCAAGGAAAATGGTAATCCAGACTTCCAAAAAAGTATCATCACAATGTTTATCATACAATAAAAATAAAACTATACATGTAAAGGAGCAGTAAAAATTGAACAATAAAAGAGCAGTAAATAGAAATAGAACCTGAAATGCTCCAGATGTTGGAATTAGTAGAAAAGAACTTTAAGCTTATTAATATACATTCAAAGGCTTAAACAAAGAGGTAGTCTTAATGAGCTAACGGCAAAGAATATTTTTAAAAAGAAGAAAACTGCAGAATTGAAAAGTATAATATCTGAAATGAAAATTTTGCTAAATGAGCTTAACAGAAGATCGGAAACTGCAAAACAAAATGTTATGAACTTGAAGGCAGTTCGACAGAAATTAAAAACAGAGTCTCAGTGACCTGTGAGGAAACATCATGCAAGCAGTTTGCCATCATGTAAGCAGAGTCTAAGAAGGGATGGAGGAAGAAAACTGAGCAGAAAAAACTATTTTATTTACAACATTTGGTGGAAAAACAATTCAACTCAAAATCAGAATGTCTCAACCTTGGCACTTGGCACTACTGACATTGTAAACTGGATAATTCTTTGTTGTGGGGGGCTGTCGTGGACATTGTAGAACGTTTAGCAGCATCCCTATCCTCTATTAACTAATTTCAAGTAATATCCTCTCCTACCTGAACTCTAAGCAAAGACAACAAAAAATACCTCCAAACATTGCCAAATGTTTCCTAGAGAATCAACATCATCCCTGGTTAAAACTATAGCTGCAGATCCAAGTAACTCAGCAAACCCAAAACAGGATAAATATACAAAAAATCACCTTAGACACATCAGAATAAGACTGCCAATGACAAAAAGAAAGAGAAAAATCTTAGTAGCTGATAGAGAAAAAGATACATTATGTACAGAGGAACAACAATGTCAATAATGGCTAACATTCATCAGAAACATTGGAGGTCAGAAAACAATGAAACGAATTTTTTCTAGAATGCTGATAGAAAAAAACTATCAACCAAGAACTTTATAGACAGCAAAAAAATCCTTTCAAAACAAAATTTTATATTAAAAACACAGGAAAATGTGTGGCTAATTGACCTGCATTACAAGAAATGCTAAAGGGAGTTCTTCAGTCTTAAGGGCAATGTTACCAGATGAAAACTCAGATCTGTAGGAAAGGATGAAGTATACCAGAAATGGTAAATGTCTGGGTGAATATAATGCACCTGAAAGATAACTGTTACAAGCAAAAATAACAACATTGTATTGTGGTGTTATTACACAGATGAAAAATATATGACAAAATAGCACAAAAGATGGGTAGAAGGTAAGCAAAATTGCACTGCTATAACATTCTCTTATTTTAAGTATACAGTGATAAGTGAAGAATAAATATTTCAATCTCTGGAGAAACCACATACCAACATACATACACACACAAATACATGTACCACATATATATATATAGCCAAAAAGTCAGAAGAATTAAAATTTCATATTAAAAATATATGATTAATCCTAACAAAGCTGAAAAGAATAGAGAAACTAAAAACAGAAGCAATAATTAGAAACAAATAAGAGAGTAGACTTAATCCCAATTATATTAATAATTATAATAAATCTAAATAGACCAGACACTATCATTAAAAGACTGAGATTATCAGACTGAATTTTAAAAAACACAAATTATATGCTGTCTACAAGAGATGTACTTTAATTACAAAGTTACAGATAGGTTAATAGTAAAGGATGAGAAAATATTAATCATACAGTAAGCCAAAGAAAGCAGGTAGGCCTATATTAACATGATACAAATTAATTTCAAGACAGAATATTACAGAGTTAAGAAGTAATGTTTCATAATAATAAAGGGTCAATTACTCCCTAAGATATCATTCTAAATATATGCACCTAATAACACAGCTTCTAAGTATATGAAGCAAAAATGAACAGAAAAGTAGAAATAAAGGGACAAACCCACAATGACAAATGCAGACTTTTTAAGAACAAGTAGACAAAATATTGGTATGGGAAGAAAACATTTGAACAACAATATTACATTGCCCTAACTGACATTTATAGAATACTGCAACTAACAACTGAAGAACAAACCTTCTTATCAAGTGTTTGCATATGCTGGGGCATAAAATAAGTATCAACAAATTTCAAAAGGTTAAAAAATGCATATTTTTGGGTGTCAATTAAGATTCATTGAAATGCCTGAAAGCATAATGATGAAATTAAGGTTCAAGTCACTTAGCTTGCTAGTAGCTGGCAGGGCAAGGAAACAAATATTGCTCTCACTGCAAATGGTATGTCCCTTTTGCCATATGCTGGAATAGGGCCTAGACTGGGAAAGATAAGGCAAACATACGAATCACCAGAAAATGCCATTCTTAGTCCAATAAGGCTGTCTGCATTGCCATTGGTCATTCTCTTTTCAGACTCTGCTGTACTATGTTAAAAGCTAGGAGGAGCTAAATTACTTGAGAAAAGTCATGTTAAAAACTTCATACAAAACCACATATCAGAGAGCTCAAGGGAGGGAATCAACCAATATATGCAACAAGGAATCCTGAGATTTTGGAACTGGAAGTACAACTGGTCAAGAAAATCTTCATTATGTGTGCGTGTGTATGTGTGTGTGTTTGTGCGTGTGTGCGCACATGTATGTGTGTGTGATTGCAGGATTGAGGGGAGGGGAGAAAAGGGGGAAAAGAGGTAAAAAGCAGAGACATGAATTCCAGTTTTTACTTTATGAAAAAAGGCTTCATTCAGATATAAATATAAACATTACCTATATTTTGATATTTTTATACATTAAAATAGGTTGCATTACACAATAATATCATATATATCTATAATATAGAAGACATTCATAATCAATGTGGAAAATTTGGGCACACTTAAGGACATATATAAAGAGCACTAGAAAGAAACCAAATGACTGGGTGAGGAGGATAGAATTGAGGCTGACGAAGTAAAAAAAAGAAAATCTAGAATAAAACCAGACGGGGCCTTGTGCTGTATAAAGACTGCAAAGCAGTATGATTAACTCACTTCTCTGCCCCTGAGGTCTACTGAAACCAAAGAAGATGGAATTAAGACGGAGAATAAAACAAACAAGGGTACCACTGTTAACAATTTGGAGACTATATATCCTTACATTCTTAGTTCTGTTTTTGTGTATACGCACACATACACATTTTGTGTTGTGTGTCCACATACATAGAAATAAAGATGATACTGTGTATAGATTTGGACCTGCCATATTTCCACTTAGCAATGAAGTGTAGTCTTCTGAGTCATTAATATTTTTTCTCTCATATCTTTCATAGTGCTGCATTATAATTATTAGTTGATTTTCTACTGTTTAGACATACCAAGTATTATTATAAAGGTGCATATAAAGTAGATAAGCATTCTGAGGAGCTTATTTCCAGTCTGTGTGTGTCTGTGTGTGTGTGGCAGGCAGGGGTGATGGAGTGGGGGCAGTGTTGAAGGTTGTTGGAAATAGGAAAGAGGATGGCTTATGGCAGAGGTGATGTCTGAATTGCAGTTTGGATGGAAATGGGCTGAAGGGCATTTTAGCCCATTATTTAGTACAAAATAATGTTGGAGAGCAAGCAAAGGTTGAGATCATCACGTCAAGGAAAGACATAAAAGTGAAAGGATCATAACTGAGCTCTGATTATAAGCGTACTAGGGAACATGCTAGGCTCACCCAGCACTGAAAGATGAGTATTACAGTCTCCCCTAAGCAGATGAGGAAGGGTGGGGTGGTGTCTCTGAAACAGAAGGTAATTTGCCTAAGGCACCAACTATAATAGATATTGGAAACAGGATATCATGCTGTTTTCTCAGAGAACTTGAAGGTGTATTATTAGAGAGGGGTGGAAGATGAGACTGCTCCTCAGACCTCAAAAGGTCAAGCTAAAAAGTAAGAACTTTTACCAAATTCTCTTACTGTCTCACACTGACATATTGAATGACAAAAAAAAAAAAAAAAAAAAAAAAAAAGGATTATCAGCAAATTTCCAAGAGGCTGTTCACAGAGCAGATTAATATAGCCTGAGACAAGTGGATTTCCCGAAGGATAGTACACTCTTTAGGGCATATTTCAAAAGCAAGTATTCCATCCCAAGCCAGCCGTAGAAAATTTCAAGGCAGTCCTTCAGTATCTATTTATCAGATAATTGTATTAGTAGGAACCTCCAATAGGCAGTCTCTAGTAAGCCATGCCAGGCATAAAAATGTTCAATGAGGCTAAGCAAACTCAGTGAGGACACTTCTAAATGCTAACTACACAGGGAAGGCAGATATAGTCTGAAGGTGAATTCTAGGAGAAAACCAAAAAACCCACAGCAAGCATTTGGAGGAAAATCTGCTACCTAAGGGCAAAGAGAACCCACTACTCCTCTGTTTCACTGGTCTCAAGGGCAAAGAAAGCTACTGCTAGCTGTGGGTTCAGTTTCCGGTGTGGACTTGGCTTATGGAGACCTTCTCATAAACGTCTGGCCACTACACTCTCTTGTGGAAAAACCAAACGCTGAGCAAAAGTAAAGTCAATGGGAGGGGTTAATTTCTGTGCTTGGTTGGCGAGACAGGGTGGCCTACCTGGATCTATCTGCACTCTACATACAGAAGACATGAGCTAAATCCCAAAGGCCAAAAGCACACCCTTACCTGGTGGGTAGTAGGAGGTTGGTTCCTACCCTCTCTTCAGACTCCTTCCACTCAAAAAATGACTCTCCACGTGTTACTTTTCCCAAAAATTCTCGACTCAATAATAACCACTCCTGGAGAACCAGGAAAAGAAAAAAAGCATTTATTTAGTACTAGCTTGTTGTGATTAAAAGAACCTAGGATTTTCAAACAAGCATACCCGCATTCACAACACTGACTGTCCTTCCTTCCTATCTGTGTAACAGCAGGCAAACTAGTAAATCTCTCTAAGCCTCAGTTTTCTCAACTGTAAAATGGAGGCAGATAATATCCTCCTCCCATGTATGTGATGATTAAATGAGATAATGATGGATGAGCATTTGTCACCTAGAAGGCAATCATAAACAATATTTGCCTATGCATGCCCGCCTTCTTATTTCTATATGGGAAAGTAGAGGAGATCCTAATGGACAAAATACACACACACACACACACACACACACACGAAAGGGAGAGAAGCACAAAAATGGTCTGCAGCTAGGAACTGCCACATCCTTCCATCAGTTCAGTGGAAAGGCCACTTACTTGCTGCATAACCTTATACCGAGAGAAGGCCTACGATACCTTCCTCATAGAATCATCACAACTATCTAATCCATCGTCTGTAAAAGCCCACTCACTGTCTGTTACATTTACAACTTAGTAAATGGCAACTTGAGGTGGAGGTGGATGTGGTAGCATTGAATTAACAACATAACTCACAAGGGCTCACCAACTGGGACTCAGAAATATTTTCTTTGGAGATTGGATGGGGATTTGAAATGTATAGAGATCAGGCATCTGGGAAACAGTCCTTAGATGGAAATCCTCATATGTAGACCCATCCTGCCTGAGGCAGGCTTACCAAGCAAAGGTATGAGGTCCCTCCCTGGCTCCCATGTTAACCAACTGTTCTGCCTGTCTTTCTGGCTTAATTATGCTCCAATAATCCTGACAATATTGGCTGGATTTCACTGTAAATCATGACAGTGGAAATCCTAAAATAAAAGTAAGATTAATGCTTTGACCTCAATCTTGGCATGAGGGCTCATTAATTGCAAATCATGGAGTTAATTGAATTCTAGGCATAGCACTGCTAGCGGGATTAAATTTCCTGAGACCTATTTCTTTACCGACATGAAGATAACTGAAATGCACCAATGACAACTAAGCCAAATATTGGGGGTTGCTAAGGAGACAGATAATTATTTCCGTGGCACAGTAGTTGCCCAACCATCAGAAGAGTCTGATGTCACACTTTGGAGGACTGTCACTATTATTATAACCACCCTCCCTATCTTCTTCATGCTTAAGGGTGTGATGCAACCTCTCTGAACCTCAGTTTTGCAATAATACTTGTCAAGAATGAAATACACACATGTGCATATATCTACAAGAAGTGCTTAATAAAAAACAGCCATTATCATCATCCTATCTTCGACTCTTTGCCATCATTCATTATTACAAGGGCCCCTGGAGGGAGGAAAGAACTGTGTGGCTTTCCTTCTGCAGGCTGCACCCTGGTGAGCTACAGAAATGGCACCACAAATGGCAAAGAAAAATCACTGTACACCCAGGGCCTCCCTAAGTTCAAGGCAGCTTCTGTTTCTACTTAGCATCTGGCCAATGCAGATGCTAGTACTGTAGTCCCCTCTTATCCATAGAGGATACACTCCAAGAGCTGCAGTGGATGTCTGAAACCACAGATAATATTGAACCCAACTGCCATCAACTGGAACACGTTTCTGTTCATGTCTTCCACTCACAAATTGAAGCCTTTTCCATCTTAATAAAGCACTTACACACTGTGGCCATAACATTTGCCATCTGAGATGTAATGGCAAAACTAGCATGAATTCCTTTTTTCCTTGTTCACAATTTCACAGATAAAAGATTCATTCTTACCACAGATCTACACAACCTCGGAATACCATTTTTTTCCTTTTTTTATTAAGTCAGGAACTTTCACCTTTTCACTTAAAGGAAGCACTCTACAGCTTTTCTTTGGCATATCCAAGTTGCTGGCATCACTACTTTTGTGATTTGGGGTCATTATGAAGTAAAATAAGGGTCACTTGAACACAAGCACTGCAATAACCGAGATAGTCAATCTTATCACTTACACGGCTACTAAGTGACTAATAGGCAGTAACATAGATGCTAGACAAAGAGATGATGCATATCCCAGGTAGGACCAAGCAAGATGGTGCAAGATTTCATCACGCTACTCAAAATGGCATACAATTTAAAACTTAATGGATTATTTCTGGAATTTTCATAATACTTTCAGACCGCAGTTGACAGCGGATAACTGAAACCTTGGAAAGTGAAACCACGGGTAAGGTAGTCTACTGTTTGTCTCTTCACTTTCCTGCAGTCTGGTCTGTGTGGTTCCATCTGCTCTTCAGACAAAAAAATTACATGCATAAATTCTCATCCAACACTGACAGATGAGTATTGCAGTCTCCACTACACAGGAGGAAGGAGGAAGACTCTGAAATTGAGAGGAATGTGTATCAGGCAGTGGCAATGGTACATACTAGAGCCAAGGTATTATGGTGTTTCCTCATAGCACTGGGTGGACATAGAGGGTATATTAGAGAGGGGTGAGAGGTGAGACTGCAACGGTGAATGATGCTTAGATCTCAAAAGCCTTGAAAGTCAAACTAACCTTCAAAGGAGTAGATAAAGAAATTTAGAATCACTGGAAAGGGTGAGGAGATGCTTTTTTTGAAAGCTGCAACACAAAATTAATTGAGAATACACAAGAAGAGCTTAGCGAGAAGACAGTGCTTAATTTCTATCTGTATCAAGTACTCAGCATGACACTTACCATGGTAAGCCATCTAAAAAAGGACACTTAATTGAACTGAATTGAATCTGTCAAGAAACCAACAGTTTCTATTCACTTTTAAACCAATTTCAATTGCACTGAAGTGCAGCAAGATGATAACAGCAGTAGCCATCACTTATTAAACACCCTCTGATCCCTGGGAACTAGACTATAAGCTTTATGTCCATTATCTTACTTAATCTTCACAATTATGTTGCCAGGTAAGTTTGATTATCCCCCTTTTACAGAGCAGCAAACAGAACTTGTCTTAGACCATTTGGGCTGCTATAACAAAATACTATAAATTGAGTAGCTTATTAACAACATAAATGTATTCCTCACAGTTCTGGAGGCCGGAATGTCCAAGATCAAGGTGCCTGCAGATTTGGTACCTAGTGAGGTCCCACTTCTTTATTCATAGAAGGCCGTCTTCTCCCTGTATCTTCCCATGGTGAAAGAGACAAGCAAGTTCTCTGGGGCCCTCTTTTAGAGCGGCACTAATCCCATTCATGATGACTCTGCCATCATAACCTAATCACCTCCCAAAGGCCCTACCTCCAAATATTACCAATTAAGGAATAGGTTTCAGCATATGAATCTGGGAAAGAGGGGGACACAAATATTCAGCCCACAGCAGGACCAAACACAAAAATTTAGGTCATACAGCCAGGCTCTTCCCTAGGTCTGTCTTACTTCAAAGCCTGTGTTCCACTGACAACATTTTGCTACCTCCTATTATATTTGTTAAAAGCTTAAAAAATAAAAGGAAACAGTCAAACCCAAAAGCACTGCTGGAGAACAAAAAAGCCAGACCTTGGCCTGATGTCTGCTCTGCATTAATCTAAGGTTATTTTCAAGAACAGACACCCGGGAGTGGAAAACTGCTACGCATTCACTGCGTAGCAAAGAAATTAATGAAAACTAGTTTCTAAGGCTTGAACAGGCAGGAGTGGAAAACTGCAGTCCAGTTATGATCGTGGTTCCTCACAAAGGGATGATGACAGTGGCTCAAGATGCTCTTTCCTAATTCAGCCTCTCCTTGATGCCCAATCCCACCCACCCCACAGGCACACGCAGCCTTTAGGGTCAATAGCTGCTGTCTTTGACTCTCATGTTCAATAGCCACATGCACCAGCATTCCAGGGGTAGTGGCAGTAGAGCACAGGAGGTGGGGAAAGAGCATGAGCCCGAAGAACCAAACTGTAAATATGCTTTCCATCTTCCCCAAAGAACCACTCTACAGACTTGGAAACCTGCCCATTGTCAAGTCCCTTTGCGGTGTGAAAGTACATCAGTGCTGACAAACCCAGGGTCACATCCTTTTTTCTTTGAGAAAACTATGGCCGAAAGAGCTGAAAAGTCATTAGCAGCATCTGGTCTCTTCTGCTGCCTTTTAGATTCCAGGTAACACAATCAGAGCTCACAGGTGCTGAAATTTCAAAGACAGACACTAGTAACCATAAAAAGGGTCTCCAAAAAATGCAGGCGACAAGCAAGCAGGTGGTTTTCCATCATGAACAATATGCCCTCTGTAAAATCCACAGAATGGTAAGAATGATACATTGAAAGGGTTTGGTTTCCAAAGAAGGAACTAGGACCACGGCTAGCTTATAGATTGGAAGAGGGCAATGCAGCCCTTTGGTGTCTGGTATCAGTCTTCACTCAAACCCTGGAACAAGCCCATTTCTGTATAGCGTAACTGTACAAGTAAACACGGTTGTTCTGGGGGAATTCAGCCTTCACCAGGCTCCCACTGTGTGCTAGGTTCATGCAAGATGCTTCACACACACTGTTTCATTTCACCCTGAAAAAGACCTTAATAAAAAGGCTATCAGTCCCAGTTAATGGGTACAGAAATGAGGCTCAGAGAGGTTGCATAACCTGCCCAAGCTAAGTGGTCTGGCAAAGTGGTGCAAGAGGTTCCCAAGGTGAAGTATTAGCCTAGGTACCAGGCTACGCATCAAAATAGCCTGGGGTGCCTGTTTTTAAAAATGCAGATTTTCAGATTTCTTTCAAATCAGAATCTCTGAGAGTAGAGCCTAAAGTCTACATCTTTCAACATCCCTCAGTAGCTTCTGATAAATAGAAAGTGCAATAACACAGCCACAGCCCTATGCCACACTGTGTGACAGAGGACAGACAGCCCTAAATGAAGGTCAGGCAGGGTCAGAGACAGAGGCAGAGGAGCTACCATTCACTGGACACTTTTTATCTGCCAAATGCTTGATATAGATCATCACACTTAATCACTACAACAACCTGCTGAGGTGGATATTCTCATGCTCATTTTATGGAGGAGAAAACTGAGGCTCAGTGAAGTTAAATGACTGGATAAAGGTCACATCTCTAAGAAACACTGGGGTCAGAACACAAACCAGATCTGTGTGGCTCTAAATCTCATGCCCTTTCACTATCACATTCTTCCTTACCTCTTTTTGACAGAGAGTAGAGGTCTCAGGGCAATCGCCAATAGCACGTAGATGGCTGTAGCTACGGAAGGGCCCAAACAAGACTTTGCCCAATACAAATCAGGCAACAGAAATGGCTACATCCTGAGGGAGGCCAACTCTTCCTCCAGCAGCTACCATTGCTGTTCTTCTGATAAGAGCAGGAGCCTGGACTCACCAAATACAATGAGGGCAGCACAACAGTGGAGCCATCATCCCTCCTCTCAGCACCCTTGCATATTGAGAGTCTACTCCTCCCAGGCATTTGGGAATCTGCATGATCTGACCCATAAGGTTAACCAACAAAGTTCAAGTTCCAAATACCAGTGTGCCCTTAAGCGTATGGCTTTCCTTCTCTGGACAAAGTCTCTTTCTATAAAATGTGGAGGTGGAATTTGCTGCTCTCCAAGGTCCCATGAACTCTGGGTGACTCCATGACTCACAGAGTCTATACAATGTGAGTGTTAAATTGTGATTTGTGTGATTTATTAATACTACAAGGCAAGGTCTGTTAGGAGTCCCACCAAACTAGACATGGAGTTTAAGTATTTGGCTGCCACTAAGGGCGGCATTGGTAGAACAGAAACATTCTAATCTCCACCATGGCTTCTGTTTTTCATTTTTGCCCCAGAAGCCCAGGGGTGAGGGACTATTATCTAACAAGTTGGCCACCTGCAAGTGCCTTCTTTCCTCTTTCCCTGCATTTGGCAGTAATCTCAAGTGACTGCCTGTTGACTGACCACTCCCCAGTTTCCCTTCTTGAAATCTTTAAGCATATGCACATTGCCTGCAAACTCCTAGAAGGCAAGATGGGGTGAGTCAAAGAAGACTCCATACACAGTGCCAAGCACAGGGCTTTGTATGCAGTGGTAGTAGTAATATTCTAATATTCCGCTACTAAAAATAACAAATCATACCTAAAATCATCTAAGATTTGAGTTCCTACTATGTACCAGGCATTATCCTAAATGCTTTACAGCCCTATAATGTACGTGCCATTGCACTCCAGCCTGGCAACAGAATGAGACTCTGTCTAAAGAAAAAAAAAGGACAGACATAGTTGATTTATCTGGCTCAATACATATTGTTAATTCTGACCTCAGATTCTGAACTATAAATTGGTCAGCAATACTGGACAGGGCGTTTAACAAAGGGTGGTAGGATAGGCAAGAAGTGTATTATGGAATGCTTGTATGCCCCTTTAAGACTTGAATTTTATCTTGTAGGTGATGAGAAGTTTCACATCTATAATATAATAGGCCTTCAAATTTTATAGTCATTGTTACCACTACCATCATTTTACAGCATGGGAGGTTATGGAGTAAGAATGGGTAGATATAAAGAAATCTGAGAAGTAACTTGTTTCCTCCCACTGTTCCTATAGGCAAAACCCAAATCCAACCCACCTTTCTACACACCAACTACTCCTTACTTAGTATCTTACTCGGTTCAGGCCATTTCATCTCTAGCCTCCTAACAGCTTTGGACCCCTTCAATCCTCTCCAGAGGGATGAGGCGCGTTAAAATACAAATTTTATCTTATCACTCCTGTTCATGGAAACTTTTAGGGCCACAGGGTTACATGGTTTACAAAGCCTTGAATGACCTGGGAACCGCTTTCCTTCCCATTCTCACCTCCTGCATTCTTCCTTCACCCATCTTTGCCCCAGTCCCAGGGAAACTCTTTGCAGTTCTCCCAATAGCCCATGCTCTCACTTTCTTCTGGATCACTGCATGTATTTTCCTCGGTAGCCTGCACTGTCTCAAGAGTATTTTTGCTGTCTCCAGCAACAATTCTGAGAGTTGCATGCACTACATTCTGTGCTTTATCTCAAGAAAGCCATTTTAAAAGATCTCACATTATTTACCACCTTGCCAGAGGCTGTCAAGCTTAAGGATTTTGTAACCCATGTTCTCCTACTTCTCCTGTCAAACATGCTTACATGTTATACTTGCAGTTTGCGTATCTGCCTACAAAATTTTCCAAGTATAATCTCATCTGGGCATCTTTTTCTTTTGATAGTTTTGTTATCACCCTCTCCAAAGAAGGGATAGTTACATTAACCTAACAATAAATTTGCCATCTTTTTCTCAATTATGTTATCTAAGTCAAAATATATCTTCAGTAGAACTTTTTATAGTGAATAAATTATATACAGACATGGTTGAAGCCTTATAGTTACTTTGCAAAATAATTTTATTTATTTCTATTCATATCTATCCTTTTTACTTTAAAAAGTCATGCGAACAACCTACAAATCCTTAATAATGATTCTCTAGGCTCTGCCTTTGACGTGATATAATCGAACAGAAGGCAGTAGTAAAGACTGAAGCTTCAGAAAAAAAAAATCAAATAGTCACAAGAAATTCTGGGCTGAGGGACACTGTAGAGAGCATTATTGGGGTTAGGAAGAAACAAAATTTGCAGTTATTTCCTCAAACATTTAAAGCAGTATCCATGGAGGAAAAAAAATCCTAAGTCATTGTTCTAAAGATGGCACTGATGCTTTTCAAGGTTTCATTGTTCTAAAGATGGCACTGATGCTTTTCAAGGTTTTAAAGCTACTATGTTTTCAGGAGTTATGACAATTTATATAATAACATATGGGTTGGAATCCTGATTCTGTCACCTGCTTGCTATGCTGTAACCTTGGGCAAGTCACTTAACCACTCTGAGCCTCAGACTCCTCAGCTGTAAAATGAAGACAATTATACCCAGTTTATAAGGCAATTGTAAAGCTGAAGTAAAATGATATCCATAGAAGTACTTTATAAAGTAAAAATAAAGCAGTGATGGTTTTTATTCATGGTCAATGCCAAAGAGCAATGCAATCAGAAGATAAAACTCCTCTCAGAACTTTGGTTCTCCACCTACGAGTCCATTTATTTCACCAAGCTGTTATTTTTACTGTTATTGGAAGCATATCCAAAGATCTCTGCTGAGCTCAGATGAGTAATAAGGCCAAAATGTACTATTCAATTCCCACTATTAATTTGGGGAATAGTGTTGTTTTTGTTTTTTTAAAAAACACTTCTTGGTATGTTAAAATTCTTAATATGAGCAGGTGAATTACATTAGATTGAGAACCCAAATGCCCAAACTGGAACAATGTTCAAATCTGCTAGTGATGGATGGATTGTGGCCAGTGTGAGCACATCTGTGAGTCTGTAACCACTGTAAATAAATGAATCTGCCGTTGTTCTCAGAGCAACTCAACTCTTCTGCCAATAGAACATCCTTTGAGTACCCTCCAATTTTCTATAAATCCCAGGTTTGAAATTCTGATATAATCTTCTAATTTCTACGCCTCTAAGTATTTGTATGGATGTTAAGAGGAAAGAGTGACTTAAATATTTTTATAAACCACTGCTAATATCAAAAACAGCACTATATCTTATGTTCAAAGCCTCTGGGAGACGTGAAAAGAATTCTGAAAAACAAACAAACGAACAAAACACTATCAATTTAACCACCTCCTAAGGTGAGTTTAATGAAGCAAAAGAGAGTAACACTTCACCAAGGACATTGATCATTTTTCCAAACATACCTAAGCAAAGTAGATTTGACAAGCGTGAGGCACTTACTCCTAGCATTATTGAGGCCTGTCCAAAAATTGCTGTTGATTCAGGGGAGGGGAGTCATTGCTGATAGTGAGCTTCTGTCTCCCCTTCCATAACCAATAAATTCCAAAATACGTAAGGCTCAAACGTGGTATTTGTTTATTTCTTGCCTCTTTTTCATTTCTGCACTTAAGGCATTTGCTTTTGCTGTCCTCCTGCTAAGAACCTCTACCTGGTTCTTTGCATAATTTATTCTTTCTCATCTTCCAGAAAGGTGCTCCACCACCCAATTCACGGAACACTTATTATTCTTAAATATCAAGGTTTCCATTGCCCCTTCCTGTGGTCTACATATCGTGATTCGGAGTTGGAAGAGAGTTAACCATAGAGACATCCTTTCCTCATTGAGTGCCCCAGTGTTAACATTTGTATTCATAATCCACCTGCCATATTTATAGGAGAAAATAAAAACAAAACAAAATTTAAAAAGCAAAGCCATAAGCAAAACAGAGTCCAGAAAAGCCTGTGATCTCTAACCTGTCATCTCTAACCAGACATAGCAAGGCTGGCAAACTCAGGCCTGGAACCAGGTCCCAGGTCCCAGGACACGCTGAGAGACTCCAGGACATGAGGAAATAGAAGTCCAGGCCTCCCCTAGATTAATGAACATGAGGCAGCAGCAGAATTAATATTTCCAGCTTGGCATCAGACCAATGTGGAGCAAATCCCAACATTACCATGTGTAATAAATCCTGTGATATCCCTGTGCCTCAGCTTCCTCATGGAAAAGAAAATAAACCAAGAGCACTGCTGACAGCAAAATGAAATACAGGGACAATAGTCTTTGCCAATTTGGTCACCCAATATTTTGTCTGACCTGAGCTCATACTCAGCAAACACGGTATAAAAGCCATCCCTTCAACTCGGGGCTCACAACCTATCTTAAATAACACTTGCTGCTCAAGTTATAATTAGAAATGTCTGGTTATTATGAGGAACATGAGAGGGCTTTATGAAGTGTTAATGAGCAACTCTGGTCTGTCTGGCATCAAAGTGAGTGGGCAATGACCTCAGGCTCCAGTGCACTAAGATAAATAGGTGGCAGCTTCAACCTGTAATCGCTGTACAACCTTGGGAAGTTATTTCATCTCTTTGGAAAACTTGGTTTGTAAATTGGGAATTAATAATCATACCTGCCCCCTAGGATTCATCTGAAAATTAAATAAGAGAATACATGTTAACATATGCCTAGCAAACAAATAGTAAGCCCCAAATAAATGACAAGTATTTTTATCATTGTGACCTACACACCAAAGATTCTGATTTTCAGTCTTTCACAGAATCCTGAGAATTTCTGGGAGATCCTGCTTTGCCACCTTTCCTAGAAATGGAACTTCATAAACCTGGGAAGTCAATGGCTATAGAGAACTAACCAGGACTTGTTTTCCTGGAGCTGAAACAAAAAGAGGGGTATGGTAGAGACTGCTATTTGCCAACCAAAATCCATTCTCCCCTCCTTGTTCTTCTTAAGAATACTTTTAGCTGGTCACTTGGACTACCAGAATAAAAGACTACATTTCCCAGGCTTCCCTTCAGCCAGGTACGACCATGTGATTAAGTTCTGACCAATGGGATGAGAGTGGAAGTGAGACTGCAACATACAGGCTGTTTCTCAGAGAGAAAAGGTAAGCCCTTCCCTGGCCTTCACATTGGCTAGAAAATGAATATTTGGTTGGCCATCTTAGATGACGAGGAAGAGAGTAATATCCTAAGGATCAAAAAGCAGCATGATAGAAGCAGCTTGGCACCCTAGTTACTTTATACAGCATCCATTCCAGATCAGATTTTTATGTGAGCAAGAAATAGGCTTTCATCTGCTTAAGCCACTATTACGATGGCCTTTGTGACATATACAACCAAACTTCTAGCCTCACAAATATTGTAGACAATATGGACAAGGAAAAAGGAAGGCAGAATATGGTAGAGGATTGCAACACGTCCCTGGTACATAGTGACATCTCATCATTGTTTGCAGAATTAAACATCCTCTGTTGAACTCCATGCAATCAACCCAAAGTTTGGACTATTGAGGTCAGCTTCAAAAACAGGAGGCACACAGGCCAGCTGGAGAGTGTCCATAAGGAGAATGACTAGGGTAATGAAAAATAAAGAAAACCCATCTCATGAGGAAAGACTGGAAGAGCTAGAAAGAGAAAGGTAAGCCAGAAAGGCAAGATTAGGTTTCAGGTAACTCAAGGGCAGTAAGTTAAACAGGGCTTCTCTCTTTGGACTCAAGTTTCTTCATCTGTAAAATAAATAGGTAAACCCAGAAAAATCCCTTTTAGGTACAGCATGAGGGACCTATAAATTCAAAAGAATTTATGTTGCACCAAGGGACAGAACTACAAACCACCTAGATACAGAACTGAGAGAGTGAAGGGCAGATTTCCACTGAACATCAATAAACATCCCAGCAATGTTTCTTGTCCAGCAATAGAATGGCTGCCTTCCAAAGTCCAGAGCTACCTAACTAGAAGGGTTCAATCAGGAACTAGACTTGGATACAGGTCCCTAGTGGACATTCTAAGTCTTGGAAGAATCAGAACAGTTCCCTAGAGATGCAGTTCCTTCCTGCAGACAGAGCAAAAAAGGTGAACTTTGTAACAGACAGTTTTGGATTTGAATCTATTTCTGCCACTAATCTGGCTACATAATCCTGAACAACTTATTAACCTTTTTTGAGCTTTGGTTTCCTCAGTTTTTAAATGGGGATAGCGAAACATAACTTGAAGTATATTTTATTAAAATATGTATAGGAATATTTTTAGTATTTTATTAAATATAATAAATATAAAATTTTTTATTTTTTATTTTTTAGACAGAGTCTCGCTCTGTTGCCCAAGCTGGGGTGCAGAGGCGCAGTCTTGGCTGACCACAACCTCTGCCTCTAGGGTTCAAGCAATTCTCCTACCTCAGCCTCCCAAATAAATATAAATATTTCAATAAAATATACTTCAAGTTATGTTTTACTATCCCCATTTTATCCCCAGATGGTCTCTGGGTCAGTTGTAGCCATTTCCTCTTTTGAACAGAGCTGAAGCTATTATAATATATATCAAGCACATAGCACAATATAGGCTCGTAGCTACTTAAAGTAGTCATCTTAATCATCTTATTGCCTATATAAATGGAGGAAAAGAAAAATGTGATGAGCTCAGAAAATGAAGTTAGTCATCCTGGTGGAAGTACCAGAAGGTAGAAGGCTGGAATTGGGCACAATCAACATAAACAAGGGCTTGCCACACAAATGCTGTGGTTGAAGTACAGGCAGGACCAAAAGTCACTCACAAAGTGGGAAACGAAGGAGAAGTGGCCGTTGCAGGATCATCAGACATTGGGAAAGGACTCTCATTCAGACCTCCACCTACCCACTCACTATTTATTTATTATCTATGAGCAATTATAAAATGAGAAAAGTGCCACAAAGAAGAAAATACAGAACATAATCAGGGCACAAAGAAGAAGCACCTGACCCAGACTTAGAAGGTCAGGCAAGGGTTTTAAGTGGACATGATATCTAACTTGAGACCTGCACTACCAAGGCAAAGGTGTCTAGGGGCAAAGGATGGGGAGACAGCTCAAGCTGATGATGTGTTGGAGGAGTGTAGAGAATCATAAAATGTCTCCCACTCCTCCTCTAAAATTCCTACATTCTGAGGAACCAAGAAGACTGCTAAGTCCTTCCCAATGCTAAGGTTCCACCATTATGGCCTCAGATGCAAAAGCAAAATAAAATAAATGTCTTACCCTTTGCGGTCAAGTCCTTTTTTTTTTTTTTTTTTTTTTTTTTGAGACGGAGTCTCACTCTGTCGCCCAGGCTGGAGTGCAGTGGCACGATCTTGGTTCACTGCAAGCTCCACCTCCTGGGTTCATGCCATTCTCCTGCCTCAGCCCCCCAAGTAGCTGGGACCACAGGTGCCCACCACTATGCCCAGTTAATTTTTTTGTATTTTTATAGTGGCAGGTGTGGATGGCAACATGGGGGTTTCTTATGGTGTTAGAATTGTTTGGTACCTTGACTGTGATTCAGGAACCCACACAGTTGAGAAAATAGTATAGAACTTAATATACACACACGAGTGCACATGCAAACAAATACAAGAAACTAGAGGAATCTGAGGTGGAATGAATCAATGTCAATATTCTGACTGTGATATTACACTAGAGTTTTGCAGAATATACCACTGGGAGAAATGGGCAAAAATTACTATTTCTCACAACTGAATGTGAATCTATAATTATTTCAATAAACATTTCAGTAACAAAAGTAGATGCAGATAAAGAACATAGTTACATAAAATTGTAGCTATGAAATATAAATTCATCATTGAAATTTTAGCTAAACGCATTTAAAATTTGTTAATTACTGATATCTACTACCCTTTTTGTAATATTTTGATAGTTCCTTCATTTTTAGACTAATATATATTTTTACAATAATTTTCCTATATAAATACAAATATATGTGTGTACATGTTTATGTAGTTTAATTCAATGTATAAAGACTATTTCTTGTTTATATTCATTTTATATTTTGAAGATCTTCCCATCATATTAAAAATTTCTTGAGCTGGGCATGGTGGCTCACACCTGTAATCCCAACACTTTGGGAGGCTGAGGTGGGAGAACTGCTTGTGCCCAGGAGTTCAAAACCAGACTGGGTAACATGGTGAGATACCATCTCTACTATTAAAAAAAAAAAAAAAAGGAAGAACTTTTTTGAGTTGGATACTATATAGGTATATCTTAGTTTTCTATTTGGTAATACTACACAGGTATATCTTAATATTCTATTTGGTAATACTATATAGGCATATCATAATTTTCTAAACCAATCCTCTATTTTGGGACATTTTAGGCAGTTTCAAGTTTTTTCTATTATGAATAATTCTGTAATAAATTAAATCAAACTGGTTGCCAACATTACCCAGACACGAAATGTTGAGTTAGAATGGATGGTAGAAATCTCCATCCTGACCAAACAATCCCCCTAAAACAAACATACACCCACACATAAATCATCTTATAGTTATGGAAATTATGGCTATTCTCACTTTAGGATATAAGGACAATGCACAATTTCAAAAGTTCTATATTTAAAACAGGGGGGGAAAAAAAAAAAAAAAGCCTGAGCCGCCAACCTTGCTCTAAGTCACTTTTGACCTTGTAGAATCAAGTAGAAAGGAGGAAACTCTAGAAAAAAAAATTAAGAGTTTGAAACACGATAGACATGGTTCATATTCATATTCTCTATGACCTTGGGGAAGCAGTTTAACTATTTTAATTTTGTTTCTTTATCCATAAGTATATCCTCCTCCTTACTAGGTCCTCAGTAAATATTTCCTGTCTAAATGAATGAATGAAGTACTGGCATATGCAGGTACTCAATTGCTCACTGTTACTCAAACATGCAAAGTTCTTCCAAGCTGCTAGTTTGGAATGTCCTCCCCCATCTCCCTCTCCACCAAGAAATCTTGCCTACACTGCAAAGCCAGCACTAATGTCCCCATTCAAGAAGGCTTCATCAATCCACTTACTTTTCACCTGTACTGTCTATTTCATAATTTTAGTTATATAGACCCTTCTTTCTACAGCTGGTAAAAGAGTGACTTGAGGGCCAGTTTTCCTCCTTTTTCATCTTTGAGTAGGGCTTTGCCATCCATCTCAACATAAGACAGGTTCCTCACATGCCCCAGTCTGTCTAAAGCTCTGGATGAGAGGCACACAAATAACACCTATATGTGTAATTGGATTCTTTCCTCCTGGAAATTGGGATTTAGAGACAGATGATCATTGAGAACTGGTTGCTTCAAGCAGTGGCATAGAAACTCAGGAACTTTGAGGAAGCCATGTACACAGAGAAGACAATAAAGCTGGTCTTCAGAGAGAGTGAAGGGCAGAGCAAATGCACAGGAAAGGAAACAAGAACTATGGGGCACTGGAGAGGGGGCTTCCAGGAGGTGATCACTTCTGGGGTACCAGGTGCATATGGGCTGGCTCCACTGCCCCTGGGCCCCAGGAATTACTCTGTGACTTTATGACAACTCCCTTCCTTTGGTTTTTAAGTAATATGTTTTAAATCAACTTTGACTAAGAAATTGATAAAGACTACAACACTTTTTCCTCCATCCCTTTATCATTCTATTTCTTTGTATGAAAATACTCTTTCCAACTTTATCTAAAATGTTCAAATCCTACCAATCGTTCAAGACCTCAATCTAACCAAGAAGGGGCCTGTCTCTACCTTCTCTGAACTCCCTCATAAAGCATCCTGTCTGTGCTTGGCACATGTACATTAGAGTTACTCCTGTCTTCCCTTAGCCTCTTTTTAAATTATTTCCTCTTGCTAGGCCTCAGTTTCCTCATTCAAAGTGAGTGGACTGGATGAGACTGCTGGGTGGCAAACAGGGTTCTACACAGACCCAGTTTCTGTCCCAGACAACACTGTTGTGGGGAGAAGGGGAGTGGTCCCAGAAAGCAGTGTCCAGACTCCCACCCTTACTTTAACAAGAGCTGCTGTTTTCATATACAGTCATGTGCACATAATGATGTTTAGGTCAATGACACTGAATATATGAAAGTCATCCCATAGGATTATAACAGCTGAGAAATTCCTATCACCTAGTGATACTGCAGCCATCATAACATCTTAGTACAATGCATTACCTTTTCTATATTTAGATACACTTTGATACATACTTACCATTGTGTTATAATTGCTACAGTATTCAGTACATTAACATGCTGTACAGGCTTGTAGCCTGGCAGCAATAGGCTATAGCCTACATCCTAAGTGCATAGCAGGCTATACCATGCAGGTTTGTGTAAGCATACTTTATCATGTTTGCACAACAAAATCGCCCAAAGATGCATTTCTCAGAATGTATGGCTATATTAAGCTATGCATATCTGTATTTTATATACTCAGAGTCTGGTTAAGGCTATATTGAGAAAAGGAATCCAGTACTAATCAAACTTGAAACTACTAAACTAGAAAATCCATAAGGCTCCAAGATTCCATAGCAGTAGGAGTAGTACAGTACAAATAACAAAAACAAGAATGCAAATTTCATTGAGCTAGACACTCTTCTAAACACTGTGTTCATCAACATTTTAATTATCACATAATCATATGAGGTGGATATTCTCAACTCCATCCTAAAGCAAGAGGCTAAACCACATAAACTAGGAGTGGCAAAGCCAGGATTTGAGCCCAGGCAACGCAGATCCACATCTGAGTTCTTAACCACAGTACTATACTGTCTTCTAAGCTCCTTTAAGGGGAGATACCTTAGCTTTTGTTTCTTTTCCTTTTTTATCCCACACAGTGTAGTACCTGGCCTTCTGGTCACTTAATAGTGTTTGCTGAATGAATAAATGCCTGAATGAACAAAGGAAGTCTATTTTGGATTCCATGGAAACTGAGACACAAACTTCTAGGACCTTGGCTGCCTCCAGGTGATAGCCCTAGCCAAACAGCCCTTTCATATGCTTTCCACACCATCTTCCTGAAAAGCAAAGGACCTCCTGCAGCCTGGCAGAAATTCCTGTAGGGTATAGTTTAATGTATAGGGCCGACCACTGAGTACCATTAGCTTGGTGGGTCCATGGGTGCATACTTCACCAGTCTCATTATCTTCAACTCACATTCAATATATTCCCTATATCAGGGTTTCTCTACCTGGGCACTACTGACATTTTGGGCAGGAAAGTTCTTTGTTTTGAGGAGCTGTTTTGTACATTGTAGCATGTTTGGCAACACCCTGGCCTCTACACACTAAAGGCAAGTAACAATTCCCCCAACTATTGTGACAATTAAAAATGTCTCCAAATATTACCAAATGTCCCAGGAAGAGGGCATGAAACAGCCCCTTATTGACAACCACTGCACTAGCTTTTATACAAACACTGGAAAAACAATAAAGAAAAAGAGGCTGGGCACAGTTGCTCATGCCTGTAATCCCAGCACTTTGGGAGGCTAAGGTGGGCAGATTGCTTGAGCTCAGGAGTTTGAGACTAGCCTGGGCAATATGGCAAAACTTCATCTCTACAAAAAACACAAAACTTAGCTAGGCACAGTGGTGGTGTGTACCTGTAATCCCAGCTATGAGGGAGGCTAAGACAGGAGGATCGCTTGAGCTTGGGATGTAGAGGCTGCAGTGAGCTGAGATCGTGCTACTTGAACTCCAGCCTGGGTGACAGAGTGAGACCCTGTCTCAAAAAAAATAAAAATAAAATAAAGAAAGAGAAAAAAACTTATGAACAAGCCCAGAATGAATATAACAAAGACAAGGCTCAGGGTCTTGTAAACTGAAGAGAGAAAATTCTCCACCTTGAAGAAACCTCAGGATAATAAAATATTCTCAACACTGCCTTACTTCACTTAAACTTCAGCACAGCCAACACTTATCAAGTTATCTACTATATGGCAGGGGATACAGTGAGCAGTTTTCTATACCTTATTCCATTTGCTCCTCCTAATAATCTGATAAGAAAGACATTATCAGCCAAGCATGGTGGCTCACTGTGCCCAACCAATGTTTGTAATCCCAGCACTTTGGGAGGCCAAGGAAGGAGGCTTATTTGAGCCCAGGAGGTTGAGACCAACCTCGGTATGCTCGGTAGAACCTCATCTCTACAATTTAAAAATTAGCTGGGCATGGTGGCATAGGCTTGAAATCCCAGCTACTTGGAGGCTGAGGTGGGAAGACTGCTTGAGGCCCAGGAAGTGGAGGTTGCAATGAGCTGTGATCATGTCACTGCACTCCAGCCTGGGTGACAGGGTAAGACCCTGTCCACAAAAAAAGGAAGGAAGGAAGGAAGGAAGGAAGAAAAAGAAAGAGAGAGAGAGAGAAAGAAAAAGAAAAGAAAAGAAAAGAAAAGAAAAGAAAAGAAAAGAAAGAAAGAAAGAAAGAAAGAAAGAAAGAAAGAAAGAAAGAGAAAGAAAGAAAGAAAGAAAGAAAGAAAGAAAGAAAGAAAGAAAGAAAGAAAGAAAGAAAGAAAGAAAGAAAGAGAAAAAAGAAAGAAGGAAAGAAGGAAAGGAGGAAAGGAAGAAAGGAAGGAAGGAAGGAAGGAAGGAAGGAAGGAAGGAAGGAAGGAGAGAGAGAGAAAGAAAGAAAAAGAAAGAAAGAAAAGAAAGAAAGAAAGAAAGAAAGAAAGAAAGAAAGAAAGAAAGAAAGAAAGAAAGAGAGAGAGAGAGAGAAAGGAGGAAATAAAGAAATTAGTCTGTTTTCACATTGCTATAAAGAACTATCTGAGCCTGGGTAATTTATGAAGAAAAGAAGTTTAATTGACTCAACAGTTCCACAGGTTTAACAGGAAGCATGACTAGGAGGCCTCAGGAAACTTACAATCACAGCAAAAGGTGAAGGGGAAGCAAGACACGTCTTACATGGTGGCAGGAGAAAGTGAGAAAGAAAGTGCCATATTTTAAAACCATCAGTTCTCACTCACTATCACGAGAACAGCAAGGGAGAAAGCTGACCCCATAATCCAATCATCTCCCACCAGGCCCCTCCTCTGACAAATGGGGATTACAATTCGAGATGAGATTTGAGTGAGGACACAAAGCCAAACAATATTAAGAGGCATTATCTGTTTTACAAAGGTAGAAACTGAGGCTCAGAGAATTTAAATTATTTGCCCAAGGTGACAAAGCTAGATAGCCATGTTAAAAATTTGAACCTAGAACAACCACTGGCTCCAATTCCAATGCTTTCTCCACTCTTGTACTGCAGTATTCTACAAGAAAACTAGTAGCTATAATCAATGAAAAGCCAAAACGGTAATAAAATTTTCTCATTCACACTTTATCTATGAGACAAACAGGTATATCCTAAATGTTAACAATGGTTATTCATGGAAAAAAAGTTTATCGGTTATTTTTATTTTGTGTGTGTGTTTTCTGCCTTTTCCAAATTGTTTTGCCTTGAATATGTATTGCCTACCTAATAAAAAGTTATTCAAATTAATTTCTGAAAACAAAAATTCACAGAAATATCAATCTTTAATGTCAGTTTCAAGTAAACCATTATCACTGCTCACATATGAGTCTACTAAAGATTAAGAAGTTTGTCAGTACTCAGCTTTGACAAGAATGTGAGAAAACAGGTAGTCTCATATACTGTTAGAAACTTAAACAGCTGGGCACGGTGGCTCATGCCTGTAATCCCAGTAGTTTGGGAGGCCAAGGCGGGCAGATCACCTGAGGTCGGGAGTTCGAGATCATCCTGGCCAACATGGTGAAACCTCATATCTACTAAAAATACAAAAATTATCTGGGCGTGGTGGCGCATGTCTGTAGTCCCAGCTACTTGGGAGACTGAGGCAGGAGAATCGCTTGAACCCAGGAGGCGGAGGTTGCAGTGAGCCCAGACCACGCCATTGCACTCCAGCCTGGGCAACAAGAACGAAACTCTATCTCAAAAAAAAGAAAAAAGTAACTTAAGTTAGTGCAAGATTCTTAGAAACAATGCAGGATCTATCATAATGTGAAATGCATATGTTCTTTCTCTCAGTAATTCCACTTCTAGGAATTTTTCCCACAGGTATACCACATATACAATATACAAAAATATATGCTCAAAGATATTTACTCCCTATTAATAGAGCAATTGGGACAGTGGAATTCAAAACAATCATTAGAGAAAATAAGATACATCTTTAGGTACTAGTATAGAAAGTTATCTATAACAATGTTAAATAATATATCACATTATATAATAGCATGCATAGATGGATTCTAGGATAGCCAAGTGTATCATTCTATATATGATTGGATGTATGTATATGTGAGTATGTAGGACTCCATGTCTGTGTGAGAACCTAGAGAGAAAAAAATGGATTTTTATTTTCATTTTTATACTACTCTCTGAATTGTTTTAAATATTCTTTTTGTTAACACGTATCACGCTATAAACTAAAATAGGTTTGGGGGGTTTAGTTTTTACAAGCCAAGAGGTCTGCCTTTCATGCAATGGCTTGAAAACAAAGCAAGACATAAAATAGAGCTGTCTTCTGTTATAACTGCAAATGCTCACAAAACGAGGCAGTGTGTGAAAGTTTCCCAGTCTCTGTGTGCCAATGAGAGGCATAATGGAGACAGTTCTCTCCTGGCACATTCAGAGACAAAGCCAGGCTCCTATCTCTGTTAGGAGATTTGAATGGCTGAATTTTAAGACCAATAATACAGTAAAATCCTGCTATACTTTCAAGGCAATCTAAACCAACTTCCCTAGCAATTAAAACACAACTTTTCCTGTCCTATCCCTCCAGCTTGTCTCTTTAACTTTTCCTGTCCTATCCCTCCAGCTTGTCTCTTCCTAAAGTAGCTGATATATCTTGGCTACAGGGTGCCCAAGATGTCAATTCCTCTTTTAAAAATCTCTCTCTCATGCCCCAATATGGCAGAAGACCTGAGTTCTGCTGCTAGTTTCACTATGTATAAGTTCATTGAACCAACTGAACCTTCTCTCAAAACATTTTGTTAATGCCACCTACTTCACTGGATCACTGTAAGATGTGCATATGATAGAGCATAACAAAGCATGTTGCTGGTAGGGGATGCTGATAATGGGAGAGGCGATACATGTGTAGGGGCAGGGATATATGGGAAATCTTTGTACCTTCCTCTCAATTTTGCTGTGAACCTAACACTGCTCTTTAAAAAAAAAAAAAAAAACAGTCTTTAAAAAAATTAAATTTAGGCTGAGTGTAGTGGCTCATACCTGTAATCCCTATATTTTGGGAGGCCAAAGCAGGAGGATTCCTTGAGACCAAGAGTTGAAGACCAACCTGGGCAACATAGCAAGACCCTGAGTCTACAAAAAACTTTAAAAATTAGCCGTGCATGGTGGTGTATGCCTGTAGTCCCAGCTACTTGGAAGGCTGAGGCAGGAGACTTGTTTGAGCCCAAGAATTCGAGGCAGCAGTGAGCCATGACTGCACCACCGCATTCCAGCCAGCTTGGGCAACAGAGCAAGACCCTGTCTTAAATAAATAAATAAATGTTTAAAAAGCTGACCCTTAGTGTTGAACAGTAGAATTGCTGACCTCGTCTATGATGTAGAAATCCTGCCTACCATGTGGAATGCCTAGGAAGCCACCTCAAACTCTCTCTATGCAAGCAGCCAAATGGTCTCTTAAAAACACAAACCCCATTTGTGGCCATTCCCTCCTAGTTCACTAAGGGCCAATTATATCAGGTACACACTCCTTTCTACAAAGCTATCCCCCTTCTCCAGGTTTTTGCATTTGCTGTACCGGGAACTTGAAATGCTCTTTCTTTTTCCTGCTTGTTTCTGTTTCTTCAGGTGTCAGCTCAAACATTATCTCCTCAGAAGGGCCTTTCTTGACCACCCCCTGGAAGATAGTTCTCCCCATCCTACTACCATCCTGAGCTATTCTCTGCTCGCTCCAGCCCTCCGTAGCATTTAGCATACCATAGAACCATTTGTCTTTGTTCACTGTTCATGCACTATAATCTAAACTCATAAGTGCCAAGGTCTTATCTATCTTATCCTCTACTGTACCCCCATGACTAGAACAGTGGCAGCACAGAGTAGGCAGCCAAGAGACATTTATGCAATGAATGAATGAAGAGTATCAACTGCAAATGCATTCATTTACATTCTCACATTTCACTGTGCCTATGCAAAAGGCAGGGTCAGTATGATTTTTCTCATTTGAATGACTTGGCCAAGGTCACAGCTTGTAAATGACAAAGTTAGAGCTTACATGTAGAGTTCCTGACTCATAATTCCCTAATACTCCCACTGCTCAACAGCCTCCACTAATTTAGACATGGTAGGGTTGAAAACAGAGCAATATATCTAGGCTTCAGCAACAGGGAAGAAGAAGAGAAAGATCTGCTTTCCTGCAGAGGTAAAGTAAGAGAGACAGAGGGGAAGAAATAGTGACCTATTATCTTATACTCTCAGGCTGTGAATTAGTAAAATTCATTCCTTCATCTGAATGAAATGCAGCTACCTCTGGTACTGCACCTCATGAAACCTCTCATCACTAAGTCACAGTATGGAAGGAACACGTTGCTGATCAAAGCAGCAAGTGAAATTTTAGGTAAGCCAGATGCAATTGCCTAAATTGGAAAGTGACACCAGTCTTCATGACTTTTGAGCCACATGCCACAGACCGAGAGCTAAGTCACACGCATACACATACCCCAAAACTACAGTCATCCACACATGGCATGGGACTCCACGTCTCCCAAGCATGCTGACTCACTGACTAGACAGAAGGGGAGGAGAAAAGAGAAGAGGGGAGCAGAAGAGTAGAAGAGGCAAAGGAGAAGAGAGAGGGATAAGGAAGTTGAAGATGGATGGGAAAGAGAAAGAGAAGGACAAAAGAAGAGAAGAAAGACTGCAAAAGAGGAAGAAACTAAAATAAGAATAAGGGTCAGGGAAAAATGAAGACTATTAGCTGCTAAGATTTTTGATCTAATGCCCAAGTGGCCAAATGCTAATACAAGACAGTCCTTGAGAATTTCTGGGGTCAAGGTTTTGTTTTGTTTTGTTTTGTTTTTTTCAGAGAATTCTGAAAAGAAAATTCTGGTTTCAATAATCATCTTCCAAGTTTCTCAGGTTTTTTATTATTCTTGCTGTGCCTCCATCACCAAGCAAGGAACCAGAGCCTAGGGCTCTCCCAGTAAGAAGGGGCCACCCGACACGACACCGACACCAACACCATCCTGGCCTCAGGCCTCAGGTCTGGACTCAGCCCAGAGCCACAGAGCTTCAGCTCTAGCATTTCTGCCTATTATCTTACTCTTCCTCCAGGCAAACACAAGGCCTGCTCCTGCCTCTCACCCCTCCACAACACTCCCCTGGGCATCTGCACAGCCTAATGGGCAGTCTACCAAAAAGCTGAAAGCCTGGTGAAAGCTTGTGCCAAGCTAACAGTATCCTCAGTCCTTCCACAAGTATGTTCATGGTGAGCTTGCAGCAGAGAAAAACAGTTGGTCACATTTTCCACATCTGGCTGAGACTGGAAATACTACCTTCTCTCCTGCTGCCATCCAGGCATCTCCCATACCTCACACCACACCACTGGTTGGTTGTCAGTCTGTCATTCACCTGTGCAATGCTTCCCCTGGCTGCCTTTTTTCGCAGTGTCACTGACACTGCCCTGGCTAGGGCCTTCGTTGTTTCTCAGGTCATCAGCTAAACTGCCATTTGATTGTTCTCCTGGTCCCCCACTGGCATGCTGTGTCTTCCAGCACACCCCTCCCCTTCCTCCTAAATCAAACATGCTTGGGGCCCAGGAATCTGTGTTTTCTTTTCCTTTTTTCCCTTCAACTTTTATTTTAAGTTCTGGGGAACATGTGCAGGATGTGCAGGTTTGTTACACAGATAAAAGTTTGGCATGACGGTTTGCTGCACAGATCAACCCATCACCTAGGTATTCAGCCCAGCATCCATTAGCTATTCTTCCTGATGCTGTCCTTCCCCCCGCCCCACCCCAGGCCCCAACAAGCCCCAGCGTGTGTTGTTCCCTGCCATGTGTCCATGTGTTCTCATCTTCAGCTCCCGCTTATAAGTGAGAACATGCAGTGTTTGGTTTTCTGTTCCTGCATTAGCTTGCTGAGTATAACAGCTTCCAGTTCTATCCATGTCCCTGCAAAGGACATGATTGCATTCCTTTTTATGTCTGCATAGTAGGGAATCTGTGTTTACTCAGGTAAATCTGATGCAGTCAGAGCACAGTTGGGAACCACAGGTGGGATTCATCCTTCACACAGCTGTAAATTATCTCCAGGATTCACATTTTGCTCTCTTTTCCCTGGGGCTGCAGTATGACTTTTGTAGGCCCTAGGCATTTTTACCTTCATGGACCTATTCCTCTATTAACAGAAAAAAAAAAAAAACCACATATATTTTAATGACTGCATTTGAATAAAGGTGAATTCATTATTGTTATACTCATTTATTTTATTCTGATTTTTAAAGACAATTAAAATGTAAACATTTTTGTGGATCCTAAAATTATTGTGGCTCCTAGACACTGTGCCTACTAGATAAGTCAGCCCTACCTCACCCCTGTCCCCAAATCTTCAGTGGCCTCCCAATGCCTACAGAATGAAGTCTAACCTCCTCAAGCAGACTCACCCTAACCTGGGTCTTATCTTCCCAGCACCATCTGCTATAGCACCTCCCAGCCATCTGGGCTCCAGCTTCAAGCCTAAATGCAATTCTCTCAACATACCATGCACTATGATGCCACTGTGCATTAGCCCAAAGCCCAAAACAAGTTTTCTTTCCTTCTTTCCCTACAGATTTCTTCCTCAAATATCAGCTTCCACCGTGGCCTTCCTTAGTCTTCCGGGTTAAAATTATGGCTCCTTCTTCTGTGCCCCTATTACACTTTATATAGCTATTATTACACTATTTATCCACCCTGCCTTTTGTCAAATATCTCCAATTCAATTGCACTTTTTTCACAGCATAACACTTCTAAAATCAGGAAGTGGCTTACGATGTATGCCAAACACATGTGCCAGCTACCAGGTAGAGTACTACACCACAATACACCAACAGTAATTTTCTGCACATGCAAACTAAACACTGCACAGGAGGCATTGGCTCATCCAGTTGCTTTCTTGGTGGTGATATTTGCACTGTTAATACCACATTTCAATTTTAATTTAAAGTTTCTATCTCTAGCACTTTTAAAACTATGTTCTGGTGTATTATTGAAATAAAAAGATATTTTTTGCATCTAGACTATGGCCTGTGACATCTCAGATAAAGTAACTAAAGGTAGTAGAAATTGCCAGATCCCTTCACACATGTTATGGAACTTCCTAATTCTTAGACCGTAAAGAACTTCTCCTCAGATACTGAGCTACTCTGTCAAAGCTTCCAAGTAAATTTCAGGAATAGCTGTTTAATATAAAAGAACTGTAATTTAGTTTTTTCAGAGTTACATATTTCGCAACAAGGAAATGCACAATCTAAACTCCAGGATTCTTCATCCATCTCAAACATAGCTTTTTTCCAAAAGGAGTTCAAGATGGTGAGCACCGATTTAAAAAAGCAGTAAGTTAGCACTAAGCTTATATACAACTGCAGACGGCCAAAGATGATACAAAGAACTTTTAATATTAAACCTGAAAATGTCTAAGATTAAAACTTAATGATATCGATTAAGAAATAGATCTATAGATAAAAGTCATCTGTTGTCAGTTCATTAAAAGAATTGTATACATTTTGAGTTCCCTTTTTTGGCTAAAAAAAGTTACCTTTATGATGAATCATACAGTAGATTGTATTTGTTGGTCGAAAAAGCACAATCTTTTGGTAAGCTAATTCTTTCTTGACATGTCTATATTAGAAAACTGTTAAGGGTCTAGGCTATACGTTAACCATCTTTCTTTCACTTCCAGTGTCTTTACATATGAAAAAATGCTCATTACTGAATTGGTCTAGCTTCTGACCAGCAGTTACATTTCTCTCAAACCTGGCCTCATTTCTGTTAAAACCTAGCTGTACGCTTATTTTTAGATTTGAATGGGCATATTTCATTATAAATGCCCTTTTAAAAATTCAAAATCCGTTCATGCTTTTGTGCATTCAACAAGTATTTATCAGACTCCTAATAAATGCCAAGCAATGACAATACTACAAAGGCAAATAAGATCCAGCCTTGCTCTGAACTTTACTTACAGACTAGAGGGAGAGACAGGCCAGGCAGCATATCACAACTCAGTGTGATGAGAGCTGTGATAGGGAAGTAAAGGCTGCTGAGGAGCATGGAGAATGACCATTGCATGCAGCTTGGGATTAAGGAATACTTAAGATAAACCCTGAAGAATGAATAGGAGATAACCTGGAAAAGTGGGCGTCTAGGGGTCTATGGGATAAGTTGGCCTCAGTTGAGGGAACAGTATATGCAAAAACATAAAGATGGAGGTGCAGACTGGGGAGGGGATCTACCAGTGGAGAGACAACAAGTTTTGTTGGGCCAGCTTTCAGAGGTGCCACAAATGGCTTCTGATGTCCTGTTAAGAATACCCTGGACTTTATCCTAAGAGCAGTGGGGATCCATTTTCATTTGCAAGTTATTTTTCCAAAAACACATAATGCTTCATCAATTATATTGTTCTCTCAGTGCTGTGTCAAGTCTTAATCAGTTTTATTCAATGCTGTTTTTGCTCTGTCTTCATTTCCAGTGTTTTTAAATTATTTATATTTAAGTGAAGAAAACATATTTGTACTTTCATGGGATTAAAAAACAACTGAACTTCTTTTGGTTCTCTCAATCACTCCTATTTTTCCTTGCCTCAGAGAAAGAAGCAAATAAAAAAAAATTCACCACTAAATTCTTCATTTGCAATCATATGGGCCTTTCTCTATGGCATTTTACTCAATATAGACTAAGTAGAGCCTGTGTAACCTCACGCAACTTGCTTAACCTCTCTGTGCCTTAGTTAACTATAAGACAACAGTTACTATCACCTACCTTATAGGATTCTTATGAGGGTTAAATATGATACCATATGCACAGTGTTTAGCATAATCTCTGAATTATAATAATTAAATTGTAGCTATTTTGTCACTAAGCATTATTGAACAATGTACACATATGTACATGGTTAAACTCTGAATTTGTATTTTATTATAATTCTAATGGTATACATATACATATATGTATAAAGCATATATATTTACACACACTTATGTTGTATGTTGAAAGTCTTTCCAGAAACTTTTAGTAGGAGTCATCTCTGGGGCAAGGACCTAAAGGATCAGGGAGGGGAGAGAGCACTTTATTTTTCTCATTTTATTCCTTTCTATAATCTTTAATTCTTTTTTAACCTTTTATAATAAAATTTGGTGAAAACCCCTGTTGTGCAAAATCAAAAAAAAAAAAAACATTATTCTCAAAGCTTAGGATAATTATATGGAAATCATTTTATATAAAGAAAAAAGGGTGTAGAACTTAGGCTTGCTTGGGCTAGAAAAGAGGAAAATTAAGACTAAGGTAGAATTAGTATCTGTTCTCAAAAATCTGTTGTCTGAGGGCTACCACGTGAAAGAAGGATTGGATATAAATTGTATCTAGAGAACAGAAAGGCTGATTTTGCCCAAATAGAAAGAACTCTGCACTCATGAGAACAGTTCAAAGATTCTGCCCCAGTGGCAAAAGCTCCATCACAGAAAGTGTCCACCATTGGCTACCTAACCAACTCTCTGAGATTTGGTTCCAGGGATTCCCCTTCCAAATCTGTGAAATCTGGCAGTCTCCAAGCATTTGAAATTTGAAACAATCGGACATATCTTGTTCTGTTATCCAGTAACTGGTACATTTTTAAATGATTATCCAGAAACATCCAAACTATACCCACACATTAAATAAGTTACATAAATTGGCTGGGCATGGTGGTTCACGCCTGTAATCCCAGCACTTTGGGAGGCCGAGGCAGGCGGATCACCTGAGGTCAGGAGTTCAAGACCAACCTGGCCAACATGGCAAAACTCCGTCTCTACTAAAAATACAAACATTAGCCTGGCTGGTGGTGAGTGCCTGTAATTCCAGTTATTCAGGAGGCTTAGGCAGGGGAATCGCTTGAACCAGGAGGCGGAGGTTGCAGTGAGCCGACATCATGCCACTGCACTCTAGCTTGGGCAACAGAGTGAGACTCTGTCTTAAAAAATAAAAAATAAGTTATATAAGTCAACTTTGCTTCCAACCTACAAGACCTTTCAATGGGCAGGTATTCTTAAGAAAGGATTATTAGTACTTATAAGTTTATTATACTTCCATGAAGCACACAGTCATCCAAACACATATCTCATAATGTTGGAACCTGGTTCAAAATGTGGATGCTGTGTTTAAACACTAACTAAAATAAAATTTGTTAAAGGCAATTTTTGTTTCCAACCAGATGCACACTACATGGTATTTTAGCATTGTTCATTATCCTTATTCTTTAAGAAGTATTAATATCTGTTTCTAGATTTTAATTGGACTACTCTTTTTCAGCTTGTCATTATGAACTTGGTAAATTAAGACCAATATTGGAACACGTTAGCAGCTCAATATTGAAAGTTCTACTTTTGTGGTTCTACTTGCCCTGAAAAGTGGGAAGAGAAATAGGGGGTTTTCAGCTAATGAATTGGGGCAGTGCAGTGCCTTTGAGATATGACAGGATGACCTTTAAATTATGGCCTTTTCTAGAGAATAATTTGAATGAAGAGAAAGTGAGCCAGGGAAGGCAGAGAGCTCTGGAGTCACAACTGGCTAGGAGACTGCTCTGGTATCTACCACTTGAGAGCTGCTGACTTAGAAAGCCATTACATTGCTCTGAACATCTGACCCTCTTTTATCTAAAAACAGGGGGGAAATCAAAGTAGATAAAATTGTTTCCATTTCAAAATCAGTTGATATTGTGCCTACCCAAAAGCTTAGTTCAATGGGGAAAAACTCAAACCTTTGAGTCAGAAGAAGACCTAAGTCTGGCTGTCATTATCTATTCTACATTTGACAGATCTCCTACCACCTCTGAGAATAAGTTTCTTCATATGATAAATTGAAAGGGCAAGATACAAAGTAAAGAAAAACTGCAAATGTATTTTTATATTGTTTTCAGCCTCATCTAATGATCTGTGGTAAGAACAGTTATTATGATTCCACTTTTATAAATGGGAACAGGCCAGGCATGGTGGTTCATGCCTGTAATCCCAGCACTTTGTGAGGGAGGCCGAGGGGAGTGGATTGCTTGAGCCTAGGAGTTTGAGACTAGCCTGGGCAACATGGCAAAAATCCCACCTCTACAAAGAAAAAAAAAATTAGCCAGGCATAGTGGTTCATGCCTGTAGTCCCAGCTACTCAGGAGGCTGAGGCAGGAGGGTTGTTTGAGCCCAGGAGGTCCAGACGGCAGTGAGCCATGATCGCACCACTGCACTCCAGCCTGGGCCAATGGAGCAAGACCCTGTAATCACAGCACTTTGGGAGGCTTGGGCAGGCAGATCACTTAAGACCAGGAGTTCAAGATCAGCCTGGCCAACATGGTGAGAGCCCGTCTCTACTAAAAATACAAAAATTAGCCGGGTGTGGTGGTGCACGCCTGTAATCCCAGCTACTTGAGAGGCTGAAACACGAGAATTGTCTGAACCGGGGAGGTGGAGGCTGCAGTAAGCTGAGATCGCACCACTGCACTCCAGCCTGGGTGACAGAGCTATCTGTCTAGAAAAGAAAAGAAAAGGATTACTAGGTTTTTCAATGAGTAACAATAATGCAGAGGTTTGATCCCAAGTCTCCAAGCACAGACACATGCTGCTTCCCCAACCTATTTAATAAAATTCTGGGGAAATGAAATAAGAGAATTGTCCAAGTGTTCTATTATAAACAGTCTTACAAGCTTAAGGTATCATTAAGACTAAGCTTTAAATTATCTAGAGAGATATCAACATATTTTTTCCACTCATTAACATTTTTATCAGAGCAAAAGTCCCATAAACCACTGATCCTATTCAGCATGTCACAGTACAATCAGTTGAATAATTGGCAGATTACTGCCGCTTTCGAAATGATACATGAGCTTAATTAGATATACTAAACAAATGAATACATTTACACTGCACAGGCCACACTTTGAGGATCTCAGAAGAAAGAACTATAATTAGGCAAGACAGATATAGTTGTACTAGTAAAAGAATCCTACTCTTAGAGTCCAATCCTTCATTCAAACCAAACAAATCATTCTCAGTTGAAAATATGCATCAAAATCATCGTAAGATACCCTGTACTTCTACAACAAAGCCACAACATCCCCCTAACAAAATATAGGAGTGAACAGTGGATAAGGGGAGGCGAAAAGGAATCCCTGCAGCCTCTTCACACAATGCCTCTTTGATCAAGTTTAAGAATCAATTCCTGGCAATAACACTTTAGAGATAACAATATTCTTAATGAAACCACAACAGGTTATTAAAGCAATCCATTATTCTTCTCTCCACCTATTAAAAAAGTCTGATTTAGTGAAAAAGACAATCCTCAAAAATCCAGGACTTACCATAGGCTGCTCTGTGTTACAGTTACTTGCCCCCACTGACAGTCCCCTAGAGGCCAGAAGGATCTCATTCACTACTGTGTACCTCACAGTGCTTGGCAAATAGCTGTGCTCAGAAAATGTATCTTGAATTTATTCTACAATGTAACATATGTCAAAAACCAATTTCAACTCTTAAAATAATAATCTCTATGGAAAAAGGAAAACACATGAATTTCATATTTCTTTCATTTTCTTGAAGTGAGGCTCCTTCACACTCATTTGGAATGTGTTTGTTTTCATTGCAATTGTTTACATGCTCACTACATGTAAACATTATTATGGTAGCATCATTCAGAGAACATGAATCCTTTTAAGATTTAAAGGAGATTACATCCAGTCAAAAGATGGATTACACTTTGATATATCACAGATATGAAAAAACATAAATTGAATAACCAAGTACAACATCAATTTAAAAAAGTACTGCCTGGGTGCAGTGGCTCACGCCTGTAATCCCAGCACTTTGGGAGGCCGAGGCGGACAGATCGCCTGAGGTTAGGAGTGCAAGACCAGCCTGGCCTACATGGCGAAACCCCATCTCTACTAAAAGTACAAAAATTAACTGGGCATGGTGGCGGGTGCCTATAATCCCAGCTACTCAGGAGGCTGATGCAGGAGAATCACTTGAACCCGGGAAACAGAGTTTTCAGTGTGCAGAGTTCACACCCCTGCACTCCAGCCTGGGCAACAGAGCAAGACTCCCATCTCAAAAAAAAAAAAAAAAGTCCTGAAACCATCAATCCCTTAAGGATCATTTCAGTTTTATTTAAAATGGTCTAAGAGAATGTCCCATCAATATCGTGGTTAGCTTCAATAAGAGCTTGAATGAGTAGAATTTGCTTTCAGTCCAGGACATTTGAGCATCTGTGGACAGTATTTCATCCCACTTTGGGACAAGGAAAATAGAAAATGATAGCCCAAGGAGAGCCATTACACAATTAAAATAAACAAGCATTTGTTTGCAAAGCAGCATATTTAAATTCAGCCTGATTTCATTACTGTTCAAATGACCCCATATGAATCTTTCCTCTGGAATCCTCAGTTGTCCAATATTAAAGTTACCAATGTAGAAGCAACCACTGAGGACTTCAATTATAAATATCTCTGTAAACAATTCTCCGAACCCGATTCCCTGCAGAGGTAAGCAAATAGATATAATAATACTCCTAGTCCAACATGGATATATTAAATGACTGTTTTGCTATTAAAATCGCAAATGCCAACAGCAGTTTCAAGAGAGGACTCTAACTTGCCAAAACGTCTTATAAAAGACAGTTGCAAACCCAGATACAAAGTTTAGAGGAATTTCCATTGTCCCTACATGTAAAGGTTTATGAAATCTGTACACTCAATGCAAAAGGATAAACAAGATCAAAGCCAACACACGAAATAAATTTAATTGTGCAAACAGTAAAAGCTGTTTTAGTAAAAGAGCTCTAGATCCCAGGTTAAAAACTGCAGGAAAAAGGTAACATTAACCCTAGCAGACGGCTGAGTTAAGATGTGGCAGAGCTTTACAGAATTGCAAATAGCATCGGCATTGCAAGAATAACAATTGGAATAAATATCGTCTGCATGCTGCAAAAACAATCAACGCACTTGCTCCTTCACCTCTCCCCCTCATCCAGCTGGGCAGTGAAAGCAGCTGCCTCTCCCAGCCCTCTTCCCAAGCTGTTCTTCGCCCCACCCGCTCGCCTCTCTTCTCCACCCCTCCCCTCCTCCTTCCCTCCTCCTCCCCGCCCCCAGTTGCCGTATTCAGCAGTCTAGAGAGATTAGGAGGCGCTCGCTACAGTCTCTGGGCCTCAGGACTGATCTAACGTTTTCTAGCTCCCTGGATGAGAGAAATTAGAGACTCGACACCCAGGTGGGATTAGAAGCCTTCGCCTCCAGCCCAGCTCTCTCGCAAACCGGGGCTGGGGGCCCCGGGGGGCCTCGGGCCGGGCGACTGGGAGGCTCCAGAGGCTGCGCCGGGCTCAGCGTTGCGCTCCCCGCGGGCAGCGCTACCTGAGCTGTCCATGGTGCTGGCGCGGTCCGGAGGCTGCCGGGCGGGACTCCGCGCCGCTGCCCCGGCGTTCACTCTCTGCTTGCCGCCAACCCCGCCGCTTCCCGCACTTAAGTCCCCGTTACTGTCCACCAGCTGCAAAGATTCATAACCATCGTTGCTGGTCTTTTTCCGGTAGCTCCCGAGGAGGCTCATGGGCAAGCCCGAAGAAGAGAGAAAATAATCAACCTGGGAAACGAAGGGGGAGATGGAAGGTGGAAAGGGCTGAAGAAGAAATTAAAAAAAAAAAAAAAAAAAAATCAAGTGCCCGACATGACGCAAAGAGGAGGGAAAAGAAGGAGCGGCCACCGGAGAGGAGCTTCGCCGGGCGAGGCAAAGCCGCCGCCCTGGGCAGAGCTCGGCTTGGGGCGCCGGCAGAAGGGAGGGAGGGAAGGAGACGCGGGCGGGCGGGGGCGCGCGTCCTCGGGGCCAACGCCGCGGAGCCGCCCGGCCCTGCCGAGCTCCGGGCCCCAAGCCAGCACCTCCTGGCTGAGGAGTGCCCGGAAGCGATCCTATAGGTGTCGCCGCGTCGCCCTGCCGCGCAGCAGGGCAGCGCCAAAGCCGCTGGCCCGCGGGTAGGGAAGGAAAGGGAGGTAGGAGGGGAGGGGAGGTTCGTGAGGAGGGGGGTTGAAGGCGGGAAACGGGGCGGGGTGGTCGGGGGAGGGGACTACTACGACGAGGGTTGGGAGGGTGTGTTCGCACGCGTGTGGCAGAGAAGAAAGGGGCGAGGTATCTCGGCCTGCGAAGCTTTGAGGACCTGGGGTCTTGTGGTAAAATCCAGATACACCCATTTCATGCAACTTAGCCTGTTTTCACCGGAAGATTCCGCCAAAGCCACCAGGACGGTAACCGTCCTAGAGAACTGACTTGTAACTCAATTCAACAGAAAAAGAAAGGATGTTAAGTGCCAGAATATATCTATGCTAGGATATAAAGGAAGAGCAATATTTTGCACATTCTCCAGAATAGGGATGATCCCTACGGGAGATATCAAAGAGTTGGATATTCTAATACTAGGAGGCAGCCACTGCTCCATTGTGCCTAGTGAGCAGATGTGACTGTTTAGAACTCTTTGTTGAGCGAATAAACTGAGAAGGCAAGGTTAAGTCCGATGCAATTTCAGATCTGCCACCATTTACCTTAGCACCTGGAGAAAAGACTATTATCAGTTAGCTAGCTTGAAGGCCTGCTTGGGAAGCAAGATAGACAAGGATTTTTTTTCCCATCCTCTAGCCTCACCCCTTATTTTTCTTTCATAATTCTGGCCAAAGAAAGCAGTCACTCATAATCAGAAGAGAATTTATCATGAAGTTAATTAAGCTGTGTACCTAATTTTATATTTGTCATTGTGTATTCTTAAAAGAAGATTTCAACATCGTATAAGTTCTGGACCTTAACAAAACCTGGATAAACTCTGGTAAGTCTTAAAATGTAATTATCAGATGTTTATTTTCACCTAAAGTAATAAGATTTTGAGGATTGCTCATTCTCATCAACTTAGGTCAAGATCAAGTAAAAATCTTGGTTAAAAATTATCATTTTCTCTATTAAAACTTGGAGGGACTAAGTGAGGAGCCTGTCAAAAGTCATTTGACAGAGTTTCCTCACCAAAACAAGAAAAAGTGCATGCATGTAAAATGTTACTTGAGCCCATACATGAAGCCAGCTGTGCTTTCTTCTCATCTTACATGGTTTTCTCTTGCTGTCCTTATTTCAATCACCTAAGGACACAAAATCAAACAATAGCATCTAAGAGACTTCAGTCCAGATCATTTGGGTCTCAGAAGGTTTCCTGGAAGCTCTAGCTCTACACAGGTCTACATAAAATAAATTGGACTAAGAGACATTCTCCTGTACAAGGATCACCTAAACACAGATTCTTGTAGGAAGAGCATGAATCAGAAAAAGTCCAAAGAAATGTTTTCTAAATCCTTCCAGTCCTTCTGGAGAAACCTAAACTTCCTGGCCAGTTGCTTTCCCAACTGCATTCTTTGATGAAGGTATGGTGTGACCTGAATTGCAGATCAGAGTTAATGCTCATTTATAACAAAATCAAACAACCTAAATGGTGGCAGGAAAAACTGCAATAAAAATTTTAAAACAAATTTTTATACTTTCAATTTTCCAAATCTGTCAGATTGAACTATTTTAGTTACTTGACTAAAGTAATAATTCTGTAAAGTCTAGTAAATCTTTTCCCATAACATCTCAAATAATCTTTCTCTGTACTTTTTTTTTTCATTACTGACACACAGGGAGAGTAAATACCTAGTGTTCATCATATGCCCTGACAAATGCTGGACTATAATCATTGGATTAATACAATTTAGAACCAGCCTGAGTGACAGATTGAGACCCTGTCTCAAAAATAAATAAATAAAGAGAGGATCATTTTTGAAAAGTGAAAATTATTATTTCCAAAAAGAGCACTTTCAGTTATTTTTGCTCAATTTCAACTTGCAGACATATTGCTGAAATAAATTATAGATGAGACATACGCCTTTGTATTTTTCAATATCTATCTCTGGAGTTTGCAAGTGTAAAGAAAAATATGAATGGGCTATAAGAATTTTATTTTTATATTTACACTTAATATAAATAAAGTCAATCAGGATAACTATTAATAATCCTACAAAATTGAAGATACAAGGAGCATACTAAGGCAGGAAAATACAATAACGAGGAATAACTAGGTTAATTTACAACAGCCTAAAAACTAGGGCTTGGGCCTAAATTTGTATATGCACCAATTTTAACATTAAAATTTTCTTTACTGTGCTAAAGATCAAATTCATATACTTATCAATGAATATGTCACTGTTCTACTCCATAAAGCAAGCATGAGTACCATCATTATATAGAATTAGATTAGTACCTAACATATATATGTGTGTGTGTGTGTACCTAACATAGGTATGTTATATGTTAGGTGTATATGTGTGTGTGTGTGTGTATACATATATATATATAGAGAGAGAGAGAGAGTAGTACTTAACAATTGTTCTCTATTACTATTATTGGTCTGTCTTGGGTGCAGCTCTATGCTCAGTGCCTGGCAGTCTTAGTTTTTCCCATGGGAAGAGCTCAATAAAGGCTAAGTATTATTTTTTCCAGGGATATCCTAATGGAAAATTGTCTTTGTAATTTTGAATGAGAATTTGGGCTTAAGGGAAGTGGCACTGGACAAACCCAAGGTGAACATTTAGAGCCTAACTCTTGGTTTTCCAAACTCAAGATTACTTCATAATTTATCTAAAAAATACTACATCATACATGAGACAACGGCAAAGGATAAGATGCCCTCTTTTGGGGAGAGCAATCATTCCCTTTGTCTTTTCTCTTGCTGCCTTCAGATGCTTTATTAACTTGATGAAGATTAGTCACAATGAGGAATATTGAGGAACCAGGCTCTATTCCACCCTATACATACCTCATTTCAAATGCTGTCCTGTCAAAGAGAATGCCACATCACTTCTGGGGTGGGCTAAGAGATCAAGGTATGTATGCCATGACCTATGTAGGATTTTGATCTGTGATTTTCATTTCCAGGGAATATAAAACATTGATTAAGATTGAAGTTGCTGGCCAGGCACTGTGGCTCACACCTGTGGTCCTGGCAATTTGGGAGGCCAAGGTGGGCGGATCACGAGGTCAGGAGATTGAGACCATCCTGGCTAACACGGTGAAACTCTGTATCTACAAAAAATACAAAAAATTAGCTGGGCGTGGTGGCAGGCGCCTGTAGTCCCAGCTACTTGGGAGGCTGAGGCAAGAGAATCGCTTGAACCCGGGAGGTGGAGCTTGCAGTGAGCCGACAAAGAGAGACGCTGTCTCAAAAAAATAAAAAGAAGTTGAAGTTGCCTATGATTGATTCTTAGTTCCAATGACTCTTGGCTCTGTGACTTTGGGCAAGTTACTTAACCTCTCTGCCTCACTTTTCTCCTCTGTAAAGTGAGGATTACAGTAATGCCATCATAATAATGTTATAGTGAGAAGTAAATTAGTTCCTAACATATAATAAGTGCTTAACATATGCTATCTATTATTACTATCATTCCACTTCTTTTTAAAATGTCACTTTTTCAAAAATGCAACTTCCTATCTGTACAATTAAGCTAAAATCTGCCCAGCTTACCTAAGAGATTTGTTATCATTATGACATATGATAACATAAAAGCACTTTGTATAATGTGAACTGATTGTTCTGCCTTGAGTTACTAAATATTCACATGTATGTATTTCCTATTGGATTTGGGCTCTTTAGGGCAAAAATCCATGTTTTGTTCATGTTTGTGTCCCCCATGACACTCCAAAGAGCACCTCACTTTCATTAGATATTGAGTAAATATCTACTGAATTAATGAACAAACAAAAATGTCATGGCATTACCTAGTCCAGTGATTTAAACTATATGCTGTAGCCGATGAGTAAATTATAAAGTATTTTCATAAAAATGAAATAGTTTGGAAAACATCAGAGTTTGGAACACAGTAAGAAACTGTTTCTTAAAATACTGTTTTGGGTTTGTGTGATATGTATGTGTGTGTGTATGTTTCTGCTCAGTAATGATATAAATGTATTTCTCACTGTGTGTCCTGATAATAAATGTTTGAATGTCTATGTTATGGGACAATCTCTGGTACTAAGAGGTTCTAGTGTTCCCAGTTATGAACGTCCTATACACTGTGACATCTGAATTCATTTGGCTTGGACCACAAAGAGTTTTGGCTAAGCAGACAGTAAATGAAGCCAGAGCTTCTACTCTGTTTTCTCTGTTACAAATATATTATGATCAGGTTTCTAAAATGCATCTCTTCAATTTTCTGTTTTAACAAACATAAATCAATACACAGTATTGAAACTTACTTTTGCAATGTGCCTGAGGGCCATAATCCAGATTATCTCCTTATTGAACAAGGCCTGTAGATATACATAGTGCAAGGCACTCAAACTGGGGAACATCAAGCCATTTCTGACTCCCAGACATGTTTTGTCGTCCTGTACTTCTTAAAATGAAAAACATTTTAGTTTAGATACCTTTACAGAGGGTATATAGGCTCCAGTCTGAGGGTCATAGTTCACTACTACTTCCCAAGGTAGAATACTCAGCCTCCTCCACTCATTCCTACTACCAATTAGCCCTTGCAGGCATTTGAGTTTGAGACCTGCAGTGCAGTGGCAAAAGCTTAAGGAGAAGTACCACCAAGAAAGATGCCAAAAGACACATCTTTAGGCCACAGTCCAGAAGAAAGTGGAACAGACTGAGAATCCTCTCCTGACTCTGCTCTTAATCAGCAGGGCAGCCTTGATCACTTCTCCTTCTCTCAGAAGTAAAATCGAAGATGTTGAATTGCATGGTTCTCTTTAGTTCTCAAAACTTTAGTTGTCATTTCCTTCTCTCCTCCAAATGATGTCCACAGGGGAAAACCATAGGCATTTAAGTGCTACAGTTTGCTGTGTCCCAATTAATCAAGGTTTTGCTGTAGAAATGCATGCATAAATAGTAGCAGCTGTCAAGAGCGACATATAAAGCAACACACAAGAGAGAAGAGGAGGTATGCTGGAAAAAATCGGCTGAGCTGATGGATGACATTTAACCGAAGAAAATCTGAACTATTCCTATAATGTTTCTTAGGAGTGGGGATATCTGTTCTTGGTGCCTGATGGGGTTCTGAGTCTTATTAGAAAACAGGACAAATTTCCCAAGTAGGGCATTTTTTTTTTTAAAGATAATTCAATATCATGAAACCTGTGTTTCCTTGAAGCTCTAATAGTAATAAAAATAACTGCCATTGATTATTTATCATTTGCCAAGTGCCTTACCTACCTTAAATCTACAGATTCTATTCTTATTTTGAGGCAGACATGGAGAGGTTAAGTAACTGGCCCAGGGTTACACAACCATCAGTTAGAATTCAAACTTCTATCTTTCTGATCATGTTTTGGCCACTGGGGCAGCCAAAAGAGGCAATTCCACTAATCAAAGTGAAAGCTGAAGGACATTTAGGTCATTCCTTAGATCTGACCTGCCTTATTAAGTGTGGTCAGTGGAAAATGGTTTGGGCAACTTATGAAAATTGCCCTTGCTTTACCTCCCACATGGCAGGTTCTGCTCAGTGAAACCTGAAAGTTTTCAATTAATGTAGCCTCCCAATAAGCAATCCTGTTTTGTAAACATTGCTTAAAAGACTTATGTTGTACTCCTAAAAAAATGGAACTTTGCTCTTCTTGGAAATTTAAAATCACTAGAAGGGGAAAAAAATTCTCATTAAAAGCAAGCTCCTAACTAAAAAAAAAAAAAAAAAAAGTTTGACCTCTATTGTGTTTGCACACGTAGATGTGTATAAATAGGTGCGTCTGTAGATTAAATAGACATCAAGGTATGGCAGAAAAACCACTAGCTTTTGGAGGAAAATTCCAACTGTGTTTGCTTGCAAACATGGATGTGTATAAATATGTGTGTGTGTAGATTAAACAGACATCAAGGCATGGCAGAAAAACTACTAGCTTTTGGAGGAAAATTACAACTATGTTTGAGTCCTAGACCTGTTATATGCAGTTTCCTATAATCTGCTTAACCACTCAGCCACATTCCCTTTCTATGCAGAGGAGGACACTACCTGTCCTTCCACACACAAAGAATCAAATGAGGCCGGGCGCAGTGGCTCGCGCATGTAATCCCAGAGGCTGAGGCAGGCAGATCACCTGAGGTTGGGAGTTTGAGACCAGCCTGGCCAACATGGTGAAACCCCGTCTCTACTAAAAATAAAAATAAAATAAAATAAAAAATAGCCAGGCATGGTGGCATAAGTCTGTAGCTCCAGCTATTTGGGAGGCTGAGGCAGGAGAATCACTTGAACCCGGGAGGCAGAGGTTGCAGTGAGCCAAGATGATGCCACTGCACTCCAGCCTGGGTAACAGAGGGAGACTCGGTCTCAAAAAAAAAACAAAGAGAAAAGAATCAAATGAGGCACATGGAAGCACATAATAAACACTAAACCCCTATTTAAATACTGCATTTTCTCAAATCTAAGAAACCATCCATTTTAAGTCACAACATAAGAAAAATATGCTACTAAAGAAAGTATGACATACTATCAATCTTAAGATACCTCAAGATTTCTTAAATGTTAATATGTTTAAAAAAACTTTTATAATTATGTAACAAACGTTATTATTTGACTGTATATTAGTCTGAGAATATATTTGTCAATTTATAATTCATGTGTTTTGAGCAACTCTGGCAGGTGAAGACAATACCCATCATGTTTTACCAGGTCTAGCACAGTGCCTGCCAAGTAACAGGTGCTCAGTAAGTATCTGCTAATTGAATGAAAATACCAAAAAAGTTTATTTTGGAAGCCATCTTCAGTTTACAGGAAAAATTGCTCTGGTTTCTTTAATGAGCTCACTTAAAAAACGCATTTCCGTTTGCTAACATTTAACTTATCCTTGACTTTTCAAGGACATGCTCATAGTATGTTTGCCTTAGTTCATTTTGTGCTGCTATAATAGAATACAGGAGACTGGGTAATTTACAAAGAGCAGAGATTTATTTCTTATAGTTTCTGGGGCCAGGAAGTGCAAGATCAAGGAGACTACATCTGGTGAGGGCCTTCGTGCTGCATTATCCCATGATAGAAGGCAGGAGGTCAAGAGAGGATGAGAAAGCAAGAGAGAGCAAGGGGGTTGAGGGGGAGGCAAACTCACTTTTATCAAGAGTGCACTCCCATAGTAATGGCATTAATCCATTCATGAGGGTGGAGCTCTCATGGCCTAATCACCTGTTAATGGTACCACCTCTTATTACTGTCAGAATGGCAATTAAATCTCAATATGAGTTGTGGAGGGGATATTCAAACCATAGCAATGTTATACTGTTAGATATATATATTTTATATATATGTATATAAAATCCACAGTTCCTGGCTCGTAACTCCCATAACCCTTGACAAAGTAAACAAACTCTCTCTCTCTTTCTCTCTCTCTCTCTCTCTCTCTTTCTCTCTCTCTCTCTCTCTGTTTCTGATGTTCTCCCTCCCTACTTTCACCTGTCCAAGGCAGGACTCTTATCTGATTTTGGGTCATAAGACCCTTATCCCAGAGGGTGTCCTGCCCCATCCCTGGGGGAAGAAATGCTGCACAGAGAAGGCAAATAGAGTCTAAAAAGGCCTTAACAGGTTTAGATCATATACTTTTTGTCCATGAATCACATTTTAACACAGTTATCCAAGCTTCGATCGTGCCTACCCAATGAAGTCTTCATACAAGGCCCAAGAGGACAGGGTTTGGGGACCTTCCAGATAGCTGAGTAAGTGGAGGTTCCTGGTGGATGGTGCACCCAGAGAAGGCATGGCAGCTTGGCATCCCTTTCCCTGTATCTTTGTAATGTGTATTATAACTCAATAAATGTGTTTCCCTGAGTTCTGTGAGCCACTCCAGCAAATTAATCAACCCAAAGAGGGGATCACAGGAACCCAAACTTGAAGCTGGTCGATCAGAAGTTTTAGAGGCCCAGACTTGCAACTGGTGTCTGAAAGTGGAGGTGGTAGGTTGGGGGAGCAGTTATGGGGACTGTGTCAGTGGTACCTGACACTATCTCCTGGTAGATAGTTTCAGAATTGGAGGACACGCAGCTGGTGTCCACTGCAGAACTGATTGTTTGTGGAGGAAAAAGTACCCATTTGGTCACAGAAGCCTTTAATCTGTTTTGATTGTTGTGAGAAAATAAGAAAAAGTACTTTGAGTGTGATACACACAGATACACCTACATTACTGTTTCAAGAGTAACTCATGGAAGCATCAGTCCTTTTCATATGTCATTTTACAAGTAGGAAAACTTCAGCTTCTCAAGTGGGCTGAAGACTATGATGGGCTGGTTCTGTGATCAACTGCTCTCAGTCTTGAAGAAAACACTGAAAATTTTTGTGTGGTAAGTAGTTCCTCGAAGTCAGCTGCAAATCAACACTGAAGTAAAAGTTTTCCTAAATCCTGGATAGTCCCATGTTTGGCCCTGAGCCCATTATGTGATTTTATGTTCAAGATCCTTAGAATCTGGATGCTTCTTTTTGTAACTCCATTGTGCCTAACAGGATACTGGGCCATAGGGCATGTAGAACTTGGGGCAAATCCTCTATGATGGTGATGCAGAAGGCAGTCACCACCCCAGACACAGGTGGAACAAATTCTTGGGGTGCTGAGTCTCCAGAGCACCAAATCACTGCTGCTCACTTGACCACGTCTAATTAGAAGGAAGGAACTAGCATTTTCTGAACAGTAAACTAAGTGCATTGGTTTTTCATGTATTTATCCATTCGAATGTGAAAGGTTTCATGAGAAGGATTACCACACCCAAAGAGATTAAAACTTTAGAATGTAGCTGAGTGTGGGCTAAGCAGTGATTGCTAATGATCCTCAATATTGCTCTCCATCTTCTGTGATTCCATGCCCTTTAGCTGGGCATGTGGCCACATAGTATAAATATTTTTCAGTCTCATTCATGTCTTGGACCTGCCACATGCAAGTTTTCTATAATCCAGTAGGTACATACATAGGACTAAGTTGTAGCCATTGTAATTATAAGCAAAAATATGTGCAATTTCTGGTATGGATCCTTAAAAGGGAGGGTAGGTGGTATGTCCTTTCAATCCTTTTCTCTTTCTTCTAGTTGGAATTTGGAGCTCCAGCAGGTACTTGGACCATGAGTTAACCTTGAGGGTGGAAGACATTCACAATGAAGCAGTAAAAGAGAAGAACCCCGAGCTCCAGAGAGCCCTAGCAACCCTAGACTGATTATCTCTAGATTACTTAGAGGTGAGAGAAAAACAAGGTACTTAGTTATTATTTTGCCACTGTTATTTTGCTTTTTTCTGTTATGTGCATCCAAACTAACTGAGGTACGAACTGCCACCATTAACCACTGGATTTCAGATTTTTTTTCTTTTTTCTTTTTTCTCTTTTTTTTTTTAGACAGAGTTTTCACACTCTTGTTGCCCAGGCTAGAGCACAGTGGCGCTATCTCGGCTCGCCTCCTGGGTTCAAGCAGTTCTCCTGCCTCAGCCTCCCAAGTGACTGGGATTACAAGCACACACCATCATGCCCAGCTAACTCTTTTCTGTTTTTAGTAGAGACGGGGTTTCACCATGTTGGCCAGGCTGGTCTCGAACTCTTGACCTCAGGTGATCCACATGCCTCGGTCTCCCAAAGTGCTGGGATTACAGGCATGAACCCCTGTGCCCGGACACTTTCAGATATTGATTTACAACAATATTTACTGGGAATTACATGTTCATGTGGTCATGGACAAATTTGGTAACTTCTCTAAGCCTCTGTTTTCTCATCCATAAAATACTAATAAAAACAGGGTAGTTATTAAAATTGCATAACATAAAGCACATAAAGAGCTTAGCATAATGCCTGGCATATAGTGAGGGTTCAATGAATGCTATCTATTGTGTTATTTGTTGTCATTGTCCTTCAATATAGCTGTGTCTATTGTGTCTGACTCCAAAGCCAGTGATCACTCCATCTCATCCTGCTATCCAAGGGCTGCCTTTCAGGACAGACCCAGCCCAGAGCTGTGGACCCCTGACTCTGTTATCAGTGAACTCCCTAGTACAGCTATCCCTTCCTTTGGGTGTAATTCTCTTTCTTTGATCTACCTGCATGATCTCAATACAGTCTAGAATACTTTAAGCCATCAAAGGTGATACAGAGCTCAAAGCAAAATGTCAGTGTTATGACACGGTGGTTCTAAGACTATTAGCTTCAATATGGCCAAATGAGAGAGTCTGACTCATTTTCTATTTGTGCTAAAAGTAAACTTCGGTAATAAGTGGGGGCATTTTTATTTTATTATTCTATCTTTTTACTTTCTATTAGGGAAATTTTCAAACGTATTCAAAAGTAGGGAAAATCATATGATGGACTCTGTATGTATCACTCAGCATCAACACTTACCAAGTTGGTCCACTTCTCCATCATCCGGGAAAGACACTGGTGTTGATGCTGACACCCCTATCAAGGACAATAACTATCATGGCTCTCAGTGCCTTGATGTAACCTGGGATGTGTGGCCTTCTGGCCAAGCATCTGTGATTTCATATTGTTGGAGCATTCATTATATCCCTGGGGGTTGCAGTTCTCTGTAAGTTTGCTGTAGCCTGACCAAGAAAGAAGGCATATGCAGATTTCTACAGAAATTATAATTGCAGATTTCTACAGAAATTACAATTCCAGTAAAGAATTTGAGATGAGGAAGGCTAATATCTGTCAGAGTACAAAGTGATTTTAGAACATAAAGTATTTCTTTGGGTTGAATTACGTAGAAGTTTGTTACTGTACCTGTATTCCTGAACTACTCGTGAAACATGAATATGCAGGCTAAGAAATTGTTTATCGTAATAAATAACTAACAAACACTTCGAACGGTTAAAAAAAAAAAAAGTCATGATCATTCTTTTTTCATATGTATAGACCCCTAACTACTACTGTTAAGCAAATTCCAGACTTCGTAATTTGGGGGCAGTAACGATCAGATTTCATCTGTACTAGAATTGTGGCAAAGTACCATTCCACCTGCTTGCTGAGAAGCCAAAGCTATTCCCTAATCAGTTTCTCTTCAGGAGACTGTCAAAGGAAAATGCATGCCTTCCCATTTCCTTTTTTTCCAGTAAAAACAACATATCATTCATTCAGCTTCTTGTCCTCACCTCACCTCCCACCTTCACCAACCCTAGACCCACAAAACGTGCCTCATTTTCAAGTACTAGTTGTAATCTTAGGCCTTGCTGCCCAACAGATCTCAAAATCAGCATGGAAGTAATGTAACCATCCAACTAGTTCACCTTGCCCGCTGCCCAGATAAGAGCTGATTTATCAAGACAGGGGAATTGCAATAGAGAAAGAGTGTAATTCACACAGAGCCAGCTGAACAGGAGATCAGAGTTTTATTACTCGAATCAGTCTCCCTGGAAAATTCAGACACTAGGGTTTTTTTTAAAGGATGATTTGGGCCGGGCGCGGTGGCTCAAGCCTGTAATCCCAGCACTTTGGGAGGCCGAGACGGGCGGATCATGAGGTCAGGAGACCGAGACCATCCTGGCTAACACGGTGAAACCCCGTCTCTACCAAAAAATACAAAAAACTAGCCGGGCGAAGTGGCGGGTGCCTGTAGTCCCAGCTACTCGGGGCGCTGAGGCAGGAGAATGGCATGAACCCGAGAGGAGGAGCTTGCAGTGAGCTGTGATCTGGCCACTGCACTCCAGCCTGGATGACAGAGCAAGACTCCGTCTCAAAAAAAAAAAAAAAAAAAAAAAGGATGATTTGGCACATAGAGGGCCAGGGAGTGGGGAGTGCTGATTGATCAGATCAGAGATGGAATCACAGGGGGTCAAAGTGGGTTCTTCTTGCTGTCTTCTGTTCCTGGGAGGGATTGCAGAACTGGTTGCACCAGATTACCAGTCTGGGTGGCGCCAGCTGGTGCCTCAGAATGCAAGGTCTGAAAAACATTTCAGACCAATCTTAGGTTTTACAATAATGTTACCCTAAGGAGCAACTGGGGAGGTTCAGAACTTGAAGCCACTAACTACAGGACTCCTAAACCTACATTTCTAATCTTGCAGCTAATATGTTAGTCCTACATGGGCAGTCTGGTTCCAGGCAAGAAGGGCTGTTATCATCTTTGTTTCAAGGTTAAACTAAGTTCCTCCCAAACTTAGTTCAGCCTGTGCCCAACAATGAACGAGAGCAGCTTGAAGGTTAGAAGCAAAAATGGAATCATTAAGTCAGATCTGTCACTGTCATAATTTTCTCACTGTTATAATTTTTACAAAGGCAGTTTCATTAAGTTTTGCCAAAATAGGAGAAATGTATGGACTACTAAAGCTGCAGGGAGTTATAAATTTCTTATCTTTCAATTTAAAGATAAGAAAATCGAGACAGAAAAATGGAAAAATTGATTCACATTTTAGTTTTCTAAAATGCAGATCTAATTATGTGACTCAGTTGCTTAAAACTATTCAAGGGTTTCCTATCATCCTCAGTCAAAGATAGTCAGCATAATGGACTCTGCATTCTAGGTCCAGCTAATTTCCCTCAAGACACAGCCCCCAGCCTTCACTACTTTCCCCTTCCCAACCTCTTTCTAAGTCCAGGCAAAGAGCTTTGTTGTGATCCCCCACCTGGCCAATCCCAGACCACCCTTCAGATCCCTAAGTGGATAGCACTTCCCAGGAAATCATCCAATTTCTCAAAACCACATTTGATATCCTTTTATGAGGTCCCGTAGAACATTCTACATTGTCTAACATAGCACTTACAACATGCCACACTGAAATTGCCTGTTTAAATGTATGACTTCCCACACCAGACTGTAAGCTCCATGATGGCAGGGCCATATTTGGTACCTAACTCCATGCCTGACACAGGGTAGATGCCTGATAAAGATGTGCTAATGAGGCTGGGCGCGGTGGCTCACTCCTGTAATCCCAGCACTTTGGGAGGCCGAGGCGGGTGGATCACAAGGTCAGGAGTTCAAGACCAGCCTGGCCAACAGAGTGAAACCCCGTCTCTAATAAAAATACAAATAATTAGCCGGGCATGGTGGCGGGCGCCTGTAATCCCAGCTACTCGGGAGGCTGAGTCAGAGAATTGCTTGAACCCAGGAGACAAAGGTTGTGGTAAGCCGAGATCGCACCACTGCACTCCAGCCTGGGTGACAGAGCTAGACTCCGTCTCAAAAAAAAAAAAAAGATGTGTCGAATGAATAAATAACTACTGCCACTGGGCAGAGTCAGTCAACAACCTATGAAAAGGTGTTCTACGTTGTTTAGGACCCAATGAAGGTTAGCCTTTGTACTTATTACTGATTAAGGTCACAAAGCTACATATAGGAAACTGGTTTTCTGACCAGTCCAGGTCAGAGTTCTCAGCATTCCATTACACTGCTTAATACGAATTTGGCCAATAAAGTTGTCACTTATTGCTACTTTCCATTTCTACTGTATTACAGTAGACAAACAGATTTGTAGCCTATTGAAATTATTTTAGTTGAAAACTTTGACTTTATTTTTGATCCGAGTAGGAGACTGACAAACTCCAGACCATTTTTCTGAAAGACTTATAGATCATCATTTTTTAAAATTCCCTTTGGGCCATATATTATTTATGAATAACAGAGTATGACTCTTTCATCTTTGCCTCTGAAATCTCTATGCCCATGTGGTATAGACTATAGGGAACCATGTTGGTGAAAAATAAGAAGTTTTCAAAAGAAGGCAGAAGATTGCAAATTACAAAAAGGAAATGTCCAAGTAGTAGTAAGTATGTCTTAAGTTCATGGTACAAAGATAATGACAGCAGTGCTTTTCTAATGCCTTTATAGCTTTGGTCACCAGATTGAAGAGCATAGTGGTGTTGGTTTTCAATTCCACAAGGATTTACCGAGTATTACCACGGGGCCAGTTCCCTTGTCCCCAGTCTATCTTAAGTTTCAATGGGAAGCAATGATAGGAGGAAAAAAAATAGCAAAGACCTATTAAATAATTCAGTAAAACTTAAGTCAACACAAACCCCATTTACTAGAACTTTCTTAGTGTGGTAGTTAAGAACATGGGCTTTGGAGGTGGACAGACCTGGAATTTTAGCCTGGATATTTGAACTTGAGCAAAATACGTAACTTTTCTGAGTCTCAGTTTCTCATTCGTTCATTGAGGTACAACCCTACTGATTGGCTGTACATATTAAATTAGCTAGAGTAGCTATAATGTACATTTATTCTTTTGTCAACCAAGAAGAGTGGTCCCTTTTTCTGGGAAATTATCTTCTGTGGTTGGTTTAGAGCTGCCATAGCCCAGGGATGGGTACCTGTAACCAAGCTAGGTCAGCCATGGCTTTTTCCCAGGACTTTTCCAGGACTTTTCCCAGGACTTTTCTAGAATCCTTCCCTAGAGCAAAGATGACACACAGAGGTTGTAGGAGCCATTTTTTCTGACATGTGGAGATAAGTGATCTGAGAGAACAATGTTGCTGAGGAGGGAGAAGTAAATTTGAGAGAGGAAGACAGGGAAATAGGAAAAACAGTGTTTATATTCTAGAAATTCAGGAGACCCAGATGCACTCCCACCCTTTCTATAACTACAAGATCCCCCTTTTTCAATTTAGTTAATTCACATTGCATCTCTGTCACTTGTAATCAAAGGAATCCTGCCTAATACAGTACTTCACACACTGCCTGTATCACTGTAGCTCAATATACTGAAATTATTGCGATTTCCTCACATAATTGGATTAGCACTTCCATCCCTACTTCTCTATAACACATAAAAAGAAAAACTTAAGATGCCTAAATAAAAGCTTACATTATAAATGTAGCAAAAATAATAAGCATCATGCTACCACTTAGAATCCTTACATATTCAGTTAAACCTCCTATACTATTTTCTGGCTATAACTAACATTTATGCTGTACTCTATATTGTACAGAGAACATTTTTTAAGCAAAACATTGTCCAGTAGAAATATACTGTGAGCCATATATGTAATTTTTTAATTACCAGCAGTCAAAATAGATTTTTACAAGTAAATTTTAAAAATACACAAGTGAATTAATTGTAATAATACTTTATTTAACTCAATGGGTACAATATATTGCCATTTCAACATGTAACAAATAAGATATTTTATATATTTTTCCATCTAAGTGTTCAAAATCTACTGTGTATCTTACAGCACATCTCAGGTGGACTAGCCATATTTCAAATGCTCAATAGCCACTTATAGCCAATGGCTACTACATCAGACAGTGCAGATATAAATGCTGTAGTCAATCTTCACAACAATTTTAAGAAGACTGAAGCTTTTGTAATTACAGATAAAACTGAACTCAAAAAAATTAAGTGAATTTTTTTCATAGTCAACAACCTATCAGTGCCAAGCCCAGGCTCAAACCTTGGCCTTTGCCCTCTACATTTTCTGCTTATTTATGTTACCCGTACAATAAGAACTGATGTTCACCATGATCCTGAAATACAGCCAAATCAAACAAATACATAAATAATGACATGATTTCACCTATAAAATGAAAAGACTGGATAGGTGGGCAATAGGTACAAGGATTTATCTTCTATATTTTCTGTTATGTATTGTTTACGCTATCCAGTTCACAAGTCAAGTTTCAAGAGAAAAATGGGTATTGCTGATATGTCTTAACCATTATCATTTTCTCTGACCTTTTCACAAAGTCCTTTCATGGCTTTTTCTTTGTAGCAACAAATGAATTCCTTGTTTTGATGCAAATTAACCCTGCTAATTAACAAGAAACTTGTTTTTTAGTTAAGGTAACTGAGTGAAAGTGCTTAGCACAATGCCTGGAACATAGCAATTTATGTTGATTTCCTTTGCATCATAGGGTAAACATGTTTTCAAGGAAAATTTAATACCTGGGAAAATACACTAATAGAACTTAAGTTTGATTCTAAATGAAAATTACATTCTTAAAAAAATCTGCCTCTGTATGTGCACAGACAAAACAATGCCTCTGTATGTGCATTTCTGCCCCTATATGTGCATAGACCAACATATTAACAATAATTAGCTCTTGATAATCGTATTAGAAATAACTTAAAGTAGATGTTTATTTTTGTATGTTATGAAAAAATGTTTGCAAAAATGGCTGCAATCATTCATCCCACTCACCCTCACTTGCTGCCATCCATATCACAATGCAATATTATTTTATATTTCTTCTCCCCAAAAGGTAGGGTATACTTTTTCACTCCTTGAATCTGGGCTGGCCTTATGACTTGCTTTGTATAATAGAGGGTGTTGGGGATTGAGTGTCTGTGTCGCTCCAAAATTCCTATGTTGAAGGCCTAACTCCCAATGTGGTAGTATTTGGAGATGGGGGCCTTTGGAAGATGATTATGTTTAAATGAGGTTATGTGGTTAGGGCCCCCATCATGGGATTAGTGTCCTTATAAGGAAAAGAAAAAACACCAGAGCATGTGCTCACTGTCTCTCTTGCTCTCTCTCTCTCTCTCACCCCATCCACCCCCATGTGAGGACTCAATGAGAAGGCAGCCAGCAGCCTTCTGCAAGCCAGGATAAGGGTCCTCGCTAGCAACTGAATCTGCCAGCACCTTTATCTTGACTTTCCCAGCCACCAGAACAGTGAGATATAAGTGTGTGTTGTTTACGCTATCCAGTCTATGATGTTCTGTTACAGCAGCCTGAGCTGACTGAGGCAGAGGGGAAGTGCTGTTGTACCAGTTCCAGACATAGGCCCAAGAGCATTGCGGACTTCTGCTTGCTCTCTTGGCTCCTCTTCTCCTTCTCCAGGAGAACAAGCCCAAGCTAGTCTGCTGCAGGATGGGAGACCACATGGAGGAGCTGATCCTGACATCCCAGCTGATGCCTCATACATTTGAGTGAGCCCCAATGACAACAGCTGAGGTTGGCCCAGACTGGAAGAACTGCCCTCTGAGCCCATTTAAATTACTGCCAGCAGAATTGTGACCTGAATGTATGCTGTCTTAAGCCACTAATTTTTGGGGTGGTTATCTCAACACAGTGTAAAATAATAAAAAATAAAAATAAAAAATCTGGCTGGGTCTAACGGCTCACACCTATATTCCCAGTACTTTGGGAAGCCAAGGCAGGAGGATCACTTGAGCCCAGGAGTTTGAGACCAGCCTAGGCAACATGGTGAGACCCCATCTCTACAAAAAAATTAAAGAAAATAGCCGGGCATGATGGTGTGCACCTGCGGTCCCAGCCACTCAGGAAACTGAGGCAGGAAGATTACTTGAGCCCAGGAAGTCAAAGCTATAATAAGCCACGTTTATGCCACTGCACCCCAGCCTAGGCAATACACCAAGAGCCTGTCTCAGAAAAAAAAAAGAAAAAAAAAAAAGTTTGGGGTGGTTTATTATGTAGCAAAACCTAAATCAACACATACGTGTTTTCCAGAGTTTCTACAATGAAAAGCATAACATTCATTTAAAAAAAAAAAAAAAAAAAAAGCAGGCCGGGTGCAGTGGCTTATGCTGGTAATCCCAGCACTTTGGGAGGCCAAGGCGGGTGGATCATCTGAGGTCAAGAGTTCGAGACCAGGCTGGCCAACATGGTGACACCCTGTCTCTACTAAAAATACAAATAATTATCCAGGCATGGTGGCGGGCACCTGTAATCCCAGCTACTCAGGGGGCTGAGGCAGAATTCCTTGAACCTGGGAGGCAGAAGTTGCAGTGAGTTGAGATTGTGCCATTGTACTCCAGCCTGGGCAACAAGAGCAAAACTCCATCTCAAAAAATAAAAAGTAAATAAAAAATAAAAATCTCTGTAAAGAAGTCAGAAAGAAAGGAAGAACAAAGGAAAGGGAATGAAGGAGGGAAAAAAGGGACAATGGTGGGAGGGAGAGAGGAAAGTAGGTACGAAAGAAGAAACGCTAAAACACAGATCTGGGTGCAAAAACACAGATCTGGGTACAAATCCTCACTCCACCATCCACTAGTTGTGTTAGTCAAGTTATCCAAAGCTTTTCTATCAAATTTTTCATATCAAACTTTTCTAATATCGCTTACCTCATAGAATTGCTTTATGAATGCAAGGTGGTATTTACAGCACCTAACAGAGTATCTGACACTTAATAGGCACTCAGTACATCTCTTACCCCTTCCTCACCTTCTCCTTTTTTCTACACCCAGCAAAACCTGGATTTTTATGGCTCAGCTTTGTCCCACTCAGGTATGCAGGGATATAGTCCACATTTTATTCTAAATTCATTTTCATCTCCTTTCCCAGGCAGAACAGGCCAAGTGACTCAAAACCCATTTAATTAGGTCCTTCAGCACCTTTAGCTTTGGAGAAAATGTTAAATAATAGGAATGCTATAGATTCATTATTAACTTTTCCTTGAATATTTTATTATGAAAATTTCAAACATACCAAAAAAGCAGAAAGAATTTCACATGATGAATATCTACACATCTAATGCATAAATTCAATAATTTGGCTAGACACAGTGGTTCGCACCTGTAATCCCAGCACTTTGGGAGGCCAAGGTGGGTGAATCACTTGAGGTCAGGAGTTCAGGACCAGCCTGGTCAACACAGTGAAACCCCATCTCTAATAAAAATACAAAAATTAGCCAGGTGTGGTGGCGTATACCTGTAATTCCAGCTACTCGTGAGGCTGAGGCAAGAGAATCGCTTGAACCCAGGAGGCAGAGGTTGCAGTGAGCCAAGATAGTGCCCTGCACTCCAGCCTGGGTGACGAAGTAAGACTCCAGCTCAAAAAAAGAAAAAAAATTCAATAATTTGAAACATTTTGCAAGTTTGCTTTATCTAGATATTTGGGATTTTGTTCTTTTTGCTGAACTTTTAAAGAATGAATTGAGACATGTTACTTCACCTCTTAATTTTTCATGATGCATTTCCTAATAGGGACATTCTCTTTTTCTTTCTTTTTTTTTTTTTTTTGAGACGGAGTCTCGCTCTGTCACCCAGGCTGGAGTGCAGCCTAATAGGGACATTTTCCTACACAACACAAAATGAATAATTCCTTACTGTCATCTAATATCCAATCTATATCTAAGTATCTCCAATTGTCTCTGAAAATGTCTTTGCTAATAGCTGACTTTTTAATAATAGCTAACATTTAGATAGTCACAATGCTTACAACGATACTCTAAGGTGGATATTATTATTATCATCCTATAGTTAAAGAAATTAAGTTCAAATGTTAACTGCCCTTCAGCAACATAGGAAAGGTAATAATTTAAAAATAAACAACAACAATAAAAAATGCTAACTGCCTTGCCAAAGATCACATAGATAGAGAGTTTGTGGAAAAGTTATTATTTAAGTTTATTTAAGTGTTTAAGTGTTTTTCAATAGATCAGGCTGATATGTGAACAAATGAATTTAAATTTTTTAAAAATCAATACACTCTAAAACAATAAAGCTTTCAGAAGAAAACATACATAAAGTAATATCATCATGATACTGACGCAAACAGAATTCTTAAACAGTACCCAAAAAGTAGGAACCGTGAAGCAAATCAATAAAGTAGATTGCATTAAAGAATTTTGGTTCATCCAGACATCACTAAGAAAGTGAAAATATAAACCGCATTGACAGAAGATTTTTGCAATATGTACATTCAAAGGACTCAATATAAATCTATAAGAAAATCTACAGATCAGTACAAAAAAGGCAGACAACCCAACTGAAAATCTGGCAATCCTGCCAGCACCTTCATCTTGACTTTCCCAGCCAACAGAACTGTAAGATATAGATGTGTGTTATTTCAACACACAATGCTCAGACAGACGCAGTGGCTCACGCCAGTAATTCCAGCACTTTGGGAGGCCGAGACGGGTGGATCACTTGCGGTCAGGAGTTCGAGACCAGCCTAGTCAACATGGCGAAACCCCCATCTCTACTAAAACTACAAAAATTAGGTGGGTGTGGCAGTGGGCGCCTATAATCCCAGCTCCTCAGGAGCCTGAGGCAGGAGATTTGCCTGAACCCAAAAGGTGAGGTTAGAGTGAGCCCAGATCATGCCACTGCACCTCAGCCTGGACAACAGAGTGAAACTCTGTCTCAAAAAAGAAAACAAAAAACGACGACGACACAATGTTCTTGTGCCTATGTTTGGTACTGGTACAATAGCACTTCCCCTCTGCCTTAGTCAGCTCAGGCTGCTGTAACAAAATAGCATAGACTGGATAGCTTAAACAATATATATTTGTATCTTATGGTTCTGGTGGCTGGGAAAGTCAAGATAAAGGTGCTGGTCATAATCAGGCATTTCACAAAAGACTATATACAAATACCCAATAAACTTATGACTAGGTGCTTAAAACCTCATAGTCATCATGAAAATTCAAATGCAAACCACAGTGACAGATATACTAATTAGAATGGCTGAAATTCAAATGACTGGCCTGGTGCAGTGGCTCATGCCTGTAATCTCAGCACTTTGGGAGGAAGAGGTGGGCAGATCAGAGGTCAGGAGATCAAGACCAGCCTGGCCAACATGGTGAAACCCCATCTCTACTAAAAATACAAAAAATTAACCGGGCATGGTGGCACACACCTGTAGTCCCAGCTACTTGGGAGGCTGAGATAGGAGAATTGCTTGCACCTGGGAGGTGGAGGTTGCAGTGAGCCGAGATCATGCCACTGCACTCCAGCCTGGGTGACAAAGCGAGAATCCATCTCAGGGGAAAAAAAAAAAATTTAAATGACTGACAGTATCAAATGTTGGTAAAGATGTAGAATAACTAGAAATCTCACACCCTGCTGAGATGAGTAAAACTTGGTACACAACCACTTTGTAAAACTGTTTGGCAGTATCTGTTAAAGCTCAATATGCACATACCATGTGACCCAGTAATTTTCAACATATATAATCAACAGAAATATGTATATAACCAACAGAAATATGTTCACATGGGTACCAAAAGACATATGAGAATATTCATAGTAGTACTTTTCATAGCAGACCCAAACTGGAAATGTCCGCCAAAATGAAAAAACTAAATTAGTATATTCACTCAATGGAATACTATATAGGAATGAGAAAGAATGAACTACAACTAACACACAATGGATCTCACAAACATAAATTTGGGCAAAATAAGTGAGAGCAAAAGATCGTATACTAAATGATTCCATTTATACAAAATTCAAAAATGAACAAAACGAATCTACGTGTAAAACATTGTGTCATTAGTTATTCTTAGTAGAGGTTGGAGAGTTGGCAGGAACTAGAAAGGGGCTTCTGGGTTGCTAGTAACCTCCTGTTACTTGATTTGGATGCTAGTTACACAGTGTATTCACTTTATAAATGCTGTGTGCTTAACTTAAAATTTTGCCTACAAATTCAATGTTCTTTGGGCATACACATACTCACAAATCATTACGTAGGATTCTGAAGCTGATGTTTAGCAGTTCATCTCCTAAGAATTCTGACTAAATATGCCCATTTGTGCAATGTTCTTACTTTCATATGCTGCCAATCTTGCTTTTTCCCAATGTTGCCATTAGTTACAAATTTTTCATGTCAGTGTTAAGCTTCTCTGTATTGCTTTTCTTTCAAACCTTTTAAAACTTTCTTATGAATTCAGAGAAAACAGCAATAAATTTTAGAACATAAAAACAGAATGAATTAAGCTAAATCCTAACCTGGCAAGCTGAGTTACATCGTGGAATCCCCTAAGGACTCAGGATTTAATGGCAATGTAGGCAGGTGAAGGCAATACTAAGACCCCCAGATCCCCTTCCTTGGAGCATGCAGATGGGCAGTTGCCATTCCCCAACCCCAACAGAAAACTAGAGATTTATTCTCTGGAGAGGGTAACAAGAGGTTCAATGGACAAGGGAACACCAGGCAGAGTATAAGGTTGAGTATTGCACTGAAAACAGAATTCAAATAAGCATTTACATTCCCAATGCTAAGACCCCCAGTGTTCTTCCCAGAACTTCATGTGATGTAATGGTACCCTTTTAAAAGAAATTAGGCCAGGCATAGTGGCTCATGCCTGTAATCCCAACACTTTGGGAGGCCGAGGCAAGCAGACTGTTGGAGCCCAGGAGTTCAAGACCAACCTGGGAAACATGGTGAAACCCTGTCTCTACAAAAAAATACAAAAATCAGCCAGGTATGGTAGCATGCACCTGTGGTCCAAGCTACTTGGCATGAGGCAGGAGGATCACTGGAGCCCAGGAGGTCACAGCTGCAGTGAGCCCTGATTGTGCGCCATTGTACTCCATCCTGGGCAACAGGCTAAGACTCTGCCTCAAAAAATAAATAAATAAAAGAGATTAAATGGCAAAGTAAATGGAGGCAGGTAAATGGGAGAGTGATTGTTCTTCATTCAATCTCTTGAAGCTTAATAAAATGGACCTAGTCTCCGAAGTCTAAAAAGATAAAATAAACGAAAGGAAATACATTGCAATAGGAATAAATAACCACTATTCAAAAGGCACTGAGAAAGGACTTTTAAAGAAGGAGGTAAGGAAGTGAGGCCAAAATGAACTACAAAAGCATCTTATTACTCCACTGACTGATGAACTTTTAAGTATCTGTTTTTTAAAATCTTGTATATAAGCTCATTATCCCCTCAATGTTTTTACATGGCCACTACTTCATTTGTTTGCATTTTTAATGGAATTTCAATCCTTTTAAGAAAATTTTCCCATAAATATACCACCATAAATATCTGATTTTCAGGGTATTAGAATATCTGGCAGACTAATACATATGCTACTTCCAATCTACCCTATTCTTTCATCCACTCTTCCTTTCAGTCATTCATTCCTTCACTCACTCACTGACTTAGGCATTTTCGTATGGGCCAGTAAAAGTTTAATAACTTTCAAAATATACACTTTAGGTAAGCATTAACTCTTACCATGTGAGAGTTTCTGCTTTTATCTAGAGAGGCAAAACAGCATAGAAAACATGGGTTGTGGGATCAAAGAAACCTATATGGGAATCCTGGATACACTATCTATTAGCTGTCTGATTTTAGCAGGTTATTTCACAATTCTGATCCTCAAGGTCTTCATCAATAAAATGAACATGCTTCTCAGGATTAGTGCTAGGTTTAAATGAGCTAATATATGCTAAGCACTTAGCACAATTCTAGTACATGGTAAAAGATAAATAAGCAGCACCTTTATTGTTTCTCAAGTGTATTAATAACCTATTTTGTATACTTAAGATTTTAAATTTACATTCATCACCTCACTAGAGTCACATCAAAACCAACACACTCCTCCCATCTTTTCTGTTTTAGTTTTCTGTGCATGGGCTTTTCAACCCTAAAAAGTGATCTATAGGTGAACAGAAAACAAACAAATAAAAAAGGATAACTGGCCAGGTGCGGTGGCTCATACCTGTAGTTCCAACACTTCGGGAGGCCGAGGCAGGAGGACTTCTTGAGCCCAGGAGTTCAAGACCAACCTGGGCAACAAAGTGAGACCCTGTCTCTACAAAAAATTTAAAAATTAGCCAGGTGTGGTAGTGCATGCCTGTAGTCCCAGCTACTTGGGAGGCTGAAGTGGGAGGATTGATTGAGCCACAGTGGTGGAGGGTGCAGTGAGCCATGATCACACCACTTTACTTCAGCCTGGGTGACAGAGCAAAACCTTATCTCAAAAAGAAAAAAAAAGGATAACTACTGTTCTATATAACTTAGAATTCTGCTATTAAAATGGCTAATGCTGAATCCTAATTAACAAAAGTTAGATTTTGGTTATATGCGAGAAGAATACACACACAGTAAGAGTGGAGTTAATTCAGCACATGTTCATTGGTCTTTCAAGTTGCTGGGGCAGGGAGGTAGAAGGATATGTTAAATTATGCCATGAACATATCCTGTACATCAACTTTTGTGGTCGGCAGAGTGCTGGGCCCTGGGTTTGACAAATTATTTCCTCTCAAAAACCTAAAATAAAGTGGGGCATGGTGGCTTATGCCTTTAATCCCAGCACTTTGGGAGGCCGAGGTGGGCAGATCACTCGAGGCCAGAAGTTGAAGATTAGCCTGACCAACATAGTGAAACCCCATCTCTACTAAAAATACAAAAATTAGCTGGTGTGGTGGTACATGCCTGTAATTGCAGCGACACGGGAGGCTGAGGCACGAGAATCACTTGAATCCAGGAGGCAGAGGCTACAGTGAAGAGATCACACCACTGCATTCCAGCCTGGGTGACGGAATGAGACTCTTTCTCAAAAAACAAAACAAAACAAAAAACCTAAAATACTGCTGAAAATGAAAAAAAAAAAATCATAGTAGGGGGAGAGAAAGCTGTGGGAGATTAGAGAAGGGAAAAATGGTTGGGAACACCTGTTGGGGCGGGGGGGCAAGGATCATTTCCCAGTCACGTTATATGACCATGGCTCAGAACAGGGCTGGGCATCGTGTGCAATATATATTGTTAGAACCAAACATCTAGTTCAGGCAACAATTCATAAAAAGTTGCAGGGAATAAACTGTTGGAAAAGGGTCTTTGACAAAGAATAAATTTCAGTTGACCAAAGACTGAACTGGGAGGTGTACTTCTAAGGCAGGGGCAATAAGATAAGGCCAAATAACAAAATCCAAAAAGAACATGGTCTAAGCAATTGTACACCAGGCATTTTAGGGGCCACATAAATCACATATAGGAGATTTGTGAAAACCTAGGCTGGGAAACCACAGATGGTGGTCATATTGAGAACACTCCTACCTCTGTGCAAGGAAAGAAGAGCAATTGCTGCGGTTTATGCAAGAAAGTTAGAGCATCAGAGGTTGTAAAGATGAAACTGATGACACTGCAAAGCAGGCACCAATAAGACTGCAAAACCAAAGCAACCTGATAATTACAATTATTATTATAAATTTAAAGGAGCTGGGCAGAAATGCAGGAACCAGATGGAAAACAGCAGAATTATACCCAGTGAGTCGGCCAGGCGCAGTGGCTCATGCTTGTAATCCCAGCACTTTGGGAGGCCAAGGTGGGCGGATCACCTGAGGTCAGGAGTTCAAGACCAGCCTGGCCAACATGGTGAAACTCCATCTCTACTGAAAATACAAAATTAGCCGGGCATGGTGGTGGGTGCCTGTAATCCCAGCTACTTGGGAGTCTGAGGCAGGAGAATCGCTTGAACCTGGGAGGCAGAGGGTGCAGTGAGCCAAGATCGCACCATGGCACACCAGCCTGGGCAAAAAGAGTGAAACTCCGTCTCAAAAAAAAAAAACAAAAAAACAAAAAACAAACAAAAAAAAAACCGTGAGTCCAGAACAAAATAATTTGGTTCTCCAAAGTTAGGGGAAAACAGTACTGAGGGGTAGTGTAAAGAAGAGGGGCCCAGAGAGCCCCTGAGGCAGCCATCTCTGAATCTGACACCCCATTGGAGGCCTTGAGGAGACTGAAAAAAACAGAGACCCTCCGCCCTGCAAACCTTCAGAGATCCTGATTCAACAGACGCAGTACTAGAGGAGAGGTGTGGGTATTCCATTAAGGACACTCTGAGGAAAAGGAGAACGTATGAAGGCAAGTCTGAAAATAGATTCCTCTGATAAATCCCTACCCTGGGGAGCTGGAGGCTCTCTGGGAACACAAGCACACATGAGGAGTTGGCTTTTGCAAGAAACAGAAAGGCAGAGATGGAGAAAGGAGATGCTGAGGGGCTTCAGGCTGGGACAGTCTCATTCTTGTTGAGAGGTGGTAAGGTCCTCTCTGGGAGAAGACCTCACTGTACAGAGCAGTGCTGTCAGAAATGGGAGGGTGACATCACTGAGGTAAAGGAAAGGACTGCCCAGGAGCTATAACATCAGAGGCCTGGCAGCAGTGGAGAGCACTTTTGTGACTTTCTCCAGGCACTGGGAAGATGGCAGGATTGAGATAAAAGGATTCTGAGGTAAAACGGGGACCCTGGGACCCAGGCTGGGGAGAGAGGAAAGAGAAGTCAGGTCAAGGTCATGGAGGTAGGACGAGGTCAGAAGTATGGAGGCCTGTGGAAATCACAGACCAGGCCACTGAGAGTTGGGAAGCTGAGTTCAAAACTTAACATGTTTGTTAGCAGGAGGAGGGGCAAAAAGTCAATGTATCACTACACACTCATCATAAATGCTAAAAAGAAAAATAGTGACTATACCAACTGCTGGCAAGGATATGGAGAAACTGGATCACTCATATAATAATGTCTGGAATTTAAAAATGAATTTACCATACAATCCAGCAATCGCACTCTTGGGCATTTATCCCTAAGAAATGAAGACTCACTTTCACACAGGAACTTGTACACAGATGTTCACAGCAGCTCTATTCTTAGTAGCTAAGAATTGGAAACCACCCAAATGTCTTTCAATGGATAAATATTTTAACAAATTACGCTATATCCATTTTAGGGAATACTACTCAGCAGTAAAAAGGAATGCACTGTTGGTGCATGTTGTACATCCAACAACTTGGATGCAACTCAGGGAAATTATGCTGAGTGAAAAAAGGCAATCTTGGGGATACCTTCATGGTTTCATTTCTGGAAAAATCATGAAATAATGTAATTATAAAGATGGAGAACAGACTAAATTTCCAAGGGTTAAGGACTGGGAAATGGAGGTGACCATAAATGGGTAATGCAAGAAAGTGTGTGGTAATATTTGAGCATCTTGATCACCATGGTCGTTAGTTAAGGTTACATATATTCACATAGTACATAGCATAGAACTACAAACATAAACACACACACATAAACTAGTGCATGTGTGACTGGTGAAACCTTAAGTTCTATGGATTGTGCAAATGTCAATGTCTTGCTTTGATATTGAACTATAGTAGTATAAGATGTGAACATTCAGGGAGGCTAGAGGATGAAGGATGCACAGGATACCACTGAACATTTCTTTGGAATCTCTGACAAATCTATGATTATTTCAAAATAAAAAGTTTTCTTAAGTCAACAAGGCAACAAACCAAGTAATCTCACAAATATTCACTGAATGACTCATGTATGCCAGGTTCCATATCAAACACTGGAGGTATAATTGTGACAAGACACAGTCTCTGACTTCAGGGAGTTCATAATTTGGATAGGGACTCTGACATTGTTCTTCCTTTCAATCTCTTATGAACTAGAGAACACAGTTCATGCATGAGTAAATAGCTCATTCCCTACAAACTGCAGGTGACTTCCTTATATTTTCCTAGGAACACCAGGAGACACATAAGAGGAAAGGATTTTGCACCAATAGCGCAGCAGATAAAGTCCATCCCAGTTATGTACACCTGGCATCTGTTGTTTTAACCCACCCGCCATCCATCCCTCCTCCTTCTGGTGACATGTTAATATCTTGATTTTTCCTCTGAAAAGGACCTAACCCCAGCCTCAACTACCTTTATCCAATGAAAGTCTGGCCCTAATCCCCTCCCCTAACCCAGAGGAGGAAAACAAGACTGGCAATCAGTGTATTAGTCTCTTAGCTTTAAGGAGGAAGAGGAGAGCTTTAGAAGTTTTCACATGTACTAAATAGAGCCTTTTATTTAAAAGTCTGAAATACTGAAATTGTTTTTGCATCTCAACAAACACTGCAGTTAAAGCATTATACTGCTATGGGAATTCTAATAGTCGGACAAAGCTTTTTTTTTTTTCCAAACTTGAAAAAAATTTTTCTAAAATGTTGAAAAAGGGGAATGGTGCCAGGTGTGATGGCTCATGCCTGTAATCCCAGCAATTTGCGGGGCCAACACAGGAGAATCACTTGAGCCCAAGAGTTCACTTGAGCCTGGGCAAAAGTGAGACTTTGTCTCTAAAAAAAAATGAAGAAATTAGCCAGGCATGGTGGCATGCACCTGTGGTCCCAGCTTCACAGGTGGCTGAAGCAGAAGGACGGCTTGAGCCCAGAAGGTCAAGGCTGCAGTGAGCCACATTCATGCCACTGCACTCCAGCCTTGGCAACTGGGCCAGACTCTGTCTCAAAATAAATAAATAAGTAAAATAAAAATTTTTAAAGGGGCTGGGCGCAGTGGCTCACGCCTGTGGTCCCAGCACTTTGGGAGGCCAAGGTGGGTGGATCATGAGGTCAGGAGATCGAGACCATCCTGGCTAACATAGTGAAACCCTGTTTCTACTAAAAATATAAAAAATTAGCCAGGCGTGGTGGCAGGTGCCTGTAGTACCAGCTACTCGGGAGGCTGAGGCAGAAGAGTGGTGTGAACCCAGGAAGTGGAGCTTGCAGTGAGCAGAGACTGGGCCACTGTACTCCAGCCTGGGCGACAGAGCGAGACTCCATCTCAAAAAAGAAAAAGAAAAATTAAAAGAAATCGAAAAAGAGAAACGAAGCAATTAGGGTACAACTACTCAGGTGCATCAACTTTATAACCATTACACTAAGTGAAGGCAGCCAGACCACATACTATAACTCCATTTACATGAAATGTCCAGAATAGGCAAATCCACGGGGACAAATAGATTAGTGGTTGCCAGGGGCTAGGCGGAGGAGGAAAAGGGGAGCGACTATTAATGGGTTCCATGAAAGCGTTATGGAATTAGATAGTAGTGATGACTGTACAACCTTATGAATATACTAAAAACCACTGAGTTGTACCCTTCTAAAAGGTGAATTTTATGGTATGTGAATTATATCTCAGTTTTAAAAAGGAAAAGTACACTGAGATTTCATTTAAAATTTGAAACTTGAGCCAGGTATAGTGGCTAAGGCTTGTAATCCCATCACTTTGGAAGGCCAAGGTGGACAGATCACTTGAGGTCAGGAGTTCGAGACCAGCCTGGCCAACATAGTGAAACTCCATCTCTACTAAAAATACAAAAATTAGCCAGTGTAGTGGCAAGCACCTGTAGTACCACCTACCCAAGAGGCTGAGACACAAGAATTGCTCGAACCCAGGAGGCAGAGGTTGCAGTGAGCCAAGATTACACCACTGCACTCCAGCCTGGGTGACAGAGCATGACCCTGTCTAAAAAATAAAATAAAATTTGAAACTTGAAACTTAATTTTTTTTAGCCATGTAATTTTCCCTTGAGAGGAAATCTACCTAATATGAAAAAACATCTCCACAGAACTCTAACACTCACTCAGAAAAGCCCAGTCTGAAAATCTCTCTAATAAAACCCACTTCTCCCATGTTTACAAATGAAAAAAATTACAGCAAAAAATGAAATGACTGCCTCAAAGTGAGTCAGTGACTGGACTGTAAGGAGGAAAATTTCTGGCCTCCAAACTTCCAGGCCAATAGATTTCTTCATTTCACCTAGTTGCCTCATTACTTTAAAAATCAAAATAACCCTCCTGTCCATGGAAATAAGCAAGAAAGGTTGAAAGAGAGAGAGAGGAAGGAATGGAGGGAGGAGTCCATTTGTATCTTTCTACTACATCATTTGTTTACCCAGGAATATGAATTATCCTCCTAACACATAAACATATTGTCCTGGCAAAAGTAGAGTTTGAATGGATCAAGGGTCAGTTTCTAAATCTTCTTTTAATAACTGAAGGCCCAGCTATTATTACAAAATATAATACGGAAGTATTTTACAGACTCTAAAAATGTGGAGAGTGTTTGGGCCGCCATATTAAGTGAAAAAAAAGAAAATATGAATAATCTGAACTAAGTAAAGTGCATTATATAGATATATAAAGATATGCACAGAAAAGGAATCCACTCAATTTAACAGCAAGTATCTCTAAGAGACGGGATAATGAATGTTTTTACAGGCTTTCTCTGTGCTTTTCTGAATTTTCATAATTTCCTTTTGAGAGTATACATACATTTTAAATTATGTTACATTGAGTACCTACTATGTGTTAGACATGCTAGGTGCCTTTAATATATTATTTCTAATCTCGCAACAACCTTATGAGTTAGGTATTACTATTTTCACTTTGAAAGTGAGGAAACTGAGGCTCAGAAAAGTTAAGGAACCTGTCTACCTTGCTAAGTTTAAGAGGAGCGATCCAAGGGTAGCTTTCTTTTATCTTCCCTGTCTCCTTGCCTTCTCTTCTTTCCTCTGTGTATTAAGGACATATGCCGTGCCCAAACTTCATCTAATAGTTAAAAATACGGGAAGTGACACAAAAGGAAAAACACAGGATGCTCTGGAAACCTGTTACAGGCAGGGAGTGGGAAGGAGACCTAGAGTCAGAGGAAGCTACCACTAGAAAGAGGAGTAGAACTGAGTCAGGCAAATAGGAGAGAAAATGTATTCTAGGCAGAAGAAACAGCACACTGGAAACCCAACATCTAGCCTTTGAGGATGTAAAATGAAGCCAGGATGACACTACCAATTCCAAGCTGTGTGTGTGCACACATGTGCATGTATGTGTGTATACATCAGATGTATATTTTAACATTCTCACATTATTAACATATTAATATTTATTTATTGAAATATTTAATGTGTATTTTAATATTAAATTCTGGATTTCCAAACCAAATCAAAAATAGTCTTCACTCTGTTTTCAGTAGGTCAGATCCCACAGGGCAGGAGGGGGAAGAGACAGCTCCCACTGTTTCTTGGCCCTATCCCCACCCCCATCCCAATTAAGGCAAATCCCCTTCCCTGCAGCTACCTCTCTAAAGAGCCCTCTCCTTTTAACACTGGTTCCCAGATTTTCCCATTTATCTCACAGCAGCAGGAGTCACAGCTGGGTTCAATCTCTGCACTCCACCATCACCACCCCTCCCCCAAAGTTGTAAAAATGTTATTCTAAATTTAAACCACACAGCACCAAACTAAAAATGGCTTTAAAAGAGGATCAAACATACCTTGTGCTGGGCTCTTGTGAGATTTCACAGGCACGAATTTCCCTTTTTTCTCAGCATATGTAGTCAAATGATTCTTAGGTGATGAAACAAGCGTCTCCAGGTTTGCAGGAGATAAAAGTGTCTGTTTTTAAACTGCCATGGGGAAGGGGATGGAGGAGGGCAGAAAGAGTAGGGAGTGAAGTGCTGACTCACAGGATGCACCTGGGATTCTGAGAACGTCGCCCAGCTCCAATGTTAGCGCATGCTAGATTCTTCCTCACCCCTTTCCTGATCAACAAGTTAGGAAACGTCAGATGAACTAGGAGTCAGAAGGCCTGAGTACCAGTCCTGGTTATGAGACATTCCCCCAATCCCCAGGTAATTTTTCCTTCCCAAGCTTCAATTCCCTCACCCATAACATGAAGAGGCTGAACTTGATCAGAGGTTCTCAAGCTTTCTCTTTGGCACTTTTTTGTTAATCTATCAGTAAAAAGCTCATTTTGTTTATTAAAGTATAACAGACATACTGAAACGTGAACAAACCATGTGCTGAGCTCCAGGAATTTTCACACACTGGTTTAAAAACCAGCAGCCAGATTAAGTAACAGACTATTTCTGGCATCCCAAAGCCCTCTTACTTAGTACATTTTCAAGTACTAGAGTTGGAGTGGGGGAACATATCTGAAAAGACTGAAAAATAAGTGAGTTTGTTTGTCTGATTTTAAAAGAAAATTTGGAGAAATGTAAAAAACATTTCCACAATTCCACCAATCACTTTCAGAGTTATGTCACATGAATTGACCTATTTAATTTCCCTGATCATTTCCTAGAATTGCCATAATACTGATTTGAAAAAGAAGGAGACCTGAGCACGTAAGTGATCAAAAACATATGAGATGAATGAGTAAATGAATGGAGCTTGAATTTGAGAGGCTGAAAACATTGGCAGTGACATGAAGCACATGAGAATGACAGCACTAAAATGCAGCACACAACCTGGGAAAGAGGCTGAAAAAAATACCTACTCAGCCACGGTAAAGGGTTTAGACTGTTACCAAGTAGCTGCCTTTTTCTAAGAGAAAGAATTACTTTTTAAAAAATACTTTTTTCTTCTTTTCTGTTTCCTCCTTTTCCCTTTTTCCCTTCTTCCTACTTAGCTCTTTAGAAATGCAATTATAACCTTTACCTTCCCTTCACCAGACACTCCCTATAGGGCAAGCTTATCTGTGCACTCAGAAGCTCCAGAGCCAGACGTCTTTTCGACCAGGAGACTGCCTCAAGAGATAACAAATCATAACCTAAAGTATGCCCATGATGAAACTCACTCCCACTTCGAGAGCATCTCAAGACTTTGGCCACCTTACAACCTAGTTCTGCCTACAAAGCCACCAGCTCAACCACCTGGTAGACAAAGCACCAAAGCAAGTCACTGAGATCCCCAGTGGCTCACTCCCTCCCCTGCATGCCGTTCATGTCAAGTTCCCCTTTGAAAACCCTTGCTTTTTTCCCCCAAAAGTGAAGCAATACCCTTAAAGGCAGAAGCCTGTACTTCTCTCCCCTCAACTAAGCTTTGGAATAAAAGTTACAAGATCAAGTTTTCTAAACTTTTTGAAGCTCAATCATTCAAATTATTTTGTACATTTTAGGATCATGTTGAATTGGGAGGTGAGAGTTGACAATTACAAATCATAAAATCACAAAAGTATTAAACATTTGAATGGAGAACCAGACTCAGAAAAATTATAAAGTCTTTTAGTACACATGTTCTCTGGAACAAAGCAACATATATTTGTAAGAATTTCAGAGTACATATGAAAAAAGATACTGACAAGCTTTTAATAAGCAAGAGTAACTAAAAATGAACATATATCCTTTATTAAATTCATATGTTTAAAATGACATTGTTACCTTGGTTTTTGGCCTGCGATTTTTATTTTTTAACATAGTCCATTTAAAAAAAACACACACACTCATACAGATATGTTTAACTTCCAGCTTTAATAGAGTAGGTTGTAGCAGACTGGTTCTGATGTGGGAAATTAGAAAACCCAGATAAAATTTTTAAACATCTATGTGAAGCAATAGGAAAGCTACTAATCAGCCAGGATTTGAGGAGCCAGATCTTGGAGAGAGGGGAGGCTCACTGAGGTGAGCCTAACTTTCTGCAAGCCCATTTTCCCATTTAGGGTATTTGCCAATTCTTAGCATGGGGTAAGAAGCTGAACAGCCAGGCAAGGGGCAGCTGTTAAGACACACAGAAGCCTGCAGAATTTTAGACAGTTTCCAGGGCTGCAGAGAGAAAAAGTGGAGTTTAGGACTGAAAAGGCACATCCTAGAGTAACTCACAGCCTGCCAGGAGTTTTCTCCTTCAGATATTCCTGACTCAGCTGCCCAGAGCAGAGGCTAAGAAGCCAAAGAGAAAGCAAATGAAAAGCACAATGAACATTTTGCTGAGTAGAGTTTTCAGCAAGTTCACAGTATTAGGGAGACAAAAATTAGAGTTTAGGGTCTGTCAAGGGGAAAGGGTGGTGAGAAACATCTCAAGACTCTCAGTCAGTTCCCCTAGGGCCCTGGGATTAGGAGAACCAGAAGCAGACTAAACCTTAAAAGTCTGCAAAACAGACTTAATTGGACTGAGTGCCTGATTGGATTGAAGTGATCTCTGTTCTACTTCTGACAAAGAATAGGACAAATACTCTCAACAGGTAGATGACATCATCCAGAGCATCTTCATACACAAAATGACATACAATAAAAAAATTGCCAGACATACGAAGAAAGACAACCAAGAAGAAAAAAAGAAGAGATAAAAAGACTCACAAGTGGCCCACACATTGAAGTTACTGAGCAGTTTTTTAAGATGACTGTGATGTATGTATTTGAGAAAACAGATGACAAGGTGAATAATCTATTTTGGAAAAGAATCTAATAGAGGGTGGGCATGGTGGCTCACGTCTATAATCCCAGCACTTTGGGAGGCCAAGGTGAGCAGATCACTTCAGGCCAGGAGTTCAAGACCAGCCTGACCAACATGGCAAAACCCTGTCTCTACTAAAAACACAAAAATTAGCCAGGCATGGTGGTACATGCCTGTAATCTCAGCTACTCAGGAGGCTGAGGATCACTTGAACCCAGGAAGTGAAAGTTACAGTGAGCCGGGATCGCACTCCAGCCTGGGCAACAGAACGAGACTCTGTCTCAAAAAAAAAAAAAAAAAAAAAAAAAAAAAATCTAATAGTAACTCTAGAACTGAAAGATACAAAACAAAATTAATAAATTAATGATTCCGTAACAACAAGTTACACACAGCAGAGAGAGCCAGTAAGCTCTAAGATAGGCCAACAAAAAAGTAACAAAACTGAAAAAGAAAGAAAAGGGCTAAGTATACAGAAAATGAAGGAATATATGGGACAGGGTAAAAAGTTCTAACATAAAGGTACCTGGAGTCCCAGAAAGAGAAAAAGGAACAAAACACTGTTTGGAGAGATAATTGCAGAGAATTATGATAATTACAGAAAACCTCAAGCTGCACAGATTCAAGGACTGAAAACCCCAAGCAGGATAAATACAAGGAAAACCACACCTGGGACAAGTGTTGAAAACCAAATCAATTGAGAAAAGTCTTAACAGCAGCCAAAGAAAAAAGATGCAACACCAAATAACAACATAAGACTGACTGACAGCCTACTTTGAAAGGATGAAAACCAGAAGACAACGGGATAACATGTTTTAAAGTGCTGGGGGAACATCTGCTTCCCCAGAATTCTATACACCTAGTAAAATTAACCTTCAAAAGCAAAGACAAAATCAACTCATTTCCAGATCATAAAAACTGAGAATATTTGTTTCTAGCATATATGCACTACAAGAAATCCTAAAGGGAGTTTTTTTCATGCAAAAGGAAAAGATCCCAGAGGGAATACACAAAAAATCAGAAAGAAAAAAAACCAATGAATAGGGTAAACATGTGGGTAAATTTAAATGAATATTCCATAAAACAATCATTTTAGTGTCCTATGGGGCTTTAATAAATGTATAATTAAAACAAAATACAATAATAACACAAAAGGCAGAAAGTGAGGTGAGGGAGGAGATAGGGTAAATGGACCTAAAGTCTGCTAAGAGCATAACATTGTCTGACACATGATTAAGTGTAAATAGCACTGGGGTAATCACTTGCACACATGCGGAGGCGCACACACACACACAAAAGTCAAATGAAAACAAATGTGTAACGAATATGTGAGAAAGTTAAAAATAATGCTTGCTTAATCCAAAAGAAAGTGGTATATAAAACAGATGGGACACGAATAAGAAACAAGGAGTAACATGGTAGCTATAGCACTTAACATATCAGTAATTATATTAAATGGTTTAAATATTCAAACTAAAGACCATATTGTCAGATTAGATTTTTTTAAAATTCACTTACGGCCGCTTATAAAAGATATAGATTACATACATGGGCATAGAAAAAAGTGAAGTATAGGCTGGGCATGGTGGCTCACACCTGTAATCCCAGCACTTTGGGAGGCCAAGGTGAGCAGATTACCTGAGGTCAGGAGTTTGAGACCAGCCTGGCCAACATGGCAAAACCCCGTCTCTACTAAAAATACAAAAATTAGCTGGTTGTGGTGGCACGCACCTGTAGTCCCAGCTACTTGGGAGGCTGAGGCAGGAGAATTGTTGAACCCAGGAGGCGGAGGATGCAGTGAGCCAAGATCACACCACTGCACTCCAGCCTGGGTGACAGAGCGAGACTCCTTCTCAAAAAAATATATAATAATAAAAAAAAGAAAAAGTATACAAATGGGAAAAGATCTACCATGTATCTATTAACCCAGTTGGTATAGCTACATTAATATCAAAAAGGTAGATTATAAGGGAGTATTGCTCAAGATAAGGAAAGACATTTCATAATGAAGCTATAACAACTATAACTGTATATGGTATGCACCTAATAACAGAGCCACAGAATTAAGTAAAGCAAAAATTGGCAAATATAAAAGGAAAAATAGGCAAATCTAAAATTATAATGGAAGAGTTTGCCCTCTCTTGGGAACCAACAGAATGAGAAAAAAATCAGTGAGGACACAGAAGATTCGCACCTCGGGATTAACAAACTGAAATAATTAACATATGTAGAACATGGAACCAAACTATCTCAGTATGCACATTCTTTTAAGTACAACACATACATATAAAAATTGATCATACGAAGGGTCACAAAGTAAGTCTAAAACATTTCCAAGTCATCCAAAATATATTCTCTGACTACAGTCAGAGCAAGCTAGAAATCAATGGCAAAAAGAGAACTAGAAACTCCCCAACTGTTTAAAAATTAAAAAGTATGTTGTTACATTACCTTATGGGTCAAAAAAATCAAAAAGAAAAGTATAAAATATTTTAAACTAAATAATGAATATGACATAACAATACTTGCAGGTGGACACAAAAGCTATGCTTAAAGGCTATCATACATATAGCTTAAAGGATTTGTTTTTTCATTGAGACAGAGTCTTGCTGTGTCACCCAGGCTGGAATACAGTGGCATGATCTCAGCTCACTGCAACCTCCGCCTTCCAGGTTCAAGTAATTATCCTGTCTCAGCCTCCCGAGTAGCTGGGATTACAGGCACACGCCACCATGCCCAACTAATTCTTGTAATTTTTCAGTACAGACAGGGTTTCACGACACTGGCCAAGCTGGTCTCGAACTCCTGACCTTGTGATCCGCCTGCCTTGGACCCTCAAAGTGCTGGGATTACAGGCGTGAGCCACGATGCCTGGCCAGCTTAAAGGATATTAATGTGTAGCCTTAAATGAAAACAGTTTTAAAAAGAAAAGCTGAAAATCAAAGATACAAACTTCCATCTCAAAAAACTAAAAAAGAAGTCAAAAGTTATAGCCAAAGAGTATAAGAGGAAATAATAAAGACAAAAGCAGGAACTCATGAGATGAAAAATAAACGTATAATACAAAAAATTAACCAAGTAAAAGATTACAGAGACTACTCAAATTTATAACACCTTGACAATATTGCATCAAAATAAGTGAGAATTACCAGAACAATAAATAGAAATGCCTCTATCAGAAATAAAAAACAGGGACAAGAGCACACTACCTAAAAACTTTTTAAAGATCATAAGAGAATATAAAGCAAACCTTATGTGAAAATTCAGATGAAATGGACAAATTCCTAAAAAAAAACACAATTTATTAAAACACACACAAAAATAGGAAATCTGAACAGCATACACTATTAAAACAACTGAAGCCAGGCAGAGTGGCTCATGCCTATAAGCCCAACACTTTGGGAGGCCTAGGCGGCACGATCACTTCAGGACAGGAGTTCAAGATCAGCCTGGGCAACATAGTGAGACCTCATCTTTACAAAAGTAAAATAAACAAATAAACAAACAAACATAGTTTAAAACCTTCCAAGAACAAAATTTCCAGGCCCAAATGGCTTCACCAGTGAATTTTTCCAGACATTTAAAGAATAATTCTAATCTCACAAAAATCTTCCAGGAAATAGAGAAATAGGAAATACTTCCTAATTCATTTTACAAGGTCAACATATCTTTGATGCCAAAACGTGGCAAGGGCACCACAACAAAAGGAAATCACAGGTTAATCTCTCTCATGGACAAAGATAATCCTCAACAAAATATTAGCAAGTCAAATCCAGCAATATATAAAAAGATATCACAACCAAGTTGTTTGTTCCAAAAATGCAAAGTTGGTTTAACATTCAAGAATCACTGAAATTCACCATATTAACAGAATAAAATAATCATATGATCCACATAATACAGAAAAATATTTGTTAAAACTCAGAACTGATTCATGATAAAAACTTAGCACTGTAGGAATAGAAGGTAACTTCCTTAATCTAATTTTTTAAGTGTCCATATAAATCCCACATCAAATGTTGTACTTAACGGTGAAAATGTGATAGCTTTTCCCCTAAGATCAATAACAAGGTAAGAATACTCACCATCACTGCTTCTATTCAACATTATAAGAGAGATCCTAGCTAGTACAATGAGACAAAGGGGAAAAAGTATAAGGATTGGAAAGAAGAAATAAAACTGTCATTATTTACAGAAAAATAAACGGTATACACAGTAAGCCCCCTAAAATCTAAAAACTATTGAAATTAATAAGCGAATTTAGCAAGGTCACTGAAATAAGGTCAACATATAAAATCAATGATATTTCTTTTTTTTTATTTTTTTTTTTGAGATGGAGTCTCGGTCTATTGCCCAGGCTGGAGTGTGCAGTGGTGTGATCTTGGCTCACTGCAATCTCCGCCTCCTGGTTCAAGCCATCTTCTCACCCAGCCTCCTGAGTAGCTAGGAATACAGGCACATGCCACTACACCCCGCTAAGTTTTTTTGTACTTTTAGTAGAGACAGGGTTTCACCATGTTGGCCAGGCTGGTCTCCAACTCCTGACCTCAAGTGTTCCGCCTGCCTCCACCTCCGAAAGTGCTAGGATTACAGGCATGAGCCACCACACCTGGCCTAATCAACTCTATTTCTACATCCCAGGAATAAACAATTAGAAAATGAAATTCTAAAGTGCCACAGAGAGTCAAATACCGTATGATCTCACTTGTATGTGGAATCTAAAAAAGCCAAACTTAACAGAATTAGAGAATCAAAAGGTGGTTACCAGAGGCTGGGAGGTGGGGGCATGGGCAGGGAAAGGGGCAATGCTGATCAATAGGCGCAAAGTTACAGTTAGACAGAAGAATAAGTTTTGGTGCCCTATCGCACAGCACTGTGACTAGAGTTAACAATAATGTGTTGTATATTTCAAAATTACTAAAAGAGGATTTTAAATGTTCTCATCACAAAGAAATGATAAATATTTGAGGTGATAAATGTGCTAATCAGCCTGATTTCATCATTCCAAAATGTAGAGCTCTGTATCAAAACATCACATGGTACCCCATAAATAGTTACTGTCAAGTCAAAAATAAAAATGAAAAAATAATAATTTTTTTAAGTTGATTTTAAAAAAAAAAAAAAAAAAAACAAGGTCAAAACTTGAGACTGGTGGTGCCCTCAACAGTTATGCTAGGAAGATTGTCTTGCTGAGAGAACATAAATAAAACGTTTTTTAAAAATTTGCCAGGTGAGGTGGCTCACACCTGTAATCCCAGCACTTTGGGATGCCAAAAGTGGCAGATCACTTGAGGTCAGGAGTTGGTGACCAGCCTGGCCAACATGGTGAAACGCTGTTTCTACTAAAAATACAAAAATTAGCTGGGTGTGGTGGTGTGCACCTGTAATCCCAGCTACTAGGGAGGCTGAGGCAGGAGAATTGCTTAAACCTGGAAGGTGGACGTTGCAGTGAGCCAAGATCACCACTGCACTCCTGCCTGAGTCACAGAGCAAGACTCTATCTCAAAAATAATAATAATAAAATAAAAAATAAAAATGTAAGTGGCAGTAACAATAGCATAAAAATAATCAATGACCAGTGACATCACTTTTAGAAGATTTATAACCCTTTTAACCCAGTATATCTGCCATTTAAAGAGGGTAGTTTACGCTCAGCTCCATCTCATTGTTGCAGACTGCTCTAATCTTTATTAAAGAAGCCATAAATACCTTATTGAACCTATAGTCTCCAAAAGTTTTAATGTTGGTTCGAATTATTTTAAAATGTTCAGGGGTAAAAATCAAATCATTCTGTAAACTCTGAGTAACACAGATACATATAAATATAAAAATATTTTGTATTTTCTTGTTTAGTATCTCAAAATGAAATTTAAAGATGAAATAACCAACCTAACACAAAATTAAACTATACATATGTATATATACATATGTTTCAACTGTAATGTAAAAGAGAAGCGAAATAATTTACAATAAAGCAACATGTATTTCAATATGCAAATGTTCAGACAAGACTATATTGGAAAACATAATTAAGTAGGTAGCTACTTGCATCTGTATACAGATTTTATGATTCAGGTGTGTTATATTGGTGTCTAAAACACAAGTGGCATTGCTTTGGGTAAGTGATTTCCTGAACAAAATTCAGGATAATCTTCCTTAGATTTACACAGCATTTTTAATCCTGGAAGTTTCAGTGTATAGTGAAACCAATTTATGATCTAAGCCCAAAAAAGTATAGAAGGTTTTCACCTACATCTTCGGCAAAACGTTTGAAAATTGCCCAGGACATGAGCTAATTCATCATTGAATGGAGCAGTCCAGAACACTGGAAGGCACTATTATTTCTAGTTTCTGCCAATGAATGCTAGTAGTGCCCCTCAATCATATGACCATCAAATAACACACCTGCAGATTTCCAGTGTGTTCCCCAAAAAGCAATACCACACCCATTCATTACCACTGGCATAGACTAGTCTCTAATCCCAGCTTAACCACCTGCTACCCTTGAAGCTCTGAGAAGTCACTCGGTCATTTACAGATCACCCCAGCTAAAGTATCATTTCACCAACTCACCCAGTTACAAGCAACAGTGACAAAAAATCCTTGAATTTGAGTTTTCTCTAAAAGTATCAAAGTAGTCATGATGTTTAAGAAAAATCACTTCTTAAAAATTTACGGGCGGATCACGAGGTCAGGAGATCGAGACCATCCTGGCTAACACGGTGAAACCCCGTCTCTACTAAAAATACAAAAAACTAGCCGGGCGAGGTGGCGGGCGCCTGTAGTCCCAGCTACTCCGGAGGCTGAGGCAGGAGAATGGCGTAAACCCGGGAGGCGGAGCTTGCAGTGAGCTGAGATCCGGCCACTGCAGTCCAGCCCGGGCTACAGAGCAAGACTCCGTCTCAAAAAAAAAAAAAAAAAAAAAAAAAAAAAATTTATTTATACTTATTTTGAATTACAGATTAGAGGATGAACACCACACTATTTTTTAATATTTAGATCCTAAAAGTCTGAATCTGACTCTGCTCAAACCCAATTAGATTTTGTAATAACTTCCAGTGAAAAGCTGTCTCAGGAACCATTGGCATAGACAACTTTTTTTTTTTTTTTTTTTTTTTTGATACAGGGTTTTACTCTGTCACCCAGGCTGGAGTGCAGTCTTACTATCTCAGCTCACCGCAACCTCTGCCTCCCAGGTTCAAGCGATTCTCTTGCCTCAGGCTGCTGAATAGTTGGGATTACAGGCGCCTGCCACCACAGGCGGCTCACTTTTGTATTTTTAGTAGAGATGGGGTTTCACCATGTTGGCCAGGCTGGTCTTGAACTCCTGACCTCAAGTGATCCGCCACCTCAGCCTCCCAAAGTGCTGGGATTACGGCCACCGCGCCCAGTCATGACAACTTTTAAATCCTACTATTAAAATGTTATGTGTAACTTTGTTTGCTAAACAAATGCCATGTTTGCCATTTTTAAATAAAATCTAGAAAAATAACAGAAAAATTGGAATGAGAACTATTTTCTTTGACCTCTTATAGACCAAAAAAAAAAATTTCACCCAAATTTTCAGTCTTCATTCTTATTATTTTGTACCTCCGCCTCTAAGACCTTGCTGCATAACATACTCAAAGAACTTAGTAAAAAGAAAATTTGGAGCTGAATTTGAAGAGTTAAAATATCTGTTTTCCAAATAAAAACAACCTAAAACATCAGTCAAAAGTCATCATTTTCTAGGGTTCACATCTCCCTTTTTATATAGGTAAGTTAATTCTAAAAATGTTGAGAATTTTATTAAAAACTGTAATTTTACAGAGTACAGGGCTACTTATTTTCAAGTACTTGCCTACCATGTGAATGGTTTTGGAGATTAAAAAAAGACCTGGTTTTGAATCATGGCTCTGCCATTAACTAGCTATGCATCCCTGTACAAAATTCTTTATCCATTTCTTCAAAATAAAATACCACCTACCTTGCAGTGTTGTGACAATATGTAAAGCACCTCCCAGAGAGCTTTTCACATAACAGTTCTTCATTAAATAGGAGCTATAGTTGTTATTATTATAATTAGCTGTCATGTTTGCCAATATCTACTTATTAACTCACTCAACTATTTTCTTTTCAGTTGCCTTATACTTAATTTCTTTTTCCTGGCTTGCAAAACATTTTGAGATATGCTGGATCAAAGTTACACAATGTCTTTTGTATTAAAAACCTTACTGAATTGTCCTAAGACAAACTAAAAAGATGGAAAGGGCAGGCAGGCAGTTCTTAAGCCACAAGTCAACATTTACTGAACCACTCATGTGATGGTAGCTCTCCATTTTAGAGATAAAGAAACTGAGACCCAAAGAAATAAAGAGTCCTGTCCTAGGTCACAAATGAATTATAACTGAACAAGCCAGAGTCTACCAATCTTGACTCCAAACCCGAGGCTCTTTCCAGTACAAAGTAAAATAAAAATTTTAAATACTGGTCAGACACGGTGGCTCACGCCTGTAATTCCAGCACTTTGGGAAGCCGAGGCAGATGGATCGCCTGCGGTCTGGAGTTCGAGACCAGCCTGGCCAACATGGTGAAACCCCGTCTCTGCTAAAAATACAAAAATTAACTGGCCATGGTGGCATGCGCCTGTAATCCCAGCTACTTGGGAGGCTGAGGCAGGAGAATCGCTTGAACCTGGGTGGCAGAGATTGCAGTGAGCGGAGATCGCACCATTGCACTCCCACCTGGGCAACAGGGCATGACTCTGTCTCAAAAAAAAAAAATTCTAAATACCAATTCTCCTTTAAAAAAAAGTCCGGGGATCTGAGCTTAAAACACACTGATACACTGAGAAACCAGGAGTGTTTCCATTTCAAACAATGTTGAATATTAACCTTAACCTGAGCCTCCAATTCAGGCAGCTTTAATTTTTTTTCTAAATCATGTCGTATGGCCTAGCATGACTTGGCAAATAGGCAATTTTTTTTTCCTGTCCAGAAACCCTTTCTCCAACCACTGAAAACAACACAGGAAAAACCAACATTCTTCCTAGAGTTAATTTTAAAATACTTCGATTTCACACACAGGTAATACCTACTCGTAAATGCTGGCTTAGAAACAGGAGTGAACAGGTCCTCTTCCCGCTTACTAGGCCCATGCATAGCTGTTTTCTTCCCCACTAAGGCTGCTTCATTAAAATGTAAACGTCAAAACCACATAGATCAATACGTGGATGTGAATGATCCAGAGCCTATGAGATGTTAATACAAACACCACTACCTGGCCCTTTTGAAAGCCTCAATTATGGAAAGTGGGATTGTTTAAGAGCCTTCATTACAGTTTCATAGATTAAAATACCATTCTCTCCATTGGCATTAGGTTGTGAGTGGGCTTTTTTTTTTTTTTTCCTTCTTTTTCTAACGTTGAATGTGTATACATCATTGCCCACCACCAGGAGGGGATTCCTATAACAAGGCAGAGAGGGTGGCAGGCTCCCGAGGACTGGAGAAGGCCAAGACCGGCGGCGCTGCTCGCAGAGAGCTTTGGGGCCTCCGTTGTTGCACGGCTCACCCCAAGAACTTAGCTCGGGTGCCGGGAGGGTCGCTGCGCGAAACCTGCCCGCGGGGCTGCGTGCCAGCCCCCACCTGCGCACCCAAGCCCCCAAGCCCAAAGGGAAAGCGCCGGGGCCTCCTTAAAACCCAGCGCAGTCTGCTGCGCAGCGGCTCGCACGGAAACCGGGTGAAAAGAAAGGGGGGCCGGCGAACCCTAAAATTAGCGTTCCGGAAGCAGCGGCCCGGCACCGCCGCGCGGAGACAGCGTCCTCCGCCCGGGCGACAGCGCGAGCGCTCTCCCCCGGGCGCGCGGCCCCTCTGCGCCCTTCCTGGGCACGCGGGCCAGGAGCACGACCAGCTCAATAGGAAGGAAGGGCTCCCCCCGGAAACGGGATCGGGGAACACGTGTAGCCTCCGGAGACCTAAGGGTCCATCGCTCCTCCCCCAAAATGCGGCAGAACATTTAAGGAGGCTCCGAATTTAAAACCCCAGAATCCTCCAGAATGCTTGTTGTTGAACTTAAAATTTGGTTGGCTCATTTTTCAGTGAGCCCTTTCCTTTTTTGAGTTTTTATTTAAATCGGTTTCTCTCTTCCGCCATCCCCCCCCAACAGAATTAGAGTGTTGGGAGGTGAGGGGGAGGTAAGGAGTGGAGGCTGATGGAGTGGGGGTAGTTTACATCCCAACATTTCTCTGCAAGATAAACAGTTTTGAAGGTCAGCGACGGCTCCCCATGGAGCGCTCCTAAAAAGATTAATGTTCATTAAAGGATTCTCCGTCAGCGTTTACCTTGAGAACCCAAACTGTTTTAAGTCCCAAGTATTTCAGATATTCCAATTCTAATAATATATTGAAAACCTGTATATTCATTATTAACTATTGTGAACACCCCCAAAATAAAATTATCAAAAATCTGGGAGCTAGTCTAAGGAAATCTGTGAAAGCTGTGTTACTCAGCCAAGATTAAATGAAGAATGCAAAAATAGAGTTATATTTAGTACTACAAAAATGGAAAGCTGAATGACACAATATTTGCAAACTAGAAGCTAGTCATTTTTTAAAGTCATCATATTTATTATATAACTAGAATGTTAATATAGGCACGGTAATTTTAAACTAGTCATTAATACAAACTAAATATGTCTGTGGAGTGACATTGCATCCCTAGGATCTTTTAGCCTTTAGCCCTCTCTTAGCCATCCTTCTGCAGTCCGCCCCTTACCTTTATTTTCAGAATCTTTCATTCTCTGCTTCCTCCCTCTGCTGCAAATGAGCAGGAAAGTCCGTCTGATTCTGCAACCCTGACTTTTGATTTGTCATTCACAGTCAGCGGTCTCGGGGGCGAAGTCTCTCAACGGAGGAGCACTCGGGCTATGATAATTGCATGCAAGTCGGTGTGCGGGGTTATAATTTTGCTTATACTGGAGCGGAAAGGATGGGGATGAAGGCAGACGTAAACACAAATTCCAAAACATGGCATGGAACCGGATCTGGAGCCGAGGTTTGCCTTTCCTTCCCTCAGGATAGGGAACCAACTGTTTAGCGCCTCCTCATCTCTGAATTGAAAGGGGAATGTCTGTGTCATGCACCAGGTTTATTTTCAGATGGTAAGTCAGCTTTGGAGGAGGATTAAGAGTCCTGTACTTTCATTCATTCATTCAACATTTATTTTACCTCTCTGTGGACCAGGCTGTATGCTAAGTACTGGGGATACAACAATGCACAGGACCAGCCCTCGGTCCTCAAGCTGCTCACAGGCGTTACAGTACAGAGGCATACAGTGCAATATAATGGCCTGTGTCTGCTGCATGGACACAGGTTATTGAACCCATTTCACCCAGGCCTAAGTTGATACTCAAGGAGGCTTTAGTGACTGGTTGTAAGCCATTGAGTGGCAGACTAGGAATAGGTATGAGGATACCAAACCATAAGACCCCTCTGTTGGAGAGTAAGGAGGATTCAAGTAAATCTTTCAGTCATTCAGTTCGCTTACTCTAAATCATTCCACAGCTCAGATTCATTCATTCATTCCTTCAATCATTTATTCAACACATGGTTATTTGTGCCAGGCACTATTCCACCTGTTAGGGTTTCAGGTCCCTGCCTTCTTGGCTATTGCACTCTGGTGCAAGCATTCAGACAGGTAATGTAGACATATAATAAATGGCAATAAATGTTGTGAAGAAAAATGAAACATGGTAATGAAGTAACAGGGGTGCCATTTTAGGTAGGGTGGCCAAGGGAGGTGCCATTTTACTTGTTTTATGGACAATGGGTAAGAGTCATCACAGTCTCTTCCAAACGGCCTCACTCAGAAACGGTTCTTTAAGTTCTGAACCCTCCCAATCTCCTCCGCTTCATGCATACTCACTGATGGATGGTGTTTATTCCCCATGATACAGATTGGTAAACTGGTAGCCAGAAAGACTAACTGACTCAAATACATAACGAAATTGGAAGAAAAGCAACAGAAAGGAATATATCTTCCTGTTACTCTCATCCTCAGAAATTACTGAGTTAAATGCAATATTGATATTAAAAATTTGCTGGACTAGGCATTAAAAGGGTTGAAGACCTATCTCTACCATCTCTACCTTTTATTAACTGAATAGTGTAGGGCAAGTGACAGAACCTCTCTGGCGTGAGTTTTCTCATCTGTAAAGTGGGAATAATCATAGCTGTCCTATATATGTACTGGGTTGTTCATATCATTAAAAGGGAGAACAGAATTTTGTAAACAAAACACTAAATAAATGTAGGGTATAATTACCAACTGCTTGGGCACATTTAAGAGGACTAATTGTCAGTGTTCACCTGTTCATTACTGCAACCCGAGAGTCAAATATAGCTATAATGTGAGAGCTTTCATGGCTATTAGGGGGCCTTGAGTTGACTTCTCGTTGCCACAACTGGAAGACTCCCTGAAAGCTTTGGGAACTTTAAGTATTTGTTTTTGGTTCCATCTTTCCTTGGCAGTGGATAATATCTTTCTGCTGTCTTTGACAACTTAAGACCAATATGGAAAATCTGCCTTCATTACAACTCCTTACCGGCCACCAAATGAGACGTTGGCTAAACCACATCAGAGAAACTGGCATCTTTATCTCCAAGGACCAAGTCCAGGATAGCCAAAATGTGCCCAAGAGGAGCACTTTGGGGGACTGAGAAGGTGAGGGAGTAGGTGGTGAGAAGCCATCATTCATGCACTCTTTTATTCAATAATATTCATGGTACCAGGCACTGCTGTGAACACTAGGAATGACACAGTGCTGAACAAAACATTCTGTCCTCAGGAGCCTGTGGTCTCAGGTCAAGAGGCTTCCACTAGATACGCCAATTTACCAAAGTAGGCAAAAAAACGCCAAGGCGTGGGTTTGAATAGTAGGGCAAGAGCTCCAAAGCAAAAGAGGACTGGGAGAGATGGCTGATGCCTGTAATCCCAGCACTTTAGGAGGCCAAGGTGGTAGGATTGCTTGAGGTCAGGAGTTCAAAACCAGCCTGGTCAACATAGTGAGACCCTGTCTCTACGAAAAAAATTTTTTAGTTTGCTGGGCATGATGGCATGAGCCTGTGGTCCAGCTACTTGGGAGGCTGAGATGGGAGGATGCTTGAGTCTGGGAGGTCAAGGCTGCAGTGAGCCATGGGCAACAGAGCAAGAAAGACCCTAAGTGACAGACCAGACTGTGTCTCAAAAAATAAATAAAATAAAGCGTAAGAGAATGGATTCAAACATGGGCCCTGCCATGTACCAGCCCCTGGAATATAAGCTGAGACAAGTTGCTGCACCTCTCTTAAGTTTCCATTTTCTGATCTGCAGGATGGAGGCGATAATGGTACCCATCTTCCACAGCTGGGTGAGGCTCAAACAAGTTAATACGTTTAAGGTTCATAGCACAAAGCCTGACACATAAGGGCTCCATAAATGCTGTAAGATGAGTAGTACTACCTTGTAACTGGGTCAAGTTTACTCCCCTAAGCTTCAGTTTCCTCATAAAATATGGAAAATAATAACTAGTTTGTAGGATTATTGTGAGAATTACATATGAAGAAGAATATGAAGTCGTTGGCATAAAGGAATAAAGGAATAAGCAATCACCAACCACCCCCACTCCAGGCCCTTTTTAAAATTTTTTTTATTTTTAATTTTTGTGGGTACATAGTAGGTATATATATTTATGAGGTACATGAGAAATTTTGATACAGGCATGCCACGTGTAATAATCACATCATGGAATATGGAGTATCCATCCCCTCAAGCATTTATCCTTTGTGTTACAAACAATCCAATTATACTCTTTCAGTTATTTTAACATGTACAATTAAATCATTATTGACTCTAGTCACCTTGTTGTGCTATCAAATACTAGGTCTTATTCATTCTTTCTAACTATTCTAGGCCCTTTTTAATAAAGAAGGCTCCCCAAACCAAAATTTTAAAAAGACTAATGCTAGGAGTAGAAACGAAGTGGAAGAAGGGAAGGAAGACACCCATTTATATTGCAAGAGGAAGTAATAATGTTTTCAAAAGTGTAGTCATTTCTAGGGGTATTTGCATTGTACCCAACATTGTATTTTGAAAAGTTTCAAACACACCAAAAAGTTGAAAGCATTATTCAGTGGGCCCCATATCCAAGTACCTTTGGGTATATTTGCTTCATCACATGTGTCTGTTTCTCTATCCAACTTTAATTGATCTTTTTTCTCCTTAAGTTGAAAGAGGTTTGAAGGCCTCATCAAATATAAAGAGCCTTTATTTTCCCTCCTGATGCAGTATTTCCAGAAGCACAGGCCTCCTGATTCTGTGGCTATTCCAAGCAGAGCTGGGTGAACTCTCAGACGTCTTGTCATGTCACACAGTAAATCTCAAGGCCACACCCAGTTAAGGACAAGGATGGAGTCTAGAGCTTTCCACAACAAGGCAATATCTCTGTCAGACCCCAAGCTTCAGATAAACTGGTACTGAGGATGATTAGAAACAGCCGCTAATGGACAAGATGCTCTATCTCAAAAACCGGGTTTAGGAAAAGCTTCAGGCAGGCTTCGCTGGCCACTAAGTCCCTTGACAACCCTGCACATCCTTGTCTTGTTAGATGCCACTCTGAGTCACTAAACCAGTGACTCATGCTCAGCAAGCGAGGCCATCTTGAGAGCTAAACTGAAGGGAATTTTCAAGAACAACGAGTGAAACCCTGAATTGAAAGGGAATAAGGCTTTTTATTGTCCGAGCAAAACAAAAATGAAAGGAAAAAAAACACTGCTGTCATACTGTGGATTAAACTTTCCCAGCTGCAAATTTTACACTGAGGAAACACTGGGCACCAAAAAAAAATAAGTAAATTTAAAAAAAAAAAAAAGCTTTCACATGCCCTTGGAATTTTTGAGGCATTTTAATTCTTGATTAGTTGATAGATAAGCAGAAACCTAGAACACATGTCCCAAATTAGGCAGATGAAATGATCTTTCAATGACTTGTCTAGAGCTTCTGCTTGCTTAGTCATTCATTCCCAAAGAGTGGCTTTACCTGCAACCCCACACTCGGTCTTCCTGCACCCAGCCAAGCCTCTGTCTGGCTTGCTCAGAGCACCCAAATGGCCAGAAAAGAGGTGAGAAGGAAAAAGAAAATGTGCTTACTGCGGGGAGGGGGTAGATGTTTAGGATTAGGGCTAGCCACAGAGAAGAGGGCAGCATGGGTTATATGGAGTACCTACTATATGCCAAGCTATTTTCTAATCATCATCATCATACATTTGTTGAGAACTTACTATTTGGCAAGCATTGTCTTTAATGCAAGGACTCAGAGCAGACCTCCAGGGTTTGAATCCCAGCTTACTAGTTGTATAACTTTGGAAATGTTACTGAACCTCTCTCTGCTTCAGTTTTTCTTATGTGTAAAACGAAAGCTGTAAAACAGGGTTATTATAAGAATAAAATAAAATCATACACTCTTTAAGACAGTGGCTGGCACATAGTGTGACAAAAGCAATGCACACGTTAACTCTTGCCATTCATTTTATTAGATGAGAAAAACGAGGCAGAGAGGCAAGAAGACTTGCCAAAGGAGACACATAGCTAAACATAGCAAAGTCCAGAATCGTCATGTCATTTATTTCTCACACAGTCCTGTGAGGGAAATGGGAAGGAAAGGAGAGTAGCTTCACCTGCAACACCACACTCAGTCTTCCTTTTATTGGTAAGAGTTTGGAAACCCAAGACGGTCTAGTAATTTACACGTCACAAGTTGGCAAGTAGGAGAGTTGAGATTTAAACCCACATTTGCTGACTGTAAAACCCTTGCTCATCCTACTAGGTCGGTGGTTCTCAACCTTTAGCATGTGTCAGAATTACTGCAGAGTTTATTAAAACACATTTCCAGGTCCCAGCCTCCTATCCCTCCCCATCCTCCCATCCTCCCACCCCTCAGTTTGTGATTTGGTAGCTCTGAGAGGGGGCCTAGAATTTGCATTTCTAACAAGATCCTGAGTGATGTTGATGCTGCTGGTCTCATGCTGCTGGTCTAGAAACCAAGCTTGGTTGGTTTGACCTCCATTCAATGACCTCCATTCAATGTGGCTTATTTTTAGGGACATATGGCTAGACAATGGCAGTGAGAGAATAAACCACTGATCAACGTGACAGAAATTCTGTCCTTTTCTCCAAGTAAATTGTTCTGGAAAATACTATCTACTGATGGACAATGACTCTAGTTCCAACCTGTGTCTTCCCAGAGAATACCACAGCTCAGGAAAGGGCTCCTCGCCCGCCACAGGGTTTAGAGGAAGGAATTTCTGGTGGGAGGAACTCAAGGCTGGTTATCTACCATAATTTCAAGGGCTAGAGAAGTCTACTGCTCATAAAATGCTTTCCTCATTTGCTCCCTTTTCTATAACCTACGAACTTTGATATTTGAGTAAAATGGTTTTCTGGAATGGATGGAAGCATTTGGAGGGTTAATTTCAATTCAGCACAGCTTGTTCATTTAGAACTACTGGCATAATTAAGTATATTTTTAAAAGTTGTTTAGACCTCTAAACCAACAAATAATTCATATCCAGAATATTTAAAGAATTCCTAAAATGGATAAGGAAAAAAAAAACCACCAAGTTAAAGAAATAAGAAAGACATCAATAGGCCTTTCACAAAGGTTCACACAAGAATGGCCAATATTCATGTGAAAAGATACTCAGCTTCATTATTCGTCAAGAAAATTCAATATAAAACAACATGGAATACCATTTCATACCCATCAAATTAGCAAGCATTTAAAAGTGTGACCATATTCAGTAAGGAATCAAGGAGCTTATACACAGTTGGCAGAAACTGAATTCGCACAAATATACAAAGGTCAACTTGGCAATAGCTCTCAGAATCAAAAACATATATATACAGTTTGATGCAGTAATTGTCCCTTTAGATAGTTATGCTAAACTTTTAGTGACAAATGTTCAGAGTGTAAATTTCAGAGTCATTCTCTTTGGAAATATATAAAAATGGAAGGAATCTTTCATTCCAAACATATTTATTGAATGTCTGCTATGTTCAGGACACAGTGTTAGGATGAAAAGATGACAGGAATCCTTAGAAGCTATGTTCCTTCTCCCCTGCAGCCTCCTGACGAAAAAGAAGAAGGTGGCAGAAAGAAGGACCTTCTGGTTGACGCAGAAGGGTTAACTGCCCCAAAAAAGCCTCCAGCTGTGGTTGCTTCCCAGAGTGCACTGAACTTTTAACCGTATTTTGAGTGTGATCATATGGTTGACAATCTAGACTAAGCATTAATCTAGACTAACAGTAGTCTGAACTATTATGAAACTCTACACTATTATTAGTCTATACTAACAACAGTATACGAATAGTAGTCTAGATTTTCAGCCATTTAATATTATGGTTTTCTAATAATTTCTAGACTTTTCTAGGTTTTCTAGACTTTTTTAGGTTTTCTAGACTATTTTCTAAGAATAGTCTACATTTTCAACCATATTAATATTAGGTTTTGTTTTATTAATATGAATACATATAATAGTAAACCTAATATTAATAAAAATAACCAGCCCTTTGTGAACCTCTATGTACCAGAAGTACATTTAATCATCACAGTTACATGACATAGGAATTGTCATCCTCATTCTTCAGATAATATATAACTCCATTTTTGAAAGACTAAGGACATTGTCTAATATCACACCGCTTATTAATGTGCCATTTATGAGTGGCAGATTCAAATAATAGCCTGTCTGACATCAAAGCATATGATTCTAGATGCCCAAAGTGATGTTAACATCATCATAAGAAATTCAGGTTAACTTTAAAAAATCAAATAAAATTGAGATATAGATTTATTGTATAATATTTATTCATTTTACTTCCCTCTTCTATGAGTATAGCTATTGAAACATGTTTTTTCATGTATGGCGGGAGATGTGGCAGAAAGGATGTTGTATAGACAGGCCTGAATCTGCCACTCACCAGTGACATGACCTCCAGCATATCACTTAGTGTCTCTTGCTTCACCTTCCTATATATATAAAATGGGGGAAATACATAACATCTGCCCTCTCTCCTTCCAGGGGTATTGTCAAGATCTAAACAAAAGCCTGTAGTTGAACTATTCTTTAAGATGTCAAGTATCATGTAACATTAGATATTAGAATGGCTTTATACCCAGGGCTTATGAGGAAAGGGGAAGATAGATAGTAGAAGAATGTGGTGAGCAGCCAAGATCCTATCTAAGAAAAGAGAGGTGTGGGATGGCAATGAGCCCTGGGAAGCTGTGAGTAAACGCTAGGTCAGGAACACAGAAGCAGAGATGGTTTTTTAGGCACTACAGATCTGGTTTTAAAAATTATAAAACTAATGCAGGAACAGAAAACCAAACACCAGTTGTTCTCACTTATAAGTGGGAGCTGAAAAATGAGAACACATGAACACAGGGAGGGAACTAACACACACTGGGGTCCGTGGTGGTGAGGGCAGGGGAGGGAGAGCATCAGGAAGAATAGCTAATGCATGCTGGGCTTAATACCTAAGTGAAGGGTTGATAGGTGCAGCAAACCACCTTGGCACATCTTTACCTATGTAACAAACCTGAACATCCTGCATGTGTATCCCAGAACAAATATTTTAAAAATTAAAATAAAAATTATAAGACTAGAACACTTACTCTAACCCAAGTTACTACAGTGGCAATATTCATTTATTCCTCTTTTGTAAGCATTCACACAACATCTGGAATAACACTATGCATGTAATTATCACTCAAGGGATACTTGTTGCAATCATCAATTTCATTTAAGCTCATGATAAGAAGTGGTCAGCCTTCCGCCCTATTTAGTTTCAGCAATAGTTCTTTTTGTTTGTTTGAGACAGAATCTCACCCTGTGACCCAGGCTGGAGTGCAGTGGTGCAATCTCAGCTCACTGCAGCCTCTGCCTCTTGGGTTCAAGCGATTTTCCTGCCTCAGCCTCCCAGGTAGTTAGGACTACAGGTGTATGCCACCACACCCAGCTAATTTTTGTATTTTTAGTAGAGACGGGGTTTCACCACCATGGCCAGGCTGGTCTCGAACTCCTGACCTTAAGTGATCTGTCCGCCTCGCCTCCCAAAGTGCTGGGATTACAGGATTGAGCCACCACGCCCGGCCTCAGCAATAGTTCTTGATGACAGTACGGAACGAATTTTATTGGTGCACTGACTTAAAAAAAGTAGGAACACATACTTGGAAGCCGACAAGATGAAAATGACAAGCTGCAGAGTCTCCCTACCAACCACCAATAGAAAAGCCTGTTTTTAGTGCAATAAATATTTGAAAGATAATTATTGCTGGTCATTTTCAAATTTATTTTTATAATGCTTACTAGGTACTAACACTTTGTAACTACTAACTCGTTTAATTCATTAATTTATTTAATCCTCAAAACACCAGGAGTGGGTGAGGGGACTATATCGATGGCAGGGTCCTGGTGCAATCTGGCTCTGCCCTGCATCTGGTCGGCCATTTTAGAAATAAGGCATGTCAACCCCTCAGAGGAAGGATTCTCAGACGATGGAAACAGACAAAAAGGACAAGACAAGACACATTTATAAGCAGTATCTACACAGTACCAAGCCCTGCACTTAGCCTGGTGGGGGATGCAAAGATGAAATGGATGAGAATGTGGAATCTTTAATACCAGATGAACAGTGACAAACGCTCTACAGGTGACGAAATGCTAAAGGAGGGGTTACAGGTGGCAGGAACCCCAGAGATTTCAGGGAAGAGACTGCATTTGCGCTAGTCTTGGCAGGAGGGTAGGAATCTGGCAGGCTGAGATGCGGGCATGGACACTGCAAACAGAGAAAAGCCGGGAACCAGCAGATCAGGTCACTTCCCTGCTTAGCACACTTCAGTGTTTTTTCCCAGCTGATGTTGAATAAAATCTGAACTCCTCCTCATGTTCTGCCCAGACCTCATCCGGGCCCTGCATCCCTCACTTTCCCCTTGCTCAGTTCAGGCACTCTGGGAACCTTTTCACTTGCTATTCTCTATTACTCCGCTCCACGCTGGAGTAACTCCTCGTCAGTCCTCGGGTCTCCGCTAACTTGCAGTGCCTCGGAGAGGCCTTCCCAGTCCGCCTGCCACGGAAACTCGGGCCCCCTGCCTTTTTTCCTCTCTCAGCAGACTATCTGATTCCCTCCAAGCACACATAGCAATATGTACCGGGCTTTCTCTATTTTGCGTGTGTAATGTCTGTCTTCCTCTCTCGAAGCAGTTCCACAAGCCCTTGCCCATCGTGTTCTCCTCCGATCAAGGCAGATGGAGGGGCTCGATAAAAATTGTGGAATGAATAAATGGAGTGAATCAGTGATTGGCTGTGAGTTGAGGCTCTGGCGAGGACAGGACTGAGTGTGCTAGGAAATAGTTTAACGCGGCGAGAGCTTCGAGATCACCGCAGGCAGGTAGAAAGGAGGTGGGTACAGGGCAGGAGGACCTCAAAGGGACCCTCGGGTTCGGATGCATTCCCCCAAAGGGTACTGCATTGCAGGCGCCAGGCCAGGTGCGGGGCGGGGACAAGCTAACCTCAGTGAGGCTGTGTCGCCGCGCCACCGTGGCTTCCCTGTGTCCAGAGCCAAAGCAACGAGCAGGGGCTAGGGGAAAGGAGACTGTGCCGAGACAAAACCCTGCGCTTCCCCAGTGGTGCGCTTCCCCAGCGGTCCCTGTCCCCGCGGCCAAGGGTCGGGTTCGGGGGTCGCCTAGGCATCCAGGCTCCCGGGGCCGAGAACGCGGCCCGAGAGACCGCCGGGGACCGCCCCGCCGCCGCGGCGCCGCTGCCTCAGGGTAACAGGTCCCGACCGGCCGCGCCCACACTCACCCTGCCCCGCCTGGCGAGCTGAGCGCGGCCTCCACAGCCGCCGGGTCGCCTTCCACGGCCGCCGCAAGGAAAACAGCTTCCGGCTCTTCTGGCCTCCCTTCTCAGTGGCGCCCATCGGTGCGCCGCGCCCTCCCCCGCCGCCGCCGCCCGAGCCGAGCGCCACCGCTCGCCGCCGCGCGTCTGCCAGGTGCCGGGCCGCTACCGGGAGACGCGCGCCGGGGGCGGAGCTTAGGGCCTGGAGCCGTGGCTGGCGCGGACCGGGGAGGCGTCCCGGCCCGGCCCACATGGCGGCGCCTGGCGCCCGAGGCGTCGGGGTGAGCGCGGGCCCGCGCCCCTCACTCGGGAGGCATAGTTAGCACCCTTAATTAATACAGAAGTCCTAGGGGGCGCTCACCCATTTTATCTCCCAGTTACAAACCATACACTCCACGCTCCGAGAGGGTAAGGCATCTGCCCACAATCACACAGCGCTAAAGAAATTCCAGAGCCCTAGGCTCTGACGATGTTTACTCACACCGTGCTACCGCCTCAGAATGAAACGACATCACGTTAGAAAGTGGTTTTAATTCTGACAGATATTCCTGTTTTCCTAATACAAGGGATTACTAGTCACCCATGATTTTTTGAGAACCTGTTCCATGTCCAGCTACTTTTACACACATTTCATGAAACCTCATTGCAACCCCATTGTGTGGGAGGCGTTTCCCATTTTCCAGATGAGGAAACTGAAATGGCGGAACTGAAGCTCCCTCACCCCATCCCCATGCCACCACTGGTCTCTGTTGAGATTTTGCTTGGAATTGCGAGAGACTGAGAGGAAGGTCAAAAACAACGCCTTTGAACACGACCTGGCTGCAATAATAATAGCTAATATTTATAGAATACTTTTTATGTGGCAGATTTTACATACTGCTCAGGCTGGAGTGTAATGACGTCATCTCAGCTCACCACAACCTCTGCCTCCCGGGTTCAAATGATTCTCCTGCCTCAGCCTCCCGAATAATACTCGGGGGGCAGAAACACTCTCCAAACTCAACAGATGGGGAAGCTGAGCATCAGAGAGTACAGGTTAGATATCGAAAACCTCAATCAAGGTTTTACGTTAGGTCAAATTATGAAATTGCCATTTTTGTAGGCCCAAACAATATCAGACAAGAGCTTCTATAGGTGACCAAAATTAAAATCACCGGTGGAGATCGGGCACGGTGGCTCACACCTGTAATCCCAGCACTTCGGGTGGCCAAGGCAGTCAGATCACTTGTGCCCAGGAGTTCAAGAGCAGCCTTCGCAGCAAAGCAAAAACCTGTCTCTACCAAAAATGCATACACACACACACACACACACACACACACAAATTAGCCAGGCATGGTGGAACACACCTGCAGTCCCCGCTACTCAGGAGGCTGAGGTGGGAGAATCACCTGTGCCCAGCGAGGTAGAGGCTGCAGTGAGCCGAGACGGTGCCACTATACTCCAGCCTGGCTGACAGAGTCACATTCTGTTTAAAAAAAAAAAAAAAAAAACACCAGTGGAGACAGGTGAAAATCGAATGCCTGCTGATGTGATATGCTGAGAAAGACACATCACTTATGGAGTCTTCTGGCCAAACATTCACAGCGTGAAGCTAATCATGAGGAAACATCAGATAAACCCAAAACAAGGAATCCACTATTAAAAGGGTCAGAGAAGTGCTGTATTCCTCAAAAGTATCAATGTCATAAAATAAGAAGAAAAGCTATGGAGATGTTCTAGATTCGAGGTGACTTGGCTGGGCACAGTGGTTCACGCCTGTAATCCCAGTACTTTGGGAGGCGGAGGCAGATGAATGACCTGAGGTCAGAGGTTTGAGACCAGCCTGGCCAACATGGCGAAACCCTGTCTCTACTAAAATTACAAAAATTAGCTGGGCACGGTGGCGTGCACCTGTAATCCCAGCTACTTGGGAGGCTGAGGCAGCAGAATCATTTGAACCTGGGAGGCGGAGGTTGCAGTGAGCCAAGATTGTGCCATTGCACTCCAGCCTGGGAGACAGAGCAAGACTCCATCTCAAAAAAAAAAAAAAAAAGGTGACCGAAGAGACATTGCAGCTAAATGCAATACCTGACTCTAGACTGGACCCTGTTTTGTAGTCTTTTGTTTTTTGTTTTTTAAGGCTGTAAAGCATATTACTGAGTTAATTTTACAAAAAAAAAATTAAATATAGGTAGCAGATTAGAGAGAAATGCTTATCAATAAAAAACTTGCTGACATTGATGACTACACTGTGATTATGTAAGAAAATACCCCTATTTTAAGAAAATACACACTGAAACCCCACACAGTGGCTTCGCCTGTAATCCCAGCACTTTGGGAGGCTGAGGTGGACAGGTGACTTAAGCTCAGGAGTTCAAGACCAGCCTGGGCAATGTGGTGAAACCTTTTGTCTCTCTTATTAAAAATTGAAAAATATGAAAAAAAATTGAAAGAAAATGCACATGAAAGCACTTAGGAGTAAAGAGCCATGATGCATTTAACATGCCTTCAAGTGATTGGGTGGCGGGGGGGGGGGGAGACAAAAAGTGTTTGTGTACATAAAATAAAATGGGAGGAATTACTCCACCCAAATTTGAAGCCTACTATAAAGGTACAGTTTCAAAAACAGTGCAGTGTTGGCAGAAAAATAGACACATACATCAACGGAACAGAATAAAGACCCAGAAATAGAATAGACCCACATAAATCTGTCTAACTAATTTTTGACAAAGGATCAAAAACAATTCAGTGGAAGAAATGTGTTTTTCAACAAATGATGCTGGAGCAATTGGACATCTGTAGGAAAAAAAAAAAGGAGAGAGAAGATCCAGGACCCAAACTTCATACCTTATACAAAAATCAAGTCAAAATGGATTCTAGACTTAGATGTAAAACTATAAAACTTAGAAAGAAATAGGAGAAAATTTTCTAGTACCCAGAGCTATACAGAGAGTTCTTCGGCTTGTTACCAAAAGCACAATAAGTGGAAAAATTGTTAAGTTGGACCTTATCAAGATTATTTTTGCTCTGTGAAAGCCCCTGTTAAGAAGATGAAAAGACATACTACCAACTGGGGAAAATACTTGAAACCACGTAGCCAACAAAGGAGTATTTAGAATATGTAAAGAATTCTCAAAACTCAGCATTAAAAAACAAACAAACTGGAGGGTGCAGTGGCTCACACCTGTAATCTCAGTACTTTGGGAGGCCGAGGCAGGTGGATCACTTGAGGTCAGGAGTTCAAGACCAGGCTGACCAACATGGTGAAACCCTGTTTCTACTAAAAATACAACATTAGTCAGGCATGGTGGCGCATGCCTGTAATCCCAGGTACTTGGGAGGCTGAGGCAGGAGAACTGTTTGAACCCAGGAGTGGAGGTTGCAGTGAGCCAAGGTCACGCCATTGCACTCCAACATAGGCAATATAGTGAGACTCTGTCTCAAAAAAAAAAAAAAAAAAAAAAAAATTTAAAATGTGCAAAAGACATGAACACGTATTTCCCTGAAGCAGAAATATAGATAACAAATAAGCATATGAAAAGAAATTCAACATTATTAACCATTAGGGAAATACAAATTAAAACCACAATAAGATATCACTACACACCTAACAGAATGAGGATGTAGCAGAGAAACTGAATCACTCCTACATCACTGGCAGGAATGTAAACTGGTACAGACAACCTGGAAGAGTTTAGCAGTTTCTTAGAAAACTAAACACACAACTACCATACAATCCAGCAATTGCGCTCTTGGGTATTTATCCCAGAAAAATGAGTATTTATCCCAGAAAAAATAAAAACACACAAAAACCTATAAAAGGAATGTTCAGTAGCTTTACTTTGTAACAGGCTAAAACTGGAAACAACCCAGGCATCTTTTAATGGGTCAATGGTAAAACAAGCTGTGGTACATGCATACCATGGAATACTAGTGAGCAATAAAAAGTAACAAACTATTGACACATATAACAATCTCAGTGAATCTCCAAGGAATTATGATAAGTATAAAAAGCTAATCCCAATACTATACATTTTCATTTATATAATTTTTTAAATGGTAAAATTATACAAATGAAGGACAAAATAGTAGCTGCCAGGGAGGAGCAGGATGCATGTAGCTATGGAAGGGATTCTGTGGTGATGAAACTGTTCTGTACATATCTTTACTGTATCAGTATCAACTTATTGGTTACTATATTAGATTATAGTTTTGCACAATGTTACTATTAGGAGAAAACGGGTAAAAGAGTACATGGGTCTTTCGGCACAAAGCATTTTAGTTTTTTTAGGTTGCATATCAACAATTTCGTATAGTTCAATTCAATACTTAAAATTCAGCTGAGTCGGCCAGGCATGGTGGCTCACGCCTGTAATCCTAGCACTTTGGGAGGCTCAGGCGGGCAGATCACAAGGTCAGGAGATCGAGGATATCCTGGCTAACATGGTGAAACCCCAGTGGCATGCATCTATACTCCTGGCTACTTGGGAGGATTGCTTGAGCCTGGGAGGTTGAGGCTACTGGGAGCCATGATCATGCCACTGCACTCCAGCCTGGGAGTTTTTGAGACAGAGCAAGACCATATCTCAAAAAACAAAACAAAACAAAACAAAAACAAAAACAAAACATAAGAGAGAGAAACAGAGAGAGAGAAAAAAAAAATTGGGAAACCCCATTTTGTTCTTTCTCTAACTCAGAAGAATAGGAAGTTGGCCCAATGTGGTGGCTCACACCTGTAATCCCAGCACTTTGAGAGGCCAAGGCCGGCAGATTGCCCGAGGTCAGGAGTTTGAGACCAGCCTGGTCAGCACGGTGAAACCCTATCTCTACTAAAAAAAAAAAAAAAAAAAAATTAGCCAGCCATAGTGGCATGCATCTGTAGTCCTGGCAACTTGGATAGCTGAGACAGGAGAATCACTTGATCCTGGGAGGGGAAGGTTGCAGTGAGCCCAGATTGCACCACTGCACTCCAGCCTGGGTGACAGAGCAAGATTCTGTCTCAAAAAAAAAAAAAGAAGACGAATAGGAAGCTCTAAATGTGAAATGAAGAAGGAAACTGGGAAGAAAGTGGAAACTGAGAGATGTTCTCTCTCTATCAGCAATAAGCTGCTTTCTTCTACAGCAGCTCTCACTCTCCTTGGCATCCGGACTGAAAAAATAGACCTTTAGAAGAAGTGATGTTGCCTGGGCACGGTGACTCACACCTGTAATCCCAACACTTTAGGTGGCTAAGGCAGGTGGATCACTTGAGGTCAGGAGTTCAAGACCAGCCTGGCCAAAATAGTGAAACTTCTTCTCTACTAAAAATACAAAAATAAGCCAGGCGTGGTGGTACGCACCTGTAATCCCAGTTACTCAGGAGGCTGAGGCAGGAGAGTCACTTGAAGGCAGAGGTTGCAGTGAGCCAAGGTCACGCTACTGCACTCTAGCCTGGGCGATAAAGGGAGACCCTGTCTCAAAAAAAAAAAAAAAAAAGTGATCTAGTTAGCAAAGCTACTCAGGAATGGTGACCACGTGCCACCAATTAGGGTTGTCCTCTGTCCTGGGACCTTTTACCTGGCCTTAGGGTTAAGACACCTAGAAATCTAGTCCTGGTTAACCAAACCATCTACGAAAGACTAGCTATGTCCCTTTTTCTCCTAGCTCACTTCTTGACCACCAACACTGCTACTCCCTCCCATTAGTGGAGGGAACTTAACTAGATGACCTAGAAGTTCCCTTCCAGGGCCTCCCAATATCCTTCCCTGTGCATCCTGACTCTCATGGGCTGCTCTGAAATAGTGCTAAGTGTTAATAGCCCCACTGGGCCTGGCTTAGAGACTCACCTTTTATTCCACTGTCCTGGCACATCCAGTGGATTGAAACAGCTGCTTGGAGAGGCTCCCTTGCTCACTGCTTAGACTTCGCTGGTCAGAGAAAGATGCAAGGGACATTCTTTAGCTTGCCCTTTTAGTCCAAACATCACATGATTTTATGGAACTCTTCCAACTGGAGCTGAAAAAAGATCAGAAGCCTCTGACTCCCACAGTCACTGCTTGCTCCAGGCAGATCCAGTGGCAGGCTTTTGCCACAGTCCCTGGAGTCCATGGGAAAAGAATGTGATCTGAGAGAAGATCTTCCACCAAGTGGAAACACCCAAGTGCCTGAGGCACATTCATGAGCATGAGCAACATGGAATTTCTTTTCAAATGTCAAAAATGCAAACCAAGTAAGCCCACTTATTTGTACATCTGGCTCACTGGGCATGGAGAAAAACAAAATGGGGAAAAAAAAATCCTGAATTCCATGCATGTCATTGTGTTTACAAAGCTAGGTCCAGAAATATGAATATGACAGTACTCAAAGTCAACAGGATACAAGATTTGTGTGTGTGTGTGTGCATGTATATGCACATGTGGGTGTGGTGTGAGTGGAGGAGAGCTAGTAGAAAGGGCCTAAACTTTCCAGCTAAGCACAACTGTATGAATCCTGGCTCTGCCAATGACTAACTTTACAGCCTTGGCCAACTTGCCTAACTTCTCTAAGTTTCTGTTTCCCAATCTGTAAAATGGAAATAATACCTAGCACCTACTTCACAGATGTGATGAGTGTTGCTGTTGCATGTAAACGATCAAATAGGCTCAGTAAATGGTAACTTACTCTAGTACTTTGTCCATTGAGAGAGACAGTGACAGACAAAAAGGATGACTTTTTTTTTTTTTTTTGAAACAGGGTTTCACTCTGTCACCCAGACTGGAGTACAGTGACATGATCTCAGCTCACTGTAGCCTCAACCTCCCAGGCTCAAACATTCCTCCCACCTCAGCCTCCAGAGTAGCTGGGACTATAGGCACATGCCATCACACCCAGCTAATTGTTTTATTTTCTGTAGAGATGGGGTCTTACTCTATTGCCCAAGCTGGTTTGAATTCCTGGGCTCAAGCGATCCTCCCACCTCAGCCTCCCAAAGTGCTGGGACTACACTTTGGTGAGCCACCGTACCTGACAGAATGGCAATTTTTTTTTCCACAATGAATCAATAAATGTGTAGTATATGCATGTGTGTGGCTAAAGAGAGAGAAATGAGAAGGTCTTGGTTTTTGGAGAAGATCACATCCTTGAAACTTCATTATTTAAATGTCTTTCTTTTATTATGCTTGAAGAACCCTGTTGCCCATCCTCTTTTACTGAAAGTTCCAGAATACAAGCTAAACTATATAACCTAACCCAAATGCCTCTGGAGCCACTGGAGCCAATAGTGTTGTTTCATGTTTCTGTTTCCCCAATGGCAATGACAATAGGACTGTCATTAGTGCAGAAAACAATTAAGGGTAGTCTCCACTTTAAATTTATTTTTAATCTAAAGTTTACAAGATTAAAGAGTGATACCTACATGTGGCTACTGGCTATCTATTGTATGTCACAGTCATGAAACATTTCTATCATTCCAGAATATTCTATCAGACAATCACTGCTCTAGGAACATGCTTCATGTACTTTGGGCTTGTTTCAAAATCTATATCCACAGGCAAAGCATTTTATTCCAAAGTCCTTCTTATTTCACTATGGTTTACTCCTATTCAGAGATTATTCTTTCTCCTTCAACTAATGTACACTGAACAACACATCCACATATATCAAACCTTACAGTGGATTGTCAAATAGGCTGCACTCTCATTTTGCTAAAAAGTTCACAAGATTAAAGAGTGATACCTACATGTGGCTAGTGGCTATCTATTGTATATCACAGTCATGGCACATTTCTATCATTCCAGAATGTTCTATTGGACAAGGGCTGCTCAAGAAACATGTTTCACATACCTTGAGCTCATTTCAAGATCTATAGCCACAAGCAGAGCATCTTACTCCAGAGCCCTTCTTATTTCACTATGGCTTACTCCTTTTTAGAGATTATTCTTTTTTTTTTTTTTTTTTTGGAGCAGGAGATGGTGTCTCACTCTGTTGCCCAGGCTGGAGTGTCGTGGTGAAATCTTGGCTCACTGCAACCTCCACCTCCCAGGTTCAAGAGATTCTCTTGCCTCAGCCTTCCAAGTAGCTGGGATTACAAACACCCACCACCATATCTGGCTAATTTTTGTATTTTTAGCAGAGACAGGGTTTCACCATGTTGGCCAGGCTGGTCTCGAACTTCTGACCTCAAGCAATCCACCCACCTTGGCCTTCCAAAGTGCTGGGATTACGGGCGTGAGCCACCACACCTGGCTATAGATTATTCTTTGTCCTTCAACTACTGTACACTGAACATCTTGATCTTTAACTTCCCAGCCTCTACAACTATGAGAAAGAAATTTCTGGGCTCAATATGGTGGCTCATGCCTATAATCGAACACTTTGGGAGTCTGAGGTGGGAGGCTCACTTGAGCCTAAGAAGTCAAAGGTGTAAAGAAAGAGAATAAAAAGAAAGAAAGAGATTTCTGTTGTTTATAACTACCCAACTCAATTTATAGTATTTTGTTACAGTAGCCCAAACAGACCAACATACCCTCTTTTGTGGGGTTGTGGGTGGACACTCAATCCTTGGGCAAGTTATTTAATCTCTCTGCCCTTCATAGCATTGTAGAGAGGATTAAACAAGGTAGTGAAAAACACTTAGTAAACGCTCAATAAATGGTATGCATTATCGTTTATAACATCATCATCATCCCAGTTGTCAGGGGACACAAAGGAAAGGAAACTCAGTCTTATCCGTAACAGGATAATCTGAGCTTTGTAGACCTTCCTTGAATTGAACATAGAACTGTCTTCTTATGGCGTTTTGTTGCTGGTCTTTGTTCTGCCTTGGGCTGCTCATTACAGCTGAAGAATATGAACACGTGTCCCCTCCCCTGTCACACCCTCCTTCTGCTCCTTTTATATCCTTCCGTTCTCCTTTGAATATTTTCTCCTTTCACAATATCTTTCTAAAAAATAGAACCTGGAGCCCTCCTAAGTTCTTCATATATTGCCCAACTTCTATGTTCAATGTCTACCAAGATGCATGAGCATGAGAAAGGATTGAAAGCATTTTTTAAAATTTTAGGAAGGTTATACTTCTGCAACTGAATGTTGAAACCTAAATGTAGAATGTTGTTCATATCTGTTCCACACAGACTAGCACATATACACATATACATGATATTATTTACACAAATGGTGTCATAATCTACACATTGTTCATATTTTTTATTTACAATAAATATATCTGGAAATATTTCCACTGCCGAGTTCAATGATATGATCACTTTCATTAACCTGAATACAATACTACATTTCTATTACAGGAACCAAGATTTTATCAGATGTTTTTGAGGGTGTGAAAGATTTTCTAACATTAGGTTGAGCTAATTTAGAGTCATCTAAAATCTTAGAATTTTTTCATATAAATTGTTATCAAGCCATGTCTCTCCTATCCTATATACTTTCGTAACTGAATTTTGAAACATAAATGTAGAACTTAGCATTTAATTGCATTTTGTTGTTTTGACCTAGACTCAAGGTCTTTTGAAATCTTTATTTTTTTATCCAGATAGTGATCCCTCCCAGCTGTAAATCTCATCAGCATGATTTTACTTGCATCTAAGTCACTGAACCATCCAAGGCTAAGAAGAAAGGCTTGTACATGATAAAACAGGTGTGACCTTACTTTAAATACATGGATCTACTTCCCCTCCCACTGATCTTTGCAGGAGTCCTGCTCTAGGACTACTGGATCCTGTCCCTCTGATTTTCCTCCTCCCCCGTTTTAGGTCTCCTAGATGAGACATGAGATAAAGGTAGTCAAGTGTGGTGAAGGAGGGAATGTATAGTCTACTTTTCCTACTCCCTAACACCTTTAGTGACAAAATCAAAACTCAACATAAGAGGAGTCTGAAACAATAGAGATAAAATAGGATTTGGGGTTCTACTGAAGAGCCCAGTTGGAAGTTAAATAAAATCAGAAACTCATTTGAGGAATCCATGACTCATGAGTATATCCCCGGTAAGGAGGAAATGAAACATAACCAGTCTGTTTGTAAAGAATCAGCAAGCAAGAAGGAGAAACAGGGGTATCTCTTGTACACGTCACCTTTTCTTTTGCTGCTGAATCTCTAGTTTGGAATCTGTTGAGTGGTATCAGTGGGTTCACAAATGTCAGCTCACTGGGTTGGCAGTGCTTCATTGCTAGAGATGGTGCCGGAGTCAGCCCCCAGTTTAAGAGAACTAGATGACCACTTGGGCTGGCCTCAGGATCTGTCACCAGAGGGGAACTACAGAACCGTTGCCCACAAGGGCAATCCCAGACAAGCCCCCAAATTTGTAACTGCCCAATGGGTTCACCTTGCTCACTCACTGCCTAGACAGAACCAATGTATCAAGAGAGGGGAATTGAAATAGAGAAAGTAATTCATGCAGAGCCAGCTGTGCACAAGACCAGAGTTTTATTATTACTCAAATAAGTCTCTCAGAGCATTCAGCGATCAGAGTTCTTAAGAATAATTTGGTGGGTGGGGGGGCCTTTGAGTCGAGAGTGCTGATTGGTTGGGTCCCAGTGCAACACTTAATGAATCTAATAATTGAATTCTTTCACAGTCCATGACTTAAATGCAGATATGCAGTGACAGAGGAACATACCTTCTTTTTAAGCACTCATGGAGAGTCACAAAATTTGACCAAAAAATATCTTCAAAAGTTCCGTAAAGTAGGCATAATACAAAGAAAATTATTTGGTCACAATGCAATAAAGCTAGAAATTAATATCAAAACTAAAAAGTCCTTCTATCTAGAAATCTAAAAGAAAAACTATTGAGCAACTATTGTGTGAAAGAGAATATACAAAACAACATTGGAAAATTTCTGGAAAAATGTTATAATGAAAAATGTTACATTTCTGAATTTGTGAGCTATCATGACAAATATCAGAAAAAAATCCACAACCCTAAATACATATGAAACATAACAAATATAAATGAATTAAATTCTCAAGGGCTAGAAAAACAACAAACTGAACTAAAAGAAAGCACCAGGAAGGGGATTTTAAAAGATAAAAGCATAAATTGAATGGATTGTAACATATACCCATAATTAAGTTTCAGAAAAAATTCAATAAAAGGGATGTGACAAACTTTTAAAACAGGAAATTTAAGAATTCTTATTTAATGGAGAAACATGAAGAGATGTTTCTTCTAAGGTCAGGAACAAGTCAAAGATGACTTTATCTCCATCACTATTTAACAGTGTATTGGAAATATTAACTAGTGTAATTGGACAAGATAAAACAATTAAAATTAAGAAGTGGAAAATACCCTTCCCCACTAAAAGAAACCAAGGCTCTTCTGAAAAATAGTTAATTCCAGGTCTTGAAAGGGATCGTATTGGATGACTGTGAGATCTTATGCCAAAACTCACAGAAGCACTCAAACACTGATGATACTACATTAAAAAGAAACAAGAACAACTTGAAGAGGGTCAGACCAAATTCGGGACAATCTGAGAATGAGAAAGAATAATCATTAGAGCTAATAAAGGAGTTTGATATAAGATCAATATACAAAAATCAATTGTATTTCTACATACTAGCAATAAATAATCTCAAAATGAGTTTATGAAAATTCCACTTACAACTGCATCAAAGAAATAAAGTACTTAGGAATAAGCTTTTTCAAAATAAATTTTAAGACCTGTACACTGAAAATTATAAAACATCATTGAAATAAATCAAAGAGCTAAATAAATGGAAAGACATCACAAATTCGTATATTGGAAGACTTGATATTGTTAAAATGGCAGTACTCCCCAGATGGATCTACAGATTTAACAAAATCCCTATCAAAATCCTAGCTATTTTTCTGAAATCAACAATCTGATCCTAAAATTCGTATAGAAATGCAAGGGATCCGGAAGAGTCAAAACATTCTTAAAAGAAAAGAACGAAGTTTAGAGCTCACACTTTCTATCTTAAAACTAACTACAAAGCTACAGCCATAAAGACTGTGTGGTACTAGCATAAAGATAGACATAGATCAATGGAGTAGAATTGAGAGTCCAGAAATAAAATCATACACTTACAGTCAATTTTTTCAATAAGGGTGCCAAGACAATTCAATAATGAAAGAAAGACCATTCTAGCAAATGGTGCTGGGACAACTGCACATTCACATGTAAAAGAATTGTTGAATCTCTACCTCATACCATAAGCAAAAATTAATGCAAAGTGGGCCGGGTGCAGTGGCTCATGCCTGTAATCCTAGCACTTTGGGAGGCCGAGGCAGGTGGATCACTTGAGGTCAGGCATTCGAGACCAGCCTGGCCAACATGGTGAAACCGCATCTCTACTAAAAATACAAAAATTACCTGGGCGTGGTGGCACACACCTGTAATCCCAGCTACTGGGGTTGCTGAGACACAAGAATCACTTGAACCCAGGAGGCAGGGGTTGCAGTTAGCTGAGATTTCACCACTGCACCCCAGTCTGGGCTACAAAGAGAGACTCTGTCTCAAAAAAAAAAAAAAAAAAAAGGATCAACAACCTAAATATAAGAACTATAAAACCTTAGAAGAAAACATAGGGATAAATCTTTGTGACCATGTATTATGTAATTGGTACTTAAAAGAGAAAAATAGATAAATTAGATGACAAATTTAAACTTTTGTGTGTCAAAGGGCACTATCTAAAAGTAAAAAGACAACCCACAGAATAGTGAATCTAAATTAGTTCAGGCACCATGGAAAGCAGTGTGAAGATTTCTCAAAGAACTTAAAACAGAACTACCATTTGACCCAACAATCCCATTACTGGGTCTATATTGTTCTACCAAAAAAGACCCATGCATTCACATGTTCATTGCAGCACTATTCACATAGCAAAGACATGGAATCAATCTAGGTCCCCATCAATAGTGGATTGGATAAAGAAAATGTGGCACATATACACCATGGAATACCATGCAGCTGTAAAAGGGAACAAAGTCATGTCCTCTGCAGCAAAATGGATGCAGTTGGGGGCCATTATCCTAAGCAAATAACTCGGGAACAGAAAACAAATACTGCATGTTCTCACTATAAGTGGCAACTAAACATTGAGTACTCAGGGACATAAGATGGCAACAACAGAAACTGGAGACTACTAGACGGCAAGGAAGAATGAAGGACAACGGTTGAAAAACTGTTGAGTACTTCGCTGTGTGCCTGGGTGACAAAATCATGCACACCCCAATCAATCCTCAGCATCACACAATATACCCAGGTAACACAATCAATCCTCAGCATCACACAATATACCCAGGTAACAAACTTGCATATGTACCCCCTGATTCTAAAATAAAAGTTGAAAAAAGAACTGGATAGTGATATCAAATTGGATAGTGATACCAATCCTCCACCCTATCAAAAACACACAGAGAAAGAGAGACAGACAAAGGCAAAAGGGGAAAGCTCCTTTTTTTAATAGAAGAATATAATCTAATGAATATAGAAGAAATGATATAATTAGAAAATGACCATTTTAGGCCGGGCACAGTGGCTCTCACCTGTAATCTCAGCACTTTGGGACACCAAGGCGGGCGGATCACCTGAGGTCAGGAGGTCAAGATCAGCCTGACCAACATGGTGAAACCCCGTCTCTACTAAAAATACAAAATTAGCTGGGCGTGGTGGCACACACGTATAATCCCAGCTACTCTGGAGGCTGAGGTAGGAGAATCACTTGAACCCAGGAGGCAGAGGTTCCAGTGAGCCAAGATCGTGCCATTGCACTCAAGTCTGGGCATAAAAAGTGAAGCTCCGTCTCAAAAAAAAGAAAAGAAAAGAAAAATAGAAAATAACCATTTTGTAACTCTCAGGGTAACAATTCATTCAGGAAAGTATTATCAGTGGATATGAAAACCATTAAATGAAGGTTATTAGAGGAATAGGATAGGTATAACTTCTTAGATGACCCCACAGATCACTTACTAATTACCAAGGGAAACCTGCTTTTAGGTCAGTCATGGGCATGTATAAGGGTAACCAGAGAACATATTTTGGGATAATTAGGCAAATATAAAAGACTAGATTAGATGAGAATATTTAATCATTTTAATGTTCATTTTCTTATGAAAATGGCATTGTGATTGTGTAGGAAATTTTTTAAGAAATGCATACTAATACATTTAGAGGTAAGTTGGCCAACAGTCTTGGTTTGCCTGGGACTAGGGGACTTCCTTAAACTCAGGGCTTTCATTGCTAAAACTGGGCAGTCTTGGGCAACACCAAGATGATGGGTCACCCTAGATGAAGTGTCATGTTGTCTATAACTTTCTTTAGAAAGTTTTGGCAAAAAAGAAAAAAAAAGAAAGTGGGAGGGCAGTGGAGAGAGAAAGTCAATGTAAAAAATTTTAGTTGCTGATGCTGGTTAAAGAGCCCCAGGTTCAGAATTCCTTTAACTTTGCTGTAGATGGGAAAATTCTAAATAAGAAGTTGGGGAAAATGTTTAATAAGTATTGATTGTTTATTTTGAATCTTTCCTACGCTCCTAGAAACTTATTTATAATTTCTGTATCTAGATAAATATAGTGCATTAATTTGTAAAAAACAAAAACAAAAAACAAAACAAAAAACCTTACGTACTTCTGGGTTTGCCCAGATTTTTCTAGACAGATTTTTGTATTATTTGGTGAATTTCATATCTATTATATCCTCAGTGTGGATTGTGTGAACTGTGTGAAGTGTGCTTCTTGATCTCATTTAGCATTTTTGGGTCTGAATTCTAGTTTCTCTTATATCACAATCACAACTCCTGTTTTCTTACTGTTTGCATTTTCCTTGTACGTGCTCTTTCAGAATAATTTTATTTTAGATATGACCATTGTATACCATAGACTTGGATTTTGTTTTGTGAGCTTCTCTGAAAAACTTTTTTTTAAAGTAGATTAACTAAACTCATTTACATTTATGGATAGGGCTGACGTGTTCGGTCTTAGCTCATCATATTATTTTATATTTATTATAAGTATTAAATTTACCACATTTATGTATTCTTTTCTCTTTGTCCTTTTTCAATTTATTTGGTATTTAGAAAAGTTTTTATTTTCTATTAATATGCTATATAATGCTGCCACAACTTTTTCTTTACGTAGTCTTCTACTAGTTGGTTTGTCAACTTTAAATGATACTGATATGGTTTGGCTGTGTTCCCACCCAAATCTCATATTATAGTTCCCATAATCCCCATGTGTCATGGGAGGGACCCTGTGGAAGGTAATTTAATCATGGGGGTGGTTACCCTCGTGCTGTTCTCGTGATGGTGACTTCTCATGTGATCTGATGGTTTTATAAGGGGCTTTTCCCCATTTTTGCTGGGCACTTCTCACTACCACCATGTGAAGAAGGACATGTTTGTGTCCCCTTCCGCCATTATTGTAAGTGTCCTAAGGCCTCCCCAACCATGCTGAACTGCGAGTCAATTAAACCTCTTCCCTTTGTAAATTACGCAGTCCCAGGTATGTCTTTATTAACAGCATGACAATGGACTACTACAAATACCCTCCAGTTTCTACCTATTACATATATAGCAATCAAGTAACTTATTCTGCTCTCCTCTGTCTCCCTCTGTTCTTCTGTATTTTTATTTCATTAGTCCTGTTATTTCTACTTTTGGACATATAACATTTACACATTATCCTCACACCTTTTGTCTCTGCCTTCAATTTAGTCTCTTCAATTAAATAAAGGACATGTTCACCACAGTTACCTGCTGTATTTTCTCCAGTTATCTCTGGTTTAATGAGGCTTGTTATCAAGTGTTAACAGATTCCTAATAAGGGCCGGGGGTGGTGGCTTACGCCTGTAGTCCCAGCACTTTGGAAAGCCGAGGTGGGTGGATCACTCGAGGTCAGGAGTTCAAGACCAGTCTGGCTAATGTGGTGAAACCCCGTCTCTACTAAAAAAAAAGTACAAAATTAGCTGGGTGTTGTGCCGTGTGCCTGTA